>NC_136246.1:9455000-10080000 GCF_053564925.1 Oryzias latipes
AGGAAGTCCTGAAATGTAAAGCAGGTGTTTTTTTTTTTTTTTAAATCTCTGACATTTTTTCTTTCCTTTCCGTCTCCATGTGATCTGTGGACAAGCTGCTGTCTGTGTGCACGGCAAGATTTTTCACAAATAACCCAAGAATTAACAAATGGACTGACACTTGCTCCTTGTTTCCCCTCCTGCAGGGGGACGAGGGGCCCGGCAGCAGTGAGGGGGGGCCGTAAGCGGGAGGCCAGCCCTCCTGCTGTGCGAACGCGGGGAGGACAGAAATCAGAGGAGCCCGCTTCCAAGAGAGCCAAGCGCTGAGACCTCTGGGAGCTGTGGAACGTTTAACTGGTGCGATGTTGTTTTTACGCCCCACATTTAAAGATGTACAGTTAAGCTGTTTGTGCTCCGCTGACTGTTGATGTTCTGGATAGCATTAGACGCTCTTCCCTGACGCTTGAGTGCTAACCTGAGGATCTATGTAAGAACCCCCTCAGAAAACACGCCGCCGCTCTGCACCCATATGGTTTGCATCAGACTCCATCCATTCCGTGGTTTGCTGGCCGATGCCAAGCGAACCGGAGCCGCTCAGGCCTATCAAAGGCCTAATG
This sequence comes from Oryzias latipes, assembly GCF_053564925.1. NCBI lineage: Eukaryota > Metazoa > Chordata > Actinopteri > Beloniformes > Adrianichthyidae > Oryzias > Oryzias latipes. Next base: position 9,455,597 of record NC_136246.1, read on the forward strand.
TGCAGCCCGGCCGAGCTCCCAGATGAAGAGCGGGAGCTGGAATCCTGTCGGAAGGAGAAGCCAGACGTGCACAGCTGTCAGAGGTGTCCCTTCTGTCGATGCGTCATGTTCATTCTGTGAATGAAACTGCATGTCCACTGTAATAACAGCAGGATGATTCAGGGACGAGATCCGCCCCACAGAGCGCTCACGTTTTGGGACTTCACTCGGCATTCCGTTCCTCACTCCAGCTCTGAATTTTTCTCTATATGAACACTTTTGCTACATGCTTTTAGTTTCCAAATGGTCATTTCATGTTTTTCCATTAGAATTGTATTAAAATTTTCATTTTTCATCTTTGTATTCTTTACAGTTACTTATTTGTTTAACCTTAGTTTTTTTTTTTAAGTATGTCCAAACAGGAAGATAATTTAGATGATTTATTTAAAAGAAAATACGCCAAAGAAAATGTGATCACTCTTGGGAAATTCATAAATTGAATATTTGCAGCACATTATATATTTTTTTTCTTTCGTCTCATTTTCTGTAATAAGTAATTCAGCGCCTACAGAATGGAAAAGAGGGGGAGATTCTGCCATTAATGCGACACTAAAAAACTGAAATAATCAGCTTCCATTAGCATATTTAGGGAGTTTCATTGCTGCTCATGAATCTTTTGCATCCAGAAGGGAACGCCTGTCGCAGTTTTCCAGCCGTTTCTACAGGTTGTTAAGGTTGAACTCCTCAACGGTGCACCTCGCTCAGGTATTTCCTGGTGTTCAGGCGCTCCAAGCCTTCCAGCATCCGTCCAGCAGCCCTCATTAACAGACTGGATCGGCTCTCTGGCAGACAGAAGGCCTGCTTTTCACTCGCGGCTTCCATTAGATCGCCTCCACCTTGGTATTTTTGAAACGATTGTAGTCCAAAATCATTTCAGAAGCAAGTTTGCTGCCACTAAATAATTCTGAATATTTAAGGCCCATTAGGCAGATTTATGGGCAGCTGGCTTTATGGGACGGGCTCCTGCCAGGACCTCACATCAAGAGAAGGCAGCAGCACAGGATCCAGACACTGCAGAAACTGTAACCTGCCGTGACAGGCTGAGAGAAGCTGACTTCAGCACAGCGTTGTTCCTCTGCTGCAGCACAAGTACAGTTTTTTTCAGCATCATTCTGAAGTGTTGCTCATTAAAACGCAAAGAAACCAGACAGAATGTGAAACAACAGCATCAAGAAGATCTCTACTGACATCAGAGCAGCATTTTCTGACTGCTAATTCTTTGATAAATTATACTTTATGTATTATGAGTCTGAAAATAACAGAACTTTTACTTCTTTTTTTTTTTTAGCAACTTATAAAAAGCTTTCTACACTTCATATAAACGCGTTTCTGTTCTAAAAGAAACACAATAACAGTGGATAATAGGATTGGTTTTCAAAAAAAACTGACACCAAAAATCCAAATCTATTTTTTAAATATGAATTTCACATGGTAGACGCGGGTAAATCTTTGGGTTTGAACTTCTGATCTCACACACAAGCGCCCAAGAATCACCTCAATAAAACTTTGTTCCTAAGGATTTTTGTTTTCTAATTTATACTTTTGAAAAAGAAAAAGATGGAAAATATGCCAATAAGTATCCATAACCTTATTATTATTTAAAATCACAACCAAAGCAAAAAAATGTTTTTAAGATAAGTGAATCACTCAATCTTCCCCCAAACCAACTGAGATGCCAATAAAGATTTTGAATAATAAGAACAACCTTTGGGAGATGAAAAATCTACATATATGCTCCTACTTCAACAGGACTGAGATTACAGCAACACTGAAATTATAATCCCTAATATTCAGCCGTAATCGTGTGCTTCAGTCTTTCTTCTTTATATATTAAGTAACATTCATTTCTGTTTGTGTTTGACTTCCAGTGTCATTTCTATACTTCGGTGCAAAAAAAAGGATGCACTTTGAAATTAATAACCTCTGGCAAACATTTGCTTTAATACTTTGTTTAAAAATAAGTTGTTTACAAGTTAGAACAAAAGTAATATTAGAATTTCTATAAATTCATTTTAAAAATCAGCTAAAAGGAAATGAATGAGGCCCAAACTTCATCCTTTGAATAATTTCATGGGCTCTATTTTTGTAAAATAAGAAAAGAGCTTTTAATATTCAAACCTCTGAAAAGACTTGTGGAGCAATTTATTCTGATATTGTAACATTTACGATCTCAGTAATTTTAAAAGATTTATAAATCCTAAAAAGTGATGTTATATTTTCCCATTATTTATTGAAAAATAATCCACATTTCCTCTTCTTCTAAAAAAGATATTTCTGTAAACTGGTGTTGCAGGATTAGGGATTTTTCTTGCCCCTAATCCCAATCTGTGAGCCTCAAAACAGACTTTATTGTTTATAGCAACTATAAACTAAGTGCAGCAACAAAGATTTTTCTTATTTTAGAAAAAAAAAATCCCAACATTTCCTTTGCTTATGTGCTGAACTAAAACGATGTGAGCAGAAGTTAAATCTGTGCCTGAAAATGTCACTGCGAAAACAAAAACCCCTTCTTTAAATGAGCACAAAAATTGGCCAATGGGGTAAAAGAAATACTCATTCTTGACACCAAGACATGATTTCTGAAACTAAGATTGTTGACTATTGAAAAACTTTCTTTATAAGATTCTTTTTCTTGTAAGACAAAAAAAAAATAAGGCAATTTTTCTCAAAACTAAATTCAGTTTTGCAGTCCAGGCAGGAGGATACTCCCATCGACTAGGACTCCACAAAAACAAGCTGGAATCAACATCTGACTTCACTCTGAAAGGGTGTAAAACGTGAGCTAAGAAAGGACGGATCCAGAAATCCCAGCAGCCCCCTCCCTCCAGCACAGGCGTGTAAACACCAGGAGAAAACAGGAGAACCTGATTGAGTGCAGCCATGAAATGCCATCCTCCTCCCTGCAGGCTGGTCTGCAGGCTGTTCTCCTCGTGCAGCAGGGCTGTGGAGGGATGGTGGTTTCACACGGCTGTCAACTGGAATCCAAGTAACTGCTGCATTTGAGTGGAGGGGATCCTCGCCGGCTGCTGCGGGGGCAGCAGGCCTCCCGCGCTCCTGCTGCTGCCGCCCCTCTGCTCTGGGAGTGCTCCTTCCTCTACGGGGGATTTGGCCCGGCCGGCTGGCACTGAATGAAATGTGCTGCCATTCAGCCACTCCTCTAACAAGACATAAAAGTTAACAGGTGTTTAACGTCAGGAGCACTTTAAGCAGGAGTCACAGAAATGACCTGCGACAGGCAGCAGGGGGGGGGGAGGGCACGGCTTACAGTCTCACTGTTCTGCTCTTTTACACCTCATGCATTGAAATGGCTCTGCAGACGACATTTGTTTGCTCACAGCATTGGGGATTGTTTGCTTTGTGTCAAAAAAAAAGTGTTGTTTTGATATTCAGGAAACATTTGGCTTGGATTCTCCAAATTTCAGTGCAGCAGAAATCCAAGTTTAGTGTGCTGCTGCAGAGAGGAAGACGGGCCGTTACAAAGCTGTCCTTGTTACCATTTTAGGGTTTACTATTGCTTTTAACATGCAACAAAACAGATGAAAACAGAGTTTTTTTTGGGAAGAACCCTGAAGTGAGCTTTTTATGAGTCCCAATTAATTTATTTCTTTACATATTGAATCTGTCTTGATGTAATAACTCTTTGGTCATATCTCGGTCCTATTTATCCCCCTTTTTTTTGCTGTTTGGTTGATTATTTTGTTGGAGCATCAGCGCCTTCATGCTACGGCCTAAATATGAAGCCACAAGGGGGCTCAAGTCTCCCCGTGCCGGTCCCCAGCCCGGGTACAAATACAGTGTTGTGTCATCCGGTGTAAAAATCTCTGCCAAGCCACATGTTAGAATCAGTGGAAGTATTGGCGCCCTCGATGGGACGCACCAAAAGGTGAACAACAGCAAGAGAGTTGTTACTTGTTTGGACTTTTTCTTTTTTTCTATATTAGGGGTCTGCAACCTGATCCCCCAGAGCCACATGCGGCTCTTTTATCCCTCCATTCTATCTTTTTGGCTTTAAAGAAAAATGCTAAAACTTTGAATAAATATTAAATTAGTCGGCTAAATCAAACACATGCTAGTCCAGGCTGCACAATATCATTCAGTTGTTGTCGTGACGATAGAAAATGCCATGTTTGACCTGCATTTTTTAATTAAATAAATCTGCTGCAGCAGGAGGATCTTATTTGACACAGGCTGTATTTTATTTTGAAAGGAACTTGAATGTTCTGCTGTCAAAGTAAAGGGGTTATTTATAGAAGAATAAACCAAAATAAAAAGCTATATTGTTATGAATGAATGTTGTAATGTCTACATAAATATAGATAAAGTGTATTTTTATAAAAGTGTCTCTAACTGGACCAAAGGACTCTTTTGGTGTCAAAGGTTATGGACCCCTGTAGGAACTGATTTTGTGTCCTTTTGTGGACCCCTGTCCCTGCTCTCTGCAGATTAATGGTTTCTTCCGCATGGATCTGTCGCAGCGCTAGCAGAAAACATCCATCCTATCCGCTGTTCCTCTGACAACACCTCAAATGAGAAAATGGTCCTGAAATGTTCACAGCGATCCTCTACACAGCTGGTGTTCACCAGGAGACTTAGACTCACTGAAAGAGGTTTGAAGGACGTCTTAAGTTGGGCATGAATGGGGGGGGGGGGGGGGGGGCATGCAGCAGAAGGCCCCTCAGACCACAGAAGCCTTTCTGGATCTGCTTCAGCTGCATGCATTATCTGCTGCGTTCCAGAAGATCGTTTGTCAGCATGACAGAGCTGAACTTGGACAATAAATCACCCCTGTGCTATCTACACACATTAATTGGACTGTAACAGGGGGCTGCCCCCCACACACACACACACTTGGGAGCAGATCTGGCAGATGTGTGTTGAGGCCTCCAGGAGACACGGGAACTGCTTTGTTTCCATTTGCTGTACTAAGTGCTCTGTCCCACGCGCTTTTTCATGTCTACTCTTTCCATCCAAAGATCCCTTTTTGGTGGAGAAAGTGGTTTTTTTTTTTTTTGCAACATCGTTGTCTAAAAGCATACTTGAAGCTGACCATAACTCCAACTCCGCCTCCATCTCCCCGTTTCCCTCCGCTCTCCAGTGTTGAGGTTGATTAAAGGTGCTATCATGGCAGATCTGATATTTGGTGAGAAATCTCCAGGGCGTTTGGGAGCAAATCACTCTTGGCAGTGTCCTTTCATGTGTTGCTCCATCTGAACACAATTTAGCAGCAAAAACAGCGAGGGGGGTGGAGGAGCTGCAGGCTGCGTGCCTCTTTCTCCATACCAGCACACGAGGAGGAAGACAAAAAAAAAATCTAGATCTGTCATAAACACACTTCTGAAAGGAAGGAAAGCAGAGGTGTTTCATAGCAGCACGCATGTTGGTGAATCATGCCAGATTTCTGCTTAAAACAGGAGATTAAAGCTGAGGAGGTGTGGCAGGAGGAGGAGGAGGAGGAGGGTGGAGCATCCAACAACCTAATACTGTACATTATTTGTATCCTTTACTGGAAATCTTACCTCAGAGTTACAGTCAGGCAATATTAAGCAATCGTGTCATTGTGGACAGAAAAAGAGCTAGAAATACACTTATTTTCCTGGCACGGCAGATATTAAATAAACAGCTCATCTTTCCATCTTTGACCCTTCATGGACAAAGGTTCCCGGTCTCACCAGCAGAGGGAGCCACCTTTCATGCAAAGAGCAGACAGCTTCCAGCTCCTCCATCTGTTTGGTTTGGATCTCTTGTTTCATTATTGTTTGGTTTTATGAATAATGCTCCAACATTTTATACCTAAAAGATCCAGTATGTTTATCTTTAGACTATCTGACAAAATAAACAAGTTGCAGAGATTCTCCCTCAGAGCAGCAGGTTGGTCCTAAACTGAGGCACACGGGAAAAATAAAGTGGGTTCGTTTTTCACTGTAGTTACATTTGCAAACATGTGTACTGTTTAACTATTTATCATTTTATTCATTTCAGTTTTAAGTAATTTTTAATGAGTTCTTCAAATTTGACAATGTATTTTTTTCCAATATAATAAATAAAAACAGGAAGTTTATTTCTTTATTATTTATTTTAATGTTACGATAAAATTTTTTGATACCTATTGATACAAATATACATCAAACCACTTCTGCTCCAAAATTGCCTTAATTTAGCATCTGCTTGAAATCTGAACAGAAATGAAATTTGTTTTTCTCATTGCTGAAAATTGATTCAGGTGTCGCGGGGTTTGACTTAGTTTGTTTTGGTTTTTTTCTCATTGAAGTCTAGTTTTACAGAATAAATTGTATTGATAATAATATTAACTGTTGTTTATTTAAAAGGGAACAATATAATGAAAAAAAAAAACACATGGTACAAGGTTGAAAAGCCAGAATTAGGCAAAGGATGTAGTCTTCTGGCCGTGATGTAAAGAGGCACACATACAACAAAATGCAAAATACATGTACAAACACAAATACATGTCCAATAACATCCCCCAAATGCAGCCTTTGGATCTAATTTTAGCTGCACTTGTTATCTATTTCCTGTATTCAAATATACTTTATTTTATCATTACCCCCCAGCCGTACTTAGTGAGTCAAACGGCTCTTCACATCCTAAGCATTTCATTGCATTGCTGACTTGTGTTTACTATGAATATGACAAATAAAGCTTCATTCATTCAAAAAAAAAGTCAGCTTTTTTTCATCGCACGTTTTTATTGACGCAATGTCTGTTCACACACTTACTCAGTCTTTAATTATTTTACTTTTCACCCAGGTAGTTCGTGCTTCGTGTGTGTGATAATACTGACGATTGCTTCATACATACTCCAGTAGCATCACTCTTCTGGAACTTTTGTACAATAGTTGGATTCTCAAACTTTACTCACACAAACACATGGAATTGTAGCAGCCATACTTGACCAAAATTAAGGCAGAAACTGGAGATTAGCACAGATTTTCTGCATCAGGCCTTGACATTTGTGGGATTTGCTTTCTTTGCTTTTGATCTTCTTCCTTTATGGTTGTCGTTTCTGATGTAACACAGTGATCAAACAGACGTGAGCAAATGGAAAACACTTCTTAGTGATATTGTCTCCTAGTAGACTCCTAATAGAAAGTTATATTCACTGCTGCGCATTAAATAAATTTAAAAAACAAACAAACAAGGGTGTGAAATTGAAAGAGGAGTCACCCTTTTATTTTTGGCCCATCTTCAATTCTGAAAGGGGATTTTTTTTTCATGGTGCACTTTTTTTCCTTTTTGGGGGAGAATGGGGTCTTGTCTTTGAGTTTTTTTTTTCTTTTTTTAATGAAAAAGACTGTTTTCCAAAATGTCTGCATACATCTGCTTTTTCTTAATTCTAAATTTCGGGGGCAAAATACATTCAATCATTCTGAAAAATGTCCTCCTCTTTACCAAACCTCCTTTGATTGATGAGACACGAATGGGCTCCAGAGTTTCCCTGCACCTGTGTGCTCATTCCAGAGTTAACGACATCTCCATTGGTTTGTACCTGACATCAAGCCCGTGCCATTCATCACTGCGGACGTTGGCTTGTTTCTTTTCAGCCAGTCAACTTGTTTCGTTGGACCAGAACCAAGCTAAAGTTCTGGTATCATTTCTTTCACGCTGATTCATCAATGAGTGTCCACGACTTTTGAAAAATCTGCTTTTTTAACTGCATGTAAGTTAATTAATTTGCTTTATATAGATCTACTTTGAATCAGTTAACCTTTTGTATTTGTTCTTTAAATCTTAATGCGTTTTTTTTGTTCTCTTCAGGTTTTTGAATGTCTCCTTTGATCTTCCTGCAGGTTTCTTTGGGCAGCATCTGCATTTGCTTTGGTTTTTCTCTCATGTCCAGCAGATTAGAGATTATCTGAAAGTAACTGTCAGTGAAGTAGTATTGCAAATTTCACATTTTTTTGTCAAAGTTCCTGAAAAGCTTCATGGCAATCCTCCTCCTTAATTTTTAATCCCAGACTACCACAGGGATTATGAATTCATCCGATCATTTGTAAATTTTTCCTTTTTTTGACGGTTTGAGTCCAGGCCAGGCCAGATGTCCAGAAAACCAACAATGAAAACACAAATTTACTTTTTCAGGGTTACATTTTTAATCAGCTGAATGAGATTACTGATACAGAGCTGTCTGATTATCATTGTTAAATCCAATTTTCTTCCCTTTGATTTTTTTTTCTAAATAGTTCAAACATATCAACCCTTTTAAAGGTGGGAATTTGTAACCCCGTTGGAAACTTTTAGGGTATTTTCCTGCATTTGTGGGCAGTTAGAGATTGCTTTCCAACCTTTTTTCTCAAAATATCCTGTTTTTCATAAACCACAACTATGTGCTGCTAAAATGTATAAATGAACATCATCACAACTATTTAAGTTTATAGCACCTCTTCTACTGAATTGATGAGAGGAAAACAATAAAAAAATACAAATTTTGCTTTGTTTTTTCTGCCTTTTTAGCCACCTGTTGACCAGAAAATATCCCGAATAGTCTCATTCCGATAAACTGATTCCGTAATAGAGATTGCTTGATGTAGTTCTTTTGCTTTGATGCCTAATTTTTTAGTAATATCAATTAATTATTTTGGACATTTAAAATAGATTACACGAGTTACTGGAGTATTTTTCTGTGTAAAAACATATGTTTTTTAATGGTTGCTGGTTATTTCAATCTCATTTGATTGTCGTTTACTTTACTGCATGGATTTCTGTCTGTTAGATCATTGAATGTATTTTTTTTATTCTTAAAGAAAAACACTTAATAAATCATTTTGTTTCTCACAGAAAGGACAAACAAGCAGCTGACAGAAACTGTGTCAACTAATGTGTCTTTATGCTCCTATCTGCCAATATTGACCCTAAAGTCTTTACTTTTTGCATAGAAGTGGGTTGTATTCCTATAATTCTGGTACCGTTCAATCTCAGCGTTGAACCTAACATTTTTTGTCAGCTGCTGCTCACATTCATGCCACTCAGCCTTTGGCTGCTGCTTTTCCTCAGTCTGGATGCTGAGCAGAAACAGCGCAGCCTTGCTTTGCGGCACAGTGGCAGCCGCACATCCAGGAGAGCTGGCACACATTTGGCACAACGTTTACCGCTCAGCATGCAGCGAGAGGGACTAAAGAGCGCGTGATGTTCCCACTCTCGCCTTGGCCTTGGTTAGTTTCTAATAGAACACGGTCAGAGTGTGTGAAAGTGTCCAGATGTGTCCGCGGTTTGTGTTTTTTTTCCCTTCTCAGTTGTGTTTTCATTGCTTGCGGTGGCTTTTGGTCCCAAAGGTCCAATCCAGACAACATCCGAGACAGCAGCTCGTCTTAATTACAGTCACTGGCAGCACGAGGTTAGTCTGGGTGATTTGTTTAAAAGAAAACACTGAGCAGCAGTTTCAGGTGTCTGCAGAGAAACCAGAAGCTGCAAAGAATCATGTTGGCTGCGGCGGCTCCGTTACGCGCAAGAGAAACTGACGCGCAAGAAATGCCAAGAGTCAAGAAGGTGTTTGTTGCGTGGCACCAGTTGGTATAATATATGCATGCAAAACAAGATCACGACCCCGTGGATTCATTCACATTTTTTTCTTCTTCAGAAATTTAAAGTTCTTGTGGACCCCCCCCCATTTTCGCATTTTGTTTTCTCAAATGCGTTTTTAAAACATTTTGCAGGGGCCTCAAACAAATACAGTTCGTGAAATTTCATAAGCAACTATAAATAATAATTCCATCATTTCATCATGTTTCACCCATCAAATTTACTTGGTGGGCATTTATATATATATATAAATATATTTATGTTTTTAATTGTTTATATTATACAATTGTTTACAACAATATCAATGATTCTGATATAAATACAAATCTTTTTCGGGAATTTTCCGTTGTTTCAAATTTTTTGCATTAAGGATTTATGAAGAAAGTTATTAATGTCAAGTTTAATACTCATTTCTCTGAAATGTTCAAAGATTGAATTAGTTATGTCGAATTAAACTTTGTTCCAGCTTTTGGCACATGCAAAAATATATAAAAAGACTCGCTTATTGAAGTTTTAGCTTAAAAACATCCATAAAAAATCCGAAATACCATTTTTATATATGCTTGATTTTTCCAAGACTCGTGTGAGTTTAGTAAAAAAAAATTTGAAAGGTTAACATTTAAGGATTAGAGCAGAATTATGTGATTGATCAGTATCTTAAAAAAACAACACAAAACCAAAGCAGTCGATTAATATTAAATTTTAAACTATGACCTATTTTAATTTCGTCATTTTTCTTTCATTTTTCTCAGCAGTTTTTCACTTTTCAGTTTATTAAGTAACATCTATGCACTTTTTTTGGCCTACCTATTTTTGAAGCAGCTTAGGAGCTGAAGAACGCGGTCCTTCCAGACTTAAAGCAGAGCCAGAGGGACGATTTCCTCCGCGCAGCACGAATATGACCGTCTATGCAATTAAAAGCTGCACTCTGTGCGCTCTCATCCCAGCAGCCAGGATGGGGTGTCATAGTTTCAGAATATTTAAATGATGGTGGGCTTATGTTAGACCATAGAGATAATATGACGTTAATGCAATCTTTATTATCTCATATTTTTATCAGGACGTTTGAGGGGCATCAAGAAGAATATGTTATTTTTCTTGTTTTCGTGCACTTTTGCGTCATTTTAGATTAATCAAATCAGAGGATTGAGTAAACCCTTGCACAGAAACACGCCATATTTAAGAAGTACAATGTTTTTTAGTAAATCTGCGTGGATGAGTTACCATAAAACTTCCACCAAGCCTTTCTTAACTTTTTCCCACCCTATTAAATCCACATGACGCGGATTACAGTGGCCAATCATAAAAAGGCTTTCCTCCTCGGAGGGCCAATAGGAGTCCAGGAAGGGTGCATGTCAGTCACAGGTGAGGGTGTAGGGTTAGGGAAGTTTGAGTGAAAAGGGCCGGAGACTGAGGAACGTCGGAGCTGATGGCAGAGCCGTGCGCTGGAGCAGCATCGCGCCCGCGGATGAGGAAGAAACTTTTTCCTGCTTTTCCTTCGGGGATGAGAGAGGGCAAAAACTGTGGAGGAGGAAAGTGAAGCGCCAGCTGAGCTCAGCGGAGGGGGGAACCGGATAATGTGGCCGAATTGACATCCATGCCGCAATTCCTCGACTTTTTTAGACCGAGCAAACCGTCTCTCCCGTGAAATAAAAAATGGCCGTCCGTGGCAACTCACTGATGCCGTTCTCGATCCAAGCAATCCTGAACAAAAAGGACGATAGCAGGCACTTGCCTGACTTAGATATGTGCCTGTCCAAGACGGCGTGCTGGAAAATATTTGGGGAAATGAACGGAGACTCGGGGAGGACTGATGCGGAGGCTTGTGAGCAGACCGAGCAGAGGAGCTACGACTCCGATTCTGGACTCAGCGACGACAACGACAGACAGACTCCTGCCGGGTGCAAATCGGAGAAGGACGAAGACCCAGCGTCGGATGTTCCAGACGAGAGCCTACAGGAGGAGACGGACCATGAGTCTGGCGCTGCGGACAACGTGAAGAGTGACAGTGACCCCAACAACGGTACGGGTGAGAGAAAATGTGTCGATCTGTGATTTCAGTAGAATTTTTTGGCTTCACACGCGCCGCGCTGACTTCCAAGCATTGAAGTTACTTAATACAAAAATGTTCATTTTTCTGCTGCAACTTTGTAAGATCATAATTAGTTCTGCAATCATCAGGTTGATCTGCCTGCGTGTCATCATCACACTTAGCAAGCTTTTACGCACGGATTTATTTACGCATGACTACAAAGGCACCGTCGCCTGTTTATAAAGTCATTAATATGTTACTACACTTTCAACAATTAGTAAACATGATTTTGTAAACGTTTTAAACCTCCATTGATTTTTTAAGGATCTACAAAAAGGTAAAATTGGTTTTAAAAGGGTCTATTTTTACACGCCTAGAAAAGCAGAGAAGAGCATAGCAAAATTATTAAATCTTCTGTATTTTTTGATAATTTGTAGATTAATGTGAGCTCAAACGTGTTTCCCAGACTCGAGTAACCTAGACGAGAAAAGCCCGGACCAGCCCAAACAGCGGAAGAAGCGCTCCAGAGCCGCCTTCTCTCACGCGCAGGTCTTTGAGCTGGAGCGCCGCTTCAACCACCAGCGGTACCTCTCCGGACCCGAGCGGGCGGACCTGGCGGCCTCCCTCAAGCTCACAGAGACTCAGGTCAAGATCTGGTTCCAGAACCGCCGGTACAAAACGAAACGCCGGCAGATGGCGGCTGACCTGATGGCGTCCACCCCGGCGGCAAAGAAGGTGGCGGTGAAAGTTTTGGTGAGGGACGACCAGAGACAGTACAGCCCGGGAGAGATCCTGCGGCCCCCACTGCTGTCCCTGCAGCCGTCTTACTATTACCCCTACGCGTACTGCCTCCCGGCATGGACACTGTCTGCATGCGCGGGGAATCAGTGAGAACTCGGAGACTTTATTTATTCATTTTTTTTCTGTCTTTTCTGCGCCCGGGAACTTGGCTGACATTTTTTCTTTCAACAAAACAAAAGGGAGGTACTTGAGGGGCCGCAGTTCTGACTGAACCTCCTCATGGTGTCATCCAGGAAACACCATGAGCTTCTCAAAAATTTCCACATTCCTTTTTTTTGTGTTACGAAAGACCAAAAAAAAAAAAGAGGTTCCTTTGTAGTTTTTGTTCTAAACTGTTCTAAATGCGCGACTGGAGAGAGAGAGGCCTTCAGACAGTATATCAGTGTGGCATTCCACACTGCAGTAAAATAAAAAATGATTAACATTATAATAATTATAATCATGTTTTCTGGGACACCTTCATGGACCGCCGAGGACCCTTGGACTAATGGGACACGGCTGGTTGACATTTTACGCGCGCCATCCTACCTCTGCAGTGATTGGAAGCAGCCATATTCCATCCATACCGTTTCAGAACTGACTCAATTACTGTTACGTTTTTGTGTGTTTTTTTATTCTTGCTGTGTTTTTAAAGGTAAACCATATTTCAGCACTTTGAGCATCCTTCATTATCTTTGTATGACGTGCATGTTTGGTGTCAGACTGAAAGCAGAGCAGGCTGAGATCCCCCCCCCCCCCAAAATCTTCGTGTTCTATTTTTCTGAACAGAATGGAAAAAACATTAAAGGCATATGAAGCATGAAATTCACTTGGATGCAGCATTATTTTATATTTAGTTCTTGTAAATGTGAGGCTGATTTCATTCTTTTTTACAACTCGAGTTTATTATTATATTTTGTCATTTGAATCGACATTTTGGGGGGAAATGTTATAAAGGTTTTAAGAAATACATAAAAAAAACACCTTTAGCATAAATCAAACTTCAATTTTTTGCATCTGGAATTGAAATCACATGTTATTCTAAAGAATAAAATAACTCAAAGTAAAATACACACAATTGAAGCATTTATTGAATAGATAAATCAATACGTTTAAAGACATTTTTAAGGTAGAATTTTAACGCAAAAGGTTAAAGTTGGATAAATTGATAATTAAACGCGCCTCTTAATGTCCCCCCTTCAGTCTTAAAGTCAGCCTCCTGCACCTCTGCGGCCCTCTTCCCAAACGCATATGTGTCAAACAGTGATGAATGGCACCGTGATTCCCGGACAGGGCAAACTGACAGCTACCTTCAGGGTCTGTATGTCAGCACAAGGAGAGGAGTGTTCCGGGGTTAAGGAGGACCGTGTCACTGTGCCTGAGTTTGGGGAGAAGAGGGGAGTTCTCCTTCTGCGCTCTGAGCAGGTAGACATCCTTCAAAGCAGAAAATACTACAGCCTCTGTTTTGCTTTGGAGCTGTAGGTGTTTCACTTGGATTTGAGTGTGGGAGTCACAGGAAGTCTTAGTTTTACCCTGCGCTGCAGGTCAGGAGTAGCAGGTTTTCTTCCATTTGTGGCCGCTCACATCCTTGATAATGTTGGATTGTGGAGCAGAACCCGAAGGACGGGCACACATCTGTGATGCAAGGTCCCTATGATGGTGTTAAAGGAAGTATATTAAGAAAAAACTTTTTCTCCTGGTATGTCCTAATGTGTGATGTTGATGCAGGTGTGTGCGCACCGATGCCACGACCGCCCCGGCGCTCCTTCCAGGGTTGCGCAAAAGGACGGAGAACAGTCCCACATCCTTTCACACCTGCAGATGTCTGAGATAGAAAGTCGTTATTTCTTCCGTTCCACCCTATCTCGAACTGCAAATACTGATCAGGACAAACAGTCCCGAGAAAGCATAAACCCGACATTTACGCGTGACGAGGGCCATACGAGGACCTTGCCTTAAAGTTCAGGGTGAACTGCGCTTTGTTTTCATTCAACCCGAGACTAAAAAAGTTATTTAAAGAAAATATTTTACGCTACATGAACAAATATTTACCAACGACAAAAAATAGAAAATGCTTTGAGAGAATCCCTTTTTTCCCAATATTTTGTTAAGAGCAATTAAATCCATGCATCGGCAGATTCACATCAATGCATAATTTATTCATTCATTTTCTTCCGTTTGTCCCTTTCGGGATCACGGGGCTACTGGAACCCATCCCGACCACTTATGGGCGAAGGCAGGGGACACCCTGGACAGTCTGTCGCTGGGTCACACATATCACACACCCATTCACACCTATAGACAATTTAGAGTGACCAATTAACCTATGAAGCTTGTTTTTGGACGGTGGGAGGAAGCCAGAGTCCCCGGAGAAAACCCACGCATTCACGGGGAGAACATGCAAACTCCACACAGAAAGGTCCCCCGTTGATGTTTGTTTCAGGTCCCCCAAACGGGACTTGCCCCAGGGGCCTCTTGCTGTGTGGCAATAGCGCTAACCACTGCGCCACCGTGCAGCCAAATGCATAATTTAGCAACAACTAATTTTCATGTAAACTTTCTAATAACCGAACGCACCACATTGGTCAAAATCTTTACAGGAAACAGGACGACTAATGACAATACTTACTCACTATAAAAAAGCGCATGTCCAAACCCACCTGCAAAATAGACATATGTGGGCTACGGTTCACATGGTCTTCATCATCTTTTTGAATGCAGCTAAGACAGACTTTTCCAGTTTTAAAGTAATTTTTAAGGCTTTCATCTGCAGGACTGTTTGATCTGATTTTAAATTCAAATCAAATCGTTAAAAATAAATAAACAGGGAATTGGAGCTTTAATTCAGTGTCCGTCTTTTTTTTATTGGAACACAGTTAATAATACGTTTGCATTTCAATAACTGTCTCAATGCTGGAAAAATATTGAGCAGAAATGCAGTTAAATGCAATCAGCAACTTTTATTTTGAAAACTGTACTATAAAACTTTAAAACTTGCATAAAAGAGCAACAAATCCGAGATGGACAATGCGTCAATGATGAACTACAGACTGATGTGTGCGATGTTGACTGTCAAAGTTGGAAAATGCAACGCGTTTGTAAATGTAAGTAGCCTAAGCTTTACACAATTCAATAAATAAGCAAACTAATGATAATAAAAATAAACATATTGTCTCATTTGTACCTCAACTGCTTTTTCTGATTAGAGTTCCCGGTCCTTTCATAGCAGGCAGAGCAGCGGAAGGGCCCATGAAAGACCTGGATCCCCTTCATCCATTTTCACAACGGACACGAGAAGCTACCAAGCACGTCCATTCTGTTCTGTCTGCGTTTTTTATTTTTCTTCCTCTTACATATTTCCCCCGTTTACCACTAAAAATGGACTGAGTTCATGTTGTGTAGCTCGAAAAAGAAAAGAAAAATACATAAATAAATAGAAGAAAAGAAAAAGTTTGCAATGGTAATCAAACAAAAACTCATAGGAGGTACAGCATCAGGCGTTTCCAGATTCCCTTCCACCTGCAGAATGAGACTCCATGCAGTTTCAAGACGACTGAAGACGATTTTCTGGCCTTTTAAAGAAATTGAACACAATGATTAAACACAATATCAATGAGCAATATTCCATAAAACAAAAATGTGAACCCGCTATAATCAAATGTTTAAAATAATAAGGTTGATTGTAAAAATGTGTTAATAATAAACGCTGGAGCCATAAAAAACTGTCTAAAATGCTTCATTATTTTTTCAAGCACATGTAATCTAACTTCATCAATAAGATTGAAGTCCCAAGACGTTAACTTGCAGGAATTTTGACAGTATTAGGTGCAGATCTACAAACCATTATAACTACAGCACGTGGATTACAAAGTTAACACTCAAACATGCATTGAACAATAAACAAGTAGAACAAAAATATTCCAGATTTATGATATGCTAATGGGAGAAAGCCCTTCAAATAGCACTTTTTACATGAAGAAAATCAAAAAAATTATTTCTGTACTGTGTAAATCCGAAAAATGTCACTCTGGATATCATAATTTAGTGGGCTATAGCGTTTTTTGTATCTTAGGCTATTATATCAAAAACCTCAGGCAAGTGGCACATTTAAACCCCATCATGTACTAAACATGAATCCTTATATCTTAAATAAAATATTAAAAATTTATTTTTCAAATGAAATAGAAAATATTGATTAGTATCATTCAAATAAGTATTTAACGTACAAAATAAATACAAATAAAAGAAATATTTAGATCTTGATAGGTTCTCCTGCACTTTGACCCGTGTTGCTATGGCAACGGCGGAGCGTCACTCACAGGACTCAACCAAAGTGCTTTACTTCCGGTGCTTATCTTTTACCGTAGACAAAAGTGTTGGCACCAGTGCTCAGACATTTTTTACGAACCGGAGCGTTAAGCCTTTTCCCTCTGGTCCGCCTCTTTAGCAGAAAGTACCGGTTCCGTCTCTACGGCAAACCCCGTCGCCGCAGCAGCGCGTGAGTGGACCGTGCCGAGCGAGAAAGCTGCAGCCCGCGTCGGTGGAGTCAAAATGGCGTCTGTTTGCCCACTAAACTCTGCTTTAATCCATTTGTGATCACCCCCGAGAGCTGCTCCCAGCGACCCGCAGCTGCTCTCTAGCCCCTCGGCTCCACAGACGGTTGCAGTAGGAGCACCGGGCAGCATCATGTCGGACTCAGAGGAGGACAGCCAGGACAAGCAGCTGAAAATCGTCGTGGTTGGAGACGGAGCCTGCGGGAAGGTTAGGCTGTCGCAAACACGCACACATTTTCTAACAGACGTTAGAAAAGGTTGACACGCGCTCACGCATCGGGGTTATGCTTGGACTGTTTGGTTTATGTCGTTAGAGATCCGGGTTTGGTTGGCATCCCGCTGGCGTTTCCTGCTGACACAGCGCTGTCCTCCCCGTCACCATGGCGACGGACGCGATTGTGGCTAAATCGGATGTTAGCGAAACTAAGCTAACAATAAACAATTTCGGTGCATCAATGAAGCCATAAGCAATCGAAACACTATGAGGTTTTATTTGATTTATGCTTCAAACGATTTATGCTTCAAACGAAACACACACACAGTGATACGTGAGGCTTTTCCCTGCCATATAAAGCTACAAAAACGGTGAAAAACTGTTTAGTCTGATGAAGTATTCAGTCATTTACTAATGATTACTGATCCTATAAACTTCCTATACTATAAGTGCATGATCTATAGCATTACTACACTTATGCTCATGTATACTTATGTATATAAGTATACATACTAAATAAGCTTAATGTATGCTACTTTCTGGCAAGTCTTATTTTATGTACTAGCATGCATTTCTTTTCTTTTTTGCTGACTTTTGAACAGGCACATTTTGGGGCAACAACAAAATATTGCTCTTTAAACAGATTGATTCCTCAAAAATAAGATATAAAAAGTAAATTTAGGCTAAAAGCCAGGGTAGCCCTTTTAAAATGAAAGCTACATAGCATATCGACAATTGCTGTCCCGTGTAAATGAATATCTGTGGGAAATTTTTTGTTGACCTGCCAGAAAATGTTTTAACATTTGTAACATTCACAGCGGTTACACATGTTGTCCCCTAGCAAAATGTAGTCTATTTAAGACGGGGGTGTGCAAACTTTTTGCAAAGAGGCCCAGATTTGGTTAGGTGAAAACGTATGAGGGCCAACTAGTGAGCCTGCATTCGTTTAACCCATAAAATAACATTAAACGCAAAAAAACTATTTAATGACACATTGTACTGCAATGGGATACTTTTCATTTCTTTATATAAAACAGAAATATATTTAAATCCATCTTTGACAAAATTATAGTAAATTTCTGATCAGTAAAAGTCTGGAAAAATAATTCTCAACAACAAATTTAAATAGTTACATATTTTTCACTATGAAAGGCTCACTGTAAATTTCTAAATTTAAAACATGTAAACTGTAAAAAAACAAATAATTTCTTTTATTAAAAAGTAAAAAACATTATGGTTTAGATCAGAGAAACAAATACATGTTTTTTTCATCTGTGTTCTTAAATTATTTTTTCTCAGACACGGTTTGTTTTTGTCAAGCGTACCTTACATGTTTCGTTACAGGTTTCCTTACATGAGAAAAAAATAATTTAAGAACACAGTTTAAACTTGTAGACACTATGAACTTAATTGAATTATGTTTTCTTCATATTTGGCTCTTTAGGTTCAGAAGGTCAAGAAGCTTATAATGTAATTTAGCCAATCACAATCATACTTCTTAGAACATGCGGGGCCGCATACTATTGATCTTATGCCAAGTATCTGCGGGCCAGTAGATATTTGAATGTGGTCTACATTGGGGCCACCGGCCGGACTTTGGACATGCCTGATTAAAGCATACTACAAGTATACTTAGTCTATACTGAAAATTGAGCAGTAAGTTCACTTTTAATATTCTATCTATATTTCTATTTATATCTTGTAAACCTAAAATGTTCCAATTTAGTCTGTAGAGTATTCAGTTAGTTCTTTCACTACATGTACATAGTCTATAGTATAGTTATTTATACTCAAGTGTAGGTAATAAAATACTACTGGAATACCTTACGCTAAGAGGGCAGTTGGGTTACTACAGAACTTCATGTTCTGTATGCCAAAACAAGAACATAGACATAATTAGCTTTTTTAATCCTTGCCAACGTCAACATGGATCATGGTAGCTGCGTTTTCTTTTTACTACCCTGTAACAGATTTAGAAAACACCAGATAATGAGTTGCAGCTCTGATGATGCAGAGTTTGTAGAGAGTAGCTCAAGCGTAAATGTTTAATGCCATTAGAGAACCACCACAGGAAGATTCAAATTTTCCTCATGGATAGCATCATGGATTTATTTCGACCATCGCCTGTTGTCGTAAACCTATTAAGACTACCCAGCCCTTAATCCACATTGCATGTAAGCATAGCTGCAGAGTATGTGCTGTACCTGTAGAGTATGTGCTGTACCTGTAGAGTATGTGCGGTACATGTGGGGAAGTGTGATGTACATTAACTAGAGAAACTGTTATCTGCTTTGATTGATTTGGTTAAAACTAGCCGCTAAATTGCAATTGTTGTGAAACCAGCTTAACTGTAACCCGTAATCTAAACTCTACCCTTCCTCTGGGTCCGTGCGGCCAAAAAAAAAGTTCAGCACTGCCTGCACATGTTTGGAAAGTTACGTGTGAATTGTCACTTTCTTTCTAGCATTTCATTTTATTTTGCTGTGTAAGTGAATTCAACAATCTGCATGTGCTAGCATCAACTCAGTTCTGAGCTACAGCCAGTGCTGCCTGCTGCTGCAATGTAATGTAACCTAAATTATAATTTAATTAATAAAATTATAATTTAATTAATTTTTCATGGGTTTGTGTGCAATTTTACAGCAGGGTCTGGTGCACACATTTGTTTTGTCATACGCATGTTAATAAAAAAGTGGCGATTTGGAACCACAAATTTGTCACTTTTCACCGATTCTTTATCGCCAGAGAAAAACTTTTAAGGATAGAGACTGTCAGTCGCTGTTGTTTTTGCCCCCCCCCCTGTTTCAAGCTAGTCACTCAAGCAAGATGCAGTTTGCAGAAAGGGGGGGATCAAGGGCGGGGCTACTCAGCTAAGCACCAATAGCCACGCCCATGTGGAGGAGGTTTGGAAACAGAGGCTTCAGATAGACATAAAATATGGCTTTTTAAGACATTTAGGTTGTGGGATTTTGAATAAAATCTGCATACCGGTAATCATAATTAGAACACCACTGGGAATATTTTTATTCGAAAAATGGTCATAGGGGGACTAAATATACACATTATTTATGTTTTTGTTAAGCCATTAATTTATAAAATGTAGCTTTTAAATATTTACAATAATTGAATTATAAAATTGTTATACTTTTTCAATAAATAACACTAACTTGTTTTACTTTGGACGGCAGCATATTCAAGTTCCTTTCAAAATAAAATACACCCTGTGTAAAAAAAGATTTTCCTACTGCAGCAGATTTACTTGCATTAAAAATAGAAGAAAACAAAGTCAAATCTGTAATTATTACTTTGGTGCACCTTCATCCTTTTTATTCTTTATACTATCAAATGTAAACATGACCACGTTAAGAATCCAATCTATTGTTAGAAAAAAAACAGTACATGTAAAATTAATTCTATCCTTTGCCTTTGAAAAGGAACTCGACATTGTTGTGTAGCAGAAGATAAGAATTATGTTCTTTAAGCTTATTCTATAAATAAACCACCACAAAACTCAATATGCTAAAAACCAATTCATCAAAACTAAAAACTCATGAATTTTCATGCATTTCCCACAATGGAGAAACCTGGGATAAGCAGGCAGGGATTCAGAGATTAAAAATCTCTCTCTTTGGCAAAATGATGAGGGGTCTTACAGTTTTTTTCAAAGCACATCATCCGATAGTTTTCTCAGCCCGGGTTGTTGAGCTTTTATTTAAAAGAGACAAGCTGGATGCAAAAGAATTCCCTCTGCTGTTGACATGTGAAAAATGATGGCGTTTCTCAGTTATGGCTGCACACAACACCACTTGGCAAAATCTTTTTTTTGTCTGTTGCATGAATTGAGCTCATAATAACATGTTCACTGCATGTCTTTGTTACATCTGCTGAAGCTTTAAGCATGCTGTCGCTTCCTGTTCATTTCACAACTACCAGACTAAGAAATAAAAAAAAAACACTTTCAAGACTTAGAATAAAAGAGCCTAACATCAACATCAACATGAGTGGAAATTTTCTTGAGTCACACCAAACAATCATTTGCAGGAAAGCAGGGAGTTTGTTGTGACAGTTCCGCCACCTTTCTTCTTCGCTGCATCTTGAATCCCGGCCTGATTGTGATTCTAAGACAAAGAGGGATGTGAAGTGCTTTTGTAAATAATCCCTTCTTCCCTTGAGGGGGAAGAAAAAGACTGCAACTGTAGTTGGCAAGTCTAAATGCTCTTACTTTGAAAAGGTGAAAAAAAAATTCTTTGGGTGGTTTGCGTGTGTGCGTTGAGAAAAACCCAACTCAATTCCCAGTAGACATGCTTCATTAATGAGCCATCAGCCCGTCACTGTCTGCAAGACTTACCTGCTTGTGTGTTTTGGTGAAAAAACCAGGCAACGCTGACTGACATTTTGAATGCAGTTTCCCCTGTTATTAATGTCAATTTGCTGAGCAAATTGCAATCGGATCAGTTTTTCTTGGACAGCGTTTTCGGCGCTCTTTCTGCATGTGCTGAGTCGTCCATTCAGAAACTTGATGTGGGGAGGCTTGTCCACCTGAGCTCCATGTTTTTTTAAAGTCTCACATTTAGCCAAGTTCTTTAGATGCTGGGCTGAATTTGCACACTGGTTAGTTTTTGTCTGTGATCCATGAGCTTCTCTTGTGTTTCAGATATGGTATGGTATGTGTGGGGATTTTCTTTTGCTTTGTGCTGTGACTTCTAGAATAAAAAAGGTAACGGTGTAGGAACTGTTTAGTTAAATAAACCAGATTCTTGTCAGATTCCTAATACCAAAGTTTGAAGACTCAGTTCAATGAAATTTTGTGTTTTTAACATGCTCTTGTGGCATTTTTCTCATAATCTGCTCCATTCTGATGCATTTGCAGACGACTAGATCCGTGTACGTCTTTGTTTTCCTCATCTGAGCTGGAATCTGGATCAAAACTCGATAGCTCCGACCTTGCTCACCATTTCTGTTTCATCTTCATGTTAGGTTGGGGTTGTGAGGGGCTGTAAGGTAGTTGGAGAGTGTGTAGACAGATAGATGTTGTGAAGGGGGGGTGGGCTTACTCTGTCTCAACAGTCCCGCCCACTAGTCAGAGGTGAATTTCTAATGCTTTGGCAAAAGATCAAAAGATGATCGGAGTGGGTTTTCAACCACTTAATGCCCATTGATGCACATATGCATCAAACCACTTCTGCTCCAAACTTTTCTTAATTTATCATCTCCTTAAAGCAAAAACATACATGATTTTTTCATAGCTAGATATAAATTAATGTGTCAAGGGGTTAAACATTGATGTTTTGGATTTTAGAGTTCCTTGTTATCCTGGCAAGGACACTCTGCTGTTTCCTGCTCAGTCTGTAGACATTTCCTTTACTGGTTTACAATTGTTTTGTGAAAAAAAGAATAACTTTTGGGGGGAACCAGATCCTCTGTTAAAGCCAAGACAAATGGCTGAGGAGGCCAGCAGGAGCATGTGGAATACATTTTTGCTGTCCTAGCTTGTTATTATTGTGTTTCCAGTGATTGTTTGGGCTATTTCAAAGATAATTGCATCCGTTCTGCGTCAGTCATATCTTGTAATTTTTCAATCTGTGACACACCCTAAAGTGTCAATGAGGCAAAAATAAAAGCTTGTTGATTCCTAATCTCATACATTTTTGTTTTTTTCACACATCCTGAACCAAGGGAGTCACAGGGAAAAATCAGAATTATAAATTTGATTGTAATATTACAGTAAAAAAAAAAAAATCCCAACTGGACTAAACATTAAGACATAAATTGTGGCTTTTGAAATTAAAAATGAGCATGTCAAGAAGCAAAGTAAGCTTCTTAGCTTTCTTTTACTTGAATAGGATTTATGGGTAAATCTCGATAATGGGTTTTTTCTGTTTTTTAAACAACAATGCTCCATTTGAAGGAAATCCTGCTGTGTTTTAAGCTCCATTCGACTAAACTTAAACCCTCTGAGTATTAACGGAGGAAGAAAAAGAACATAGGCTCAGGTGGAAGAAAGCATTTTAGCTTAGAAGACAGAATTTAGTTAAAATCCTTAAGCTCACAGTGATTGTAGAGTAGCACATTAAATGGTTTTACCTGATTCACACGAACACACATGGAACACTGTAGCTTTACGTCTCTGTTGTGTTTATTTAATCACGCTTCTCCAGAGATACCTCACAAACATTTGGCACTGATGTTTTTTTTCTCCTTATGTTCATCCATCAAAATGAATTAAAACTGGCACGGAAAGCCTGCACCAAGAATTCCCACAGATTTCAGGAGAGCTCCCAACGTGCAGCCCACCCTTTCTTTTTTTTGCCTTTTTTTTTTTTAACGCATGCAGTGACAATGATGGTCTGGAGGCATGACACACGCTCCAGCAGCTGTGTTTGTAATTCACATAGGTTTTCACTGTCAGTCCGGGTCTCGAGAGGGTGTAGGCGGCGGACAATTACATCATCATCTTGTCACTTGGGGTTTGAAAGTTAGAACCAAACGTCTTTCAACATAAAGCTTCATAGTTGGCGTTTTGTTGGCATCGATGTTTTCCTTTACTGCAAAATCCCAAATATTCTTCTAAAACACAGTTTGTCATGCATTTGACTGTGAGACTCATGTAGACATCACATCACGTAAACAACACATCCCGACTGAACACTTCACCTTTGTTCCTGAAATCATTTCCCTTTTCAAACACTCGCTTTAACTGCCTCAGAGGGCTTCAGGCTGAGGTGTCTGGCAGTCTTTCTCTACATCTCTCCTTTTGTCTTTCTGTTTCAGACATCACTCGCCACCAGGTTTGCACAGGAGTCCTTTGGGAAGCAGTACAAACAAACCATAGGCCTGGATTTCTTTCTGAAGAGAATAAGCCTTCCAGGTGAGACACCTTTGTAATCTTTAGGGAGTGCTTGCTTGTTCAGAGACACAGCACAGACGTCTGTTGTACAAGCATGCCGACACGCCGCCGAGTTTAGTGAAAAAACAGAGGATGTGTATTCAACATTTATACACTCCGACTTACATAATACAATTTTATTATTTTTCATCCGGACATTCACATTTATGTTTACTTAAAATAATTAGAATACAAGTAAAAAAAAGTCTTCCCAAACCTTTTAAAGAGGCCTCGTGTTTAATATTCCGTCTCGTTTTAATTTTCATTCTAATGTTTTCCATTTCCACATTTTTCAGGTTAAAGTCCAACTCTGAACATGTTTTGATTTATTTTTGAAGTGTTCCCAATGGTCTTTTAATTATGATTATGCTGTTTATAGCCAAAAAAGAAAAAAAAAACCTGGGTCGTTTTCTAGGACATAGTTTCTGCAGAGCGGCAGGAGTTCATTAGAAATTCTCCTCTGTATTGTGGGCAGGGCTGTTGGCATGGAGTCAGACTGTCCCCGCTTCCCAACATCCTTTTATGTACACTCTCTCCCGCTAGCTTACAGCCCCTCACAACCCCAGCCTACGATTGCCAGTGCAACAAAAATGGCAAGCAATATTGGAGCCATCCAGCCGGACAGCTTTGAGGCAGATGCCAGTTCAGACGAGGAAAGCAAAGACGTAAACTGATCTACCGGCATTTGTCTACAAGTCGATGCATCAGAATAGAGTGGAGCAGGGAGCTTGTGTTTAGCCCAATTAATTTTCCTCAAAACAAATATAATCTTTTCCAAACGCCATTTTTTCATCTACTCCTGATTTACATCGATTTGAATAAAGAAATACTCAGAAATGCAATTTTAAGCTTAATTTTCTTTTCGGAAATGTCCTGCATCATCGGAAAAAGGCCATAGAAAAACTTGTTAAAAAACAGCAACACTATTTTCACGGGCCGTGGGTCTTTGACTGTGGAATAATTGAGTCTTTCTTGCACCTCCTCATTGTAGAGTGTCTGCCACTTTTCAGACTTATTCACCCTGAAAGTTCTCCGGCTCTCCATAGCAAACAGCCCTCTTTTTTTCTGGTCCTCACCAGGACATTGGTCGGGTTCTGCTCTCGCTCCTAATTCTGTGGACACGGGACAGAGCAAATACATTAACATGTTATATCTACACCACTGATGCACATGTTCGACTGATCTTTGTCCCTCACCACATAAAACTCTGATGTTATTTTCTTTTAGGCAAACTCACAGAAATAAAGCCACACAATGTATCTCCCTTAAAACCTTTACGTCTAATGTTTAGTACCTGAGTCTATATGTAGAGAAAATGGCTCAATTTTAACTTTCTCATACTGTAACTTGTGGATTTAGTAGCATTTCAAATGGCTTTTTTAAAACTCTGCCAAAAGTTTAGCTCCAGAAATCTGCTAAGTGCCTCCGATCTTTCATTATTAATAAAACTACGTTGAGCACAAGCAAATTAAGTGCTAAAAGTAAAAGTTATGCTGATTTGTGAGTTGGCAGAGACTTGGTATTTTGACTTTGTGTCAGTTTCAGGTTATGAGACTTGGGAGAAGAAAAGCCCCAAAAATGCAGTGGTGGAGTGCGGATGAGAAGAGCACAGGCTGCGTTTGGCTCCTTAAAATGAACCTGAACCATTATGTGACCTTTCTTTCCAGTAACTTTTCTTTCCCAGAAATAATCTGGTGCGCCCTTTGTTTAAATATCGAGGTCATATGTCTGTATCGCAGGAGAAACAACAAAACTGGATTCAACACCCGAGCTGTTAAACTGACCATTTTCTGGGGAATTGGGTGTTGATGAGCTGATGAAGAGGAGGCTGACTCTACGAGCTGGGTGGTCCCAAACTTTGTTTTGACCCCCACCCTGACTTGTACTGGAGAGGTTGTGTTGGTCTCTTTGGGGCTGTAAGGGTCTCGTACAGCAGTCTACATCTAGCATTGGCCCCTTTCACCATGAAGGCCCAGTTTGTCAAAGTGAATGTAGATTTTTTCCAACGCAGACAAAGGTGAGGTAAAGCTGACTGGCTCACAACAGCCCCTGCTTTGTGCGCTATTTATAACAATACGTCTTCCAGATGTCCCGCTAACCAGTCAGGTCGAGGTGCTGAAGGGGATCAAGTGCAAGTGAAATTTCCCCGAAAAAGTCTTCCACGCTGTAATTTCTGGAAGCATTTGTCCGTCATTGCATCATGTTGTTCTGAGAGGAAAATAATAATATCAGACTCCCGTTGTACCCAACCTCATCATTTTGACCCCTACAGTCACTTTGTAAGTCTTCCATGTTCTCACACAAAATAAATCAGTTCTGTTGAGTAAGCATGGCTCTTTGAAAGACAAATAAAGTCAGAGCCTGAGTAGAGCATGGCTCTTTATGACACCCAGCAGTCCTTATTTATTGCGCTGGTGGCTGCAGCTCTGATTTGACGTGTATAGTCTACATGTAGTGACTGTAAACCTCAGTGCTTCCTTTAGTGTATGTTAACAGAAGGCTCCTGACCAGTCATCCAGCCGTGTCAGCAGTATGTTGTAGCCTTCACCACCAACATAAACTCTGTTCTGTCTCAGCCTGCTCTTTCTTTTCTTTTCTTTGTGAATCCATTTTCCTTTTTCTACCCCAAACTCTTTGTATGCTCTAAACACAGCATGTCCAAAGTCTGGCCCGTGGGCCAAATGTGGCCTGGGTTCAAATTTCCCCCGGTTCGCATGCTCTTTTCCCAAAACCCAAAATGTGTGACCCCCCACACTTTCTAAAAACTGTGTGTACGATTTCTTGATTGTGATTGACTAAATTACATTTTAAGCTGTTGTATGAGGCAACACTAGATGACCCGTATTTAAGTGTGAAAATGGGTCAATTTCTTACCTGAGCACAATATATGGGTTCAAGTTCATTGGAGCTTTGCCTGTTTTTTTGTTCTTTTTCTTTTTTAGAAATGTTTCATGTTTTTTTAAAGTAATCTTTGTTTTGTTTGTGGGTCTATTTATTTTTATTGTGACTCCACATGTTTAATCTTTTGTCATAAAACATAAAAACTGTGTGATCTCACTTTTTTGTGATTTTTGCAGTAAAAAAGGACCTGTGACTTAAAATTGAGTTTTTCAGACTGTTTCAGAATTATTTTAGAATTATCGTGTTATAAAACCAAAAATACATCTGTAAAAAAAAACGAAGCTGGATTGTACTAAAAAGATGGATATTATGCATTACAAAAATAAAAAAAGTAGAGATAACTTGATAGAGCACACTGTACAGCAGAAAAAGCTCGACAAAAACCCCAGACTTGTAATGGTTAATTTTCTTAATATTTATCACACCATTTTTATAAAATTTGGGGTTTGATTTTTGCCATTTTTCTTAACAACATATAATTCTCCTGACTTTCCTACTTGGCAGGACGCGCCACCATCCAGCCGCTCTTTGCAGGCTAATAAGAAGTAATTTTCTTGCAGGTTTTGGAGAGAAAAGATCTAAATTAGAGGGTAAACGTACAGATTCCATATTCCGACTGGATATTCTTGGATGTGAGCTATAAGTGATCTGCCATTTTAAGAGCACTTAGCTTGAAAGATTAATCACTGATTTATTATTTTCATTATGCCTCTCAACAACATTGACTTTTTTATTATAGAAATTACTCACCCAAAATATAGGGTCTAGTTACAAACTGATCCATTATTTCCACTGGATTTTAAAGATTCTGTGAAAACAAACACAAAAACTTCCGGAGCAGAAACCCACAAATTGTAGCCGTGTCTCTTTTTGGCTCGTTTTTTAATATTTATCTTTCTGACTGTTCAGCAAAGGAAAGCATTTAGAGAAAAAGAAGGTGGAAAATTCTTATGTGAAACATATGTGTCTAATTTATAGCTTTTCTTTTGTTTAAGTTGTGTTTTAATTGTCGTTTTGTTCCTTCCACCATTATTCCTGTTTGTTTTCGTCACTGCAGGAAATCAGAATGTGACCCTGCAGGTGTGGGACATCGGAGGGCAAACACTAGGAGGGAAAATGCTGGACAAATATGCATATGGAGCTCATGTAAGGAAACATACATAATGTGCAGGTTCACACTTACATGACTGTTGCAACTTTTTGGTTAAATATTAAATATATTCTGTGTTAATATTAAGTTGTAGCACAAGTTTATATTATATATTTCACTCCAACATTATTTCTCGAACTTGAAGCTATCGGCCTTTGCTGTTTCATTTAGAGGCAGGATTTGGCTCTCCTTATCATGAAATCAGATTGAAATATATTGCAAATCACCTGAAATTTTTTTGATGAAACTGAGCAAACCTGTTTGATCTCATATCAATTATAGTTGACATTTCAAAACCTACTTTGGTTTGTGAAAGAAGTGTTCACATAATCAGTGATTTATGTCGGTCAAAGGTGGATCTTTGTTTATTAAAGAGGCTTATCAATCCATGATTAGAAAACAATAAGACTCTGGCTAATATTTGAGCTAACCCTATACACATGTAGTCATGGGCCCCAGATTTAACTACTGTGGTAATATAACCCAAAATGTGATGTCTATGGATGGGACGCCAGGTCACAAGAGGTTATAGTGAGTTTATACCATGGTCCGGGTGAATATTCGATTCTGATTGGCTACTGGGTGTGCGTTAAAAAGTGATATACCACAGGATAACCGCACGGTGAAAAAAGAAGTTCCGGTCACGTAGCTTAAATGTTTTGTATCACTGAGCCGGCTTCTTTATAACAACCTTTTGCTTCATCATCCGGACAAAAACAAGCGGTCAGAGGTGAACTTTCTGTCTGAACTGATGCTTTATTCAACCCATCGGAAAGATCAGCATATATAGATCTATATATAGATATATATATCGCTTTATATCGCCAAATCTTGACTGGTGCGGCGCATACGTAACAAATAGTCCGCTTTTTGTAAGAAAAGCAATCCAAATCAGAAAAAAACAAGAATTGAAGACTAAAACTGGTTAATATTTATTGCTTTTGTAAGTGACCATGGCATACGCGGGTTAATGGCGGAAGCAACCGTCCTCCGCGGGTTCAGGCTTCCACGGTGTGCGTTAAAAAGTGATAATGCACACTTCGTCTGCCATTAATCCTTACTTAAATTTGAATCGATCAGTATAACCCCTTCATGTTGTATTTAGTTAATTTGCAACGTACCTTTAAATCTAGGACTCCACCTAATTTACCATCCTCTTGAAGGAAAAAATAAACTCAGAAGAGTCAAGACCCCATTTGAATCCAACTACTTTGAGTTGATTTGGAAGTGTGTATGAATAGTTTTAACATTTGGTTCATGCATTATGATCATACTACAAAATTATCTGGCACGTAGCTGCCCACCCTCATGTTCTTAAACTTGCTGCTGAAAAATAGGATCAGGTGATTCACGGAGCTGATTCCGGGGATCCACAGCATGCTGGGCAGGGATCGCTGAGAAATAGGCTGGTTAATCTTGAGGACCATGCAGGGTTTAAAGTTACTAAAGTCTCAGCAGTGTCCACTCATTGCATTGTTGTTAAAGAAACATGTCTGTCACCTGCTGTTCTTAGAAATGCCCCATAATGCAGCGGGTGATGCAACTAAACTGGTCATCCTCCTACAGTAAACCAGCAACACGTTTGCACTGCTTTGTCACAAGTTATGCATTAGTTAGAGCTTTTTGTATACTAAAAAAATTTTTTTTTTTAGAAAATGTGAAATAATCCAGAACAATACATAGCTGATTTGCTGGAGGAGTCCTATTGTCACTGTTGCAGAGAGCTTAACACTCATTGTAAACTACCGTGTGTCCTGTAATCCATCATTGCTGTTCAGACAGGCTCGGAGTAATTGTTCGAGGTGTAAGCTGTCGTCAGCGTCCTTGCCTGTTGTGACAGTGGGTGTCTGTTGAACAAAAGCAACAGGAACCCTTTCAGTCATGTTGCATCATGCACTAAACGTCTAGGCATTTACTTTGGCTCGCGTTCACTTCTAGACCTTTAGAGAAGCAAAAATTAGAACGCTGATTGCTGTTTTAAGTGGTTGTTATTTCTCTTGATGTGCCAGCCGCTTTCTATCTATCTGCTTCTATCTGCAAATAAGTCTTCCTGACCGGACTGCTCTGGCATCGTTGCATCGCTGTTTTTGCAGGATTACTGAGAAAGGAGAAAAACAGCCTCTTTGCAGACATCCTTCATACAGTAGATAACCGAAGCTGACCTCTGATCTGGAGTGAATTTAGAGAATTTTTGAAATGTGAATGTGGAATCCAGAATTTTAATCCAACACAAATGGTCACAATCTAAAAAATAAACTGAAACAATCAAAGGCTTTGTCACTGAGCTGTTTTTATGAATGAGTCAATGTGTCTGTAAATAGAAAACCAATGACACCTGCCTATATGATTAAATATAGGTTTTAAGATAAAACTTGATATTAAAAATGTATTTTCTCTCAATAGACAAATAGATTTTTGAGTGAGAGAATGCTAAAATTCTCTTTTTTTTCTACTGTAGGGTGTTCTCCTGGTGTATGACATTACCAACTACCAGAGTTTTGAAAATCTGGAGGACTGGTTCAGCATGGTGAAGAAATCCAACGAGGAATCTGATATTCAGCCTATTATGTTCCTGGTGGGCAACAAAAGTGAGTATCTCTAAAGTACAACAACTTTCATGGCGCAGCCGCAGAAAAAAACACCTATCGAGAACCGTCAGCGTCACACAGGCGTTCCATCTTGGTCTTTTTTTTGTTCTGTACAGAGCAGCATAAATTATGGTTTTTGCTGAGTGGGATGGATTTTTGAACAAATTTTTTCGATGCATGTTTCATTTTGGGTTTGTGTGGGGAGTGTGTGTTTGATGGACGCAGGCATGTTTGTTAAAGCACCAGATAAGTGATCAGCACGATAAGGTGGTTTCAGAGCGATGGGAATGCTGATGTTTGGGAACTCCTGGGAGTGAATGACGATGATTTAATATCCCAGGACCTGTGGACCCGAGTTACTGCTTATCTGCAGCCCTAACCCTACCTCCCAGTTGCTACTCGCATGCACACCACCCCCAAAAACCCTGCCTGGTCTGATCCTGCTCTACTGCTCAGCATAGTTAGCTACGATGAGGACAACCAGACAAGCCTCCTGCTATCAGCCTGCAGCCATCCCCCATCTCTGAAATAAAGAGAAATAATGATGGCTGCTTTTAAACATCCCTTTGACAGATGTGGAGTCATGACTGCCGCTGTGTTATTGTAAAGTGAGTCATCACTGTGTGTGCGTGCAGCAATGACCGCCCACCTTCCTGAGCATTGATGGACGGTCAGAAGAATGGCGTTGCACACAGGAAGGTCCCGCTAATGCTTCTCATTTGGGACCAAAGGTCATGTTTTAATTTCTACATCAAGAACCGATCGCCTTGTCTCCGCGTGGCTTCTTCTAATGCACCGGCTTAAACCATGCGGCGCCGCTGTATTTAGGCTAGATCTTCAGTGTGTGTTCATGTGTGCACTGTAGTATTTAAATTGTGTACATCCTGTCAGGCTCCTCACTCAAGCAGCACCCTACCTCCACTTCACTTTGGCGGTCTGTCTACCGGGTCTATTGCTGAACGTGGCCCATGTGTGTTTTTTCTGTTCCTACAGGCTGAACAAAGAAAAACAAAACCCCGCACAGATTGCTCCTCCCGGAGCAATCAATTACCCTAGAGGAGTTTGTGAATCCTTGAATCCTTCCACGGAGCTTGCTATTTTTCAGAGTATTTGAAGCCATGGACCATTTATATAGAAATGAACACGTTAAGTCAACATTGGGTGTGAAGCTGCTGTAGAACCGGCTCATAGCAAAACCATCCACTGACTGAAATACTGTAAAATGTTTTTGTAATACACTGAACATGTACAGGGAACCGCTACACCAGGAACAAGCACAGAGCAATAGTCCTGCTTTTTGCCCCACCACCCCTGCCTAAGAAGCTTCTGATTCTGGAAACAAGTGATCCAAGAAATCAAAAATTGGTAAAGCATAAAAACCATATTTCCTACACTATAAGGTGCACTTAAAGCCCTAAATTTTTCCCCCCAAAAAATGACAGTGCATCTTATAATCTGGAGTCTTTTATATATGGATTAATTCTGGTTGTGTTTACTGATGTCCAAGCAAATTTAAAAGGAAAACGGTGCACTGTCAAATTGTTTGGTTGAGTGTTGTAGTGAATATGCTAACATGGCTAACTTGTAGCAGTGTCTGAAGTACATTTCTTTTTTACGAGTTACTAACAAGGTTGGGAGTTAGCATAGTCCCAGTAGCGTTTGTTCTAGCAGAATCGGTCGTTTTTTTGACGTGTTGCAAGCAAGTTTCGAGTTACAGGTATTTTGAATATGCTAACGTGGCTATTGTGTAGCAAACACATGAGGTTTTAGAGTTACTATGAATGCAGTTAATAAAGTCAGACTGACTGACAGACTTATCCCTGACTCTTTTGTCTCACCTTCAGGTATATATGACCCAATTTTGAAAATAGATCATTTATTGACAGTGCACTTTAAAATCCAGTATGCCCTATAGTGCAGAAAATACAGTGTCTATAAAAATAAGACCCTTAAGGTACTAGTTCTTTTAATATTCTTCAGCCAGGGCTTAACTGTGAACAAATTTCTTTTCAACTACTAAAGTATCCATTTTTGGACCAATAGAAATAACAATAGTATCTGCTTTTGCTGATCCAGGACAGCTTTACAGCAACAGAAAAGAAACAATCTATGCTTTACAAAGTAAATGCAGTGTTACATCTCCTCTGACTGATGGAAGCTTGAAGGAGTCACAGAGAGTAGCTGCTGCATCTAAAGGGGAGCACAGGTGTGTCTTACAGTTCCCTTGAGGCTCATCATGAAAAAAAACGCATGATTGTCATGTAGCAACTTTATTGTGAGGTATTCGTAAGGCAAATGTTAGTTGCACGCACTTATGATCATTGACTGTATATAAATAGGAAGAACCTGCTGGTTCCAAGAAGCCAAAATCCCATAGAGAAATGAACTATAAACCAGCCAATCGGATGCCAGATGGTCTCCATTTTGAACCTTTAAAACATTTGACAGATTCTCCCGAGCCTGTTTTGAGTGGTAGGCGTGTAGAATTCCAAAAGGTTCACTCCTGATTGGTGAGAGTAGTTGCCATAGAAACATCGACTCAGACTGACTCGGACCAATTAAGGCTTATTAAGCCATTTTCTATGGGTGACGTCACACTCACTCGCTCCAGTTCTCCTATACAGTCAATACTAATGACATACGGGTGATGCTGTCATACGCCACACTCTAGTTGTTAGTTAGGTGCAGGAGCTGACACCAGCACAAAGTGTGCAGGTGATATGTAAGTGCTGTAAGATGTTCATATAAACTATGCTCTGACTGTCTAATTTCTAACAGTCAGGCTGTGTGATACCTATACTCATTGTTTAAGTGTTCATTTGCTTGCAGCATATCCGTAGAACAACATTTTCGCTCTACATGCTCACAGAGCGGTCTATGACCTTGTTATTTCCTGCGGCCACCTGGGTGCCCCGTTCAGATTTGCCCATTTTTCCCCTGCAGACTGCCCGTATCTCCCCGTAAGGGCAGTTGTGACTATTGTTTGAGATGAACACAACTGTAGAGAAAAATCACAACATGAGTGATCAATTTCTTTGAGTTATTTCTACTATGTTCCTTGTGGGCATAAAGCACCGTCCAGAACTCGATGTATAAACTGCATTTCCGAAAGGATTTTTTAACATTAAATGTTTTAAAATCATCCGAAAGCGTAAGCAGATCCTCCTAAAAACAGAACGCAACATGTTGTTTGAGTTCATAAATGCAAGTCTGTGTTTTACAACATGTGAAAACAGCATTCATGGGCCGTTAATATGTTTGCAACAGGATTTATGATCACAAACAGAAGATAATCCATGCTCCTAAACTGTGGTTCTCCCCAGAATGTATAGGAGGGTGGTTTAAACTGAACTGGAAGAAATATCTGAATTATGTGACTTTATGCTATTTCTGAAAAAAAAACAAAAAACAATCCAGGTCCTAGAGGGTTCTGAAACCGAGTCACTTCTTAACTGGTTTTTGGATCAGCTCCGTGCAGTGCCTGCTTCAAACTACATAGTGGGTGGATATTGTAAAGAAAATCCTATTATTAAATGTTAGTTGGACTTAGGCTGTTTTCATGGAGCTCATAGACGTCATGTCTGTGCATATCCAACGGAACAAACAACAAACAATATGAGGAACTTTCTTTGATGCTGGATGGGTTTGATGGATAACTACTACATTGTTACACTCTAATGACAGGCTAAAAATACTTAGGTCTAAGTCCAATCCCTTCACAAACAGGTATTTATCAACTCTAAAACAATTCATAAACTGCTACAGATCTACTGTGATTTTTTTTTATCAGCTACATGAACACAACTGCAGCCTCTTATCTTTAACCGTATATTATTTTCTCAGTTTGTGTACAAGCAACATTTTAGCAGTATGTCTTACATAAATTGAAGGAATATACTAGCTAGTCATCTTTTAAACAAAGGCATCAATTTGCCCTTTGCATTCCTTTGGAAGTATGTTGAACTGTTTCCACTTGAGTCTTGTCTTTTTGCCCAAGTCTCTCTCCTCTTCTGTAGTTTGGGTGCAGATCAAGCATGACTGTGCAACATTCCTATGAGGGTAGAAGTTGGTCCCAAGACTTGACACATTTGTGATTACTGAAATTGAAGCACAAATACAACAATGAGCTAACAAAATAATATAGTTTTCCATCATTCATAAGTTGGAGATAGTTAAAAAAAACTCTTTAAATGCTTAAATGTTAGTTTATATGGGTGGAAATGGTACTTTTCAAAATACAGAGGAATAAGATGGTTTATATCAAAATAACTTTAAATTGCTAAAAACAATTAAATCGGAATTTATAGGATGTATGACAGTCTACACCAAAGCCTATAAATAATATTACAGTTTTTCTCAAGCAGATCATTTAATCGAACCACAAATACATGATTGACAATTGGGTGAACAGTTCCTTCATTTGATAACATTATGTAAGAATAATCACTTGTAGTTTTTTAGGGCACCATATTTTCTGCACTAGAAGTTGCACTGAAGTAAGACTTGGTGTTGTATAATTCCGGCTGGGCACAAACTGCAATTATTAATTTCTCTTTCAAGATTGTTTTTTAAGCGGTTGGCACTTCATTGTATTGAATAGGACGATACTTATACGTCACTACCAAAGCAGAGTCCCTGACCTGTCAAAGTTCAACTGGTTTAACCCGTAGCTCAGACAACAGAACCCACAAACAAACGAAACACTTGCATAGTGACGCATGAAAGTTTTGAGAGCAGGAGCCCGAAATGAGCGTACTCTTTTCACTGGAAACGGTTGCATGAATGCGCGTTTCTGAGCCTGGTGTGAACGGAGCATCAGGCTCAGAGGCATTTCTTCTTATGCGCTGCTGTCAGTAGCAAATACTACTACTAATAATAATAATAATAATAAATTTTAAATGTTAGGCGCCTTTCAAGGAACCCAAGGTCGCCCACACCTAATGCACACACCTTCAGTGCTCTCTAGCGGCTGTTAATGAGAAAATAATGAACATATGAGCCTATTTATTTGAAAAATCACATGTAAGTCGCACCGGCGACACTATGGAAAAAAAAAAACGACCTATATTTCAAAAATAAGGTACATATAAAAATACACTTTTGTCTGCTGCCTCCTCTCACAACTGTTCAATTTATGCATTATGGAATAAATTATGTGACAATAAATCATGTCCCTCTTCAAAGTTCAGACATAACTGATGTTGTCCTTAACCCACAGGACTTTATCAGATTGGTTTTGACAAACACAAAAGCACAGACAATGTTTGCTCCACAGTTACATTACAGCTGTTTGTTTCTTTATCTGCGGCAGCACTATAATCCATTTTGGAGCCTGAGTACCACTGGAAAGCGCTGCTTGCACTTGGCCTTATTGTTTATGTACTGTGTTCACCTGTGCAGATACTTTTTGTAGTTATTGTTTTGGTTACTGTTCTTGGTGTACATTTTACCCTGTGCCTGGTTTAAACACTGTCCTCAGTGTAGTGGAAGGGCACCATTAGTGCAGATGGGCTCATTAAAGATGCTCTCCCCTCCTCTCCTTCCTTGGCCTGCCTGCCCTTCTATGGCATGTCAGTTTCTGGGAAACAGCCTCTCCTTTCTTTGGGTGAGCATGCCTGGCTGGAGGGAAACCTGCTTGTTCAGCACTCATGTGCTGCACACCCTTGTCATCTGCATGCAGCTCAGAGCCTTGAGGTAAATAATGGCATCACTTGTAACAATTCAGCGAGGAAACCAAGAAAATGTTTTATTGGGGGTACACACATTTGCACAAATTGATTTTTGTAGTTACAGACAGAACAGAAGCAAACATGTTAAAGACAAAATTATTTAGGTTTTCTATGAAGAACGATAGAAGAAGTCTGACTTCTGGGTTCACTCAGACATACTGCAGCATCATGCAGAACCAAAGAATCCCCTCTTGAGACCAACTCCTCGAATGTTACTCGTATTGAATTTATGATGCCATTTTCCCTTTAAAATCAAATATCAGATGTTAGCCTTTAAAAAAAAACATAAGAACCTGATGACAGCTGTAACCGTTTTTCAAAAGAAGATTACTCCTATTATTTTTGCAGCGACTGGCATAACTCATTGAAATTAGTGCACATATATCTTTTTGGGCATCAGTCCTAGCATAATTTATCAATCCAATTTGTTTTCATTAAGTGGAGATCGCAGGACCCTTGCTCACTCTCCAGCCGTCACCCTTCCCACTGCCGGTGCTCTTTCCCTCAGGAACTCTGGAGCATTCATCATGGGCCTGCACAGCCCCTATTTGGGTGACTTAAATGGGTTCAGTTCTCTTAACCCTTCCTCATCACTCATGGCTTCTCTTCTGTGGCTCTACCAACTCTTCACAGACGAGCCACTCAGACCTGCCATGGGAAACCTTTGCAGGGAGATAAAGTCCCTGGGCGCAGGAAATGTTTTGCTGCGTTTTTAGCCTTCACTCTCCTGCTTTACTTCATCTTTTAGCCCCTATCTTTGCTCATTTCAGAAAAATGTCTGCATTAATTTTCACGTCGACTCTTTCGATCATACTCTCTGTCATGTGTGAGGGCGGGCACCTCCTATGTAGTTTCAAGGGCTGGGAATTGAGGTAAATACTTTTTAAGCACTGACCAAATTGTTTACAAAGAGACGGAGATACAATTTTTGTTCAAGATCAAATGTTATACCTAAAGGAACAATTTAGTCAACGTTAGTGGGCTAATAAAGGCAGCAAGTTTGATCCAGGCGGTCAGCTGCAGCAAGCCTCACAAACATCAAGCTATTTAGTGCCTCTTGAACTTCTCTTGAACAGGGCATTGAACAATCTTGTTCATAATATTCCCTAAAATAAAAAAGGTTCAAAAAATTGTGTCATATTTATGTTATTGTATTACCAACCAAAAACTGTGTATGAACAGACTGTGTGACCCCTTCTTCTCGGTTTTCCAAACAGGAATACCTGCTGGTTCCAAGAAGCCAAAATCCCATTGACTTCTATAGAGAAATAAACAGTTATTACTTAGTCCTTCTATATTTAAATATTTTTAAGTATAACTATTTTTGCTCTACTTTTTTAACATGTTCTTGCTACTCCAATTTATTTTCCTCACTTTTTTTTCAGTAGTGCAAGTTACTGATGTTATAAACTGACCAATCAGATGCCTCAATAAAAGTATTTGAGCATATGAGCCCATTTTCAAGAAGTAGGGATGTGGACTTTAAACAGGCTCACTCCTGATTGGTGAGGGTAGTTGGCGTAGAAACATTGACTCACGTTTTGTCCAGATTCCTTCCTTACTCACTACCTAGTGCACTGTATACTGCGTTTGCCATTTTGTAGCGCTGTGCAAATCTGCAATTCCAAAATCGAGTGCCCCAGAAAATTCCCAGAAGTCTCTGCGAAAAACCAGTGTCCATCGATGCTCATTAGATCGGCGAATATAGACCACTAGAAAAAGTAGTGAGCGTGGTGTCTAAATTGCTTTTAAAATTCAGGGCACTACATAGTGCTGCACTGTATAGTTTTTTAGTTGTTAGGGATTAGGGTGGGAATTCAGACATAGACTCAGACTGACTTGGACCAATCACTGCTAACTGACATCCTCTGGCTCCAAGATGGCGGCAGCCATATCACGAAAATGGCGACTGAATTGACTTCATTTAGTTGTAAGCCAATTTTTTTGGGTGACGTCACACTCACCCTAGCCAACCCTAACCCTAATCCTAACCCTAATGATTGAACCTTCTGAAATGATTCCCAGCCTCATTGAAACTTTTTTTTAGTTACACCCTTTCATTGACTCTGTTTCCCTGTGGTGTTAAACAACATGCACATGTTTGCTTTGTGCTCACTACGGCAGATCTCGCCGTAGACCCTCACCCTTTCCTCTTCTCTCTTTCCCTCCTGATTTCCATCCAGCCGTGTGAAAGTTCAAATGAAATATATTCACAAAGATACCTTATCTCCAGGTTTGTCACGAACCGTGTCCTTGCCCGACAACAAAAACCGGTCTTGAGTTGTTTGCCCTTCTTACTTGGCCCTGGGTGGAGTTGAAGTTGCTCCCTCCCCACCTCTCTCAACCCTGTCACCTCTCTACCCCTGTAAAGCTGCCACAGTTCCTGCCTGTTCAGTGTAGGTCTGCACATTTCTTAATAGAGATGCTCAGAAGTGCAGAGCAGCTCAATGTGCTTCTGTTTTTGGTTTAGCTCAAAAATGTTTTTCCTGGCTCAACCCGCTCGTACTTAGGTCCTCTTACAACAAACTAAAAGCTCCTAATTGCCCCCAAGGGAAAGGTTTAGCCACAATAGACATGTGGTGGGACAAAAGCCCAGTACTCTTACCCGGCACCCTCACCCCTACTCAGATAGGAGGGATGAACACGTCAGCAGTGTCTGTTTTGCACTGTGGGTAGCAAGACCACAGGTTCAACGCTGTAAAACATTATATATACAGAATATAAGGCCAGTAAGGCACGGTGCATGGTTGGATAGAGACCTGGAATGTTTACAGTTTACACCAAATCCAATCTTTCTCGTTTCCCTTCATGTTTTATTTAAGGTAAAGGTTCAGACTAGATGTCTGTATCAAATTGTCTCCATAACCACATTGGCTTTAGCCTGCTTTCTGTCTGTATGTCTGGAAAAAATGAGAAATGGAGACTCAAGTTACAAGTTACAGAGAGATGAATAAAGACATAAACTTTAATACGCCGTGGTTGGCTGGGCAGTGTAAAAGCCCAACTGTGGGTGTGTGCACTTACCATCAATCAGGAACATGTTATTTATTATTGCTGTTATTGCTTTTGATCTCTTCAATTTTCTACCCACATAGAACCAAAGAGAATCTGGCAGCTCTATTTCTATGAAGGGATTTAATCGTTACAACTTTTGACCCAACTGTGGACTCTGCCCTCAAATCTCTCGATTCTCTAGCCTTCTGAAACATCTATAAAGCAAATATTGGTGCACACGCAGTAGATGATCAGTCTTCAAATACCTTCTTGTGTGGTAAGTCACGGGCCATTTCAGTTGCACAGCACAGCTCAGCCACCTGACCAGAGCGCAGCCTGGAACCCTCATCACACTCAGGCTCTACTTTATGCCTTTGCTGCTCCACAACATTGACATGGAGGAATTCCGGGAAGGGGCCATGCTGACACAGGACAGGGTAAATAACTTGTTGATGTGGATGTGGCATACATTATAAATGTATGTGAAGTATCAACAGTTCTTTTGTCCAGGTGTTTGTGCAGTAGATACTTTTATAGAGAAATACATGACATCCTTATAGTCTACTTCAGGTTTGAACTCATGTGAGCAGGACATGAGTCCAGCAAGAACACGTTTGCTGGTCCAAATAGATTAACACTGATATACAGCATGTAATTGTGAAGACTCACCCCTGGTCTGTTGAATTATTATCGTTAAGCTGCAGGCTCACAGAGGTAACTATTACTGCTCTACCATAAAAGTCCACTTAGTTTAACAGCAACAGGAGAGCCAGGAGGACATGGCCAGTGAAAGTCCAGGCAGCGTCTTGTGCGGTCGGCTCAGAACTGGACTTTTTGTTAACTTTTCATGAGTCCTAGGAGCCCTTTAACCCAGCCTGCAAGGCCCTTGGCCTCATGTTTTACTATGCCAGTGACAGCCTGGTGCTCCAGCTCGCTCCCTGCCTTCAGAGCTACCACTGGACACCCGTCTTTTACGTTCCCAAATAGAGGAAGACCACAGTGTTTCACTAGCGGCTGCAGAGTATCCGATTATGTTTTAAAGTGTGAATTCATGGCTCTGTTTGAATGTGTGTGTGTCTGCGCGTGTGACGGTGTCTGCACGTCGTTTCACAAGGGGCGATCAAATGACAAGATGAGCTGTGATCAATGAGCTGTCGACAGAACACTTCTGACCTGGTGGAAAGCGAGTCCCCTGACGATCCCGGCCCCTCGCAGGCCACCAGGGCAGGGGCGCCCTTGCACAAAGAGTGCTCTGTATCTGTCAGGAACCCCCCAAGGACTTCTGCACGGGCCCCGCTCACCTTGACAACACCAGGCTTACTAACAGCACTTCATCTGTCTGTGCTCACTCACAAAAAACCAAGATAATATTATAAAGTCACTCTCAAAGTTCAGTATGCTGATGATGAATGCTAATAATTTTGCTTCAAGGTTTACTGTACAGAGTTGTTGATAAATGATCATTTAGTTTTGCAGGTGGATGTTTTTCTATTGTTAAGACTTGTTAAACAAATTTAAGGATCAGGGTTGTGTGCGTCTAGTTTGTTTTACTTGTGCCTGTCGGGTTTCCTAAGTCACTTCCTTCCACATTCTAATTAGTGATTTTAAATTGTGTATAGGAGTGGCTGAAAGTGTGGTTTTTTTTTTTTCTTCTTCACGCTTTAAGATTGACTATCAACCTGTCCAGACTGTAGCCCCACCCCTCTCCAGATGACTGCAGCCAGTGAAGTTGGTATAGAAAATGAGTGGATGGATGGCTGTGGCACACTGTAAACAATGTCCACACTGTTCAGGTGTAATAAAATATTCAGCTTTTTAAATCTTAACCAACTGCCTAGTTCTAAAATAGCGTTGGAAAAATATGAGGAGGCAAACCAGCAACGCTTTGAAACTAATTATTGTTTGTTTAAAGTAATTATGCTGCATGTACAGTGTTCAGAACATGTTCGGAATAATAATGCTCCGCTCGTTCTGAAGCCACTGCTTTAAAGCCCCCTTTGAGTCATGTAAACCATTTGGATTCAAGATTTTAAATGCTCCTCATAAACTCCACTGGTCATTTTCTTTTATTAGCCATTTGTGCTGTTAAAGTTAATTTAATGTCTAATTCAATCACACCGCTTACAGAATAATTTATTACAATCTTTTAACAGGCAGTGGTTTCCCTGTATCTTGTAAAAAAAGAAAAAGTTTATGGAGAACCAAACTGCTGCTCACCTTCAAACTTAATTTCTTACTACCTGACTCTTTTGGGAAAACTTAGATGCTATTTATGGTTGTGAAAAAAAGATGCGGTTTGTATTTGTGTTTAATTGCTTTTTTCCTCCAAAGTTGTAAAGTAGAAAATTTTTGACTAAAGGCTGTATTTGAGTAACTTTTCATTAACTGCTACACTGCAAAAAGTGAATCTTAAAAAAGGAAAGATTAAAAATTGTCTTATTTTTTTTCCTTGCAGGAACAATACTCTTATCAAGAACGTTTTTCAGTTTTAAAATAATCCCAATTTGAGTGCACATGTCATAGGGACTAAAATTATTTTTCTAAAATGAGAATTCTTGGTAAGACCAATTGTTTTTTTCCCCCTTGGCATATTTCCCCCCCGTATTTAAAAAAAATCTGCCAATGGGGTCAGAATTTTTGACTTATTTTTTGCAGTATAAGGTTCTGTCCCCACTGACTGTGCAGATAATTATTGTGATGCCAAAATAAATCTAAATGCATAAAAACAAAGAGCAGGGGCAACTTGTAGTCTAATCTGCAGGTCACACAGCTCCGTCATTAACACACGTTCAAGATAATAAACATCATTACATTATTTTTAATGAGATCAGTTAAAAACATAGGAGAAAACTTGTATCCAAAGTTACTCTGTGCTAGCATGCGCCAAAAGAGTTTCAATGTTTTTTATAGCATGGTAACATTTCAGATCTGACTGTTACTATTATCCGATAACTCCCAAATATAGGATGCTTTATGCAAATGTAGGAAAATAATTTTTCAGAGGATAGACCACTCTTCTGCATTTTTGTTTTTCCTTGTCCAAACACTTGTCTTTAATAAAGCGATCGGGCCTTTGCCGAGCTTGGTGTTGAGCTGAATCAGGTGAGATTCAGGCTGGAGGACTAGATAAGAGAAACCCTGTTTTAGAACTTCTACTTTTTTTAACCTGAGTGCTGCTAAACAAGTACATGTTCATACCATGGATAAAACAAAATATTAAAAAAAATATTCCTATCAGGGACAGCAGATAGTGCTGTAAACAAAAACAGTTCAAATTTGGCAGCATAATTTTTGTTTTATATCCTCTTTTTCTCATTTTTTTCAATCTTTTCTTTGACTCTGCTGTCGGGCTTCATGTGTGATCAGCGACTGCAGAGAAAATCCAGACCCAATTCCACAGATTCTTGAGGCATTCTGCCTGTTTATGTACAATGGAATGTGTTTTGTTGTTGTTTTTTACCACTTAAAGACCTACTCCAATGAAAATGGTGTTTTTTGGCGTTTTAACATGTTCTTGTAGCATTTTCTAATGATGGAGGACATGTACAAAATAAAAAAATTAAGTCAAATAGCATTTTTGAATATTTTTTATTCAATGATAAGGAGACGAAAAAAAAAGCCATTTGAAAATGCTTGTAGCTGTGATGTAGGTGCTACAATCGGAGGGCCACAAGCTCCCTGCTCCGCTCCATTCTGATACATCCACTTGCAGAGAAATAGATCCATGTGCATCTTCCTTTCCCTCGTCTGAACTGGCATCTGGCTCAAAGCTGTACGGCTGGATAGCTCCAATATTGCTTGCCATTTTTGTTGCAGCGGTAATGTTAGGTTGGGGTGTGTGAGGGACTGTAGGCTAGCGGGAGAGAGTGTAAGTAAAAGGATGTTGGGAAGCGGGGCAGCAGTCTGACTCCAGGCCCACGACATAGAACTCCTGCCGCTCTTCAGAAACAGCATAATCATAATTAGAAGACCACTGGGAACACTGAAAATAGATCCAAAAGATGATCAGATTGGGACTTTAACCCTTAAAGCAACTGCTGGGATTTACTTTATAATATGAGTTTTGGATATGTTTTATACCTACTGCAGTAAGTGGTGCATACAGACAGAAAGAAGAATTTGTCCGGAGACTTGAAAGTAATTTCATAAGGAGCTGGATTGATTTTTAATAATATAAATTGATTATGGTCGCCATTTTAGGGAAACAGAGCCAAAACGGCGTATCTGAGACTTAAAGTCACTGCGTGAGGTAGTGATAGTTTTTCCCCCCTGGGATTGATTAAGCTCAAACCTATTATTTTTTGCTTAATGGAATATGACTCCTCAGAGCCCCCGGCTTCCCACTAAGCAAACACGGTCAGCCATTATTACAACACAATCACATTAGACACAATTCACATTTTCCACCTTTGTTGTTTATACTCCCTAAGACATCCACTGCTGTTTAGTTTTAAGTTAGGCTGCCAGCAATTAATTCTGTTGTGCCAAGCCTGTTCTCTGGCTGTTGTTGCTGGACAAACTGTTCCAAGTGGTCCCGACCCGTCAGCCGAGCAGAACAGTAAGCAGGTGTCTCTGCCATCAAAGCCTGCTTTTAAAAAGTCTACTGAGTATTACACACACTTGTGTTGGATTTCAGCTCAGTGTGAGAAATGGGGCCATTAATCTGATGTTTTTTACCTTGGCGGGATGTGACAGTCAAATACTAAAAATGTGGTGTGCAATGTGGCTTTTACAGTCTGCCCTTTGTCACACTTTATTATGTCATTTTTGTCACAGTACTTGGAAGGTACCAAAATATCCTGTTATCGCAATATCAGCCTGTGCGTTACACATAAAACAAAAGTTGACATAAATTCCGATGAATGGTTACCTTAAGTGTTTACACACACGATAAAACAATCTCATGGTAACTTTAAGTTTTTAGCGAATCAAATATAGCCTTATTTGCATTTGACTAGTTCTGGGTCATGTGGAGTACAATTTCAGTTATAGTGACTTTTATCTAAATAAAACTGTTGCAGTGTTTTTCTTTGCCATCTGTTCATGTGTTGTAAGTCATATCGTCAACGCAGTATCCTTTTCCTCATATCGTGCAGCGCCAACTCCATGTTCTCTGTACTCTGAAGGGATATTGGCTGTTGCCAAATCTTCGATCTGATCTAGAACTGTAAATTTGCGGGATCATTATGAACATGAATGCAGGGTGCTGACGGAGTAGACAGGAAAAAAGGCAAGTTATACTCATATGCACAGACATAAACCTTCAAAACCTTG
This sequence comes from Oryzias latipes, assembly GCF_053564925.1. Classification (NCBI taxonomy): domain Eukaryota; kingdom Metazoa; phylum Chordata; class Actinopteri; order Beloniformes; family Adrianichthyidae; genus Oryzias; species Oryzias latipes. Next base: position 9,500,271 of record NC_136246.1, read on the forward strand.
TAGACAAATATAAGTTATATCCAGTCAGGTGAATGCTTTGTGTTTTAATAAAATTTACCATGGGTGATTTTGTCAACTCTACTTTAATGTCCTCTCAGTTATACATTATATTCAGCACTGTAGAGTCAGGATTTTTGATTATTTTTATCAGTATTTATCTTTTTATGTTGTTTTTTTTGTTAAAATACGACTTTATGAGAATCCAGTTACCTAACAGACTGACATCTATCTAGAATCTGAAGTATCAAATATGAAGATGAAATTATTCTTTCCACAAGAAAGGATGTTTTTTACATCCATAGTTTCCTCTTATCTGGTTGTGGCTCAATTTAACATGTTGCCACAATAGCACACCAATTATTTACAGTAAAATCCCAGTTTATTCACAAGATATCAATCTCCCAACTGCTGTCTGGTTCAGCTTAATGATAGACAGAGCTTTTAAATGAGCACTGATGGTGACCAGAGCGAGGGAGAGCCATTTCTCTAGACGAGTAATGATCCCCTCAGCTATCTCTATGTGCTCAGAGGCCCAAACAGTTTATTTCATATTGCGGTTACTTCCTAGGGGTTGCTATACTGATGCACAGTTTGACAGAAACAGAGGAAAACCAGATCATTGAAGGAAGATTGCTTTTACCTGATAAGTAGAAATGGATACATTAGTGAGAGAAATGGAGCAAAAGACTAAAACTTTGGGATTAGGCTTTTATTTGGTTTACACAGACAAATGTCACAGGCTGAAGAATTCTTTTGTGTTTAAAAAGTGAACTCGTCCACATTAAAACAGGGCAACTATTAAAAGCACAACAAAACCGATTTCTTGCATTTTACAATCTTTACATAAAACAGCTTGATAATTTTACATAAACAGAAGCTTTAAATAAAGCATAAATAAAAGTTAGACATCCACTACTTGGATGTAAAAATAATAACAGGACTGCAGCCTCCTTTAGGTTTAGTGTTTTGTTGATTTATTGTAATTGAGACATAAAACTGTTTAAAGAACATAAAGAAGTCTAAGTTTTACACAAAATAAATATACTTTTGTGCCTGGGAGAGCCTGCTGTCGTTAAACAGCTATCTGTCAATTGGTTTATTGGCTGTTTTAATTCTAGGCTTGATACCAAATGTGAAAAAAAAGACCAACTATATAAAGATATAAGAATGAAGTTATTTAAAAAAATAATCTTATGATTTTCCTGTATTTGTTTTTAAGAAATTGAGTAGTTGATACCTTGACTAAAAGAGTGTGGAAATAGCATTTAGAGTCTAAACTCTATAGTTGCTTTGGAAATCCAGTCAGTGTACTTGCCAGAAGTCTCCTGTAAGTTTTCTGGACAAATATTGCCTGGAAGTGACCAGGAGTTGTAAGAAAGATTAGATGTCTGGGTTGACCTTAGAACACTTTGGTCATACCCTTATACGGCTGTTGCCTTAGAAGCTGTCTAATGAAAGGAAATTCTGGACATTTCTGCTCAGGTTGTTGAAGATGATAAGTGGTTCCAAATAGGCTTTAGAAATGTGGACGATGATGGATGACGGCTTCATACTCCATTGAACATCAGAAAAAATATTTACTGTCAATCATAATATTCTGAAACAATGATAACTTTTTTAACCCTTTAACACCAGAGATGTTGCCATGAAACACCTAAAATACACACACTCTTTGACATACCTTGACTCTTTGACCGTTCACACATTCACAGTGAATCTGACGAGGAGAAAGGTGGCTATTCACACCGGCTTTGTGCCATTATGAAACACTTTATGTTACTAATGTGTTGTATATCGGTGCTAAGCTGTTTTTCTCTGTGACAAAATCAGCTGATTTACATCAATTACATAAGCACTCCACCACTGTAAAGTGTTCTATATCAGCCCATGGCTGCTTTTTTCCGCTTTAGAATCAGCTGGAATTACATTAATTGTGTAAGTGGTTGTAGAGTTAGGATAGTTGAAAGAATGTTCTCACTGTAGGTAAAGCTCCGGTATTAAAGAGTTCAAGACATTCCACTTTTGAATAGAAGATTTCATGAAATGTTTGATACAACACATTAAATTCAAATTGGTTAACCTCTTCCGAATTAGATGTTTTTCCCTACATTTTAAAAAATGACATGTGCTTGTATTACTAAATGATACAGAAAAATTGTAAATGTTTCCGTTGGAAATTAGACATGTGCGATTTGAAAACATTGCTTTTTCAAATACGAGAATGTATTCTTTGCAAACACGTTCCACCATTTGGAATTTTACTCTAGAATGTGTCGTTCATATAGTTTCTCTAAAAACAAGCCGAGACGTAGATATAGCAAGGCGGTTGGAGGCACTTTAGGGCTAAAAGTTGCTCCTGATGTCAGGCAGGTTTTCCGCTGACTTTGAATTTGGAGTGTGGCTTTTATTTGCTGAATTAGAAACACATTGCAGAGGGCTTTCTAGTTTGGTTAAGCTTAAACTAGACAAGAGTAGAACATTTAACACTTTATGGACTTTTCTTATGGTGTACCACAATCTGGACTCAGAATATCACTCCTTTGTGTCTTGTCTTACAATAATGCATCTCTTTCAGCCCTCCAGTCACAATGTTAATGTTTGTTAATCTGATTGTGACACATGATTGATAACCTTTGCCAAGTGTGCAGGATCCAAAGGATTAGCAGTGTTTACTTCTAGTAGCATGCTGGGCACCTCCTTGGTTAATGATGGAAATTAATAACGTGCTGACGCCTATGAGACAGCTCTGTTTATGTATAGGCACAGACATGACAGTCTGGCTTGGACATAAAGTAGTTGTAATAGTGTCTGATGTTTCTTAAAGAGATTTGTGTTTATGTCCCATGGGATGATAATAAAAAACCATGTTTGCCAAATTGAGTCATTCACTGTGTTTTTGTTTTGGCATTTAGCAGTTTGGGTTGTATTTGAATAATTTATAAGATTATTGGAGTGTTTACACACCTTCTCTGAAAGTCATTGGCTTTCTCCCACCTCCATCATGCACACACACACAGACACACGCACACACACACTCACGCACAGAGGCACATGCTAAGGGGCATGAGAACGGAGTAAATCCTTGACAACCTCTATGAAGGCTCACACAAAGACTAAAAACTCGAGGGGAGCAAGAGTAATACAACACCTTACAGTAGGCTGACCTCCTCCAGCGAACACAGACATGTATGCACCGGAGACCGGGCGTGGCCACCTTCACGCACAAAGCCAGAAATAAAGAATGAAGCTATTGCTTTCAGCAACAAGACCCCCAGGTGACCTTCCTTAGCGACCCTAGAGTGACCCCATGGTGAGGAAGGAGAGAAGCCAAGCTCAAAGTATCACTTCACAGGAGTCGAATGCACAGGGACATCATGACAAAAGCCAATAAAGGAAGGCACTGTCATTGTGTCGACACACTTAATCAGCATGAAGGTGATAGCCCCATACCTTGGGTGCATACTGCCTCTTTAAAAACCTGGTGCTTTTATAAATCAAACAGTTCAATTTTGTCCAAGTTCTCTGTTCTCCTCAAATCTTTGGTCGTTCATGGAATGTTTTTACTTCAAATATGTTTTTTTTCTACGGCTGGGCTGGTTTGTCTGTTTCGGGTCAAGTCAAGGTTTATGGCCTCTGAGTACAACTATTCTAGTCTTACACCCAAGAATGTGTCCCTTCTAAGTGTAACGCTAACAGGTGGGGCTCTTAAGCCCCAGTCATAAGAAAAATCAAACAAAAACAAAGCAAGCATCAGTATTCTGCATCTGATATCATATGAAGCAGCATAAAACTTGAAATATGCTTTGTTTTCACATGCCCGCATGCACACCCATCCCAGAAAGCTTGGCAGACTTCTTCCATCTTAACTCGAGTGTAAACAGTTTTCTTTTTTGTTTATGTTCTAATACAGGACAGTTAACCAAGCAAGAGTACTGTGTAGCCACAGAATAAATCCATCTTCTGTAAGTTTTCTCTCCTCAGACAGTGTGTTTTGTCCACAGTCGACCTGGAGCACATAAGGACGGTGAAGGCTGACAAACACCAGCGCTTCTGCCAAGAAAACGGCCTCTTGAGTCAGTTTGTATCAGCCAAGACGGGAGATTCGGTTTGTGTCATTTGATTTGCTAAATAACATCCAAAATCAAACGGCTTCAACTCATTTTTAATGGTTTTGCTTTTCTTGTGTCTCCAGGTCTACCTTTGTTTCCAGAGAGTGGCTGCTGAGATTCTTGGTATAAAACTGAACAAAGCAGAAATAGAGCAGTCTCAGGTGAGCCAAGAATCAATGCAGTTTTCCCTGAAACATAACCTGTTTGTAGCATATTTGCCCCAAATGGCTTAAACAAAGTCAACTGTTAAATGTTTCAGTTTGTTTGGGATAACTCCTCTAGGGACTCTTCTCTGTCTTCTGCCATTCTTGAACTTACGTGAGGTCAGCGGGAGTGTGTTAGGTCATTGGAGGTTACCACACACTGTAAAGGACTTGTTGCTGTCTAAACAGGAGTCTGTTGCATCTGCCTGCTGTGGTGGTATACCTGCCGCTTCCGCTGCCCATTGGTAAATAGAACCACATTGACCACATTAATGCGTGAAGCCGCAGGTCAAAGGTAGACAGTTTTAAGGGTGAGGAGGTTAGAGGATTGAATGACTGATTTATTTGGTTTATCTCCCAACCTTCTTAGACAAGCCTTGGCCGAAACTTTGCCAGTCAGACCAATGTGCCCAGTTGTGGCAGCTGTAGGATTTACAGGGTCACCTCCCCCAGAAGCATTAATCCTGTGTCTGATATGTGCGCCTGGAGCCACAGTGGCTGGCTAGTGGCTGATGATCCTGGAGGGCTACAGAGAGGTCACAACCTCCAGAGAAGGGAGAGCATGTAGGGAAATGACTGGCCAAATTCTCAAGACCCATTGCGGTCACCACCCTGGCTGCTGGCTAACTAAAACGAAGCGCAGACTAATGGGGCTGTCCATCTACTTTCTTCTTCATCAACACCTCTGATAGCTCTATCAGTGCTGCAAAGTGTTTTAATCCAAAGTAATCAAGCGGAAATGGAAGCTGGATCCTGTTTGCACCTCCAGGAAAAGGTTAAGACAGAGCAGCAAAAAGATAAACATTAGACGATACAAAATGTATTTTTTGGCGGTTACATAAGTATGTGACATCCCTGTGTATACAAACTAGGTCATGTAAATCTCTAGTTTGCACTGGGAAATAAATCATTTTTCCAGAAAGATTTGGAATTAAGTCAAGAAAAAAGGTCTAATTGTGAAAAGGTTTTAAAAGGACCTGGTTGCAGACAACAACATGGCGCCCAGACATCAGTAGCCAGAACCGGAAATCCAGAACCAGAAGCTCATGTTCTGTCCCCCCTCCCCATTTCGATCGGAAAATACTCCTTTTTTGGCCCAAAAACATACATGTCTCAGTCAAAGCCGGTTTTGCTCTGACCGTAGCTCCTTACGCGATCAACGTCAATCAGCTGAACGGCAGAGAAATGTAAGCAACACTGTAAAGCAGCTTTTTTTACTGATATGCATATAAAGTGTTGTATATCGGGGCAAAGCTGCTTTTATTCGCCACAGAAAAGGCTGATTCACGTTGATCGTGTTAAGGGTTGAAAGGTTACGGCTGTTAAAGGAATGTGAACACTGGACCTAAAGTTCAGAGTTTACATTCAGTTTTACGGATTTGAACACTTGTTAATATCCTGTTTTAAAGGAATAAAACAATTAGCGTTTCTGCCTCGTTTCCAGCTCATGTCGCACACTGAAACGTTTATTCACATGAAAAAGTTTTAATAAAAGGTGCTACAATTGGGAAATTGTGTAAAATGTACATTTCTGGCTAATAATGTCTGCGCACCATCTTGTCTGCAGCCAGGTCCCCTTCAAAATTTGTGATAAATTTTGGTTTGTGCTATGAGTCGAGGTTAACAGTTAGCATTTCTAAACAATCAAATCAAATCAAACTTTATTTATAAAATAGCGCTTCTCATGCACTTTGTGCAGCTCGAAGCGCTTTAACACTAAAAACAGTAAACACACAACATTACAATAAAAACCCCAACCCACCCTTCACCCTTCCCACTCCCCTCCATTAAACCACATGACCCATGGCTCCCACGTACAATGAAATATGACTATGTAACTGTAAAAGAATAAATAAATAAATAAATAAATAAATAAATAAATAAATAAATAAATAAATAAATAAACAAACAAACAAGTATGGCTTGGCTCTGCTGCGAGGAAACAGTATCTGGGAATCCTTTCATACCAGGAGCCAGCCCGGCCACCGGAACATCGCCACAGTGCCCACCCAGACCGGGACAACACCGGGGTCCCCCTCACAGCCAAAAGCTGTAAAATTAGACCCCAGCCGCCCCAGCAAGGGCAACAACTGCAGCAACAACCGCTGACCAAACCAGCATCCCTGGAGGAAAAGACCCCCTCAAGAAACACTGGGGCTAAAATCATAAGATGCTAAAATTAAAAACATAAAATTGAAAATAAGATGCGTAAAATTAAAATAAATACATAAAATAGCCTATACTAAAACTAATAGAATAAATTAGCAGTTAAAATCAACTAAAAGCTAAATTAAAAAGGTGGGTCTTGAGCCTCTTCTTAAAAACCTCTACAGGCTCTGCGGCCCTGAGGCTCTCCGGAAGGCCGTTCCACAGGCGAGGACCATAATGGCAGAACGAAGCCTCACCATAAGTTTTGGTCCTCACCTTGGGAACAACTAAGAGGCCAGCACCGGAGGACCTCAGGGTCCGTGAGGGCTCATATTTTAAAAGAATATCATTTAAATAAGAAGGCCCAAGACCATAAAAACATTTATAAACCATTAAAAGAATCTTAAAATCAATCCTGAAACGCACAGGGAGCCAATGCAGCGATTTTAAAACCGGTGTAATGTGTTCTCGCCCTCTGGCAACAAACAATAAATCTGTAATTAGTGCAGTGAAACTGTATTTTTGTGTTTGTTTCTTTGAGTAAAAAATAAATCCTATTTTTCCTAAAACGTTTTTATGCTAAACAGAATAACATAAACCCAGAAATACACATTATGCAGTGACTTATTTATAATAATAATGTTATAGTATAGTAATGTTATGTATAAGAATAATGTTAGAACTAAACAAAACTAAACAACAACAGAGTTAGATTTTTTTTTCTTGTTATCTAAAGATGAGGTCATGGTTTAGCCTAAGGACCAGTAAAGCCTCATTATCAACTGTCAAATGTAGAGAGTCGAACACAAGGGTCACAACCTCCGACAGCACTATATCTGCCTGGCAGCCCTCTCCGTCATGGTCCTCTGTCTGCTGGATCAGATAGCGAGGCCGCGGATCACTCAGTGACTCCGACACCGGGCTTCGGCAGCTCGTTAATCACATCCAACCAGAGCTTGGTGTTCCATCACGCAGGCTGCTCTCCAGTGGCTGTGAGGAGAAGGACTTTTACTTATTCTGAAATGTTACCTTTGAACCAAACAACACAGTCATGGATATTTCCTGAAATGCTGTTAATTTCTGTTTTCTGCTAACATGGAAGTTTATCCTAGTAAATATTTTTAAATGTCATGTTAGAACTTGAACAAATAGTTATTTATATTTAAAAATGTATTTTAGATTTTACTGACAAGCATAGAAAAGAACTCTGGCCTTATCTCAAAGATGCATAACTTTTTCTCAGCTTATTGGGAAGATTCTTGGGGTAAAAAGTAGAGTCCATTTATCTTCTGTTTCATTTTCTTTTGACCTTTGACAGTTTCTCAAAATCATTTTTCATCTTCTGTCTGTACGCAACCTTGTTGTCCATTCTTTGTATCTACCCTTGTTTTCCATCTTTTCCATAATTATCTTTTTTTTGTATCTTTTCTGTCCTCTGCTGTCTGGTGGTCAGAGAATAGTGAAGGCTGAGCTGGTGGACTACCCGCATGATGAAGGACCAATTAGACAGGACAATTCTCAGCAAAGCAAGATATGCTTGGTTCAGTAGTTGGAAGTATGTCTCAAAATTCACCGTGTAGATTGTTGTAGTTGTAGTAAATGGGAACTGTGATAGTGGTGTGACCCCAGTCCTATAGAGGTGTCAGCTCTAGAACAGTTGAATAGAAAACCAAACGTAAGTGTACCTGACCTGTCTTCTGTAGCGTCCTAATCATAAGAGTCAAAATCATCTTTTAATGGAGATTCAGATGATTGTATTCAGTCTTGGTTCTGCATGACATCTTTGAGCAGTTTTTCAGGACACCGTGAGTGTCCAAATACCGGGTTGCTTAGCATAAAAATTCCTACAAAGATCTTCCTAGTTGATACTAAATCCCTGCCAAGGAGCTGTTTAGTTTGAGCTTAATGTGTGTTTTCAGACTTTATTACTTTTGGCCAGCACTGCTTTCTTTCCTTTTTGTTTTTTTACCTTCATATTTACAGGAATGACAGATAGAGCCATGCGGATTAACTTATTTATCATAAGGAGCATCTTATTTACACATGGTCTACAGCACTGGTCCCCAACCTCTGGCCTGCAGAGCCGTACCAGGCTGTAGAGAAAAAAAAAGACATGGCTACATATTTACTGTTTTATTTCTAATTGGATTCTGAAGGAAGTTTTATTTAGGAAAACCAGTGGATTCTCCCCACCACATTAAACTCATTCTTGACGCCTGTCAAGGCACGTGTCAAGCCTCGCAAAGGCCGGTCAGTGAAAATATTGCCTGACAATAAACTGGTCTGTGGTCTGAGAAAAGGTTGGGGACCACTGATTTACAGAAGTATTCGGGATGGAGATGAGGGGGTGGAGCTTCCTTTAGGTTAAATGAAGCAATGCTAAAACTTTTTCATTTACATTTTTTTTTTCACCTCTACAGCGTGTGGTGAAGGCAGATATCGTCAACTACAGTCAGGACACAGTGGCGAGGACAGTCAACCCCCCTCGCAGCTCCATGTGTGTGATGCAGTGACCCTTTCAGCCCAGAGACACACAAACACCAACCAACATGTGTACATATTTCCAGCCAGTATTAGTCTTTATAGGGTTTTGGGGTGATGGAATAAAAAGGATTTTGGGGAATGGTCTCTACATTCACGTGTTCAAAAAGGTGAGTAGCACAGAAACAAGTTCTTAAGGAATTTGAGTAAAATACTATTGGACATCAGTTTGCTCTTGTTGATGTGCAGCTACCACTTTATATTTATGATGCTGACGACAAGTCATACATTAACCTAAAGCTGTTTGTTTTGAGGAAAAGGAAACTAAAGGCCATGTCGCTCAGCCACGACGTACATTTTGCACATTTTCCACGTATGAAATTTAGTTATTTTATGATACATGCGTGATAGACGTAATTCATTAGTGTTTCTTGCGTTGGTCATTCGTCAAGGTTTTTTTTTTACGTGAATTCCATTTTAAGCTGTTCAAAATTTTTTGGTTGGTTGAGAATTACGCAGTTTACGCGTATTCTATGTAGTTTATACACAATTATTATTTAATCTTACGCAATTGTGTGTGATATTTGCGAGATCTTTACGCAAATTTGCTGCTTTCCACAATGTACTTCTAACAGACTTTTCACAGATTTACCACTGTTGTACAACTTATATAGGGCCTACATGTGGCAAAAATCAAATTACATAATTGACACACAAATCACTAATGACTTGCATATAAACTGTGCTTTAATTGTTATTAACAATAATTTACGTGTTCTTTTGTGGGTTTTATTCATGCTGTGGTTATAATGTGGTTAATTTGTGATACAACTTTGAAAATTTCAAATAAAGACCACAACGTTTTCTTAATTTTTTCGCATATATTCACATATGATCAATCTTCATCCCTGTAATATGCACAACATGTAAGTAGTGGCTGTGTGACAAGGCTTTAGGTCACGGTGATGTTGGATGTCTTCTTATAAGCACATTTCCTTTGACTGTAGTTATTAGATTGAGTGTTTTTCCAAAGATGTTGCCAGCTTTGTGATGCTTATCTGTAATTCAGGCTTCAAACAGACATCTGATGTGTCTGATAGTCACAACGCTGAACCAAAAACTCTTTAGTTTGACAGCCTCACTACACAGTTGGTGCTGCTGCACCATGGCTATAGGACAGCTATGGCTGACCAAAATAAGCCCACAGAAGAGCCCAAAATTTATCTCCAAAATGTAAAAGTCAGCACAATTCACAACTTACATGTTAACTTGGAAAAAACACCTCAATTAACATAAAAGAAAAGCAGACAAGTGTTTTGTGAGTGGATAGAGGATCAGGCAAATGAGTCTAAATCAGCTGCACGCTTTATTTTAATGTCAGCTCTCAAAAGGCCTCTTCAAATTATCGTATTTTGTGTGCTGCTGTATCAATCTGCATGTATCTTTTTTGCCAATAAGGGGCTCACAGTAACAGTGATGTGATGTAAACTGTTTTTTACTTCAAAATGCATTAAATCATCATGTTCCTTTTCTATGCTATATTGTACAGAGAAAGCCCTGCTATTTGCTATAGTGTCCATGTGTTCCAAGTGTGTTTTGTAGAATATGCAGTGGATTTTAGTAGTTAGTCTGATGTACGGTTATATTTTCTGGCTCAGCCTGTGAGAAGAACATGCAGAGGCTGAATCTGAATCAGCAGAGTCACGCTGAGTAAAAGTGAAGCTCAGCATTAACAGATGGTTCTTTATTTGAAGTATTTTTGTCAAAACAGCTTATGCGTAATGGCACATGTTGACCTAACGGGATTCCACGTTGTGTCCACCAACCAAAATGCTGCTGTGTGTGCAAAATTATTTGTACAATAAAAGCATCTATGCTGCATTCTAAGCCTCTTTTCTTCCTTCAAAATTAAGGAAAACCTCCATTACATTCTATTCATTCATTCACTCACTCATCTGCTTCCGTTAAGTCCCTTAAGGGGGCTGCTGGAGCCTATCCCGGCCACTTACAGGCAAAGGCAGGGGACACCCTGTCGCAGGGCCACATATCACACACCCATTCATTCTCACACTCACAGACAATTTAGAGTTGCCACTTGATCTATAGTATGGAGCATGTTTTTGGACAGTGGGAGGAAGCCGGAGACCCCGGAGAAAAACCCACGCATGGAGAGAACATGCAAACTCCCCACTGATGTTCTGTCTCAGGACTTGAACCGGGGGCCTTCTTGCTGTGAGCCACTGTGCAGCCCCTAATCATGTAAACGTAATGCATGCTTCTTTGTTACAAAACATGTTTCAACAAAGTCTTCTAAGACTTGATTGAACAAAAACAAAATATGAAAAACCTACGTGAATCTTGAATTTGTCCATGATATTTAAAGGTTCTAAAAGTAAAAGCTTTTTGCATTGCCATTGCAACACAAAAAATGCTCAAAGTGAGCTAAGAGTACAGTAATTCTAGAGTAAAACTAAACCAATAAACTTTTTTATTGCCATAGCAACAATAGATGAGTCTGTAAACTCTGGATTTGACCAAATAATTTTATCTTTTTTATCACACGAATAATTAATGAGGAAATTGTATCAAATATTCTGTATTTTTGATATACTTTCTTGTCGCACACTGTGGAAGCCTTCCGCAAAGTGCATTCATTTCTGTTATAACGGTCTGGGTGAGTACTCGATTCTGATTGGCTGCTGTCAGTGGATTTAAAAGTGATAATCCCTAGTGGATTGCACACCTAAAAAGGAAGTTCTGGATACATATCTTAAATGCTAACCCTTTAGGCATGGATGGGTTAAAATGGGATTTGCACTCTTGAAATCTTGGATGGCTGACAAACTTTGTACAATCTGCAGCTCCTATTCTGACCTCAACAAAGTATTGAGTTGCTGCTTTGAAATTAAAATTTCAGTCCTCTTACTTTTTTATGCAAACACCATCTTCCACAGAAAAGCTGCACTCTGTTCCCATTGAGACTTTATTTCTGTGGTCTTAGCACACCGCTCGTCCTTCATGAGGACTCCGAATTTTCGTCAGTTACTTTGGTTGATTTGCATTCTGTGTGGTTTTCAAACTAAATCTGTTGAGGAACCCAGAATTAGCATGTGATGTTATTTCAAGGAGTATAGCCTTACCTTCATCTGAGCCCTCGTGAATGTTTGTAGACTTTCTCATTACTCAACCTTTGTGAGCTTCTTACCACATTTGGACCTTAGTGTCACAGCAATTTTTCACTTGGTGCTGCAGACACAAAGCCAAAAGAGGAGGCCCTCGAGGTGGTCATGTGAGCGGCAGAGGATGGGGACTGTGTTACTGCCAATGAGAACTTTAGAGATTAAAGATCAGCGTGCTGAAATCTAAGCATAAGGACCGAAACATGACCACCCCAGAGATCTACTCCTGCATGGGCTGAACTAAGTCAGATAGCTAATGAGCCTGCTGGCTTTTGTTCAGTAAATCTCCCCTCAAAAGGCACCCAAATCCATCCCAGACAGATGATACAAACAGCTTTCTAAATGGTTGTAAGGTATAATAATTAATCATCTACATTATCCAGCCTTTTGTTGTTCTCACACGACTGCATGAGGGTTTGAGTTTAGTTTCCTAAGCAGGGTCAATGTCACTGAAACCATCGACGCATTCAGAGGGATTAAGTGCTTTGGAAACCACTGACACAAACAGAACTAGCGCTGTACCCATACAGGAATATCTGCCTGTTTATCTTCATCGAGGTGTTTTCAAATGCGAATATCTGTTCCAGGGTTACCAGACACGGTAGTAAGTCAGCACAGCTGGGGTCATTCTGCCCCATGTGCATTGTTGCGCCTGAGTGAATGTCTTAGGAATCGTCTGCTGAATTTTTGTCAGGAGCCGTCATCAGTGCTGACAGGCAAGACTCGCCTTTGGCTCCACCGCTGTTTAGACAGGTGTTTGTGGAAAAAGAAAAATGCAGCTCTTCCAGCTTAGACAGTCACAGCATCCCTGAAGGAAAGACCATCACTGAGAGGATAATGCTGGAGAAGGGTGAGGCTTTGACAGATTGGCAGAGGTCGAGGGGGATTTGTGTCAAAATGAATTTGTGAATCGTTATGTGTTGGCTTGTTTGAGTGGCTGCCCTTTTTTCAAATGAAAGAAAACCCCCAGTAAACTGGCTAAACAGACTTGTCTTCATTAACTGTACTTCTTTAGATTCATGTAGTATTTTGCAATTTTGTGTTTTTGACAATAACAGAAATAATATCCTTCCTGCATGACCTCAGTAGGCACAAGTCTTTGTACTTCTTTTTGCTTTTTCTGCATTTCTGCACTTTTCATCACTTAAACTGACAATGGTCTCAAAACCACACATGACAAGCCGTTAGCATTGACTATATAATACTACGTACACACCCTTCAAGTGACCTGCGCTCATCATATGGTTTTCACACTGGAAGATTGTCACTACCCGATACTGGCGGATGTCCACCACCTACAGTTGGAAAGGCTATAAGTGTGAAGTGTCGAAGCGGTTAAAATCTGGTGAATCTCGCTCCAAGGTGTTTATTTCACAGCTCTATTCTGATAAATGAAAGACTTGGATTCATAGATATCCGGCTGGGCACAAACCGCAATTATTCATTTCTCCTTCAAGACCACTTTTCAAATGGTTGGTACTTCAAAAGGACACTACCTATACATCACTAGCAAATCCAAGTTCCTGATTGGTCAAAGTTCAACTGGTTTAACCTTAAACGTGTGTTCAGTGTTTTGTATGTAGAAAACTGACTTGAAAACTTGCGTAGCGAGTTATCAAGTAATGCAGAAACGTGCATATATGTGCATTTTTGTGCACAAGAGCAAGTGAGTGACGTCATTCATTTTACTTCTTCTGTCGCCATTTTTTTGCGATTCGGATGCCGCTATGTTGGAGTCAGACGACGTCAGCAAGCAGTGATTGGTCCGAGTCAGTCTGAGTCAATGTTTCTCTCCCAAATCAGGAGTGAGCTTGTTGGAAGTCCACACCCCTATCACTTGATTCTCGGGAGAATCTGTCAATCAAACATTTTGAGTTGTCATGAGACCACGTACTTTTATTAAGGCATCTGATTGGCCAGTTTATTAAGGAAGCGATTCTGTAGCATAATTAAAAATAAAAGTCAAAACCAGATTTGCTTTTTCATTTTCAAAATGAAGCTGCATCAAATGACTCAAAACTCAAAAAAGGAGGACCGGAGAAGGCAGTAATGCTGCTACGTAGTCCTGAGAAGCTGTGTAAAATCATCAGAAGTTCACAATTATCACAAAACCCTCTTCTCTGCCGCTAACACAAAGCTACACTGCTCCTAGCATGTCTCTTAGCAGTCGGACATATGGAGAAAGCAGTGATGTCATCGCCCCGCCTCCCCGCTGGAAATGCTTTTTCAGAATGAATATTGCGACAATGTTCAAAGGGTGGATGTGAAAATGAAAATGCAATCCCCTCTTTGCATTTTCGTTTTAATTATGACACAGAATAAGCGGTTTTTAAGTAGAAAATTAAAAAGCATTTTGAAGTATTGCTTTTTCATTTTAATTTTGAGTCATTTGATGCAGTTACATTTTGAAAATGAAAAAGCATTTCTGTTAAACCATTTTAATAGTCAAAGTAGACATTTCTAAATGAATTTTGTTACACATTTACCAGAGAACTTTTTGAAAATGAAATGTCAAAAACCATTTTCGTTATCATTTTAAATAAGTGACAGAATAAGCAGTGTTGAAGAAGAAAATGAAAAAGCATTTTGGTGGGTTGCTTTTTCATTTTAATTTTGAGTAAAAAAATGCAGCTTCATTTTGAAAGTGACAAAGCATTTCTGGTTTTGACTTATTTTTAATTATGCTACAGAATCGCTTCCATAGTTTATAACTTGAAAACGTGCAATAAAGAAAAAATATTTTAAAAAATTAGGATTATCAAAAACATGTTTAAAAAAAGGTATGAGAGCAAAAATGGTTATTCTTATAAATGGAATGACTGAGTAATAGCTGTTTATTTCTCTATAGCTGTCTATGGGATTTTGGCTTCTAGGAACCAACATAGTACTTCCTATATGGACCTCCATGGGGGAGGGGTCACTCAGTCCAGTCTTAATATACAGTCCTCATGTACATTCAAGGACTGTATACAAGGACAGTAGGTGTGGACATGATTCCCAGCTAACTCTCCTGCCTTCCACCTGTGCAGCAAGCCGGACCCACAGGGAACATGCAGGACCGTCTGATAAGCTCCAGTCTCCCCCCGTCATCACATCAGCCTCTCTTCTCTGTTAATCTGCAGCTGGCAGCAGCTGGAATGAGAGGCAAAGTCGTCTCTGTTTTCTCATCGACGTAGTTCTCAGTGCACTGAAGAGGACGGCTCTCCTCTGCTGGTGGCCCTGAGCGTGTGTGTTGGTAGATCAAGAACTGAGGCTTGTCTCATTTCCTGCCTGGGTAAACAGCAGTGTCCTGGTAGGTGCCGTGTGTCTGTTGCAGCCGAGAGGCGCTGGATTTATTTTAAGGGGTGAGGATGTGGGCATTTTGAGGGGCTGTATTTATAGTCCACTGCTGTGGTGAAAAGAGCTGCCAGGAAAAGCAAATTCTGCAAGGGAGGTGTGGGGGACAGAAAACCGAAAAGTCTGACTTTTACCAGAAGGCATGTGTAGGATATATACATTTAAATATATATTTTGTTTCAGTGGCTACAATATTCAAAATTTATAAAAACACACAGGAGAAGCGCTTTAAGTAACGTCTGGAATAAAAATCGGTGTAATTCTCTCTTCGCTTACGTGTTGGTTGATGTCTAAAGCCCCCTCCCTGATCCCTGCTCTGTGATGAATAATGTGGTTCAGGAACATGTAACAAAACAGAATAATTAACTTTTTTATAAAATAATTCAGCATGAAGCCTAGAAAAGAAAAAAATACAATACATGAAAATTTTCTGCAGTTCATTCAATTTGTACGAAAGAATTTTCTGCACTTTTTTGAGAGACATGATTTTAAACGGCATGTTTTAAATGCTAGATTATAATAATTCACAAAACACAAAAATTGCAAGCACATATTTGCATGTTTTTCTGTTTAAATGATTTTTTTGTCTAAGTTGTAAAACTTCACTTTTTAAAGTTTTTATGATTTAGTTCCTGTATCAGATCAGAAAATGATCTTCTTTTTTTATCTTTTCTTATTGTAAAGATTTTTGGCACCCTGCTGGCACTGTAAGTGCCATATAAATAAAGTTTCCGTCATTTATCCATTCATTCATTAATTTATTAATTCATTCATTCATTCATTCATTCATTCATTCATTCATTCATTCATTCATTCATTCATTCATTCATTCATTCATTCATGTCATGTGCACCACTTTCCATGACAATGACATTTGCTTTAAGTGTTGCCATACGCACATGAGAAGATCATGGGAATTTAACTTTGAAGAACCCACAGGTTCAAATTTGACCAATTTAATAAAAAAATGTTTATTAAATTTGGTTTTCTATTTTTTATTTAATGGCCACTGTTTTTTGCTGCTTCCCCAAAATGAGCAAACAAAACAAAACTTTAAAAGCCCAGAAGAAAATTGCTCTTTGGTTTTGGTTTAGCCATATGTTTACTGGTAATCTGTGCTGCTGTCATGTGTATAATGGAAAAACAATACATTTTAAATTTTGAATTTACATTACAAACACAACATTCAAACAAAAAAGTTCACATTTTTTCTGTTTTGTTGTGTAAAGGCTAAAACAAAAAGAACAGAATTATCCTGGAAATGTGGGACATCAATGGAGTACTGCTTTAAATAAGCGACCCGTCGCAATTTCTGGAAGGCACACTCAGCAGTGTTTTACAGGTTACTCATTGGGCGGTTCAGTTAATTAACTCACCTGCTGAGTGTCCTATTTAAGCCAGGTGCACAGTTGTTGGCCTTGTGGGCCGCCCTTTTTTCCCCGGGGTTCCCCCCTCCTGGGCGGGGGCGGCGGGCTCCTGCCTTGCTCCTCCCTGGACCAACCGTGGGCCGGGTGGGTGGCTGCCTGGAGTGCGGAGCGGGTCTCCCTTGGGGGGTCCTGGCTCGTACCTGGGGTCGGGGCGGGGGGATGCCCGGAACTCCTGGGTGGTGGTGGGGTGCTCGTCTGGGGCTGTGGCCGTCCCTCTCCGGTGGGGCCCTGCGTTGGGCTCTTCCGGCGCGGCGGGGGGCTGCTTTCCTGGCTGGGCTGGGGCGGCGCTCTCTTTCCCTCTGCGCCTCCCTGCTCTCTGGCTCTGGGGGCCTCGCGGCGGTCCGGCTGGCCCTGGCCTGGGTGGCGGTCTTGGTCGCCCGGGGGGCGGTTGTTCCCTGCCTGTTCCCGTGTGGCGTTGGGGGAATTCCGGCTGCCGCTGCTGCTGCGGCGGGGGTATGGGTGTGGGGGTGGCTGGGCGCTCCTCCTCCTTCTTTTCACATTCCACCATCCATTTTAGAAGAACATAAACACTCACCTGAGCACAGGTGTTAGCTCACCTTTGCACTAATAGTTTGCATGATTGAATGAATGAAAGATTTCACACTAGTTGGTTTAAAGGCATAGGTATGCGTTCGTGAACACTATCTGTTTTGTGTGCATGTTGACATGTGGACATTTTTGCGGCTAGCAGGTGTGTTGATAATATTTGAGTGTGTGTGAACAGGCCCCGCCCTTTTTGTACTACATTTGAACCGTACCGTAACGATAAACAACCAGTAAACCTGTCTGCTCTATGCTGCTTCATGGTCTTACCCCCCTTCCCCTCCTATTATCACCCTCCTACCCCCCCCTCTCTCTAACGTCCCTCTCTCTTCTTCCCCTCTTTCCTTTTCCGTCCGGTCCAACACCAAAGATTTTCAAACATGATTGAAATTAATAAATTTTGGCCTCAATTACAAAAGGGGTTTATTCAGACATACCTTTGGTTTGTCTGAAGATGAATAACCCCTCTTGTTAAAATAAAATATGTCCAACACAAGAGGCCCTCAGCTCTCATCTGTTTGCCTAGCTGTTGGACAGGACAAGTTAAAAAAAAAAGAAAAAAAAAAAAAAACAAAAGAAAAAAAAAAAAAAAGCCAGGTGCACAGTTGTTCATTCTCTTTCTTACCTTTAGCGCTCATTCGTCGCCCCTCCCTCCTCCCCGGCTTCCACCTGTGGGCTCCGTTAAGGGTTTTTTTTGTTACCAGAAAGTTTTATGGAAAATTATATTATGGAACTGAACGGAGCCTTATGCCAAAACGAAAGATGTGAATGCCAACTTAAAGAATGTGAATGTTAAGTATGTGGAAATAAATATTTCTTACTGCAAGGATTGTCTGACAAAAATGCCTATTGCAGGCAGCTTATTATTTTTTTTACAACAGGGTCACTCAGTTAAAACTACTATTTAAAATAATAGTTTGGCTTATTTAACCATTACAATACCTTGTTACTCCAAAATGTCCTCTCCACTACTTCAGCTCATCTTTTTCACAGTCTGCAATTTCTTTGGAATGTGTTGAGTTGAAACTCATTTGTAGAGATACCTGCGTTCTTCCTTTTTGTCTTTCCTCATCTTTGTGACCACAGCAAATCATAATTGTGCAAATCACAGATTCAGTCGTGGTCCAGTCTTGCTCAGATACTCTGACGTGTTACAGGTTTGCACAATGGAAAAAAAAAACGTTTCCTTAAAAAACATTAGATGATATGTAAACTTTGTTACAGAAACATAAATGATCTAATAGGTCATGTGAAGATATAACTAGGGCAGAAAATATCCCCAAATATCTTAAATGCAAAAAGTTATGTCCGAATGAACTTTAGCATTATGCTGATTCCAGAGATTTCCCCTCTGGAAATGTGGAAATGTGTTAGCCTTCGCAGGGATCTCTGCCATTAAATGACGTCCCATTTGAAATGCAACAGAGTGGAACCCTCGCTCCATATTTCTCTGGAAAATTCAGATTGTGTGGGGCCTCAAAAATGTGTTTCTTTTTCAGGCATCTGTGGAGAAATAACTGTAGTTATGTGTTTGTAAAAATGACATATGATGCTGCTCAGCTTTACATTCATTGACATCTTAGGAGTTAAGTTCTCTGCATGAATGCTTAGATTATTGGTTCAGCAGTGTTGAAAACACATCCACCCTGCTTCCTCTGCACAACAAAAGTATGAATTTATCCACTAAGCCAACTTTCAATTGATGCATATCATCACTAAATAATAAACATCTTATTCAGGATTATTTAGAAGGGTTAGAATGAAAACATGCAAGAAATTGGTGGTTTTTTGGGGGGTAACGCTGAAATAGCTCTGAATGAGCCTGCATGTGTTCATTTCAGTTCCGCCAAGCAGTAGGTCTGAATTTGACAGTTTCTTCTGTGTTAGATTTGAAGCCCAGAGTTTCACTTTTGACAAATAAACACTGTTTCAATGCAGGTGACAGCGCAGAAAGACTTTTTAATGCGTCGAAATGTAAATTTTCGTTCACACCATGCTCATCAAAGCACATCCAAGCTCCAAATTTCAATGAAAAGTCTATGTTAAAACATGTTTACAGCTTCCGCTTTCAAAACTCTCCCATTCACTCGTAGCAAATGAAGTTTCTACAACTGTTTTTGGGCTCTATGTACAAAACAGTGGCCATTGAACGCGTGTTTAAAGTTCAACCAGGTTGAACTTTGACCCATCAGAAACTCTGATTTGGTCGTGATGTGTGTTTGGCGTCCCCTTTACTCAGGATTTTGATTAAAGGAGAAATAAATAATTGTGGCTTGTTCTCGGCTGGAATTTTATGACACCAAGTCTTTCATATATTGGAATACAGCTGAAAAGAAAAAGCCTGGAGTGAGATTTATGAGATTTGCAAGGTTTGCACCGCTTCAAGATTTCGTACCACGCCTCTTACAACTGTAGATGGTGGACATACAGGAACAGTGGCAAATGAAAAGAAAAAGAATCTCCTCCCTGTTTGTCCAGTGTGAGCATCATGGGCTAAATGCAGTTCAAGAATGTCCTTTTAGCGCATTTTTGAATACACATATGTCTTGTGTCTATAATTAATGAGCTGTGTAACCATTTTGAAAAATAAAACAAATGTTGATGCCATGACAGCACAATGCTACACTGAGGAAACAGCAACCACCCCAAAAGTGATAGAGGCACAGCAACTACAGCCATGTGTTATTTTATGCCACTTCATGAAATTACATTAAAACAGCAGCGAACAAAAGTTTTTTAACCTGACCTGTTGTAATTTGAATAGTGTATAAAACATTATATTATGTCATCCCGGCATTGACTGCATAAAGCCTCATTTCCACTGAGCAGAACAGTTTGGTAATGTGTAACCCTTGTGCTATACTATGGCGTCAAGATGGCCATTGACGTGTTATCCATAGCATGACAAAGGTGGATAAAGGTGAAGAGGATTTCATGTAATCCATGGACACCAGTGAAGATTATAAATCAATCTAGTGGGTCTAGATGACCCAACTCCCAATGTTAAAGTGCCTAGGATAGCGCAAGGGTTAATGGGTCTATTTTACAATAGAAAATACCGGACTACACCGTCCTGCTCAGTGGAAGCTAGGCATAAGAGAACTGGACTGAGTAATTAGTTATAAACTGACCAGTCAGTTTGTAACTATTTGCTTGCATCGAAAGGTCTGTTTGATAGACCGATTCTCCCGGGTCCGCTTTCTATCAAATCCAAGTTCCACACCCCTAGGGGTGTGGTCTTCTAACATGATAACTCCTGATCGGAGAGAGTGGTTGTCATAGAAACGCTGACTTAGACTAACTTGACTCAGACTAACTTGGACCAATCACTGCTTATCCCTTGTGCTATCCTAGGCACTTTAACATTGGGAGTTGGGTCATTTAGACCCACTACATTGCGCTGAACCTTTTTTCTTCAATGATTTGTGATCTTCACTGGTGTCCATGGATTACATGAAATCTTTCCACCTTCATCCACCTTTGTCATGGTAGGGAGAACACGTCAAAGTAAGGGTGGGGGCATCTAAGATAGCACAAGGATTATTGATGACCTCTGGTACCAACATGGTGACGGCCATATGGTGGAAAACAGACGACTGAATTGACTTAATTTCGTTGGAACTGGAAGTGAGACATTTTCTGTAGATGATGTCAAACTCACTCGGTCCAGTTCTCTCATACAGTCAATGAATCCCATCGTATTGCTTTTACTGTAATCCTACAGAAACATTACACTCTCTAACTAAAACATGTTCATTGTGGAGTTACAAAATTCCTCTGGCTTCTGTAAAGAGGATGTGGGTTCAGGAAGAGCAACACACCATAAATGAAGGGCTGTCAAGAGCTCTAAAACTAGTCTTGGCTTTAAGGTCTTTCACATAGGTTTAACACTTTAGCCACCACTACTGCAGTACATCCACCCATCCATCCATCCATCTATCCATCCATCCATCCATCCATCCATCCATCCATCCATCCATCCATCCATCCATCCATCCATCCATCCATCCATCCATCCATCCATCCATCCATCCATCCATCCATCCATCCAACCAACCAACCAACCCTAACTACTATATCTGATGGCATCTGAGGCACCTCTTGGGCCAAGAGTGTGAACTGAAGTAACAATTCAGTCATTTTATCTCACTCTCATGCTGCTGTGTCTCCATTAGATTGGAGGAAGCTTGGAGTTGATTGATCAAAAGTTTCACTATTTCTGTTTTTCATCAACATCTAAAAGGGGACATCTATACATGTATAATCCCATTGTTAATTTTGCCTAAGTATAGTTTTGTTATTTGACAGATTATTTTTTAACACTCTTGAGAATTTTTCATCTTTTTATTACAGATCAAATTTTTTTTTTCTAAAACGAATTAAAACTAATTAGAATCAATGAATAAACAGAAAATTCAGTTTCAGGATGAAATGCAGAGATTTTTCACATTTTCTAGAAACGATAACCTTCTTTCAACTTTCAACACATATCAAACATTTCTTTCTGATATTTGCTGTTTGTACTGCTGTCTGTGTTGCTGTGTGTAAAACAAGTTAGTCTGATTGTGGATGTTGAACGTTCTCAGACATGCTTTTATTTTGTAGAAATATGAGCATAAAATAAATGTGTACCCTGAGCTCATTTCCTACCTGCCTGATGTTTGTTGCATCAGATGGGCAGAAATTGTGTAGCTTGACCTTATTTCTAGATAGAAAGCTCTTAAAAGAATAAAGAAAAAGCTAAACATAATATATATATATATATATATATATATATATATATATATATATATATATATATATATATATATATATATATATATATATATATATATATATATATATATATGTGTGTGCGTGGGTGTGTGTGTGTGTGTATTACAATTCAAGGTACGGCGGCCCTGAAGTGCAAGTCAAATCAACAAATTTCTCAATGCTAAAACATTAAAGATGATAACAACAATAAAAAAAACAATTAATTAAGAAGCAACATTACATTTTAGAAATCCAATCAAGATTTCAAAAACCAAAACACTATTTAAAAAAATAAAAAAGTTGAAACTGGAAAGGGTAGATATTGTGCGTCACCAATGGACTTCAGGGATTAAATGATAATTTTTATTTCTTTCAACTGCCACGGCTGTGTCTTTAAGCTTCTGAGCCACTTTAAAAGTTCAGGGATTCCTCAATCAAGTCTTTGCCACAGTTCAGGCTTAACATCCTCCTCCTTTCCCTATTCCTCAAAATGTCATCCTCCAATCAGTGATGTCCATAATTACCTATTCCATTTTATTTTGATTTCTGTTCATCTACTTTTGTTTTCTGAAATGTTATTCTTACATTTTGGTTTCTAGTATTTGTGCTTTTTTAATTGTTGTTGTGATCTTTATTATGTTTTTGCATTGATTTTGTCATGACTATAGAACGACTGAGACCCAGATGCTGAAACCCGGAATGAGACACAGGACAGAGATGTCTTGGCGAGAAGGTAGATTTAATATTATGGCCAGACAGGTAGGTAACTGTTACTGGAGGTCCGAGAATGTAACTGCGGCTCGTGGCGTCACTGGTGGAACTGCTCGTTTGGGTCTGGAGTCGGCAGCGTGGGTCCGTCTCGTGAAGCAGCTGGTTCGGCAGAGGCTCGTGGTGAGGATGGAGGGAACAGACCAGAAGAGGAGTCCGGATTACGGCTGCTGTGGGTGACCACTCGTGGCTGAGGTTTCCTGGAGACAGGTAAGACAGCATATGTTAACTACTTGGCTTAAGGCGAGGCAACAAAGCATGAACTTGACGTGAGGCCAAATATGCACCATCAGGGGCAACGGACTGGCGTTGAATGAAGATCCTGGAGCTCCTTAAGAAGGCAGGTGTGTCGATGACGTGAGTGGAAGCAGCTGGGGATAATCAGGAACCAAGCGGAGAGGAGAGGGGGGAGGAGTCTGACAGAGGCACCATGACAGTACCCCCCCCTCAACGACTGCCTCCAGGCGGTCAAGGGCGGCGATCTGGGTGGGCCCGGTAGAAATCTTCAATGAGCGAGGGGTCCAAAATGAGAGAGCGGGAAATCCAGGAGCGCTCCTCCGGCCCGTAACCCACCCAGTCGACCAGGAACTGGAATCCGCGACCCCGACGGCGGACATCCAGGATCCGATTGACGTCGTAAGCCGGAGCACCGTCGATGAGCCGGGCGGGTGGCGGGGAAGCGGACAGCGGGCACAGAGGACTGTCCAGAACTGGCTTGATCTGGGAAACATGAAATGACGGGTGAACCTTCACAGCCTTGGGAAGACGGAGTCGGACGCAGGTGGGGTTGATGAGTTTCTCTACGACGTAAGGTCCGATGAATCGTGGAGCCAGTTTCTTGGAGGTGGCTTGGATGGGGATATTACGTGTGGAGAGCCAGACCCTTTGGCCAGGTTGGTACTCGGGTCCCACCACCCTGTGACGGTTGGCGATGCGGCAGTTGCTCTCCTTGTGGGGAGGACAGCAGCCTTAGCCTGTGCCCAGATGCGTTGGCACCGCTGGATGTGATGTTGTACGGAAGGCACCGCCAAGTCCAGTTCCTGTGACGGAAACAGAGGTGGTGAGTACCCGAGAGCGGCCTCAAAGGGAGAGAGCCCAGTGGCAGTGGAGGGATGAGCATTATGGCCATACTCAATCCACACGAGATATTGGGACCAGTCCTGCTGGTTCTGTGCCGCCAAGCAGCGGAGAGCTGCCTCCAGTTCCTGGTTCGCTCTCTCCGCTTGGCCGTTGGACTGAGGATGGTAGCCAGATGTGAGGCTGACCGTGGCCCCCAAGGCCGTACAGAAGGCCTTCCAGACCTGAGAAATGAACTGGGGGCCACGGTCAGAGACAATGTCCAGAGGGATGCCATGGTGACGGAAAACCTGCTTGGTCATGATATCAGCAGTTTCGGTGGCAGTGGGTAGTTGAGGGAGCGGAATGAAGTGGGCCATCTTGGAAAATCGATCTATGACTGTGAGTATGACGGTGTTACCTGCTGATGGGGGTAACCCGGTGACAAAGTCCATTGCCAAGTGGGACCAGGGCCGGCTGGGCGTAGGGAGTGGGTGGAGCAACCCCGCCGGAGCCGAGGAGGACGTCTTGGATCGGGCGCAGGTGGTGCACGCCGAGATATACTCCCTAATGTCCTTCTCCATAGACGGCCAATAAAACCTCTTACGAAGTAAATGGAGGGTACGGTGGACCCCCCCATGGCACGCCAGACGAGACGCGTGACCCCAAGTGATGACTTCGGAGCGGAGATGAGCGGGTACAAACAGTGTGCCCCTGGGAGCGGGTGGATGGTCAGAGTCCCCTTCCAGGGCTTGAAGAACCTTGGCCTCGATATCCCAGGTGACACTTCCTATGATGCAGGATGAAGGGAGGATTGATGATAGAGTGTTCTCAGACAGACTGTATTTCCTGGAGAGGGCATCGGGTTTGATGTTGCGGGAGCCTGGTCTGTAGGTTATGGTGAAGTGAAACCGGTCAAAGAAAAGACACCAACGAGCTTGCCTGGAGTTGAGTCTTTTCGCGGAGCGTAGGTATGCCAGGTTTTTATGGTCCGTCCAGACGATGAAAGGCTGCTCGGCTCCCTCCAACCAGTGACGCCACTCCTCCAGGGCAAGTTTGATGGCTAAGAGTTCCCGGTTGCCAACGTCGTAATTCTGCTCAGAAGGGGACAGGTTGCGAGAGAAAAACGCACAAGGTTTGAGTTTTCCAGAACTCTCCTCCTTCTGTGAGAGGACAGCGCCCACCCCTGAGTCAGAGGCATCGACCTCAACGATAAATTGCAGTGAGGGGTCAGGTTGGATGAGGATCGGGGCAGAGACAAACAGTTTCTTTAACCTGTCGAAGGCCTGTAGGGCTTCGTTGGACCAGACAAAGGGATGCTTTATGGAAGTGAGGCGTGAAAGGGGAGAAGCAATACTGCTGTAATTGCGTATGAAGCGTCTGTAAAAGTTAGCTAAGCCCAGGAATTGCTGTAGCTTCTTACGGCTGGTTGGAGGTTCCCAGTTGGTAACAGCTTCTATTTTGGATGGATCAGGGCGTATGCAGGCAGCCTCGATAATGTAACCGAGAAACGGTACAGTGGGGGAATGAAATTCGCACTTTTCATGCTTAACGAAAAGCTGATTTTCCAATAGTCTCTCCAACACCAGACGAACGTGATGCTCGTGTTGAGCCAGATCGTGGGAGTAGACAAGAATATCATCTAAATAGACAAAGACGAATCGATTAATGAAGTCCCGAAGGACATCGTTAACTAGCCTTTGGAAAACTGCCGGGGCGTTGGTGAGGCCGAAAGGCATTACTAAATATTCGTAATGCCCTAACGGGGTGTTAAAGGCAGTTTTCCACTCGTCCCCTTCCTTAATTCGGACCAAATGGTAGGCATTGCGGAAATCTAACTTTGTGAATATGCGAGCCTTCTGGACGGAATCAAAAACAGAGGTGATTAATGGCAGTGAGTATTTGTCTTTTACGGTGATTTGATTTAGTTCGCGATAATCAATGCATGGTCGGAGGGACTTGTCTTTTTTCTGCACAAAGAAAAAGCCTGCTCCCACGGGGGAGGAGGAGGGTCGAATGTGCCCCAGGGCAAGGGCTTCCTGTACATAGTTCTCCATGGCTGTCTTTTCTGGTCCAGATAGATTAAACAAATGGCCCTTGGGCAATGGAGCGCCTGGCAACAGGTTTATGGCGCAATCATAAGGTCTATGAGGTGGGAGAGCACTAGCTTTGGTTTTGCAAAATACTGCTTTTAAATCATGATAACAACGAGGAATGTTGGACAAATCGACTTGGCTATGACACTCAGCGTTAGGAGAAGTAACGGAAGGGAGAGCAGAGAGAAGACAATTAGCGAGGCAATATGGGCTCCACTGGATTATAGTCCCTTGAGCCCAATTAAACTGAGGATTATGCAGTTTTAGCCAGGAAAACCCGAGTACTATGGGAGTATGGATGGACTTGGTGATGAGGAAACGGATAGACTCACGATGGTTGCCTGAAGTAATGAGCAGGATGGGTTTGGTGCGGTGGGTGATGCGGGATAAGAGTTGACCGCCTAAACCGGAAGCCTCGATGGGGGTCTCCAGGGGTTCTGTGGGAATCGACAGATCATTAACAAGTTGCTGGTCAATTAAGCTCTGCTCGGCCCCGGAGTCGACCAGGGCCCGTAACTCATGCACATGGAGATCTTGACTTAACTTGACAGGGATTAGTAAAAAAATATTACCGGCCAGGTAGATGTTTGTTACCCCTCGCAGCCTGTCTCCTAGCGAGGGGTTCGGGTGTTTAAACGAAGCGGGCAGGAGATGACAATGTGGCCCTTTGCTCCGCAATAGAAACAGGCCCCCTCCATGCGCCGTCTGCGGCGTTCCTCTTCAGACAGTCGAGAGTGTCCAACCTGCATAGGCTCGTCTGGAGGTCTAGAGGGGCTGAGGGAGTTGAGAGGGGTGGCGTGAACAGCGTGTGAGAAGTTGGAGGATGTAGTGGTTGCGGCACGCTGGAAAACGGGCCCTCGTTCCCTTTGACGCTCCCGCAGGCGAACATCAGAGCGGAGTGCCGCAGAAACCAGTTCCTCAAATGACCGGGCTTCGGGTTGAGAACACAGATGATCCTTAATTTGTTCATTTAAAGACTGGTAAAAGATCCCCTTCAAAGCTGCGTCGGGCCAGCCTGCCTCGACCGCCAGAATACGGAAATCTATAACGTGTTCACTCACCGAGCGGTTACGCTGCCTGAGCGCGAGTAACCGACGGGTTGCTTCATCCTGTTTGCGTGGTTGGTCGAAAATTAACTGGAACTCTCTGAGGAAACGTTCATAAGTGAGGTGGCTTATGGGATTGGAGGAGAGGAAAGCCTGGGCCCACTGGAGGGCTTTATTGCGTAGAGAGTTGACGATCAGTGATATTTTACTGTGATCCGACTGATAATGACGGGGGGCTTGTTGGTAAATCAGCTCGCATTGGAGGAGGAATCCTCCGCAGGCTTCGACGTCATCAGTAAATGGTTCCGGTTGCAGCCGGATGTTTTCGTGAGCGGAGGGTGATCCGGAAACGGAAGTAGCCGAGTTAGCCGTAGCTTGAGCCGTATCTGTTGGAACATGGGAAAAATGTCCGGTTAAATTGTTCAATGTCTGTTTCAAACCGTCCAGGCGATGAAAAAGGTCCTGTTGGGCCGCGGCCATCTGGGATAGGGCGTCGGCCTGGCGTCCAAGCATTATGCCTTGCTGGGATACGACTAATCTGAGTCCCTCCGGGTCAGCTGGGTCGGGATTATGGCCAGTCCGTTCTGTCATGACTATAGAACGACTGAGACCCAGATGCTGAAACCCGGAATGAGACACAGGACAGAGATGTCTTGGCGAGAAGGTAGATTTAATATTATGGCCAGACAGGTAGGTAACTGTTACTGGAGGTCCGAGAATGTAACTGCGGCTCGTGGCGTCACTGGTGGAACTGCTCGTTCGGGTCTGGAGTCGGCAGCGTGGGTCCGTCTCGTGAGGCAGCTGGTTCGGCAGAGGCTCGTGGTGAGGATGGAGGGAACAGACCAGAAGAGGAGTCCGGATTACGGCTGCTGCGGGTGACCACTCGTGGCTGAGGTTTCCTGGAGACAGGTAAGACAGCATATGTTAACTACTTGGCTTAAGGCAAGGCAACAAAGCATGAACTTGACGTGAGGCCAAATATGCACCATCAGGGGCAACGGACTGGCGTTGAATGAAGATCCTGGAGCTCCTTAAGAAGGCAGGTGTGTCGATGACGTGAGTGGAAGCAGCTGGGGATAATCAGGAACCAAGCGGAGAGGAGAGGGGGGAGGAGTCTGACAGAGGCACCATGACAGTACCCCCCCCCTCAACGACTGCCTCCAGGCGGTCAAGGGCGGCAATCTGGGTGGGCCCGGTAGAAATCCTCAATGAGCGAGGGGTCCAAAATGAGAGAGCGGGAAATCCAGGAACGCTCCTCCGGCCCGTAACCCACCCAGTCGACCAGGAACTGGAATCCGCGACCCCGACGGCGGACATCCAGGATCCGATTGACGTCGTAAGCCGGAGCACCGTCGATGAGCCGGGCGGGTGGCGGGGAAGCGGACGGCGGGCACAGAGGACTGTCCAGAACTGGCTTGATCTGGGAAACATGAAATGACGGGTGAACCTTCAGAGCCTTGGGAAGACGGAGTCGGACGCAGGTGGGGTTGATGAGTTTCTCTATGACGTAAGGTCCGATGAATCGTGGAGCCAGTTTCTTGGAGGTGGCTTGGATGGGGATATTACGTGTGGAGAGCCAGACAGAGGCACCATGGAGGAGTCTGACAGAGGCACCATGACAGATTTGTTGATGTGATTTCCCTTCAGGACCACTGTACCAAGGGGTTATTTAGTTGCAAAATAAAATCTCTCTGTGCCACACATTACATTTTACTGCCTATAGTCTAATTCACAAAGTTGGAAAAATGAAATGTTGCAAAGTTGTGTGAGACTGTCCCATAGTTTTTCTTCCATTTTTTGATTGACACTCCTTTGCCATGTCAAAGCAGTAGCTCTTAAATGTGTTTTTCTTCCCTCGCGGGCCAGTGTCAGTCTGATTGCAGGTGAAAAGTGCTTTAGAGCTGCATCCCTGCAGCTGGAAAAAATTCGATATCTTCCTGAAGGGCACCTCAGCAGGGTGGACTCCGGCTGTCAAGGGGAATTGAGCCCTTACTGTCTGGCTGAAGTACCATGACACCAATAACAACACCACCCTGCTGGTTCAGCCAGCATCAATATATGGTTAGACGAGTTGGTGGCACGAAGGAGACGTCTACTAAAAGGTTTAAACCGAAGGGCTGCATTTCAAATGTGTCACAACGAAAAGTTTGTCATTCCAAAAAGTGAAACCTTTTCTACCTTTGCTCCTTTTTAGGTAAACTTGGTTGAGGTGGAGAAGTACCAAAGTGGTGAAATAATCTGCGGTGACGTTAGAAGTCTCGTCTCCATCCAACACAATGTGGCCAGTGTGAAACACATGGATGGTGAGAGTTTTTTCAGAGAATCCATCACAGCATCACAAACGCTGCAGGTCTCACTTATTGTGCACAGCGCTGTTAATCAAAACCAGCCCCAGCTCTGGGGGCCCCGACAGTCATCAGCCAAGAAGAGGAAATTATTGATGGAAATGAAGGTGCTGCTCTGCCCCAAAGGCTCACCCTTACTAACACGCTTAATGTGAGGTTCTAGACAGGCTGCAGCAGGAACAAGGCAGAGTTGTTCACATCTGATTTAAGGGCTGCTTTTGTCATGAGCTGCGTCAAAGAGGGACTCATGCTTATATTGGCTGTTTAGTCTATTTCCATTTCTTGACCCACACCGAACGTCAACCAAAAAAATAATAAGTCCTCCATGCTTTCCTACGTTGAAAATCGCCTTCAGACAGAATGGAGTCTATGATTTACTGACTTCTGACGCTTCGGCTACATTTCAAGAGCTTTTTTTTTCTTATTTTAAAACATATGAAATCACTTACAAGTAGCCACTAATTCACTGCGATCTGTCAAATAGTTTTTACAGCGACATGGAGTCATGCGGAGTGGGATGACATTACGTGCGTGCCAGTTTGCCCTCATTCGGAAAGAGAAGTGCCTCAGAGAAAAAGAGCCACAAGGGTTGAGTTCCCGAGTGCAGGCTGTTGTGTGAAGTGTCTGGTGATTGCCAAGCTATTCTGAAGATGATGCTGGACAGGGAGGTAAGAGGCAGGTTAATTACTATTCTGAGAGGGAAGGGTGAGATGCTTTACAATGCCCTTTGTGGCCCGTGTTCTTGAGTTTCCCGCACAGAGCGGCGTCAGGCAAAAGACGCTGCAAAATAGCAAGTTGGTAAACTGCACGGCCCAGGACCATCAGAGAGTCAACGCATCGATCCTTGATGACAGGAGGTGTGTAAAAACACGCTGTTACAACCTCATTTAGAGTGTTGACATGCATGTATGACCAGCTATCTGAAAGGTCACGCTGACTTCATGTTTGATGATGCCTCTCAGCTGACGTCCAAACCGTAAAGAAGAAAGTGTAGATAAACAGTTGTCTGACGCGTTCATTGTTTTCTAACTTCATGGCCTAACATGTGTTAAAGGTGTTCAGATTTCAGCAAGTAAACTATAAATAAATGTATGCTGGGAGACAAAAAAATTCAACAGCTGTGGAGTTTTGTGCTTGTTACTGTTAAATTGAAGTAAAAGTAATTAATTACTGTATCACTTTAAATAAAGAATGAAAGTTCCAAATCAGGAGAAAATTTAATTAAAGGGTACTGAAGGCTTTTTTTAAATATAGTATCAAGTTTTTAGTACATTATTCATATCAGATTTGAATTAGAGATACTCCTGGCCAATGACTGCAGCGGTAATCATTGGCCAGGAGTTATGAGGGTGTGGCAAAGCAACAAGAGGCAAAAATTATGGCATCCTTTTTGGGAAAGTCAAACTATATTTCGCTGACCAATTTTGAACATTTGTATCAATGTCAGGTACAAAACTTTTTACTTTGGTACAGCAGTGGCATGCTCCAAGGAGACAATGAGGAGACAATGGCTATGAAGATTGACTGATGTGTTTATGACATAAAGATTGTCAGGGAAACTGTGAGACGCAGTGTGTTTCAGGTTGAAAGTTGTTTTTATGAGCCTGCATTCATCCGACCGCATTTCAATGAGTTCCAGTGTCTTATTAACATCATCCCGTAATTCCTGGCTACTGTGGCTGTGTTGGTCCAGTTGTTCCGCTCCGAGCACAGAGTCTATCAAGATTGAGCTAAATCAGTCAAAGCAACTGAGCTCAGTATGATTGGAAACACACGACCATCTCAAAGGATTGGTTCCTGGTCCCAGACCAGGGTCTGCTTGGTTGTTTTCAGACTAAAAATGTATTCTAGATTATCGGGGAAAACAAGCTCTGGTTCACTTTAGGCTGACCAAATGTTTCCAGTCTAAATACACCCTTAAATTCAACAATCTCTGATCAGCAAGGCTAAAAACATTTTAATCCTTGTAGTTTTGCAAGAGATCCATCAGTTAAAACTACAGAATACCAATAAAGACCCCCCAAAATGCTGAAAGGGTGGTCAGATCAAGCCAGTGAATTTTTTATGGAGTTAGGCCTATGCCCTCTCTGCGTTAACAGACTCAGGTCTTCCATTGTGGGGGTGGGCAACCACAGGCCTCGAGGGCCAGTGTGTCTCCAGCCAAGTGGATTGGATCCACACTGTAGAAGATTTCTGTAAACTGGGCAGTATTTCAGTAAAATACTGTAAAAAGGCTTTATGGTACTTTACTGTAAACACCACTGAATTTTGTGAATTTACTGTAAAAAGCAATGGATTGTGGGAATTATCATTGTCGTTACTGTAATTTCCCAGTTACTGTGAATCAGAATATAGTAAGAGAAAAACGCCCACAAAAATATGGCCAATCACAAACAAATAAATCATTATTCTTTTTGACCTATTTGGACCTTTTCATTCATTCTAATCCATTTATCCCTTTCGGGGTCACTGGGCTGCTGGAGCCTATCCCGGCCACTTGTGGGCGAAGGCAGGGGACACCCTGGACAGTATGCCAGTCTGTCGCATGGCTATTTAGACCTGCTATCCCTAAATACAAAGATTGTTGTTTATTGTAAACCAGTTCCAAACATTTTTAACATGTGGTGTTACTCACAGTAAACAATCCAGCTGACAGCACAAATGTATACCCTGAAACCAAATACTTCAGTTTTTTCTTTAATTTTTTTATTTTTTTGTTGTTGTTCTGTCCAACAGCTGAGCAAACAGATTAGAGCTGAGAGATTAGTGCTTTTTGTGTTAAACAGGTTTTGCTATCACAAAAAGAGGTTATATAGCTTCGAGAAACCAGAGAGAAACCAGAGTGTAGATTTGTCGTATTTTTTTAATTTTATTTATTTGTTACATTTAGTGTGTGTGGGGAGGGAGAGGGGAAGAATGTGAAGGGGGGGGATACAAGCACTGATTTGAATAAGTTATTATTTTAAGCAACTACCTATTGGATCATTTTATTAAAATTACAACTCATCTGTTTGTGAACATACAGCTGCCTTATGAATGTCAGGCTCACCTGCTTTTATTGAACTAAAATGCTTTAGAGACAGTTGCAGTTGGTGCAGCGGTAGGGCGATCAACCCCCAATCGGAAGATCGTAGGGTCAATTCCTGCCTTGCCTACCCATGTGTCGTAGTGTTCTTGGGCAAGACACTGAACCCCACCTTAACTCTGGTGGAAGGTTGGCTCCAGTTCCATTCAGAGTGGGGTGAATGGAACTGTGACTGTAAAGTGTTTTGGGCCTTTAAGGAAGGTAGAAAAGCGCTATACAAGTATACACCATTTCTCCTTTAATTCTGAATTTCTACAGTAGTCTTAAATCACTTACCTAAACTTATTTGAATTAGTGCCTTTTTTGTTTATTTCTAGGTTGATTAATTCACTTTGTAAATGAGGATATTTTCTAGTTTTGATGTTTAGAAATTTCAAATACACCTAACAAGTTATAAAACAGAAAATAGTTAACATGCCACATTGTTTGCAAACTTAGAAACCACGGAAAGTGACTCTGTTAATGCCAAATGGTCTTTGTGTATAGCATGGGATTTAGCAAATTATTGCTACTCTTAAATTTTTTTACACAAAATATGCTATAAAGATTAACATGCTTCTTGAAGTCTTAAAAAGTACATGCATTGCCAAAAAAAAAACAGTCTCATCGAGTGAAATTCCAAAATATTACTCTAAAGGTATCCGGACTGTCTAACAGTCTATCTCATATTGTCATAAAGGTAGGCACATAATTTTTCTTGTAGGAACATTTACAACAACTACTGGCAGCTGGATGCCAGTAAGTAATGTTTTTAAATAATTTTAGGGTAGTACAACTGTAAAATAAAATACAGTAAAATATCGATGTACTGTATTTCCTTTTACAGTTTTTCATATTAAAGTGAAAAACAGTACACAGAAATTCTACTGTATTTCATTTTACAGTAATAAAGTTGTAAAATGCTTTACAATAATTACTGGCATCCTGCAGCCAGTAAATGTAAAATTGACAACAACTATTTCACAGTGCATTGATGCGCCCCTTAATCTCCACCTCATACATACCACTAAAATGTCCGCATGAGTATGACTCTAAAATATATCATTTAAGTTGTGATTTTTTAAAAATAATCTTGTAAAACTAAAACAAATTAAAACAATTAAAACTACATTAAAAACCATGAACCAAAATGAAGACAGCATGTTATAAAATTAGTTTTGCAAGACAAAGTAGAATGTTATCTTTTTTATTGAAAAAAATATTTTTTGGAGTACAAGGGAAAACATGAAAATTCAGCCTTTATTGGAATAATTGCACAAAACTTCTTTTTTTACTGTCTCTTTTTAACCACTGATGTTTTATTCCCGTCATCTCTATGCTTCAGACCCACAACGTTAAGTCTATGTTAGTTTTTGCTCCCATGGCATAAAACTACCTTTTCTTGAGCTGCTGTTTCTTTTCTCTTGTGTGCTACCATGGAAAAAATGATTATTTCATCCCAAATGATTTCTTATATATATTTGCCTTCTTTATTTTTGCCCCAAGCTTCTTTAATTTCTTGATTATTTTTCTCCAGTGGAAAAGCAAAGGATGGAAAAGCTTGATTTACAGTCGCAGAAAGCTGCTTCATTCTGCTTCCTCTGTTAGATTAACAAAAGCTCACAAGCTTATATTTATGTTTCTCTATTTTTCCTTCGCTGTAGCTTCATCTATTTAATTTATTTTGCAGTGCAGTGTTTTTGGAGTCCATTGAGTAACTGAACAGGTGCTTCCTCGCCTCAAGTCTTTT
Organism: Oryzias latipes; assembly: GCF_053564925.1. Classification (NCBI taxonomy): domain Eukaryota; kingdom Metazoa; phylum Chordata; class Actinopteri; order Beloniformes; family Adrianichthyidae; genus Oryzias; species Oryzias latipes. The sequence goes on from NC_136246.1 coordinate 9,534,577, forward strand.
ATAGGCAGCTAATGAGTCAGTTTAAGTGCTTTCAAATTTCAGGCCATTACAGACAGGAAATGAAGAAAGCACTTCAGGACAAAATCAGCTAACTTATTTTGGTGCGTATTTCTACTGCTGAGGGTCGCATTAATGATTAAAAAAAATGTCAGAGTTAAAAATGACCTTCAATTTGAAATAAAGTTTTAGTCAGAGCGATTAACCCCAGTTTGATGTGAGGTTTAAGGATGAATTCTTTGGTGTTTTCATTTCAAGTCATAATAAATAAAAAGTTGTTTTTCATTCATCCTATGTGGAACCTAATGTGAAAGTTTAACTAATCATAATTACGCAAGGAATGGTCCACATTAAGTACTTTCATATTTCCATATGTGTTGCATTTACATCACATTTTGTAAGTATTTTTCACACAAAAAAAATCATTATGTGTAACATTAGGTATTTTACGATGCTTAATATGCACTTAAGATGTACTAAATATAAATTATGATTATATGTAATTTATTGCATATATTTATTTAAATGTAATAAATTAAGATTCATATAACTATAATAAAAAATCTAAATATCATGTCCAAACATATATCTAAATCCTAAATATAAAGGTTTGATTAGTTGAATTTTTACAGATGGGTGCCTCCTCCATCCATCCATCCATCCATCCGTCCGTCCGTCCGTCCGTCCGTCCGTCCGTCCACCCACCCACAGACAAAAGGGTCAGAGATAAGATAAGTCAGTCAGACTTACTGTTTTCACTCTAGAACTTGGTTGTAACATGCTACATGGTTAGCCACATTAAAAAAGTTAGTAATATTAGCATATTTACAACACCCAACACTATTTGCAACATGTAAAAAATCAGACTGATACCCCTATGACCCATGGATAAACTGTTTTGGGAGAGTTGAGAGAGATATGCAGGTGATCCACTGTGTTGTGCTGTAACATCCAAGTTTTTTTGGAGAGAATACCTGAGTGGATGAGAATGAGCCAAAGTAACTGAGAAGGATCTATGCCATTTTGAGGACATTGACTCTTTACCTTGAAAAAGAATCTGGTCTGATGAGTTTTGGGAAACAAATTTTCTTTTTCTAGTGAGCTGAACAGTTATGCAGAAGTGTAATTGTGTTCTGCCAAATGACTTTTTAGTTTTGACAAATGTCATTTCAGTTTCAAGAAATGAGCCAAACCAACGGTGAAAAACTGTAATTCAAGGTTGATTTACATAAAATGTTAAATTCTGTAACATCTGAACCTTCCTTTTTTTAACAGTTACACTGTTAGTGTTTTTTTATATATTTATTGCAGTTCTGCAGTCAGAAAATACATACAACAGTTTACTAAACAGTTTTCTCACTAAGATGTAAAATCTGCAGTGCACCTTAGTCCATCAGAGTTTATTAAAGACAAACAGCATCTTGTTTTACAGAGCGCAGTTTGGATCAAAGCGTTCTGCCTGTATTGATGCAATTCAACGATGTAAATCCATGATACAGCTTATTCAGTATATGGTTAATTCATAATTCATGCAGTAAACAGTTGCTGCACAACCTGCCAAACTGACATCATTTCTTTAAGGACTAACGAACCTTCAGCGGAGCAGGGTGGGCAGTTTCCTCTGGCAGGGTCGCTGAGAATCCACCTCAGCTCGGCTGTGGTCATAGCTTCGGTGCCTCACAAACACATCAAGTCATGGAATCTGTTCCACACTGGGAGATGAAAGAAAAGAACTGTCAAAGACTCAAAGATTTTTCTTGTCATTGTATTTCTACAAGGAAATTTCCGATGGCACTCAATCGACAAATAATAAAAACCAAAATCAACATATAAAAATCAAAAAGTATGCATTAAGAAGTTTAAGTAAAATGTCATAATAAATAAACAGTGTTATTGCACATTCAGTGGTATGTCGAAATGATCAATATCTTTATACCTACCAACTTATTTCAATATTTGACTTGATTAATGACAACCCAGTAAGACTCTTTACAATTGAGGGTATCTCATTCTCCCCTTGAGCAATTAAATGTTTTTTGCGTTTTGTAAATTCGTAGGAAATTATGTTGTTTCTTGTTCTGCACTGGATCCTTCTCTTGCAAAGTTTTGGTATGAATAAATGCTATAATAAATCATCAGTTTGCTCTGGTTTGATGTTTTCAGGTTTTTTGTCTTGACAGATGTGAGTTGGAGCTAAACAAATAAATTAAATCAAAGTCACAGTCTGTCTGGAGAGCAAGATTAAGAAAAACCTTTTCAGAACTGAGAGCTTCTTTCCACACAGTTACCATATTTTCAAAAAAGGTTACAGGTACTGTGAACACGTTAACGCTTCTTATGTGTAGCGTGTTCTAAACAAGTTCTAGAGTTTCTGTGAACGCGTCTCTGACTCTTTTGTCTTGCTTAATGCACCTTTTAGTTTCATATATATGACATAATTTAAAAATATTAAGCATCCATTGACGCTGTGCCCTATAATACGGTGCGCCCCATAGTGTGTAAAATATAGGTAATTTGAGAAATTCGAAGTGTCATCCAAAAGTTTGAGTTAAATAGTTCAGCTGGTAACTCGAGTTCTTATTTAGGTGCATTTCTTCCAAAGTCAAAGGCAAACTTGAGCGCAGGCAGCCTCTGCAGTCAAAAGATCCAGCGTGGCACTCTTAGAGGGAAAAAAACCTGATCTCCTTTCCAACAAGGGGAAGTGTGAATATGACAAAGGCTTCCCATCTGACACCCAACCAAACAAACAGCCATCTGTCATCACAATAAGTGGCACCTGATGTGCTGCACTTAAGAGGCACCTTGAATCTTTTATACTCCATCTGACAATTAAACTGAGCCAGTTATCTTCTGAATTATTGAGTCAGATGTACAGTTGATAACAAACAAGGTCAGTAGCAGCGTTTTTTTTTTTTTAAAGTGGCTCTGATGACGAAGCGGCCGCGTACCGTCCGCCGCGTTACTAATTCATGTATTTTAATGAGCTTATCTGGCCGTGGTATCCGTTTGCTGCCAACGTCTTCCCCCGTCAGCGACACCAGCTCTTTGGTAATTCATATTCTTGGCCCCAAACAATAGGAACCTCTTCAAACTCTATAAGAGATAATCTTCTCAACCTTAAAGTCACCTGTCTCAGGTGTATCGAGGGAGAATGTCAGGTGAAACATTATCACCAAGTCGGCCGTTGTTAAAAATATTTTTTTTCTTTTTGTTCATTTGACATGACTTAACACCACTTACAGCCTTCCTGCCAGCAGCAGGAGGTTTATTTTCCACCATTATGTTCGTGGGTGTGGAAATTAAATCATGCAACAGGAGATTTGATGACATGTAATATTCATTTTAACAGGAGTCATTCATATCGGTGGTATCCTGTGACTAATCCCAAAACTGGCACAAAGAGGCAGGGTGGAGGGGTGTGTGAGAAGACTTTTCCAAACCTGCCTCATCCTCTTTTTCTTCTCTCTGCTCGCTGGGGAGATCTCTGAAAGAAATCAATCCACTGGGAGGAATCCAGACAGACAAGTTTGCTATTGTAACAAATTTCTGTACTAAAGATTTTGATATGTTTAAAAAGGGATCACAGTCCTGCAACCAGCACGGAGAAGGGCTTTACATCCAGCTGTGGAACAGTTTCTCACATCATGCTTTCAAGTTTATCTTTCCAGAAGTCCAATATTATTTTCCTATTTTATTATGTCTGTCTGTAATCTAAAATGTTAACTCTGATTCAATTGATTAAAAAATAATTTTAGTCTACAACCAGGAAAGAGCAAAACACATTGCATTTTCCGTCCATGTTAGGCTTCTTAGACTATTGAAATAATCCAGTTTTATTACGTTATTTTGGACAAAAAGAAAAATAAATCTTATAGTTAAAACAGTAAAATTAGAAATTGAAACTGAGGCATTCTTGACTTAATATTTAGTAGGAAATCCATTTATATAAAGACATATCTGGTCATTTTTTTCAGTAAAAATCACACCCATCAGATAAAGTCTTCCGGACATAAATATTACTTTATCATAAAGCACACGTTTGGTAAAAAACAAAGAATGTGGATCAAAGACTTTTTTATTCTTCTGAAAAATAAAATTGAAGTCCTGCAAATTCTTTCTTTAATTTGAATTGTTTTTGTTTTATTTATGTGAACGCCTTGTGGTTAGATTTAAAACATTAAATACCTTTTTGGAAATAGAAAAATGTGTTAGAATGATGGAAGAACCACATGATTTTACTCTCCCTGTGTGTCAGAGTCACTGACTGGGCTTTTCCTGCTTAGGAATGGACATAATATGAGCAATTTGGTTCTCAGAAGTTTTAAATGACATCATGATTTCCTTACAAATTGTCAGTTATTAAAAAGCAGACAGTTGAAAACTGACAGGAAATTATTCCAGAAACAGAGACGTTTATGTAAAAGGGGAGGAATCCTGATTTAGAAAGCTTCCAGTTTGTCATTTCGCTATAATTGCCCTTGATAGGGTCCCATTTGCCCCTGACGGATTACCTGTCTGTGCCTAGGCGGGGATCACTCTGTCGCTGCCGCTCAGCGGTGGCGGTTGTGTCTGTTGCATTGGCTTCCTGGGCCTGGCAGTCGCAGTGATCCCTGACAATGTCACGAGCTGGGGATCACATCACGTCTGAGCCTGGAGGTGTCTGTGTCTTAGATGTGCTGTTTCTGGCCAAGCCGACGGGTTTGGGTTGCCCTCTTGGAGGCCGCTTTAGCGCGGTGAGGTCTGCAGGTCTTGTAGGGTGGGCTGCAATGGTCGATCTGTTCTGCCTTGGATAAAGGTTGGTTTGTGGGATGGGGATTGTAAGGTGGGACAAAGTTTTAAGTGTTTGACCAGCTGAGGTACTCACTGAGAAGCGCATGGACCATCTCAGGTAATCGAATGCTTCAGCTCTGTCATTTTCTGATCAGAGCTACCGCAGGCGACTGATGTCTTGGGGCGATAAATAAGTGTTGCCCCTGTGGCCAATGCTTCCTTGGATCCCCCCTCTCTACATGTAGTGGTTCTGGTCTTCATCTTTCTGTGCACTCTTTAGCTTTTCTAACATCAAGCCTGGTCAGTCCATGCCTACCATTCTTGTTGGCGACCCCTGCCTAAACTGGAACTCTCCTTCTGGGCAAGGGTGACCCCACCCTTTGCTTTAAATAAAAGAAAAGTATATACTTCACCAAAGTCAGTCCTGTAGATCCTATGACAACAGCATTGATTTACTAAGGAAGCCTTGAACTTCCTCATTAAACTGTAATGTCTGACAATAACTTTTCTTTCTACTACAAGCAAAATTCCCTCCCTCCATGGTCTGACGAACAGATATAAACCGGTAATATTTTACACAAATGGTTGCAGTCATTGTTAGTAGGTGGAGATGAAGACACAACAATAATAATAGCTGATAAAACTTTGATCAACTTTTAATCCCAGTGGTCTTTTAATCATAAATATGCCATTTTTAGGCAAAAAAAAAAAAAAAAACCTTTGTTGTTTTCTAGGAGAGTGACAGGAGTTCTTTAGAAATCTGAGTTCTTGGCAGGACCGTTGGTCCGGTGTAAACCCGCCCCAACTACCCATTATCCATCTGCTTACATACACTCCCACTAGCTTAGAGCCCCTCACACCCCCAACCTAACATTAGCGGTGCTACAAAAAGGGTGAAAAATATTGGAGCTATCCAGCCGTACAGTTTGAACCAGATTCCAGCTTGGATGAGGAAAACAAAGATGTACATGGATCTCGCCGCCAACAAGTGGATGCATCAAAATGGAGGTGAGCAGGGATTGAAGTTTCTACATCATTGCTAGAAGCTTTTTCAAACAGCATTTCTTCATCTGCTCCTGATTCACAGCGATTTAAATAAAAGAAATACTTAGAAATGCAATTTTGAATGTAATTTTCTTTATATATACTTCATCTTTAGAAAAATGGCATTTTAAAAACACCAAAACACAATTTTCATCGGAGTGGAGTGTTTTGCTAAAATTAGCGAAATAACATTTTTTTGTGTGCCAAATTCTCAATGTAGTTATGTTTAATATGTGGAACAGTTTTACTTGTGCAGCCTTATATAGTGAATCCACCGACCACTGGACCCTCCACTGTCAGCTGATCAAACTAAAGCAACACACCAGCTGTGAGAGGCATCGCCCTGCAGACGCCTAGATCCGGCCCAGTTGCTGCTGAGTGGGTTCAATATTTGATGAGGGACTCGGGTCGAACCAAATGCTTGACTCTGGGAGAGTGTGAAGCGGGGGAACACCCAAACCTTCCACTATTGTTACCGCTGCAGTGCTGCCCTGCTATTCATAGAGAAAAGGATAGAGTTCCGCACTCCCAGTCTGAAAGTTTCACTAAGGAGAGAAACACAATGAAGTCAGGATGACAAAGACGGCGTCTCATCAATATCATGGGCGCTTCTCTGTAGTGGCTCTGCAGTGTGACAGCTGGAACAGAGGACTCCGAGTTTATGTTTCATATTATACGCACCTGCTTTTTCTATTAGTAAGCTCATAGAGCTTCCTGACATTCCTAAAGTGAGTTTTGAAAAAAATCACAAATATCTGTTTTTAGGCTAAATATATTAGTGTTTAGTTTCTCAGCTACTCCCTAAAATGATAAACATGTTAAATTTGCATTACCATAAAAACTAGATTTCGCTATTAGAAAAATCTGTGGGGGGAGTGCTAAGTGTTTAATTTAATCATCATTGAAACACAACACAAACTGGTGGAGTTGAGGGTTATTTGTTTGCCTTTCTTGCTTTTGATTCTAAATATTTGACGGCAAGGCTGAATAATGAACATGTAATCTAAGTACAAGTGTTCTTATACAATGGATTTTATCCATTACTTGTCAATTTCAAATACTGATGTGACAGAATGCTTGTGATATTTTTTAATGATGGAGATTTCACATGGCAGCTGGTTTTGTGCCGCTAATGAAAATATTTAGGAGCTAGATGTGTATTTTAATCTTTTTCTGATGAAAATACTGCAGGAAGTGTCTCTGAAAAGAAGTTTTCCTGTCTGTTTAACTCCTTTTTTTTTAGACTTAATTTTGTTGATTTGCCTCCTGGATTAGAACTGTATCTACACACTATTTTCAATTATGGGATTTTTAAGATCAACATTTAGTTTTTCTTTTTTTACCTTAGGTTGCCAGTGGGATTCATTTTTTGCTGCTTTTCCACCATTTGTTTAAATTCACCAGGAAACTGTTTGAGCATCCTTCTGAGGGCCGTGTCACACAGCTTCTACATGTATGTTTTGTGCAAATAGCACGGATGAAAAGTGGTTGTATATGAATGTACATGGACAAAGGGAGGTAAATTGAGGTCTGTACATAGAATTTTCACTGATGTATCACGAATGAACCAAGTTCAAACCATGGAAGAAGTACGAATAAACCATGCAAAGAACATGTAATTCACCTAAATGGTCCAAAATTTGTGCGTCTATTAGGCCTGCACAATATACAGCAAATTTATCGTTATCGCAATATCCAGCTCTGCAATATGCATATCGCAAAAGACGGCGAATATCGCAATAAATCGCAAACCCAAAATGTGTTAAAACAATCTTCTAGCAGCTTGAAGCATTTAACGAATCAAATAAATCCCTTTATGCTTTGACCAATCAGATGGACGCCTTCCCATTGTTGACCAATCAGATGGAGGCCAATTATGTTAACCCTGGTCCTGAAGAGCCTCAACCCTGCCTGTTTTCCAGCTCTCCTTAACCAACTTGCTGTTGATTGGCTGACTCAAGTGATTTCACATCCTGATTGACTGAACACACCTGATTTTGGTTATCATTATCGAGCAGTCTAGGGAGAATTGGAAAACAGACAGGGTTGAGGCTCTTGAGGACCAGGGTTAGCCACCCTGACGTTTGTCCCCCATGTCGATGAGGGTCATTTGGAGTATAATTTTTAAACTGTTGCAATGAAATGGGAATGATGTTTTTGTTTATTTTTCTATTTGTTTATTTACCGCAAATTTATCGTTATCGCAATATTGATCACTAATATCGCATATCGCAAGTTTTCCTCATATCGTGCAGCCCTAGCGTCTATTATGTAATTTGAACGTGATATTTGCGCCACGTACGCGATAAAAAGTTATACATCGTGGCGTGCGTGAAAAGTCTGTTAGACATACGTGGAATGGGGTGGAAAGCCACAAATTTGTGTATACATTTAGCAAAATCAATTAATTTGGTCTTCATCCGCAAGTCAGCTCTAGTGCGTTCTGTTTAATTTCACAATAATATGTAGTTGTAGAGGTCAAATGCACTTGATAGCTACTGATTGATAGCACCGTAACCCTTGTGCTATCATAGACACTTTAACATTGGGAGTTGGGTCATCTAGACCCACTAGACAGTGCGCTGAACCTTTTTTCTTCAATGATTTGTGATCTTCACTGGTGTCCATGGATTATATGAAATCTTTCCACCTTTATCCACCTTTGTCATGGTAGGGAGAACACGTCAATGGAAGGGTGGGGTCATCTAAGATAGCACAAGGGTCAAATTTAATTGAAGTGTGATTACTCAAGGTATTTGACTGTAAAAGCGCTAATTTATGTTTGAAAGTCACACTGCTGACTTGTAATGAGTCATTAAGTCCTTTTTTTTGCCAGCTGATCTGGATCTAGATTGTTTTCAAACTTCCAGTTACTTTCAAAACCACAGTGTTTTCTTTTCTTTGGGATCATTGTAGCAGCAGCCATCTAAGGATTAGCTTTGCCCATGTGGGAAGCAATACAGTACAGGCTAAACTATAAAAACCTTTGAAGCCTGTAAGTATTCTGCAGGAAAGAAATGAAGGTTGGGATTCTTAATGGCACTCTGGGTCCCGTGACTTCTCTGTTCTACATTGTGTTTATTCATGCACACTGAGAGTGGCCGGAGAAAACCCATGCATGCAGGACAACATGCAAACGCCACACAGAAAGATCACAACTGGGATTCAAAGTGGACCCCTTTCACTGTGAAGCAAGAGGGCTAACCACTACGACACTGTGCAGCCCAACAGCAGCTTTTCAGGAAGAAATGTACGTGTTAATTTGATATCTTAATCAAATTGGAACATCTGAATAGTCTGTTTACATCTTACTAAAAAACTCCAATGACTCATTGGAATGCATGAAATCTGGCTTCATGTTTACAAATTTAACTGTTTTCCTTAAATGGGAACCAGGTTTAAGATTTACACAACATTTTAGTAACCAGGTCACTCAAAAAACCTGATCGCTTACGTAAACACAGTCTCAACTGAGGAAAGAAAATCCTGTTTATCCAATCCTTTCGACATGATAATATAAAAAAAAAAAGTTCAATGGTTTTTTATTAGACAGCACACATATTGGAGATTCTAACATAAAGAATAAAATTTGTTTTTTTGTTTATAAAACAGTGATAAATCAATAATTAATAGCTGATATGACTAGAAAAAAACTGGAGCTTCACTTCAAGCAGAGCTGCTTAAAACATCAGGCTGTTCAAAGAAGAGCTAATCCACAGAGGTGGTGATTTACCTGAGCTCTAGGGCTGAGGTGAAACGTACAGTATCACATGTCCTGCAGGTGTCTTCACTGTGGCTCAGCAGGAACCTGAAAGATTTACTGCGGGACTTAAAGGGGCGCTCTTCTCACAGCGGCTCTGGCGGCGAGCCTGAAGGAATCAACCGCTGCTGCTTTTCCACCAGCCGTCTGGAGGCTCATGACAGAGTTTTGGCAGCTCAGAGAGCAACACTGAAACTGATCCCCCTCTTTCTGCCCTTTCTGCCCAGGTCTTAATCCATAAACCATCCATGTTCAGGCCAGCTGACTCCTGCTCACCCCTTACTGCTGCCCCCATCTACTTTACTTTTTACACCTTTTATTCAGAAAATCCTTCTGTCTTTGTTACATTTAACATCACTGGTTGAATAATAACTTCATTTAAATATAATAAAATATTTATGAAATTTAGAAAGAAAAATTAAATATTAAAAACCAATTCTAAAAAAATCCAAAACAATTTCTTGTTTGGATCAGGAAATTCTGAAACTGCTACAATTTGAGAAGTCATGCATGAAGGGATTATAGCACGGATTTGCATGTAATATAGCTTGTTAACAGAAACCAAACTGAGCTTCACGCTAAAGCAAAACATGAGGCCCCAGGTTCTTCTGGGTGCGAGGCAAAAAGGCTAACCACCCTACAGATGACAAATCATAAAACTGTATTTGTTTTTCTTTTGTAGGTTTTGAAGTTTCACGGGGAAATTTAGGAAGTTATGTAATACACTTGAATTTGTCGGCTAAAATGCTAATTACAATGGGGATTTTCGAGGTTCAAGATTACATTGTTTTGATGAAAATCATTACAACAGCTTAAAGTTGAGGTTCTTCCTGATGTTGTGGGGTGTTTGTTCATATTGTTGTGCGTATAAAGTGCTTCTACAGGTTGTGCAATACACAAATATTTTTGTCCAACAGAGATAGGGCTACAAATTTACAGATTTACAATTTAGAAATAAAAAGAATTCAGCTAAAAATTAAGTATTTAAATAAAGGTATAGGGCTACACGGTTCAACAGTGGTTAGCAATCTAAGGTCCTGGTTTCAGATCCCAGCTGTGTTCTGTCTCTGTGGAGTTTTAATTATCTCCTCATCCAGGGGTTTTATGATGAAAAAAACTTTATTTGATCCTATAATAAGAAAAATTACAAGTATATATATATATATATATATATATATATATATATATATATAATTTTTATTAATTTAAATGTCTAATTTTACCTACTCATATCTGTATATCTTAGTGGAAATGTTGCAGGATTCATTGGTGGAAAAAATGTAGCTGAACTTTTTATCAGTCAGAAGTCAGCAATCCATCCGAGACCTAACAGAGTCTTATTTGTTCGATGTTCGAGCCACATGGATTTGCGTTCCTGCCAATCGCAGCTCGTCTTCAGGAAACTTTTATTTTCCTTGTGAAAACATCCCTTCTTCTTCTTGTCCTTTCGCCTTGTGCCTCCACAGGACAAACAGCCGTATCAGGCCCCAGCTGCCGACATGTCTGCTCAGTGGCGTATTTATTTAAACCTGCCGCTGCTCCTGCTGCTCGGCACAGGCCTCGCCGGGGACCTCTCAAGCTTGTTTGGGAATCCATTCACACCTGTGCATTAAATTACTGACAGTAATGTTACCAGTAATGCTTGGACCGGCTCCCACTCTGTTCCCAGAAGGGAGCAGAGACATCCTGCTGGGTGGAACTGCCTGGAGATGCGTTGCATTTTTTATTTTTAAGCCTGATGGTACATAAACAGCTGTTCACAGCTGAGCTGATCCATTCAATTATGTCTAACGATGAGTTGTGGAGTGTAGGTGACATGAATAACAGCGGTTCTTCATGTCATTACTGAATGCTATGGAGAATGTTTCTTCTAAAAGCCCACGCGCTGACAGTGCTGCCTCAGGGTGGGGGTGGGTGAATCTTTGTTTGAATGTTACCTGGCTGCTGAGGCCTCAATAGCTTTTGAACTTGAAAGGTGCGGAGGCATGAACACCTGTGCAGCCCCCCCACCTCCCCTATCAGGATACCTTTCACCTCGTCTCACTCTGCAGCACTCACTGAGGAGCTGAGAAGAAAAGAGGGGCGAAGCGGAAAAAGGAAAGTTTCCAAAGACGCCTCCCAAGTTGTCAGTTTAGGGTCACAGGTCGGAGGTCAGCACAGAGGGGGTGTGTCAGGTGTTAAGTGGGCCAAACAAGCCGATGGAGGGCTTGCTTACCTGGTGACCTGCTAACCTAGAGCCAGGTGGGAGCACAAAGCACCTGGCTTTAGTGAGCATCACATAAACAGGAAGGAGATCCCAGCAGACAAACCCAACGTGATGAAAGGTGTCATCAGGAATAAAAGCAGAACAAAAAATCATCAGCTGATCAACCAAAAAACAATAAAGTAGTTGAAATTTGCAACATCCTTTCGATTAATTAGACTACAAGATTAAGTCTAAGTTTTATTCCCAAATGATAACACAACTAATGTTTAAATCATATTTCGTTTTACATTTTTTCATTCTCATTGAACTTTTTAGAATTAGGAGTTCAACTGAAATTCGCCTCTGAGTTTTTGGGAGGATTGTTGGCATGGAGTAAGCCCGCACTCATTTCCCATCATTCCCTTTTTAAGGCAATATGAGATTTATCCAAGGATACAGTTTTGATCCAGATTCTAGCTCAGACGAGGAAGACAAAGTCGTACATGGATTTATTTGTCTACTAGTGGATGTATCAGAAAAGAGCAGAGCAGGGAGCTTGCGGCCCTCCGACTATAGCTTCTGGAGGGAAACACATTTCCTTTATATAAAGTAGGGATGGCACAAATGTCGGTTTAAAACCGAGCTGTGTGTTAGGAAAGTGAACTGTTCCATCCCTACTATTAAATCAGTATGTCTATGTTGAAATAATCAATCAACTGTTGTGGTAAATTTAAGAAGGATTTATCATTTATTGTTCTATTACATTACATCAGGCTTAAAATGGCTCCAGAACTGACTTTTTTTCATTTTTATTGCTTATATGCAAATTAATAAAATATTTGTTCTGATTTTTTTGTTTTTTGGTAAACACAAATCACAGTCTGACCAAAACAAAACTGTGACCCAACATTTAAGGTTTGAACAGCATTGTGGGTAAAGTGAATCTTTGCATCCCTTTTGCACTGTACCTTTCAGCATTCTTAGTTCTTCTCAAAATCATGCAAACTGCCCAACGCAGATGCACCTGTGCACACCTATACCATCAGAGATGCATCTTTCTTCTTTCGTGATTTAGCTTTAGCTGTAGACTGTGTGGTAGGTTTCTGAAATTGCGACCGAGTTCATTCCTAATGTCACTGACAGAATGATGGCATTAAGTGATGCTCTTATGCTTTGTCCCTCTCGCACAGAGATTCCTCCAACTTCTTTGAATCTTTCTTTTACAGATGCTCTGCTCTTAAAACTGTGACATTTACAAAGCATTTGCTGTTTTATGTTGAGGAAGATTGTTCTCAAAGCATTTCACCATTATTTTGTGTGTTTTCTTTTATAGACTGGAGAGCAGAAGTTTACTTTTGGGAGCCTCCGCCTCTTTAAGACTTCCTTTCTATTGTAACAGACATGATATTAGTAATTACCTCAATGGCTTATGAAATTTCAAATAATGGAAACAAAGAAAAGTTGATTGCAACTTTTATTCGTAAAGCCAGATTGGTAAAGATTTTTAAGAAACTTTTTTCTTTTTAATCTGTAGGAACTTGAGGCTGCTGAATTTCATAAATGCAGTTGAAGGTTGTGTCTGAAGTCCGTCACTACTACTACTTAAAGCCTGTTTGCCATTTTGTAGTGCTGTCCTAGTCTACAATTCCAAAATTGAGTGCCGTAGTAATTTCCCAGAAGTCTCTGTGAAAAACCACTGTGGGTTGGCGAATATAGACCATGATGCATTGCTTATAACTGATATTTCATGTGAAAAAAATGCAATTGAATACATTTTTTAAAAACCATCCGAGTTTTCATCATCAGAACACAGTGGACGCATAAAAAACCCTTCGTAAAATGTTCATCTTTATCCAGTTTCTACATCAGGAAATTGAAAAACATCATATTTGTTGCTTAAAAAAAAGATAATAAAGAACAATGTAGCTTTTGAATATTAAGGAGTAGGGAGGGATTTCGGACATAGACTGTTTTCTCAAACTGGGAGGCAGGGCTCACCATCTTGAATGTTTTTATTTCCCCGCGACAGGTTAATAAATGAAAACACCTCCCTTCAAGGGTGCTATATGTACACATTTATGAAACTGTAAAAAGGAAAAACAATCAGACTGTGGATGCTCTCAGGTTTCCAGGCTCTGAGTAGCGTGAGCTTAAAGCACAAAGGCAGTACACGTAAAGGTTAAACGCAGCGTTGCCGCACTAATCCGCAGCATCAGTGACATGCGATCATCTGAGCAAACAATTGTTTTAATTAGAATGTAGATCACTACAGAGCGATGCCGCTCTTACAGACCGAGATGCTGATAGCTGAGAATCTGTGTGGAGATAATGAAAAGGCTTATTTACTTTAGTGGTGTGTGTGTCCCTGTAAGCCCAGGAACAAGGCAGGATGACATTAATGATGATCTGTGACATACGGCTGAGGGAGGAGGAGGGCTGCTCCTCAGTGAGCTGATCTCTGACATTCAGCGCTCTATTCATTATTGATGTCTGTTCATGATGAGTTAGTGATGAGGCTGAGAAGGTCCCCGAAGCTGTGTGACAATGGGTTCATCCAAAGAAAATCTGTCATCTAAACTCAAACTTAAATTCAAGTTTTTACAAACAGAAAGAATCGGAGCATTTTAGCCATCTAAACCAGTGTCAAATAGCATGTGTAAAGAGCTTCAGGCAGGTAGTTAAGGGTTTATTTTACAGACTTTCATTAAACATTAGTAAATGTCCATCATGGCAAACCACTGAAAATGTGCTTGTCTGCATACTCTTTCTATAAATGCTTCCTCTGAATGATTTCGAAACGACAAGAAACTTTGGAAGACGAGGCTGCATGTGGTGAAACAAACTGTTTGCAGTTTTGGTACAAATTAACAGAGAACTCTTGTTTCAAATCGGACATTTTACATTTTGGTCTACGATAAAAATCTTCTGGTCCTCACCACAACTTAACCCTTGTGCTATCCTATCCCCACCATTCCATTGACGTGTTCTCCCTACCATGACAAAGGTGGATAAAGGTGAAGAGGATTTCATGTAATCCATGGACACCAGTGAAGATCACAAATCATTGAAGAAAAAAGGTTCAGCGCACTGTCTAGTGGGTCTAGATGACCCAACTCCCAATTTCAAAGTGCCTAGGATAGCACAAGGGTCAAAGGTGGTACTACTTGTAGGGCTATTTGTCTAATTTAAAATCGCAGAAGACCTTTAAAAAGGCGTAGAGCACACACCTAATTCTTTAAGTAGGTCTCTGAACAGGTGAGTTGATTGGGTGGAACCGTCCATGGGGAGGTGTAAACAGGTAAACGCACTGGTGAGCTGCCTGCCTGAAATTCTCCCAAGGTCGTTCATTTTCTGGTTTAAAAACTATACCTTTTATATGTCAATCTTATAGGACTTACTAAGAAGTTTAAAAGTATATTGATTAGATCCAGAGGTTCACATGCTGCAAAGCAAACCCATACCACTACAACTCCACCACTGTGTTTAATCAACATGTCATCAGTCAAGTTTAAATAGAATCCCTCAAGATTGTGATCAAAGCTAAAAAGGAAATTGCAATTTTGGAAACATGGTAAATTTCTCTTTGTGAAAAGTCAGATTTGTTTTTCTGAAGATTAAACTTTAGTTTTTCAGATGTTATTTATTAGGACTTAATACAGCACATGGTATGACTGTACAATGTCGTGACACACAATTTCTTTATCAGAATATCAATAATGTAAAATGCTAAAATTAAGAAGATTTTAGTATTTCAGTTTGAAAAAAAAGGGTCTAATTATTGTATAAGTTTCACCCATTAACCAGATCACAAAATAAACTTATTTTGAATGTAATGAAGCGTCTGATTGGTAGTCAGAGGCGTACAGGTTATTGTTAGTGTGAGTGTGGCCCCCAGTTTTTAAGTTCTTCAAACCAGGAAATGTTTAAACAGGGTCAATTAGCCACTATTTAGCGCAGAGTGCGGTTCTGGCAGCTCTTGTCTGCAGCTGACTTGACAGGGGTCATGCTCTCTGGACTTCTGCATATCAATTATGGGGCCTTTCACAGTTTGCTGCTTTGGAAACATTAGACAAGTTCAATCCCTTTGCCCTTCACCGCTTTTGTGCACGCCTTTAAAATCAGAAAAAAAAACCTACACATCCACAGGGTGGGTGGAATTTGGGGGAAATTTTTTCCGTCTTTTTTTTAACATCCATCTACGCGGAATCACCTTCATCCTTAACAAGCCTTTAAAGTATTACTAAACAGTTGGCAATCACTACAATAGTCAGAGAGACTCTGGAAACATGGTGATAAGAAATCCCAAAGTTAAGAGTCACTGTGTGGTTTGGCTCTTTAACTCTATAAGACACTCTATCACTGACTGTAAGGCGTATTAAATGAGACAAAAGTCAGAGATGAGTCCTTCAGTCAGTCAGGCTTTATTAACATCATTCACTACTCACTACTTATTGTACTATATAGTGTGTTTGCCATTGTGTCTGAATCTACAATCCCAAAATCCACTATCCAGGGGTCTGTGCAAAAACCCAGAGTGCATCAATGCTCAGTGGATTGGTGAATATAGACCACAATGCATTGCATTTGAACAATTTTTGTGAAAAAAATATTTTCTTTTGTTTGTTTTTTTATAAACCATCCGTGTTTTCATCATCAGAAACACAGTGATATTCTCCGTAAAATGCTCATTTCTTAGGTTTTTACTTTGTGATATCTGTAATGTCATGTTTGCCGTTTAAAAAAGAAAAGAGTGAGTGTGGTTTTCAAATTGCTATATTGTTTTTTAGTAGTTAGAAAGTAGGGAGGGAATTCAAACATAGCCTAGGACTTTGTTTGAAATATGCTACATTAGCCACATTAGAAGCATTAGATTATTCACAATACCTTTAAGTCCCAAACTTGTTTGCAACACAAAGAAACAGACTGATGCCACTAAAACAAACGTTACTGTGTCTAGGCTAACTCCTAACTTTTTTAGTAACAGGTAAACAAAAAAAAAAACCCAAAAAACCAGACACTGCTACAAGTCAGTATATTCACAATAACACTCTACCAAACATTTGACATTTGACTATACCCATCAAACTTGCTTTGACATCAGTAAACACAACCAGAAATAAGGCACCCTGGATTAAAAAAGCACACAGCCGTTTCTTGAAACGAGATGATCGAAGGCTTTTTAGTGCACCTAATAGTGCGGAAAACAATGTTTCTTCAACTCAATTCAATTTTATTTGTATAACCCAAATTCACAACAACAGTCGTCTCGATGGGCTTTGTAACTCACTGGCTTTCATGCGTGCTCTCCTTCAGATTATGTTAAGAGTGGTTTATGTTGGCTTGACTGAAAGCAGGAACAGTGTTTGGTGTGTCTTATAGCAGCTTTGGGCGCCCCCATAATGCACATATGAATTCACTCACACAAACATACAAACAAAACTACCCACAAACCTTTTTGTTTCTCGCTCTTTTCTGAAAGCAGGGTTACCTCACGAGCCACCGTTTTTATGCAAAACAAATTTAAGATAAAAAAAAAAAAGTGAAATCGAAAAAAGTCAAAATTTAAGTCTTAACTTGTAATATATCAAAACTATTTATAAAACACAGTTACACGAATGCCAGTGCTTCAGTCATGGTGATTTCTTGGAAAAAGAAAAACATCACAAGGCACAAATGCCAAATTATTGGTTCTGTTAGTTTGAGCATCTGAAGCCATCAGTGGCGAGTACATAGTAATATTTTTAACATGTTTACATGCTTAGGGCTTCAATAAATCTAAACAGAAAAAAGCGGCAGAATAAAGTTTCACATTCACATACACACACAGTCAGCCTTCCTGCGTGTTCAGCAAATGAAGGCTCTTGCAGATTTGGTTTTATTTAAAAATACAAATTCTTAGGAGTGTATCATCAAATGCTATAAATAAAAAGCTTTCAAACCCAAATGTCCTTACCGTTTGTGTTAAGTTTCTATCCTCAAAAGCTGGATAGCAGCTGCTTTAGGAGTCCACTAAAAATCAACACTGTTTTAAATGTTGACAAAGTTGGGTTTGCTTTTTTTTTAACCTGAAAAAAGACTTTTTGTTGGAATTTTTACCATTTTAATTTGCCCTTCAGAAAAACGTGTGCCTCAAATTATCTAAAATGTAAGATAAACAGAGGTGAGACGAATGTCACCTTTTTTCTCTCTCTCCAATTATCATTAATAGGAGCAGTGTTTTCAAGGGAGAGGCTCAAACTAAAACACTTGTTCTTGCCCTTCAGTGATGAAATTAAGTTGTCATTGGAGCATCTGCCGAATATTTGCACGCTTGTGGCTAAAAAAAGGAACTATTCTGAGTCCGGAGTGCTATGTAACAATCAATGCCATTCTAGCAGAAGGGTTGTATTAGTCGGTGTTCCTTTCAGGGTTGCAGAACTGAGGTCGCGACCCGCACCTCAGGCAGGTGCTGTCGTTGGACTTGATTATAAAAAAGGTTGACCCAATCTGAAAAGATTAGGTCCCATATGAAACCCACCTGGGGGAAACAATCTCTACATCATCTTTTAGCGGAGTGTGTCCATCACAGACACATGCGGGCTCACTCAGCGAAGTGGAAATTTAAGCTGACAGTCGACATCTCAGATAAATAAATTGCCCCGTCTTTTTTGTTTTAAGATATTAAAGCAATTTCAATAATTGTTTGAAACAAGTCCACTTTTCCTAATTCCCATCTGTGTCCTTGACGACGGGGGTCACAGGCGAGCCCTCTCCTGACAGCTGCACCAGATGGGGAAGAAAGAAACGGAGGAGTGGGGGAGAAGAAGAGGACTTCTGTCAATGTCCAAAAGAGAATTGGAGTTATTTCCCCACTTTTTGAGTCGGCTTTAGAGCCAACTGCCTTAAGATGACAGGCCCACGGCCTCGGGCAGTAAAAGTCAGCAGCAGTGGCTGAGAGAAGGACTGGAAAAATACCTGGCTGTTAGACGAGTGTTTGAACTCCTAATTGTGTAGAGCTTTTGGCAAATCCGTCAGTTAGAGGGGAGGCCTTGTCCAAACAGAGAGGAGTAAAACAGATACCTCAGAAAGAACTGGAGTCCAAAAAATAACAACGATAAAGAGGGATGAGAGATCGCTTGTTGACTTTGGACACGAGAGGCTCTGATCACTTCATCACTGAGACTAAACAACACGTGGTTTACAGAAAATGTGACACTCTCACACTTATATTTGATCCTCAGAAGATACTTTTGAGTAAGTACATGGCTGGAGAAAAAGCAACATTTCCTCTTGAAGGCTGTCAGTCGGTTTGTTGTGGAAGCAGTCTGTGTATTTATTTTTGTTGGTCTGGAGATATGTTTGCATATTTCTGTAGTTGAATTGGATTTTTAACAGAAAATTGGTCATTTACTGAAGTAGTTGGAGTAATGCTACATCTTTCTTTACCATAACAAATATATTTAGTAAAAAAATGGAAGTGGTTTGTACTTGGTTTGGATCGTCCTATAATCATATAAAACACAGTTCAGTAGAACTTTCTGACATATGAACATTGAATGAAGTAAACAAAATTTCCAACAAAACAGTAAAATCCTAAGAAAAAAAGAAAAGAAAAACTGATTGAATATAAAAATAAGATATACAATATATAGACTACAGTAGAATTACAGAATGGTAGATTTAAACTGGTATAAATGAATGTCTGTATATATTTTTTCTTCTTATATGCACACAATAGACAGGTGCTATTTGAAATATTTGTCCTATATGGAAAAAGGTTACATAAGATGTAAAAGATCACTTTTCAAAATGGCATAGATGTAAATTGTCAAACTATAGAAGAATAGTTGTCTTTCTTTCAGTTTTATTAAAAAAGAAGGAAAGATTGGTGAAAAGATTACCAATACCAGAAAAAAGTTTGAAAGCAACATTTCATTTCATTTGTTTTCTAAAGATAAAAAAAGTTGCAAAAATAAATATTACCATTTTTAATGTAGTTTATTATTGTGATTTCCAGGATTTTTACATTTTTAGGCCACAAGTTTCCTACATTTAAATATTTGAATATTTTAGAAGTCAATAATTGTCTGTTTTTTAAACAATAGTAATTGTGAAACAATTACCATTATTTAACATTTGTTTCTGCCCCAGGTGGAGGAGTTTAAATGCCATGGGGTCTTGTTCACGAGTGAGGGAAGACCAGAGCGTGAGATTGACAGGCGTGGCAGCGTCCATAGTTATGTGGCCGCTATATCGGCCTGTTGTGGTGAAGAGAGAGCTGAGCCATAAAGCAAAGGTCTCAATTTACCAGTTGATCTATGTAACAATACTCTCCTATGGTCATGAGCTCGATTTGTGAACCTCACTGGTGTCCATGGATTACATGAAATCTTTCCACCTTTATCCACCTTTGTCATGGTAGGGAGAACACGTCAATGTAAGGGTGGGGTCATCTAAGATAGCACAAGGGTTAAAGATAGGAGGAGAAGCTCTGTCATCCGCAGGGAGCTCGGAGTAGAGCCGCTTCTCCTCCACATCGAGAGGAGCCAGTTGAGGTGGCTCGGGCATCTAGACCGGATGCCTTCTGGACGCCTACCTGGGGAGGTTTTCCGGGCGTGTCCCACTGGGCGGAGGCCCCGGGGAAGACCCAGGACATGCTGGAGAGACCACGTCTCTCTGCTGGCCTGGGAACGCCTCGGAGTCCCCCCAGAGGAGCTGGAGGAAGTGGCCGGGGCGAGGGAAGTCTGATCATCTCTATTTAGACTGCTGCCCCTGCGACCCGGTCCCAGATAAGCAGAGGTAAATGGATGGTAATTGTGAAAATATTAACAGTAATCCTCCAAATTGAAAGGAATAACACACAAACACAACCAGCATTATTTTTTTTTTGCCCCTACTTGATAGAAAAACCCATGAATACCTGTAAATGCTTTACAACCTGTAGCATTTGTTTATTCAGGTTAGCAACAGGTGCATGTATCTTACTGTGCAATTGTTGCATTACTAATAATAATAATTAAAAAAAAAATTAAAACAGAAATTGCAGACGGAAAGCATGAATAAAAAACTGTAACCCAATTCTAAAGGTCTTAGAATCACTAACTTTAATCTGAAAATGGAAACATGAAATTTAAAGAAAAGTTGCATAAATTAGTGAATTATGCATATTTCTCATAAGAACCATTTAGTTCAATGAAACCGCAAATATCAAGCGCTGATTGTGTTCTCACAAGGAAATGAGGGAAAACAAAGAAATGCGAAGATTTACCTAAAATGTGAAGCGTTCACAAAAATATTCTGCAAACTACTAATATTGGGCAAACCACAGTCACAGCAATCTGGTTCTTATCATGAAGACCCACAAATGTAATCAAACAAGCGCAATAGAAAAAGAAGGGGACCTGTTCTGCCCTGAAAAAGCTTGAAAAATAGTTAACTAAAATCACATTGATGACTCCTTGGGGATTCCTGCAAAGCCCTGTCTGATCTGACAAAGGAATTTGTGCCAAACTTTAAACAAAAGGAACAAAAAAGATGTTCCTTTTTTTGCTTTTAGATCCTTTCTTTTACAGTTTTTCCCCTTCAGTAGAAATTGAAGTAAAAATTCAAAAACGGTTTGATATTTGTTGGTTTAAGACAATATTTGACGGGGTGTTTGATGGGATGTTAGCTATAGCAATTAACCTGAAATCCACGTGTTCAGCTTTGAATCCACAACATTGGTGAAGAAATGTGTTCCTGTAGCTGTGATGCTGCACTGTAAACCCGAACAAGTTACCAAAACTCATTTGCCACAATTATTTTCAGTTGTTTGACTTAAAAGTCAGATTTTTCCATAACATAAAAGATGTAATTGTGTGCTACTTGTACTTCTTGATAACAGTAAAATTAAAAGTGTTAATTTGTGCAAATCAAATATTGGCATTAAATATGATTTACATTTTCCTGTTAAGACAACTTAATCGTTATCAGTTACTATAACTTACCAGTTTCGAGCTTTCAAGCCACAGGAATAAGTTTGCATAACTTATCCACAACAACATCATACTGTCAAAATACTGTTAACTTAGTTTGGAAAGAAAAAAAAACTTGTTTTTAGACCTTGTTTTTTAGTTTCTGTGTTTGACCAACAAAAAACAAAAAAAACACAAACAATGAAAAAAAACATGACAAGTCTTCCAATTTTGCCCTCTTTATTTCACCAATTGTAGTGCCAGATTTGAAAAACCAGTTAGGGGACGTGCAAGTGCTTTTTAATGGACTGTTTTTTCTTTAGAAGACCTAGTACGCTTTAATGCAGGCTCTTAATTTTGTTTTTTGCTTTGTCAGAGTTGCAAAAGTTCACTTAGAGAGCCATTTCAGGTTTGGACGGTCCTATTTTTACTGATTCTTTTCAAGAATTTTAAATCCCAATTTATCAAGAAAAGCTAGGTTACGGTATGCAACAAATAAACTTTGAGACACGTCTTTAAGATGTGGGAGAAGGCCAAAGGGCCCGGAGAAAACCAACACGCGTGTAATCTGTCTGTGAACTGTCTTTTTAACTACAGACTATTGGTTGTCCCTAAGTTTCTTTCTCCCCTGTATTCAGTTTGGGTTGGTCGCCCCTTCCTAATGCGTTTTTCCCTCTATACGTTTGGCGCATGCTTTAGCAATATGAATCCTCATTTCATCTCAGTTATGTCTAATATTCTTTTATTGTTTGAGATCTTTTATGGAAATTACAAAGACTTTATAAATGTTTTCTTGATTAGCTGATTTTTTCGGAATGCTAACACTGTGGTTTCTATTTGCTTCTTTTCGGAAAATAGTCAGATTCCCTAAACACTATGAAAGCTTGTTAGACTTAAGTACGCTTCTAATTAAAATGATTTTTGCGATTCTAATTTTACGTTTTTACAGATGAATTAAAAAGCCTTGCCTGGTTTTTGCACGTCCCCTCCTAGTTTTTAGGTTTTTCTTTCTACCAATTAAATCCACCCGGTTTGGGTGGAGCACGCTCCTCTCCTGCCCAAGCTCTCTCTGAAGACGATGGCAGGGGGGTTAAAGGAGCTGCAGAAAAAGTGTGCTAGCAGCACACTGTAACAACCCCCCCACCAGCACCACCACGCCAAGGAGTCCTGTTGAAAAGAGAAGAACAGCATGTCAGGAAATGACACTGCTGGAACATCTACAGCTTTATTTTGGGGACATTTGGTTTTTTTACATACTGTAGTGATTGTCTAGGACAGGAGTCCCCAAATCCAGGCCTGGAGGGCCGGTGTCCTGCTGGTTTTCCAGAATCCCTGCCTTATCTGCTGCCGATTACCTGGATCAGGTGTGTTTAGCCAATAAGGTGCTTCAATGGCAGGTTGGTTGGAAAACGTGTAGGACACCGGCCCTTGAGGCCCGGCGTTGGGGACCCCTGGTCTAGGATAACAACTCACCAAAATTTGAGACTCCCAAGGTCCCGCCAACTCTCTCTGGAGGACATCCGCACATGGCATTCCCGAAGGTCACAGCAAAACAGACGAGTCCTGATCACTGGAACGAAGAAAACGAGGCAGGTCTTACCGGGAGAGTCAGCATTAGAACAATCAGTGGAGACAGAGAACCCAGAAGGCATTTAACACCAGTGAAGAGCCTTTGTCCAGTTTTCCTTTAACTAGTTAACTAACTTTAACCATCTGGATTTTCAATTATACCATACTACATTTTATTTGAACAACATTCTGTTTTTTAACGCTGCCTAGTGCCGTGTTTCCAAACATCAAAGCAAAAGAAGACTGAAAAAAAAACAAGTGTATCGTTTAAGTTTGGGGTAATTTAACAAAAGTGTTGGTAAACACAGGACCTAGTAATCATGGGAAATGCCACTTTTTAAACCAATTCCAATTTTAAATCTGGCATAGTTTCCTACATAGTACTAAGAGTAAAAACGGAACCAACTTTCATTTTATAATAATGCCATCATTTGCCCCAAATTGCAGCTAAACTTTAGTATTTATCATTTTCCTTTACACTCTACATTTATATTCTAAGGTCAATTTAGGCTTGTGATTTTTGTCAAAATTTTTAAACTTTTTAAAATTTCAGACTTTTGAGTTCTCTGTCCCTGTGTGTGGGTGTGTATGTTTGTGTATGTGTGTTTATCTGAGCCATGGATGGTGGAGGAGATCTTGGAGGTTGGGGCGCTGTTCTTCAGAAGTATTTAAACAGGCTTGGAAAAAGTCTTGGCACTCTGGAGAAAGTAAAGTAAACTAAAGTAAAGTAAAGTAAAGTAAAGTAAAGTAAAGTAAAGTAAAGTAAAGTGAAGTAAAAATGAAGGTCAGAGCCCAAGCATCCATGCAGAGACAGAGATTTCTTACCTTCTGACAGTTCATCGTCAATCATCTGATCCCCTTGGAGAAAATGTTTTGTGGAGAAATCATTGCAGTAATGGAGGGTTTCATATAGAACTACTCCAAGCTGCCACACTGTGGTTGTTCCAGGGCTACAAAAGCCTCTAAATGCTTCTGGGGGGGCATTTATGGGAGTTCCTGGAAAAATAATAAACATTAGTCATATTCATGCTCATTTGACATGTTTTTTATGTGTAGATGCAGATCTTCTACCTGAATATCTGAGGATGGAATCCTTTTCTGCCATGCAGCTCACTCCAAAGTCTATCAGACGAGCTTTTGGTGTATTTGTGTGGGTTTGAATGAGGATGTTATTAGTTTTGATGTCTTGGTGGAAGATATTTCTGTCCTCAAGGTCTATGGCTGTGCGAATCAGCTGCTTCATTATGATCTGAAAGAGATAAAAAAGAAGTAATAAGCTGAGGCATCAAAGCGAAAGCCTCCTTCTAAAACAGCATTCACGCCGGCCTCGTCAAGATGCGTTCAGGTTCACTTCCAATGAAAAGTCTCTGTGAATGTGCGTTTTGGGCCGTCACCTTTAAAACTCTCGCTATGCACTTTTTCACGGCTGTTTTCATGCTCCACGTACAAAACGCACGACCATTGAACGTGTGTTGCCAGTCAAACCAGACTGAGTTCTGATCAATGAACTCGGATTTAGTTATGAAGTATGGATGACATCCCCTCCAATTCACAAAAGTTTACATTTTGTGCCCAAATCGAGAGATTTGCACTGCTTCAACATTTTGCACCAAGCCCCTTCCAACTGTAGGTGGCAAACAAGGGCTGGGAAATAGTGGAAAAAGGCGAAGAAGCCCACCCCTGCTTGTCCAGTGTGAAAACAACGGGCTAAATGCGTGTTCAAGAAGCCGCGTTTAGCACGTTCTTGATCACGCATCACATGCCCAGTGTATATGTAGCTTTAGAAGTACTCTTCTTTCTAACGTTCTTAACCTGCTGAAAGCTACTTTTGCTTCTGCATCAAACACTTCACTACTTTGTGAAACAAGGTTGCATTGAATAAACGTTTCAGCTTCAGGAAGTTTCTGCAGAAACAGACAAAACATCTCAAACCAACACAGACTGCACACGGGCCTACCTTGGCTTCTTCTTCTTGCAGTGTGCCTCCTTTGCTACAAATGTAATGAAGTAGGTCCTCACAAAGGATTGGTCTCTCCATGACCAGGAGGATTTCTCCACCTATCTCATACCAGTCCAACAGGGCTACTGGCGATGCTTTTCCATCTGAATGAATGGATTCCTCTTCTAACATTAACATTATGGCCACTTCAGAGGGAACCATTTTTCCATTGCCATCATCCTGAAGAATCAAAACAGAGAGAGCATGCGGAAAAGAAGCATAGAAACCCATTTACAGCAGAGATACTCAGAAACAACTTACCATTGGTTTATTTGGGATTTTACGTTTGAAAATGTGCTTGATGGCTACCTGCAAGACACAAACAAGAGCATTTCTGACAGTGAGAGGACTGACAGGAGACAAACTGGGATCATTTAGATTTCCCCTCCATCAAAATCTATTTTAATTTAGACCATTTAGACCACAAACATCAACAGTCTGATTATAAATTAATATGCCCAAGTACTTTTCTCATGCTTTGATAAAAAGTCTGTAGCTGCAAATGAAACACTTACTGGTAGGTTGTCAGATTTGCGAAAGCCCTCATATATGGATCCATAACCTCCTGAAGCAAAGTAATCTTCTTCCACATATTTGGCTTCAAATTTATCTGGACACAAAAAAACAGAAATGCAATGTTAATTTATTATGGAAAATTATATTATTAAAAATAAAGTAATAGTATAATCAAACAGAAAATTGTACTAAATCATCAGACCTTTGTCGGTAATCAAATCGTCCCTCTCTGAGGAGGTGGGAATTTGTTTGGCGTCACTGGAATCTGAAAATGACAGGAAAGGGTTTTCTTATTGCAGAGCATTTCTTTTTGTACACCTCTACTACCCCTTTGTGCTAAAACTTAGAGGCAAAACTGTATTTAAGGGTTTTTTAAATATGTATTTTTTTAAAAATGGGCTGAGCATTTTAGGAAGCAACCTTAAAAAAGTTGAACCACAGACAGTTGCTTTGATTGTAACAACTAAAACATTTTAAGGTTCAGTACATTTAAATTAGTGTGAGTGCTTAGGAAGTGTAAAATATGTTGATGTAAAATAGAGACATTCATTTGGTTGCAGTGTTTGCAGTTAAAGCAGACTTAAAAACAAAGACAACTTGTTTTCATGTTTTGAGATAATCTGAGAGGAGTATGTCCTTAATTTGTTATGACAGTTTTATTTTTGATTTTTTTTTGTCCCTTGGGAAAACCATGGGGTCTGTGTCAGCTTATTTACCTTTTGGAGGAGTTTTCATCTTCTTTGACTCAGTTGTTTTTTCTTCCTTTTTGTCTTCCTGTCTTTTTCTCTTCAGTGTTTTCACTGGGATGCTGGTAGATGGTTGAGAAGGCTCAGATTCAGAAGGTTCCTGGTTTATATGTTTAGTCTTCTGTTTCTTCTTTCTAGGGAAAGGCTGCCTCTCAACGTTTTTGGTTTTTCCATCCTCTGAAGACGTCTCATCATGTCGTGCCATGTTAGTGCTAGACTCTGAAAATGAAAAAAAAAAAAGAACAACAAAAAAACAGCTAAATTACTATAGAATATTTATTTTATATTTTCATCGTTCACTGCTCGAGCTCACATAAAGTATGGCAATGTGTTGGGGGCTTTTATTTGAAAAGCTATATGAGTTGAGATGTTATCACAAAAACACAAAAACCAAAGGTTGTCATCGTTACGAAGAAAACGTGTGACTAAAAGTTTTGCCGGGACTCTCATTTACCAGTTTATTTTGGATTGTCCATGGCAGAATCTTTGTCTGTGATCGTTCGCTGTTTATTACACAAAAACTTGAGTAAATCGGAAAATCTTTCCCTAGTCTAAAAATATGTGCTTCACTCTGGAGCTCGAAGAATGTTATGGCTTAACCGTGTAGCTTGGCAACTTATAAAATGGGGTTCTCTGATATCAGTGATGTCACAGTCAGTTGCTAAGTTACACAGCATGTGACTTTGGCTACTTTTTAGTGTTTATGTTTAAACTGACACATTCTGAAAGCACCTCAGTGTAAAACCTTTTCGAAAATGTGATTTTTACTACATATATACTGTTGTGAAATGTACGTTAAATGTTTGGACAATTGTAAACCAGTGTTATAGTCTTGGACAGTCGATTGCTGTAATGAGCTTTGAGGCCCACAAACTTGCTTCTACGTCTTACAAAGCAGACTTAAAAATAACAGCAACTCAACCTTTGAGATGGTCTGGGAGGAGTGTGACAATATGGTAGTTTTTAATTTGTCGTGCTTGTTTTATTTTTTAAATTTTCTGACCTTTAATTTCGTTTTGTAGCACTGTACTGTCAAACTATTACAGACATGTCCTTTACAAATAAATTAGAATTGGACCTATTCTGTTCAGGCTGCAGGTTGTCCTGTTGTTTGGGGTCTGTGTCAGCTCATTTACCTTTCAATGAAGTTTTCATCTTCTTTGGCTTTATTATTTCTCCTTTTTCTTTGTCTTCCTGTTTTTTTCTCTTGAGTTTTCTCACTGGGGTGTTGTCTTGGGTGCTGGTAGATGGTTTTGTGGGCTCAGGTTCAGGAGTCTCAATTGGCCCAGGGAATGTCACTTTTTTCTTCCTTTTAGGACAGGTCTTCCTCTCAACTTCTTTGGAAAAGCAGGATGAGTTAAAATATCATAGCAACACAAAAAACAAACTTCAGCATTTTTATGAAGCAAACGTGTGACTAAAAGTTTTGCCGGGACTCTCATTTACCAGTATATTTTGGATTGTCCATGGCAGAATCTTTGTCCGTGATCGTTCGCTGTTTATTACACAAAAACTTGAGTAAATCGGAAAATCTTTCCCTAGTCTCAAAATATGTGCTTCACTCTGGAGCTCGAAGAATGTTATGGCTTAACCGTGTAGCTTGGCAACTTATAATATGGGGTTCTCTGATATCAGTGATGTCACAGTCAGTTGCTAAGTTACACAGCATGTGATGTGCATTAGTTTACTTTTTGGTGTTTACATATGAATCGATACACTCTGAAAAATACTAAAACATTTGTGAAAAATGTGATTTTACAACATATGTACTGTATTTTTCAGCCCAGAGGTCCAACAAATTATATTGTGCATAAAGCATAAAAGCTGTCATGAACATGATTTGACTACACTACCCATAATGCCAAGAGGAACGAAGCGGCAGGGGATTGGTCAGAGTGGTTGATAGGAAGCGTTTCCTGTGAACTGACTTTTAATTGTATATTTTCTTTATTAAAAATGAATCCATTGAATACTTAAGTTTATTTCCAGTTGCAAAGTTTTAAATGTCCTAGAATGCTAGAATGCATCACCCAGTCCACCAAACCCCTCATAAGTGGAACTGCTTTTAACAGCTAATCAGAGGTTGTGGCTGTTCAACTAGGCCCAGCAGCTCTCAGATCAGTTTCTGAGCCCGTTTTCCGAGTCTTTTCACTTTAACCACGGAACACCTTTTTCAAAGAAATGCAAAACTTTGCTTGACATTACATCAATATCTAGACTTGTTAAATTACACATACAGTCAATTTGTGTCAATTTCGACACTGACAAGGAAACCTTTGACAAAAAAAGGTCAGTTGATCCCACGAGTAATGACGCTGCTCCATCTGATCCTCTCTGTAGATACTTTAGCTGCAGAATCTGATCAGACAGAAGTGAATCAGGCTTAACTTCAAAAGCTTTTTTCCTCATTTCCTTTCCAGCAATTCAAAATAAAACCCACCTGAAGTGAATCTGCTTGTTTTTAACTCAAATGTATGATTACTTTAATTACCATAAAAAAATACATTCCTTTGGCTTTCATTTTCTGCCATCACTTCATCTCTGCTTCTCTTGGTATAAATGGTAACACAACCAAACCACACTGAGAGGAACAGGCCTGGCAGTGCTTAAAACATCCAAATGTCAGACCATGACATGCTGCCAGCTGCTGGTGGCTTTGAATTGCCAGCGGTAGTGATGGCGGTGTGATTGTTTCATTATAAGATTTGGTCAAGGTGTCAAAGAGGTTCCCTGTGTCGGCGCTGGAGCTATTAGGCTCAATTTCAGTTGCCAGAAAGGGGGAAAACTGAGCCAGCTCTGTGCGCCACAGTCAGAGTGGCCTTAAAGAGCCACTGAAAGGGTCACAAAAATTACTATTCATAACACTTAATGGCTTATGAATTAAGTTTTCCTCCAAATTATTGTAATCACACACACAACAAAAAAGGTCATTGGGATTTGGCTTTGGAGACCTCAGAAAACACGGTGAACTTATCATGTTTCCTGTGGTTCTTTTGTGTTTCCCTTTAAACAAACCAGATTTTGAAACTTTCATAAATCAGAAGGAGAACTGCAAGTGCGGTCGCAGTTTCTGCCTTTTTCATATTGAAAGAAAAAGATCTGGTTTGTTTGGATTCATTCAAATGAATGCTGGTAGAATTGTACATTTAGGTGTGTTTGTGTGCTCAAACTTTGTCGCCAAGTAAAACCAGAGGTGGCAAAAAAAAAAAAAGATGGAGGCATGCTGGTCGAATTGTGAAATTTCAAGCATTCAGAGCAGACAGCAGAGATCAAACTTCATCTGCAGCAGGACCTTAAATAATGAACCTGATAAAGAAAGGAATTTAACACAAATTCAAGTGTTCAAAAACAGAAATAGAAGAAAGGAAATCAGTCCCACTCCCTATGAATAAAAATGTATTCACTTCCTGTGTATCGTGAGTATTAAAGAGTGTCTCTTCTAACACGCTGAAGCTGAAGGGCTCCTACATCATGTAGCGATGACGTTTCCCCAAACAAACCCTATAAAAACGATCACTGAAATGCTGGAAATGTTCATATCAAGACAGCACAGCATGGAGTGGATTCCATGAAACTCACCTAAAACCCCCAAACCCTTAGTTAAAAGTCCCACTCCTATTTTTAAAAGGTTACCAGTAGTCTTTTACATATGATTATGAAGATTTTTATGGAAATCAAAAAAACTTGTGTGGCTACCTCTGCCGGTTCCAAGCCCGGTTTGAGAAGGTTGCGTCAGGAAGGGCATCCGGCGTAAAACATTGCCAAATTTACCATGCGACTTGTTCGCTGTGGCGACCCCTGATGGGAGAAGCCGAAAGTGGAAGAAGAAAAAAACTTGTGTGAGACATAGTTTCTGCAGAGCGATTTATCAGAAATTCACCTCTGAGTTGTGTTTCTGTGTTGGCACAGAGCAACCCCTTCCTGTCATCCATGACTGAGCTATCTGTTTACATGCTCTGTTTACAGCCCCCCTCACCCCAAACCCTGACATTACCAGTGCAGCAAAAACAGCAAGCAACATCAGAGCTATTCAGCCGTACAGTTCTGATCCAGATTCCAGCTCAGACGAAGACACACATGGATCTATTTGTTTGCAAGTGGATGCTTCCGAATGGGGCAAAGCAAAGAGCTTGTGACCCACCCACCGCATATTCTACGTCACAAATAAGATCTTTGTCAAACAACATGTTTTTGTCCGCTCCTGTTTCATGTAGATTTGAGTAAAGAAATACTCAGAAACACAAATGTAATCTTCATTTTCTTTATGTACATCTTCCATCATGAGAAAAATAACATAAGAACATGTTAAAATCACCAAAAAAAATCATTTTCATTATTGTGGAAATAGTGAGCCACAAGGAATAGAATTCATCATTGTGTATTATCTCACATACAATGGAATTTATTTATATAGACTAAACAAGTTTTGGAGCCAAATTGAAAGTTAGCATGCAGACGGCCTCCATCAAAATGGTTAAACTTAAATTGAGGTTAGTTTTTTAAGTAATTTAAAAAAGATGAGAAATATGATGTTTTTCTATAAACCAAAAAGCTTTTATAGGCAGACTTAGGTCATGTCATAATCCAAGCATTCGTTGCCCAGTTTATGGTCCACCTACATCAAGTATTATTTTGAGAAAACATTGAGCAGGTTAATGAAAAAAAACATGCAGCTGATGATAAATCAACAAGAAAATAATAATAAAGCTGCCCTGTAATGATGTGTGTCATTACATGTTGCACTAACAGATGCTGGATGGTTTCCTTGCTGCGCTATTACCGTTAATAATTGGCGCACTTGTGAAGACTGACAGTCTGAGTCATATTACCATAGGTCAATTTTCAAAATTGCATGTATGACGTGTCCACACATACACGCGGCCATTTTCTTTTTCTTTTTCTGAGCCGCTCGCAGATTAGATGTAATAGACGTGCCGGGAAATGTGCAGTGCAGAGAATGTCAACCACATGTTCAAACATAAAGAGACCTGTGAGAATTGAGACAAGCACTCATAAGGTTAATCAAATGTAATTTCTTCATGGTCTCTCTGCTTTAGTCAGCCTGTCATTTTATTATTCTAGATTTCTGCTATTGTACAACAATAATCTGTGCATGGCTGAGCTCTGCCACACTAAATTAGCTGCAAACAGAAATAGAACAGAGTGAGGGTATGCATTTCCCACCTTGGAAATTGGCTGCACACCAGCAACATGTGGGGAAAGTAACTAATTAGGAGGTGGGGGGAACAGAGCAGATTTGGGGCGGCTTTGGATTACATGGAATAGTTTTCTTCTTCGGCTGCATTTCTGTGGTCAGCGTGATGGAGGAGGCCTTGTCTTCATCAGGAGCAGATCTGACCTCTAATGTGATTAACTGGCTGACCAGAACAAAAGAAACTCAAGGTTAAGAGTGGAAGAAGAAGAAGAAGAAGAAGAAGTGAGGTCTGCGACTTCTCATCTCAGGGGTTTTTTTAGCCCGGGGGTGGCGTCTCATGCGTGGCACCGATCCAGGCTTGAAGGAGTGTTAAACCTCTCAGGATGCGGGGAAATGGAATGACAGGACTCCTTTAAGCTCCCCCTCTGTTCTTGTAATGGACTCCTGAGTCGACGAGGCAGGGTCAGAAACATCAGATGTTCATTTTCCTCACATGAGACTTCTTTTTTCATCGTTCCCCCTTTTAGCCGTGTTGCCTTTCAGATTCCTCTGTGGCTCCATCTCTTTTACCCAAAGAATCAGAGTCCTATCAGTGAAATCAAAGGTGATTATACAGCTCACTAGTCATTTAGGATCTCTGCGGCTGCGGTAAGTATGTACTGTGGGCCGCAGCCCCAAAGTCTCTGTTTATTCAGTGAAAGTGCTCTGTAATTTATTTAAAATAATCTATTTTAACAAATAAAGAGGTCATTGAGTGAGCGCACTGCTGCAGGCTCACATTTAAATACCTCTCTAAGAGCCTGACTGGCTGACAGGCTGCTGAGCTGGCTGGACCCTGAGGATGCAGGGGCAGGCCTTCTTCTCTGGACGGCGTGATTCCCCATCATCCGAAGAGCGCCGTCGCTGTGTTGCTAAAGGGAACCCTTTCTCCCGATGACAGCGGAGGGACCAGTCTGTTTAAAGTTCACTCTTTGAAATGATTCAAACACAAAGGCTCTGTTTGAGGCTTGGGCCCTCCTGAACGTTTCAGGGATGAGTAAATAACGCAGATGGGATTACAAGGAAGCCCTCTCAGTCATTTCTAAGGGCTTGAAATAGAGCTGGGTTTTCAAGCATACCAGTACATCTCCCCACTTGCTCTCTGTGGTGGCATCAGCAGCTCAGGTGCACTGTGTGTTCGTTATGTGCTCCTGTCTGATGGGTTCTGACTACACCACAGAGCTGGACGCATCAAAGGAAGTCAAAGAGAGGAGGCCAGTCCAACTGTAAGAGGCCCAGTTATATAAATGGAGCCAAAGCACTTTGCTTTATTTGGACTTGTTTGGGATTATTTGTTTGTACACCACACAGCTTCACGCTTGACGAGATGCAGAGCAGGGTTTTTCCTCCCGGTTTAAGCGGCCACACTGTGCACCTTGTTGCTGCACAAAACAGCTTTTTTGCCGCATTGAATCCTTCAGCTTTCTGTTTTGCTGTGAATTTGCCAACAATAGTCTCGCCAGATACTTCATCAAGCTCCTTTTACTAAATCTGGTCAGCGATTGTAGCTTGTGTGAGGTTCAAATACGAAGCGGCACATTTTTGAGTGTTTATTTACCAAGAGTGCAAGAAGAAGACTGACATTTCACCAAACGCCTGAACCAAAACATCAGTAGACCATGACTGGCATCTGGTGCAGCAAGTGCTGCTTCTGCACGGGCCAAAGAAAACCCA
Organism: Oryzias latipes; assembly: GCF_053564925.1. Classification (NCBI taxonomy): domain Eukaryota; kingdom Metazoa; phylum Chordata; class Actinopteri; order Beloniformes; family Adrianichthyidae; genus Oryzias; species Oryzias latipes. Next base: position 9,567,963 of record NC_136246.1, read on the forward strand.
GTTAGGAGGAACCCCCATCCACTCCAGTGGCCCAAAGCAGAGAAGGGCCTGAGAAGGAGTTGTTATCATTTCAGTGTAGTGCTTTAATTGAATGTTTTCTCTTTAATTTGTTCAAAATCCAGAAACGTTTACGTCTTTCCACATGAGATTCGGGCTGTTCTCACTCACATTCTGCTACCTGGCAGTTCATCCCCTCCTGATTCCCACAGATAACGTCTATGTTGCCTTCTGAACAGTGAATAGCTCCATCTGTACAAGCTGACATTGTGGTTTGGGTCAGTGAGTCAGGGGCAGGCTGATGGATTACTTTACTAATGATTTTGGCCCTAGAGTGAGCTTGTTTTAAAAAGGCAGACGCTGGGTGAGTCAGTTTGAGTTTCATGAGATGTTATGGATTGGTGGAGTTGTGTGTGGAGCTCTTCTTCAATGGCTGAATTCTGCGCTTGATTATTTAATGTTCTTGTTTTACAAACCGGGTTTAATCTGCAGAGCAAAGAAACAAGAAATCCAATCGGCTCAGATAATTTTAAAGAGCTAAAGCAGGTTAGACCTTTCTTTCACAAGCAAAAGCTGCAGGCTGAATGCTAGACTCTTTCACCGTAACATAATATGCTGATTTACATTTGAGATGTTTGCATGTACTGTACCACCAGCAGAAGATGTCCTCTGTGATTGAGCCCACCCAGAATGCAGTGCTGTGAGGGAGCATGGCCCTTACCTCCCATAGGGGGCAACAAGGTCCTGTGTCCACATTTCAAGCAGGGCTGTCACTCACAGTAGGGGAGAAGGGTTCTGTCTTGGGGTCAGCACTTATGTTCTCCAGCTAAAAAAGCAAGGCTGGCTCTCAGAGGACAGGCGGTAGTTGAACACAGCATGCTTTGTGTTGCATCTTTGCAGGTCAAGATGGAAGATGAGCAGAGCAGATATGAAAGACAGCAGAGGCATGCGGTTTCCAGGTGGAAATCTAAAGGTTTAATACGGGGATGCCCAAATCCAGGCCTCGAGGACCAACTTCCAACTAGTTTTCCAGAAATCCTGCCTTTTCTGGTGTTGATTACCTGTATTGGGTGGGTTTAGCCAATAACAAGCTTCGATGGCAGGTTGGTTGGAAAACATGAAGGACACCGGCCCTCGAGGCCTGGATTAGGGCACCCCTGGTTTAATGCAAAGGGCCTGTTGTGGGTGATGGAAAAATGCAGTTTGAAAAAGCTCAGGTGTGACATAGATGAAGTGCTGGGTGGGCCACAAGCTCCCTGCTACATTTTGGTGCATCCACTTCAATTCAGTTCAATTTTATTTATATATCCCAAATTCACAACAACAGTCATCTCAATTGGCTTAAATGTTTTGTACTGTTTGCATTTTTTCTTTCCTTTTTTCTTTTTTTTCAATTGCAGACAAATAAATCCATTTACGTCTTTGTTTCTTCTCACCTGAGCTGGAATCTGTCTCAAAACTGTATGGCTGGATAGCTCTAACATTACTCTGCATTTTTGTTTCAGCAGCAATAATGAGTTTTTGGTGTGAGGTGGATGATGGGAAGTGGGGCCTGGGTTTGCTCTAGCCCACAACTCAGAGGCTAATTTCTAATGAACTACTGCTGCTCTGCAGAAACTATGCCCTACAAAATGACATTAAAAAAAAAAAACCACTGGGAATACTTGGATCAATGATGATCAGAGTGGGACTTTAACACCAGAGCTTTAGCTCCAGTGTGGATGTTCCATTTATGCAACTACTAAAATTCAGATAAGCAGCTTTGCTCTGTTACCCAACACTTAGAAATGTTAATTCCATAAGTGTTTGAAAAATATGATAATTAAAAGAGTGTGTCGTCAACAAAGGGTTGACTTAAGGCTCGCCTTTATAGGGTTAACTTTATAAAAAAAAAAAAATGCAGAAACACTGTGTTAAAAAGTGATAGAACATCTTTACTGTTTTGAGGTACTTAAGAGGGTCAGAAGCATTCAGGTGTTGTTAACATAAACCCTTGAAAAAGGGAAAATGAGAAACTGAGTCCACAAAACCAGAGTTTTTTTCCCCTTTATCCCACAGATAAGGTTCAGGTTAACAGTATGCCATGGAGAAAAGATGAAACTGTTGCTGCATTTTCTTTGGATGGTTTCCCTGAATGAATCATGAGCCATCAAAAAAGAGGACAACATCAGTGATTTGTGTAGAAGCTGGCGTTTCAATCCACAATGACCTTATGTGGAGTTGTTTTATAAATGGCAGATGAGACCTAAAAAATATAGTAGTAATGCATTGAACCACATTCGACAAAACTTGATCCCTGATGCTTTGTTTTGAGTTATTGGTTTTGTGGTAGATGCTCCACAAAACCAGAAATTGTAGGATCAGTCACACTGCTGGGTCATACCTAAAGGCAACTCAATGACTTCCGGATTGAAGCACAATTAAAAACACAAGTAACTGACGAAAGATGAGTTAATCAGATTTTTGGAAATTTCTTTTAAATTTTTTTTACAAAAATACTTACTAATGTACAGTGACCCCTTGCTGTTTTGCAGTTAATCTTTCATGCTCTTGCTGTGTCACTGATTGTTTTCAGTGCAACTTTGCCATCCTTTTAATTTATTTTAACCCTTGTGCTATCCTAGGCACTTTAACGTTGGGAGTTGGGTCATCTAGACCCACTAGACAGTGCTCTGAACCTTTTTTCTTCAATGATTTGTGATCTTCACTGGTGTCCATGGATTACATGAAATCTTTCCACCTTTGTCATGGTAGGGAGAACACGCCAATGCAAGGGTGGGGTCTTCTAAGATAGCACAAGGGTTAAACAGCGGACTGTCTTTTTTGTGATGTGTCTTCTTCACAGATATGCTGCACGTGCAGAGGACACTGTTACATAAATCTTCTATCACCATCAGATCTGTCTTTTCATTCTATAATACCGGACTTGTGTTGAAGGTTTGAACTTTTGGAGTTTAAACAAGAAAGAAATGTGTGAAAATGTTCTTGTCTGTGAGAGAAAAGTGGGTAAAGTGTGTGGTGAGGAGTTTTACAGCCTTAAATACATCTGTAATCCTACTTCACTCATTTCACCTATCACTTGTCATTTATGGAACTTATTCCCTGTTGGGGAACGAGGAAACACTTTATTGGTACATATTCCACACATTCATTTTTGACTTTGTGGTCATTTTTTGTATCTGTGACAACTGTACTGGGGAGGAATTGTCAGAAATTCCTCTATTTTAACTCAATTTTGACCACTAAAACGCACACAAATATGTCATTTTTTTGATTGACAAGTCATCCTAATCGTTGGCTTTACTGTCATCAACTCGTGATTGAAGACATCTTCTCAGCAGACAGACTAAGATAAAAAGCTTAAAACTGTACAACCAACCATGTGATAAGTATAATGGTCCAAATTTAACTCACTTCAGCTCAGCTCAGAATTCCTTTACCACAGCCAAACTACAAAAAGACTGTACAGTTTGGAACCATCTGGATTCTAAAAGCAATTTATACACCACGCTCACTTCTTTTTTTAACTGCAAATTTGACGTCACCAATTTTGTGAAGTAAAAACCTAACTTTGGTCTATGTTTACCAATCTAGTGAGCATTGACGTACACTGGTTTTTCACAAAGACTTCTGGAAAATATCTAGGCCACTGGAAGTAACAATTTTAGATTTGGAGATCTCCAAGAAAGAAAAGTAGTGAAGGAATTTGGACACAACCTTTTTCCAGATCTTCAAGGCCACACACATACAGACGGGTGTCACACACCCAGGAAGTCATTTCTAGTGAGAGAACACACAACTGCTTCTTCCAGTAAAACAGATGAAACACATTAGATCAACTTTTTTAGTATGTAAAAAGGTGAATTAGAGAAGGAACAATACAGTACTTTTTGTTTTCTCTTTGAAGCTTTTTATTTATTTATTTATTTATTTTTTTACCAGAGTCAAGGAAACTAGTTGAAATTAAAAACATTTATATTCTTCTGAGATGAAATAATCTGTGTTTTTGGTTATGTATCTTTTTGTCGGTGAAGGTTTCTCATTTCTTGTTTTGACGTTGAGTCATGGAATCTAGCACGTAAAATGGGATTTCCACAATCTGTTCAGCTGCAACACTCATTCTGACACCTGAAATGGGAAGATTCAACCATTGTTCATCAAACAAGAACAGGGAAGGAAAGGTCATCAGCTGGATGACTAATTCTCACAGTGATTATCTCTTTTAATGTTTGCAGAAAATAAAAAGCAATGAGGTGTGAAACATCTGCATATTCTGACACAGGGAGGCTTAGATTGTTGGTTTGTCTGCATGGGGGGGTCAGAGGTCATTAGGGCTCAGAGAAACGGGCGCTGAATGACAGGAAGATCCCCCACACTTTCTCCACACGTTTTACCCAAAACACTGACCTCTCTTGTGCCCTGTGGGTGCTCGCCCACCACAGGCATTAGGCACTTAAAAGAAACTCTACCCCAGAAAAAGCACATTGGACCATGTGCCAAATTACATTAAGAAGCGACGCTGGCCTAAACATGTGTCTGTCTATCTGCCGTACTCCTTCCTTGGCTCCCACCCTCCTCTTTAATCTCCTGGAGAGACTCATTTAAGGACTGTTGTGCATGCTAATCCTTGCTAACTTAATTAGAGGTTCAAAGATGACCAAATTGTCACCAGACAACAGACCTTTAGATTTAACAGATTCTACCCAAATTGTAGCATGCCAAACTTTTCAATGTAACCCTTGTGCTATCTTAGATGACCCCACCCTTACATTGACGTGTTATTCCTACCATGAAAAAGGTGGATAAAGGTGGAAAGATTTCATGTAATCCATGGACACCAGTGAAGATCACAAATCATTGAAGAAAAAGGTTCAGACCACTGTCTAGTGGGTCTAGATGACCCAACTCCCAACGTTAAAGTGCCTAAGATAGTACAAGGGTTAAAAAACTTGGATCTTTCTTTTTTTTATATATATAATCACAATGATCCCAACACCACACTCAATTTCTGTTTGCATAACGACACACTTCAGTCAAAACATACTTGTAAAAAGACCATCAGTTTTCCTTTACTCAACACAGTCCTCAATGATCAGACACTATTGCAGCCAGTTCCACACTGCTATGATAAGTAAATAGCACATTAAAATAAATACAAGAAAACATATTTAGTAATTAGTAATTTTATGTAAGGGATAATTTATTTAATTAATGAAGATCACAAATCATTGAAGAAAAAAGGTTCAGAGCACTGTCTAGTGGGTCTAGATGACCCAACTCCCAATATTAAAGTGCCTAGGATAGCACAACGGTTAAATGAAATAAATTAAAACACTTAAAACACATGAGCTATCTGAAAAGTAAAAAGGAAAAACAAGTTTTAGGTGAGATCCCACCTGTGCAAGGGGAGGGGATAATCTTTTATTTCATTGTTTTACTGACATGCAATTCTATTTTTGTACTTTGAATGTATCTGTCTATGTTCAAAAGGTGTTTTACGAAGCTGACTTGTGGAGGTTAGGCGACATTTGAGGGAATAAAGGGGTCAAAGGGGTTTTGGGAACCACCTATAGTGGATCCTTTGAACCAACAGAAAAGACACAGAAAGAAGTCAACGAAAAGTCCTGCTCAATTCACAAGTCAGTGGTAGCCTGGAGTCAGAAAAATGCTGGTAAAGCCTTTGTCACAGCTGCCCTAAGGGTAGAATTGGGCATGCTGCAGGCAAAAAAAAGGGAAAACATGTACTGGGGATGCAGGTGGCCCGAATAAAATATCAATGGCCCGAATAAAATATCAAGGTCATAGAATCCTCCCTTAGCCCATAGTACAGGCATACTGCGGACGACATGTCATACCAAACACTTAAGCAGCACTTAACAACCCGATTGTTAGAAGATAAGAAAATACGCAATTAGAGTGTAGTTTATGAGAGCATTCTAAGAGCATCTCACTGGCACCAAGGTGTCACCTGCACACCCTGTTTATGCGGTCAGTAGGGCGCCGATGTGTGTACCTTACTAAAAACTAGAGTGTGGCATAAGGGCTACGTACAACAGCATCATTCGTACATCATACTGTAAGTGCGTTTAACGTACAGTAAACTTACCAATACTTTACGATCTTCTTATCAGACACACGATTATTTTCATGACGTCACTTGAGGTGACCATACGAGTCTAATATGAACTGCAAGACACACCCTTAAGATGCACCCGTCTGTGAACCCTCCTAGGACTCGGACAACCTAAAAATCTAGAGCCCCAGTACGGATGCAGTTAACTAAGGCGTAACCCTTGTGCTATCCGAGGCACTTTAACGTTGGGACTTGGGTCATCTAGACCCACTAGACAGTGCTCTGAACCTTTTTTCTTCAATGATTTGTGATCTTCATTGGTGTCCATGGATTACATGAAATCTTTCCACCTTTATCCACCTTTGTCATGGTAGGAAGAACACGTCAATGTAAGTGTGGGGTCATCTAAGATAGCACAAAGGTTAAACTGGCTTATTTACAGTCTGCAGAACAAACTCAGTAACAAAGTCTAGCATGTGAAGTGTGTTGAACAAAGTCAAATTCCATGTTGAGGTTGTTAACTTCAAGCATTATCATTTTTTTTATACTTACTTAATATTGTAATTAGTAAATTTTTAGTGTTTTTTTTGTTAAAGACGTTTACAGCTGTTATTTCTGACATTTTAGCTCAGGGTAATACTTTTGTATTATAATTAAAGAGTTAAAAAAGGAAAGGAAGCTCAGGTCATGTGATTGTGCAATTCTACAGAACACTGTAAAGCCAGTCTAGAGTGGTACGTACTGTGCTTCAACATGATAAAAAGAGTCTATGGTATTGTTTCTACAGTATGTTTTACAAGTAAACAATTTTGAGAGTTATTGTGAATCAGTTTTTACTTATCTGCCATGTAGCAGTCGCTGCAAATGCTGCTTATTGCAGATAAAAGAGGCACACATAAAGAGCCACAGTTTACTAGAAAAACTTCCCATCAACCCTTCTGACCAATCACCTGCCTTGGGCATGGGGTCATTGAAGCCAGACGAGAGAGTGATGCTGTGTGCATTTAATGTAATATCAACTGCAGAAATGCTCTTTCAATTTCAATCTCCTGCTGGGACACTTCCACTTACACTGTGTGTGTTTTCAGATGACAGAGATGGGAAAGTACTTACAATCCTATGATCCTTCCTTATGGTGGCCCTGAAGTACAAATCCCATCAACAAATTACTCTATAGAAAAACATAATAAAGATCACAATGATGCTAAAAAAAGCAAAACAAATAATAAAACGCTAACTTTAAATCTCAGAGAACAACCCAAAATTCTAGAAACCGAAAACCAAAAAAAAAACACCACATTTTCAAAAACTGAAACAAAATACAAAGGAAAACTTTCCGAAAACAAAAGTATTTTCCAGAAATCAAATTGGAAACAAGAAAAGATAGGGACTATGGGACATCACTGTTTGGCTGATGAGGTTTATTCACTTTTTCAACTGGAAGTTATTGGGTATAAAGCGCCTTAAACCAAAAAAAAAATTGATGTTTCTGGTGAGACAAATATATCTGCCCCCACCCAAAATAGCATCCCCCACCCACATCCACTGCAAAAGTTGTTTTCCAAGTTTTTGTTTTTACATTTTGGTTTCTGGATTTTTTTATTTATTTCTAAAATATAATGTTTAATTTTTTTTATTACTTGTTTTGTTGTTGTGATATTTAAATTGTTTTTGCATTTAAGAAAAGAATGTGTCAAGAAAATAATAAGATGAATGCCGCCTTGTCTTTGTTATTGGAGCACCTGCTGCATTAGAAGTCTGTGCATGGAGTCTGTTGCTGCATAGAGCTCTATTTCCCTCGGTAATACTGATGAGTGATAATCAAATTTCTGTTCATTTGAATATAGAGATTTTTCCCTTGATCCTTTTAAACAATTTAAAATGATCAGGATAATTTCAAATACATTTTACTCTTTATAGTACACTAGCACTTGTATGTCTCATCTTATTATTTACGTGAGTGTTCTGTTCATGACACAATCTACTCTTTGAATGTCTTGTTTGTGTTTCTTCTGGAGCCTTCAGCTCCACATCAGTATTATGCTTAAGTTTGTATAATTCAACCAAACTACTGTTGAGTTCACACTGCTTGTGTGCAGGACGACCAGCTGTTGGTCACCCCAGGCATCCAGCAGCTGCCGCCCAGGAGCCTGTTTTCCTCCCGTTTCCTCTCACGTATTCATCCTCTCAAATGCGGAGCGAACCTTCAATCAGCTTAATGATGACACAACCTCTCAGTTTTCACACACTTCAATGTCTGTCCAGCGTATCACTCACACACACACACACACACACACAGGCACGCACAGACCTACACATAAGCACACATACGTCGACTTAAATGCAATTTGCTCCACTGGCAGACATCTGTTGGTAATTATAAGGCTGTCTCAGCAGAGAACTTGTGATATTTAATATTTCCTTACCACTTGAACAAATAAGCTATAATAACTGCAAGGTACTTGACCACAGGAGTCGAAGAGATGTGCAGCAGGAGGGAAAATGTCTGCGCTCTGTTTGATTTTGCATTGTTTTCCTTGGATTTTACCTCCAGTGTGTATTCAAAAAAACATAAAGAGGGAATCATTTGAAGGAATCACTAACCTGTATTTGCAGTAGAACGTACACAGAGAACAACAAGCATAAATCAGTGGTGAGGATATAAATAAGTTTCAAACCACTCACTCTTGAGTCATGTACACAGAGACACACCCACGCTCTTTTGCACACACACACACACACACACACGTGCCTATAAGGGGCCGATGCGCTAAGGACGTGTTGCAGAGCTGCTGTGCATCAAGAAACTTTCACAAAACGCTCATTAACTTCGTTTACAAAGCCACCTTTGTGACCTGCCAGATCCTGAACTGCTCTCCTGCTACACACACACACACATCCACAGCTACACACCCACACACACACACTCTGACCAAATGAGAAAGCACTTAAAGTCTGTATAGGATTAATCCTATACACCTTAAGGCATAGTTTTGACTTGTGCTGAAGTTTTTCTGTTGGATCTTTTGTGCTTACCATGATGAGTACATTTGTGAATGCAAGGAAAAGTCATCAGAAATAGTTTGGTTGTCTGAACCTAACCATACACCATATATTACAGTTGTTTTTTCAATTGTTTACACGCAATTTAAAAAACTTGGATCTTTCTTTTTTTATATAATCACAATGATCCAAACAGCACACTCAATTTCTGTTTGCATAATGACACACATCAGTCAAAACATAATTGTAAAAAGACCATCAGTTTTCCTTTACTCAACACAGTCCTCAATGATCAGACACTATTGCAGCCAGTTCCACACTGCTACGATAAGTAAATAGCACATAAAAAAAAATACAAAAACATACATAGTAATTAGTAATTTAATGTAAGGGATAATTTAAATAATTAGATAATTAGTTAATTTAGAAAAAGGATAGTAACAAATCCACGGTATTCCTCCTGATTAGTTTGAAATATGAGAATGTACAAAAACAGGCCTACTACTGACCAAGTACTGCACGACACTGATGCTGCAGATGGAATATTTTACGCTTTTATGTCAATGTATCTCCCTCTGTTTTCTCAGGGAAATGTCCAAACTACTGATGCAACAGTAGATTGTACCCTTTGTCAGCCCATAGTTGATAACAAGGTTCTTAAGTTGTTTTTGTTCACCTTTCGGGATATTCCTTTCAGGGATCCCCACAGCGAATCAGCTTTCACTGATTCCCACAGGTAATTTGGTGGGGATTTTTACGCCAGATATCCTCCCTGACCTGTATTTTATCTGAGCTGGGGACTGGCACAGGGGGACCCCTTGGCCCCTCTTGTGGCTGCATAGTTAGGCAGCAGTGCAAAGGGTTTGGCCCAAGGTCCTACACTGGATGAAGCTCATCATGTCCCATGGGAAATGAACCCTGGTTTCCCATGTGCCAGGCTTACGCACAACCAACTGAGCAATCCAGCCGCATCTAGGTCATAAAGTATTGCACGAATTTCTTGAAGCAAATTTGGTCCTTGTCTTCTTTGTTCAAGTCCGTCTCATTTCCTTTACCTAGGCCTTTTCCTCTATTTCTTTCTTCATCTACCTGGGCCTTCTCCTCTTCCTCTACTACTTCCATCATCTCCTCTTTGAGCTCCCCCTTTCATTCTCACTCTTCTTCTAGCTCCTTTGATTTTTGTTGTAGACAGGTAAACTGACCTGCTGCCTTTTGTAACACAACAGACCGCTGCGTTTTCAAATTAGCATGTGCTTCCACACAACTGCTGGATGTGGTTCATTTGTGTGGTCATTAGTAATACAGGGCGTTGTAATGACAAGGACGTAACCTGACAATCCTTATCTGTGTCTAAGGTCTGAACATGTGTGAAGAGTTTTACAAATAACTGTCATGCAAAAAGGGTGAATTGACTTGGTGTGTAATGTGCAGATCTGCTGAGGTGTGTTGCTCATTGGAGTAGAATTTAGCAGATTGTGGAAATGTTTATTTTAGTGTGTAAAGAATTGTTAAAAACTGTAAATAGCTGTAAACAGATGATTCAAAGTCAAACAGACTATCGATGTACAGACGAGAGTGATGTTCCAAAGTTCTCTAATTCTATTAGAGAACTTTAGAGGGTAATCTAAAACATAAAAAAAACATATAACGTTTGAACTTGAATGTAGCAGATCCTTTTTATTGTCCTTTACAAACAAAGTAAGGCAGAGTGTCTTGGTTCAAACAGGGTTTACTGTAACAAAACCAAAGATGAGCCAAGGTAGAGGAAAGAGGATTGTCCCTTCACACGATGGAAGACATTGTAGTGAGGATGTCCAGAGGGGAGACAACAGTGTGCACATCAGTACAGGGCTTATCTAATGCCATTGTCACTCTTGTCCTTAGAGATGGATTTGGGCTGTCAGAAGGTGAACAAATTGGTAAATCGGTACGGGCCATGGAGCTGGAGGCCTGCACACAATTTTAAGATTGTACACTGCTCGGTTAACTCATTGAGCAAAAATGTTCATGTACATTTTTTCTGCGGGCATCCTGCGAGTTGTAGTGAATACTAAAAAAACATGTAAGGGTACTCAGGAGAAACTACAAAACACACCTTAAGATGCAGCAGCTCCTCTCCATAAACCTCTACGGGCCAGAATAACCCAAAAACACATACGGGTCAACTCCTGTACAGATTCATGTGACTGCGGAATAAATAAGAATATCGGGTACCATAGATTTAAAATGGTCTGTTAATGCATAACCCCCTCTTGAAGGGGATCTTATAGCCTCTTCATTACTACTAAAATGCTAAAGTTGTGCAATTCAGTTGTGCCTTCATTATGACTATGAAGTGTTTTATATAAGAAATAAATATATCTATACAAAATCAAGCTCATAAATTTAAAACAAAGGAGTTAAAAAATTATTTAACTTTATATATTATAATAAAACAAAAAGGTAGATTTTCCAAAATAATCTTTTTTAAACAATCTTAAAAAAGTTCAAAAACCTATTTGCACATCGGGTCCAAGTGTGTAGGCAAAGCTGTTTTTTGTCAATTCCCCACAGACATTACTGAATTTTGCTACTTATACATAATGTTTTTTTCCTCTTTTGATATACTGTAATTATGTCTACATCTTTAACACCCAAAACTGCAACTTTACCAGGAACTTCCAGGGTTTTTGTTTTTATTATTGGAAAAATGGTCATTTTGTTACAAATTCCTGGTTTTTTATTTCATAAAATAAAGGTTTAAATTTCTTGATAAATTAGGTCAAAATTTAAATGAATATTTAACATAACTTATCAAGTAATGCAAAAATGTTCCTAGGTGATTAAGCCCTAAAATCAAAAATGCTTTGAAAAGACAAACTTATGTGCTGAATCAAAAATGTTAACGGAAGCTCTTCTACAGAAACAAGTTTACAAGGAGGCACTCCTGCCTGTCTAGTGATCTGCTCAGGTTTCATCGGCCAGGAATGCCGTTTGCAGCAGCCTGGTCTGTTTTCCCTTCTGCCTGATGAGTGCAGATACTTGGGGAAGAGGTCAGCCTATACTTCCATTAATTTCCATGATAGCAGCTTCACCAAAATCTGCTGTTCCCAGGCAGATTTAGGCTCTAAGTTACACAAAGATGTCCGAAGATGTCTTCATGCTTCAATGAAACATGTTCTCCTTAATAAAATAGCCCTCTTCGAGACTTGTGGCTTTATACTTTTTTTCATCAAAACATATTTAGGTCCTAAGGAGAGCTGCCGTTTTGCTATGACAGAAGAACACATCCCTGATGGATGGCAGAGGAGTAATAAGGGTTGAGGAGAGGGGAACAATGATGAAATAAGATGCACATGCTCATTCATCCCTCGGGGGCTCTTATAGCCACAGCTTAATGAATTGAACAGTGTGGTGAGGGCTCTTGGACCGACTGAAGGTGGCATCTTTGCTGACCACAATGAACAAGCCGGCTCGGCTTCTATAACCACATGTGACTGCTCCCCTCGCGCTCCGTGACCTGTCACATAATCAGGCCCTTCTCAGTGCCTCCCACTGAAAAAGACACAAATCTGTATACTCCCCCGCCCCCATCATTTATTGCCTTATAAAAAGACTTCTGGTCAGTTTTTGCATTGCTGGTTTTCCTCCACATAGTGCTCCATTCATCATGGACTGGTGCAGGGAGACCTCCTGCTCTAACATTTCCTGGAAAAGGAGTGGCAGAGTTCCACAGGTTGACATTAATATATAAAAAATTCAGAAATAAATTATTTCCTAATAGCCCTTCACCTTTCCTAGCTTGTATTTTTGCAATCATTTATGATCCAGCAGGGATGTGTCTGTATTTGTCTTTGTTTAGTTACAAACTAATTTGTCTTTTTTTATTTTTTTTGACTCCTGACTTCCTCTTAGGGTCAAGAGGCCCCTGTGGCGCCTAAATGCTCTCCACAAGCTTGTGAGGCTCGGTAGTGAATCGGGTGCCTGGGAGGCATAACTCTCCCTGTCAAAGAGGAGAGGGAAGCAATAATTTTTCGCCACAATGTCCTCACCCCACTCCAGGCTAATAAGGCGGCTGACGTGCGACCGTTTTTTTGTGCCGGCTTGTAAACCTTTATTGAACATGACAGCTTTGTTGGGATATTTGAGGAACATTTTGCAGAACCTCATATCAGATCAATTTGAGGGTGGATGCATGTTTGCGTTCGCGAAAGGTGCTAAAATTGAAGATGAAAGTTGTCTCGTTATCACCACAGAGCAGCACAGGCAACAGCTTGCAGGGCTCCTCCGCCAACTTCTCAAAGACGGGCTTCTGTCCAGCAGCTACATGTAGTCATCTCGGCTTGTGTTACAGTGCGTATTGACATTTTGAAGTTGATGTTTTGAAATATCGACCGATCATCTGTTTAGACAGGACAAACGTGAGCCTCACTCAGTGCGTCTGTTATGAGGAGGAATAGAAACAGTCTTATAGTCATTTACGGTAATATTTTCCTCCGGCATGCACCAAGGAGTGTACACACCGTGGACGTGAAAATGAAATTGAAAGGGGGCAAAAAATAAAAAAAATTTAAACTAAAAGGAAGGCTTTGATGGAACGAGGAGAACCCAGCTGTGAGCTGGACCCAACATGTGATGGATAAACAAGCATGTGTGTGATGGCAGGTTTTCCAAACAGCTAAATGGGATGTTTTATTTCAGATTAGAGTATCCTCGCACTGGAGATGTGGAGATATGAGACTTAGTGATAATAAGAAGTGATGTTCTTAATTACTCTGCAATAGTTTGATGTAGGTGTTGAATTGCTTTGCTGTGAAGACGTTTTTATTAATCTACCTGCACCTGCTGAGTGCAACTCACCTGGTTAAATATTGAGTTTAATTACATTAACTTTATGTTGGCGCTGCCATGTTGAAAATGTCATGCAGATTCATGGTGGAGTGAGGAAGGCAGTTTGTGGCCGTGTTTACTTTTTACTGAGAGTTTATTTAAGAATAAATTCATGGTTTTTCTTCTCAGTCACAACTTGACAAATGCCTTGGCTGCTGAAATTGATAAAGAAATATGCTTTTATTTTGAATTAGCGTGTCTGGACGAAAGGAGATAAGATCAAAGTCACATTTGATGCAATTTTTTTCATTTGAATTGAGATAAATAACCTTAATTATCCACAATATGTATGAATCTCATTGAAAAGCGTGACTCATGTTTGTGAAGCACTTTGGGATGTTTGGGATTGAAGGTCTTTTCATCCAAAGTTTGCTTTAATTAACCAAAAGAAAATACTTGAGCTGTTGGAATTGACATCTCAGTTATTTTCATTTAAAACTTGTGTGTTAGGTAACAAAAACAAACATACAAAGCGTGGGTGTCTTCATGAGTAGAGATGCTAACATGTTAGCAGCACTGAACCTCTTGGCAAAGTCAGAGGACTTTTTCTTGATTTCTGGCTGGCTGCTTTTTGAGAGTGATAAAACCCAGGTTTCCTCTCTCGTTCATTCCCTGTGAGTCTTGGAGCGGCATTCAACACGAAATATTTGTGTGGGAACATCATCATAGTTGGAATATATTGGGAATGGCAACACGGTATAAGGGCTTTCTTATTTGTGCAACAAGATGAGGGTGTTTCTTTACTGGCGCCAGAAACCCAGTGAACCGTGAGCTGATTAAAAGAGTGACCTCATGTTGATGCTGACGGTTGCAATTTTTCAATAAAGCATGAGGGTCAAAGACAATGGACTATGTTTTGAGGAACCTAAAAAAATGTATTTCACACTGAACAAAAATATACTTTTGTTTTTGCTTCGAATTAGTCATAGGATGAACTCAAAGCTCTGAAACATTTTCTACAAAAAATCCAATTCTCTGAAATATTGTTTAAAAGTGTTTTTAAGTCTGTGACATTTCTCCTTTGCTGAGATAATCCACCCCACCTGGCCAGAAAAAATGCCACTCTGAAGCTACATTCACACCGACTCAGGTTCAAGCGGAGACTTTCAATGAAAAATCTGGAAATTCGTGCTTCCGTGTCCAGAACACTCGCATTTGCGCGCCACTATGCAAGTTTTGAGTCCGGTCACGGGCTCTACGTACAAAACAGGGAGTCATTGATGGCGCGTTGGAAGTTCAACCAGTTGAAATTCTTAGCTGCTAAATCTCAACAATGCTGAACTGTGACCAAACGGGGACTACAAAACACAGAAGTGCCAACCGTTGTAAACATGATCACGAAGTTGAAAATAATAACTGCAGCTTGTGCTATGCTGGAATTATACGACACAAGTGTTTAATAAAATCAGAATAAAGCTGTGAAAGAAAAAGCCTGGAGCAAGATTCATGAGATTAGCACCGCTTTGATATCTCAGACCGAGCCTCTACTAATGGATGCCACTGTAGGTGGTGGACATGAGCTAGTAAACAGTAAAAACAAAGAACAAGCCCTTCCCAGCTGTTTCCTGCTTGTCCGGTGTGAACACCACTGGCTGAAAGCGCTTTCATAAAACTGCATGTAGCATGTTCTTGAACGTGTTAAACATTACACGTTTGAAAGCACTTACGCTGTGTATGTACTTTCAAACGTACTGTTGTTTTTTGGAGGGGTATTGAGCCTCAGCCTGTCAGTATCTATTGGGACACCATTTGCAGCGCAACACATCTCCTTTGCACTGCCAGGGTTAAAGCTATCAGGAAATTAGCCTAGAGGAAGACCAAAGAGTTGACATGTGGGTTGTTGGTGTCAATGAGGAAGAAACAGGGGACTGAGATGCAGAGGTTTAACTGTGATGAGTCCAAAAGGGAGCACCTGAAAGACTATCTAAGTTAATTCTGTGATGGTGCTTTTTTTCCAATATCTGGTGTTGGAGGACCCAAAATGCAGAAGACCGGGCTTGGTGACAGGAAATAAAACATTTAACAAACTAAAACATGACAAAACTATGGGGAGAAACAAACTGGTGACACAACAGAGCAGACGAACAGAAACCAAGACACTTAAATAGGCTGAGGGTAATTAAGTGAACTGAAGACCACTGTGGATCATGAACCTGAAACTGGAGTTACTGAAAAACAGAAAACCAAAGAACATGACCAAGAACATAACAAAACCACTGAATCCTTACAGTGCCCCTCCCCAAAAGGGCAGATCCCAGATGCCCAAACAAACCCTGAGAAGGGGACCTGGAGGAACAGGAAAAGAAAAAAAACAAGTCCAGAACACAGTTTGGGTTCCTGCAGCCTAGCAGAAGTGAGGGGTGACATGGCAAACCCCTCTTTAGAAGCAGACATGAAGGGGAGCAGTCCCAAATACTCTCCCTCAGGGACAGGAACCAAGAAGGGCAGTGGCACTGGTGACCCTCCTCTGCACCAGGAGACATAGCCAAGGGGGAATGAATGGTGACCATCCTCAGGGACAGGGGACATGAAGTGTTGGCCCAGCGACCCTCCACAGGAACACACATGAAGAGGAGCAGCCCCAGTGACCCTCCACAGGAAACTTGATGCTTGAAGGATGGTCCCAGCAATCCCCTTCAGGAACAGATTAGCTGGATGTGGATTGGCATGACTTGTGGCTGCAAGAAACCCCATCTGACATGGCGTGGACTGCAGTAGTAAAGAAAAAAAAACTGTGCTACTGCAGCAAAAATTCTCCTGCTGGGCCAGGTCAATTTGTCAGGAACTGGTGGTGGAGGACCCACAATGTAGGAGACCAGGCTTGGTGACAGGAAATAAGACATTTAATAAACTAAAACATGACAAAACTATGGGGAGAAACAAACTGGTGACACAACAGAGCAGACGAACAGAAACCAAGACACTTAAATACCCTGAGGGTAATTAACTGAACTGAAGACCACTATGGATCATGAACCTGAAACTGCAGTGACTAACAAAAAAGAAAACCAAAAAACATGACCAAGAACAAAACCACTGAATCCTTACACTTTTATTTCATGTAAAATTAGATGTTTGAACTTTTTCCCTAGTATGCTAATTAGCAATATAATTTCTCCACAATTGAATAGCATTGGTATTAATTCTTTTCATCCCCAGTAAATGGAGTGGCGATCACCTGTAGTAGTCTTTTTAAAACGTGTTCACATTTCATATTGACATTTGGCAGAAGAGAAATAATTCTGGGTATAAAAGGGCTGGTTTAGACTTCACATTGATCTGTAATCGCTCATGTTACAGTGGTCAGACTGCCATCAGATCAGAAACGCCCCAGTCGCTGCAGAATGTGACCCTGTGACTGGATTTTACACCCATAGTACAATCACATGCAAATCACATTGTTTAACTTGAATTTATTTTATCGTTTAGAGTAAGTGATGATGGGGGAAATGTTTTTGAACACTGAAGATGATGAAAAATTAATGGAAGTAGTTAGTAGAAATGCAGAAATTCACAAACAGAGAGACATAGAGAGAGGCAGAGAGAGCGGACAACTAGATAGAAAACAAAGCAAGTTACTGGAAAAACATGTCTTATCTTGCAGCGCTAGAGAATGCAATTTGCCCCCCTCTTTTTATTTGAATTTGTTTTATTCGCCTTTGCGCCACATGCTTCTGTTTGGCGGACGAACACACCACTTCCTCATCTGTACCTGCGGGTTCACAAGTGAATGAGCAGGATGTCGGAGACAATTGGGTCACTTGAAAAGTAAAAACGGCACTTAGTTCATCAGACAGTTGCGATCAAACCAGCCAACATTATGTGATTGCGGAGACGATGGCTGATCTCTGCAAAGTCTTTATCTGACTTTGCTTGATTATTACTGAACTTAAAACTTTATAAATGTCAGCCGCTGCAACGCCAAAAACATGGCCAAACAAAAAAGCGGCAGTCTTTATACAAGTGGGCAGGGTCACAGAAACAGCGCTGTGTGATTGGGCCTTGTCCTTATGACGCCATGGAGGAAAAAAGCTATCTGTTTGAGGAAATTGTCACTCAAACCCTATTTTTTCTTTCAAATCCGAAAAATACAAACAGACAACAGATCAAGTGCTTATTGTTGTTGCACCAAACGCCTTTCCTTCTGCGTGCCAACTGTGGCAGCTAGGTAACCGATCCCTGGTCTATAGCAATCACAAAGACATACGTTTTTATTTTCTGGATTTTCCTAATGTAGTAGTCCATGTAATGAAGTTAGAGAAACAACCCCGAGCACACCATATAAAATCTACAGAAAAGTGAATTTTAGAAGCTTTCCAGATTTTCTTGGGCGTCTTCCTCCTGGGGGGGTGGGGGGGGGGTGGCTGGCCCCTGCCTTGCTCTCTCCTGGACCATCCGTGGGCTGGGTGGGTGGCTGCCTAGAGAATGGGGCGGGTGTCCCTTGGGGCGCCCTGGCTCGTGCCTGGCGTCGGGTGGGATGATGGATGCTCTGAACTCCTGGGTGGTGGTGGGCTGCTCGTCTGGGGTTGGGGGTGCTCTCTGGGGCGGGGCCCTGCGCTGGGCCCCCAGGCGTGGCGGGGGGCTATTCTTCTGGTTGGGCTGGGGCTTGCACTCTCTGTGCCCCTTTGCCTCCCTGCTCTCTGGCATTGCGGGCCCCTGTGGCGGTCCTGCTAGCCCTGGTCTGGCTGGCAGATGTGATTGCCTGTGTCTGCTCCTGTATGGGTGTCGGAGTTTCTGGCTACCATTGCATCTTTGGCGGTGGTCTTGGTGTGGGGATGAACAGGCACTCTTCCCTTTTTTTGTACATTCCATCGTCCACCCCAGCAGAAAATAAACACTCACTCGAGCACAGGTCCAGTCCAACATAAAAGTGTTAAAAACATAATTAAGATTAATAAATTACAAAAGGGGGTTATTCAAATATACAACTAGTGTGTCAGATTCACTACCTCATGTTGTAACATTAAAATATTTCCAACACAAAAGGCTTTCAGCTCTCATCTGATTGCTCAGCTGTTGGACAGGACAAATAAAAAAAGATGTCATGGCTGACGTCGTAGACGTGACTGACCCAGACGCTGAAACCCGGAAGTAACTCACGATCCGAGATGTGGGTTAGAAGAGGTTTATTTTTACAAAGGTTTGTGGTCGAATCCTCTTCGGATGGAGACTTATAGTTCTGGGGACGGGCGTAAGGCGAGGCGTGGACGCCGAGGACGGCGGAACCAGCTTGGGGCAGGACGTGGACGCCGAGGACGGCGGAACCAGCTTGAGGCAGGACGTGGACGCCGAGGACGGCGGGACCAGCTTGAGGCAGGACGTGGACGCCAAGGACGGCGGGACCAGCTTGAGGCAGGACGTGGATGCCGAGGACGGCGGGACCAGCGAGGGGCGCGGTGGAGAGCTCAGGATGATGAAACCAGCGAGACCAGTGGTGAGGGAACCTGAAGGATAATGCAGAGCGTGGTGAGTCAAATAACTTAGCTTGGAAGGTAGATACTAAAAGGCCAGACATAAGCACCGGAGTGAGTATAACGAACTGGCGCTGAATTCTGAAGAGAAGATCCCTTAAGAAGGCTGGCAGGGTGATAAGGAGATGAAGGTCAGCTGGTTCCAATCAGCAGAGCAGGTGCAGGAGCTGAGGGAGGGGGAGGTGAGCTGACAGGCACCGTGACAGTACCCCCCCCTCAACGACCGCCTCCAGGCGGTCCAGGACGGCGATCAGGGTGAGCCCTGAAGAAATCGTCCAGGAGGGAACGGTCCAGAATCATGGAGCGGGAGATCCAAGAACGCTCCTCCGGACCGTAACCCTCCCAGTCCACCAGGTACTGGTAACCACGACCCCGGCGGCGAACGTCCAGAACCCGACTGACCGTAAAGGCAGGGGCGCCGTCGATGAGCCGGGCGGGTGGCGGGGAAGCGGACGGCGGGCAAAGGGGACTTTCCTGGAGGGGCTTGATGTTGGAGATGTGGAAAGAGGGGTGTACCCTCAGAGCCGCCGGGAGTCGCAGCCTGACGCAGGTCGGACTGATGACCCGGTCAATGGTGTAAGGTCCGATGTAGCGAGGTGCAAGCTTGCGGGAGGTCGCCTGCAGAGGTATGTTTTTGGACGATAGCCACACCTTTTGCCCGGGTTGGTAAGTGGGACCCGCTCTCCTGCGCCGATTGGCCATGCGACAGTTACTGTCCCGAGAGCGCTGGAGAGCAGCCCGAGCCTGGCGCCAAATGCGTTGGACACGTCGCAGGTGGTGTTGTACAGAGGGCACGGCTAAATCCAATTCATGAGAGGGAAACAGAGGGGGAGAATAACCAAGAGAAGCTTCAAAAGGGGACATACCGGTGGCGGCAGAAGGGTGGTTGTTGTGAGCGTATTCTATCCAGACGAGAAACTTGGACCAACTGGAGGGATTCTGGGCCGAGAGACAACGGAGAGCGGCCTCCAACTCCTGGTTAGCCCGCTCCGCTTGTCCGTTAGACTGGGGGTGGTATCCCGAAGTCAGGCTAACGGTGGCTCCCAGAGCAGAGCAGAAGGACCGCCAAACCTGGGAGACAAACTGGGGACCCCGGTCGGAGACAATGTCCTTGGGTATCCCATGGTGACGGAAGACTTGGTGGACTAGGACCTCAGCCATCTCAGCGGCCGTGGGGAGCTTCGGCAGGGGAATGAATTGGGCGGCTTTGGAAAATCTGTCCACAATGGTTAATATAACCGTGTTACCTTGCGACGGAGGCAACCCGGTGACGAAGTCCAGGGCCAGGTGGGACCAAGGGCGTTCGGCGACGGGCAGGGGGTGAAGGAGACCAGCAGGAGGTGAGTTAGAGGACTTGGATCGGGCACATACCGCACAGGCGGCGACGAACCTCCTGACGTCTTGCACCATAGTAGGCCAAAAAAACCTGCGTCTCAGAAGATTGAGAGTCCGGTGGACCCCTCCGTGGCAAGACACCCGGGAAGTGTGCCCCCACACCAGGACGTCGGAGCGGAGAGAGGAGGGGACGTAGAGAGTGTTATCGGGAGGAGGAGGATGGTCAGGCTCCTCATCCTGGGCCTGCTGGACCCGAGTCTCAATGTCCCAAGTGAGATTGCCGATAACGTATGTGGGCGGAATGATGGGGGCTGCTTCCTGATGGTCGTGGGCACTAAACATACGTGAGAGTGCGTCAGGTTTAATATTGCGACTACCGGGTCGATAAGTAATGGTGAAGGAGAAGCGGTCGAAAAAGAGGCACCAACGGGCCTGACGGGAGTTAAGGCGTTTAGCAGCGCGGAGATATGCGAGGTTTTTATGATCGGTCCATACGATAAAAGGGTGCTCAGAACCTTCTAACCAATGACGCCACTCTTCTAAGGCGAGCTTGATGGCAAGGAGCTCGCGATTACCGACATCGTAATTTTGTTCCGCGGGGGACAACTTCCGCGAAAAGAAGGCGCACGGCTTGAGTTTACCAGAGTGTTCCTCGCGTTGGGACAGGACGGCTCCGACCCCGGAGTCAGAGGCATCGACTTCCACGATGAATTGGCGTTGCGGATCGGGTTGTATTAGGATGGGTGCGGTGACGAACATGGTTTTAAGTTTATTAAAGGCGTTATGAGCCTCGGGCCCCCAAACAAACTGTTGATTCACCGAGGTGAGTCTGGTAAGTGGTGCGGCGAGACTACTGTAGTTTCGTATGAATCTGCGGTAAAAGTTGGCGAAACCAAGAAAACGCTGTAATTGCTTGCGTGAGCTGGGAGTCTCCCAGTTAGCGACTGCGGAGACTTTGACAGGATCGGGTCGGATGTTGCCGGCTTCAATGATGAAACCGAGAAAGGAGACGGAAGTGACATGAAACTCACATTTCTCGGCTTTAACAAATAGCTGGTTCTCGAGGAGGCGTTCGAGGACCTGACGAACATGAAAAGTATGGATTTCCGGATTGGGCGAGTAAATAAGAATGTCGTCCAGGTAGACAAAAACGAACCTATTTAGGAAGTCGCGAAGGACGTCGTTAACGAGATGCTGAAAGACTGCTGGGGCGTTAGTGAGCCCAAAAGGCATCACCAGGTACTCAAAATGCCCCAAGGGTGTGCTGAACGCAGTCTTCCACTCGTCCCCCTCCTTCATGCGAACCAAATGATAAGCGTTCCGGAGGTCTAATTTAGAAAATATGCGCGCTTCCTGTACCGAGTCTAAGGCGGAGCTGATGAGGGGCAGAGAGTATTTATTTTTGACAGTGATCTGGTTCAACTCACGGTAATCGATGCAAGGACGCAGAGATTTGTCTTTCTTCTGGACGAAGAAAAATCCGGCCCCTACAGGAGACGAGGAGGGGCGAATGTGGCCGGAGGCGAGAGACTCGTGAATGTATTTCTCCATGGAGAGCTTTTCAGGACCGGACAGGTTAAATAACCGGCCCTTAGGAAGAGTAGCGCCGTTTAAGAGCTCGATGGAGCAGTCGTAGGGACGGTGTGAGGGCAGCGCATCGGCTTTGCGCTTGCTGAAAACATTCTTAAGGTCGTGATAACAATGGGGTACCTTTGAGAGGTCGGTCTCCTCCGGAGTGTGCTCGTTATCGGGGGAGACAGGAGGGATGGCGGAGCGGAGGCAGTTGGCGAGACAGTGGGGGCTCCAGTTAGTGATGTGGAGATTAACCCAGTCGAACTGTGGATTATGACGGCGCAACCAGGGGAATCCTAGAATTACAGGAGACTGAAGAGATTTAGTGATATAAAACTGAGTGACTTCATGGTGGTTGCCCGAGGTGATCAGGTGCACGGGTTTGGTACGGTGAGTAATGCGCGTTAGTAGTTGGCCACCCAGGCCAGCAGCTTTAACGGGATGATCTAGTGGTTCAATGGGGAGGTCGAGCTTGGACACCAAACTACAGTCCATGAAGCTCTGTTCGGCTCCGGAATCGATAAGAGCCCGACAATCATGGTTACGAGAGTGATGACTAATTTTGACAGGAACATAAAGGAAATTATTTCCCTGAGAGTCCGTAGGGACAGCCTCCCGCGGCCTGTCTTCTAGCGGGGGGCTCTCGAGTTTAAACGTAGTGTGCATTGCTGTACGTGGTGACCTGATCGTCCGCAGTAGAAGCAGGTACCCTCCTCCATGCGTCTGCGCCGTTCCTCAGGAGTGAGTTTGGAATGGCCGATCTGCATCGGTTCCTCCGGGGGTCGGCTGGTGTTTTCTCGCAAAAGGGAGGGTGGCGGCTTTGACACGGGAAACTGAGGAACAGAGTCAGCGATGGTTCTTCCGACAGAACGTGTGCGTTCGTTCTGACGTTCTCGGAGCCGCACATCCGAACGTAGGGCGGCGGAGACGAGCTCCTCAAAAGTGGTAGCTTCGGGCTGAGAACATAGATGGTCTTTGATGTGATCACTTAACGATTGGTAGAAAACGCCTTTGAGGGCAATGTCCGGCCAACCAGCCTCAACCGCTAGTATGCGAAAGTCGATCAGATGTTCACTTACAGATCTGTTGCGTTGTCTTAGGCCCAGAAGGCGGCGAGTGGCTTCCTCTGCTTTGCGGGGTTGGTCGAAGACCAGACGAAACTCCCCAATGAAGCGTTCAAAAGGTTCCTGGAAGATGGGGTTAGCTGAAAGATATGCCTGGGCCCACTGAAGGGCTTTGCCACGTAGAGAGTTAACAACGAGAGTAATTCTACAGTGGTCTGCGTGGTAATACCTCGGGGCCTGCTGGAAAATCAGTTGACATTGTAGCAAAAAACCACCACATGAACTCACGTCTCCTTGGAACGGTTCGGGTTGTAGCCGGAAATTCTCCTGAGTCCATGCAGTGGTGGCTGGGTTAGAGCTACTGGCAGCGGAAGCTGTGGAGTTGGAACTAGTGTTAGCCGTTTGTTGGCTAGTTAGCTCAACCAGCGTTTGGGAGATGCTGTCCAGACGGCGAAAAAGATCTTGCTGCGCCGTGGCCATCTGGTTGAGTGATTCAGCTTGACGTCCGAGGGCTACACCTTGTTGTGAGACGGCGAGGCGGAGTCCTTCCGGGTCAGCTGGGTCTGTGTAATGGCCAGTTCGTTCTGTCATGGCTGACGTCGTAGACGTGACTGACCCAGACGCTGAAACCCGGAAGTAACTCACGATCCGAGATGTGGGTTAGAAGAGGTTTATTTTTACAAAGGTTTGTGGTCGAATCCTCTTCGGATGGAGACTTATAGTTCTGGGGACGGGCGTAAGGCGAGGCGTGGACGCCGAGGACGGCGGAACCAGCTTGGGGCAGGACGTGGACGCCGAGGACGGCGGAACCAGCTTGAGGCAGGACGTGGACGCCGAGGACGGCGGGACCAGCTTGAGGCAGGACGTGGACGCCAAGGACGGCGGGACCAGCTTGAGGCAGGACGTGGATGCCGAGGACGGCGGGACCAGCGAGGGGCGCGGTGGAGAGCTCAGGATGATGAAACCAGCGAGACCAGTGGTGAGGGAACCTGAAGGATAATGCAGAGCGTGGTGAGTCAAATAACTTAGCTTGGAAGGTAGATACTAAAAGGCCAGACATAAGCACCGGAGTGAGTATAACGAACTGGCGCTGAATTCTGAAGAGAAGATCCCTTAAGAAGGCTGGCAGGGTGATAAGGAGATGAAGGTCAGCTGGTTCCAATCAGC
Organism: Oryzias latipes; assembly: GCF_053564925.1. Classification (NCBI taxonomy): domain Eukaryota; kingdom Metazoa; phylum Chordata; class Actinopteri; order Beloniformes; family Adrianichthyidae; genus Oryzias; species Oryzias latipes. Next base: position 9,592,514 of record NC_136246.1, read on the forward strand.
AGAGCAGGTGCAGGAGCTGAGGGAGGGGGAGGTGAGCTGACAGGCACCGTGACAAAAGAAGCTTTTTAGAGTTTGTCTAATCATTGGTTTACTTTTTCTTACTTTCATACTAATCAGTAGAAACAGTTCACCATGCTTAACAATGGACAAGGAAATCTGCACTGCATTGTACCTTTCTTCACGTTTGTTCTCTGTGTCTTGATCTCAGTGATTTGAGCTGCTGGTTTTCTATGGTTTTTATTTTTTAACCAATACTGTGTTTTCATGTGCTGCAGAAGAAAACAGACTTCCAACATTATTCTGGTGGATCAATTCTAGATGAATTACCTTCTTCTGTTCAGGAACATACATGCTAGACTAAAAAAGCTGAAACTTTGCTGCTTTAAGGGTGGACTCTATCTTTTGTGGTTTTTTGTGTTGTATTTTTTTTTAGCACAGAACAACTTGTAATTTGTTTACAATAAAACAGAATATTTCTTTGGATGTACACCGCAAGGGTTGAACTCTTTGCTTTTCAAGTCAGAAGTTATTATTCACTGCTGACAGTCAAATAGAAGCCCACAGGAAGTGAATTGTAAGAGCAACAGGAAGAGGAGATGGTGTATAGTCTGATCCCCAGCATGTAAATCTAGATCTTTTTTTATGAGGATGGGCCACCCTGCCAGATGAAGTGCTCTTGTTGTGAGAGAAAACAGTAAAGCGGCACACATGTCACAACACTGACACCTAGGAGGGGGTCGGCTCGAATCCCCTCTCAGGCCATGGCTCCCATGTGCCCTCCTGCCCTAGAGTCATAGTCTTCTCCGCACGTGCTCTTCCCCATTGTCCACTTTCAGTTTCATGGCTCCCTCGCGTCTTCTATCCAGACCTGCCTTAACCTGTCGAGCTCCACATCTTTTTAGAGCTTTCCCCGGCTTCTGCACCAAAGCACTTTTTCAAACAATAAACACAGGGCCTAGGTGGTCCTGTCAGAGCAGCTGTCTTTACAGAAAAACCAGCTACCATAAAAATCTGCACCTCTGCTCTCTGTGGAGAGTCTGAAAATCAGCAGGAGTTCTCAAACCACATACTCAGGCTATGACATTAGTGTCATCAACATTTATTTAGCCTGTGCATCTTAAGAGAGCAGCCATGATTTGTTATTTTCTCCCCTGGCTGTCATACATTCAACTGGTATAAGCATCTAATATCATGTTATTTTCAGCAAAAACCGTTGCAGAAGTGATGGGTTAAAAAACAAAATACACCCCCTTTTGCATCAAGTAAAAGAAGAAAAAAACAGTGGTGTGTATATTATTTCTAAACATCTTTTTTGCCTTGTGTTGCTGTCTTGAAATTGTAAAGTTACACAACTCTTGTAGTACTTTAATCTTTTTGATGAATAGAAAGAGGAGATAGAAATTAACAGGAAAAATGGCCCTGATAATTTTTCTGATTTGTATGAAAGTATTTTTTTAAAATAAATAAATATATGTACACTGCTCACAATTCACAATGTGAATCAAGTGTAACAGGTGCAACAGTCTGGGCAGACATCACCAGTCAGTGCAAAACTGACTCGGTTATTGTAGATGGTCCAGTCACTGCACGTTCTTACCTCAGAGACATCATAGAATAGGTTTGGCCCCCACCTTAAATGTTTGACTGACAGATTATCATGAGCCGCTTTCAGTGGAAGAGGTGTGGACTTCGAACAATCTCATTCATGATTGGCAACAGAAGTTGCCCTACAAACGTGACTCAGACCAACTCGTAATGCAGAAAAATGGCAACAGAATTAGCTTCATTTCGCTGGAGTTCTCCAGCCCACAGAACTGCTCATCACTGGATGTTTTCTCTATTTCGAACTGTTCTTTGTAAACCCTAGAGATGGCTGTGGGTGGAAATCCCAGTAGGTCAGCGGTTTCTGAAACACTCAGACCAGCCCGTCTGGCACCAACAACCATGACTCATGGGTCATTTGGATGTCATAGTGGTCTGAAGTCCAGGTTTTGAAGATCTTATCGCTAGAAGAAGAATGTGTGAATCAAACTGAAGATGTCCCAGGCCAGGACGGACCACTGGTGGACTCCATAGGTCAAGGCCATTTGGTCTGAAATAGTTTGCTGATTAAAACGAAGATCTCCCTGTCTTTGAGATATAATCTGAGCAAATTAAAGGAAGTACTAAAGATAGTCTTTGTAATGGGAACACATGGTCAATTGTATTACAAGTAGCTATCAGAATAAACAAAACAAAGGCAAACATTTTGTCCAATCTCTGATAAGAGCAAAACCTTTGCTGTGATAAGACCTGACTGATGGTCATCTATTTTTCTGCAGGATAAGATCAATAAGATTTTGATTAACACATTTTCAAAGACCTAAATCAAAATGCTTTATTGACCTATATTGGTTCAGTACTGTAAAAATACTTGTACTGTGATTTTTCTTGAAGAACCCACTCCAATGAACATTGTGTTTTTGGTGTTTTTAAGATGTTCTTGTGACATTTGTCAGACAATGGAGGACATATATTGGGAAAAGTAATCTCAAAATTGAATTTCTAAGTTTTTATTTATTTAAATTGTTTAAAGTCTGTTTAAGACTGTTTATTGTCTTCTGAAAATGAGCATATTTGGGATGTAGAAAAGGCCCTGGCAAGTTGCGCTTTGCAATGGGGGTGGGGGCAGGGGATGCTCTGCGTCAAAAGTCCCGCCCAACAACTCAGAGGCAAATTTCTATTGAACTACTGTTGCTTTGCAGAAAATATGTCCCAGAAAATAACAAATATAATTAAAAGATCACTGGGAACACTCTTCAAATAGATCAAAACAGGATCAGAATGGATCTTTAAAATAAGACTTGATAACAGCTGCTGGAATTATTGTTTTCAATCATTATTGAGTGTACACTAAAACTCTTCAGCTCTTCAGTCTATTTTCTTTACCAAACAACGTTTGCTGTGGTGTCTTTTTAAGGAAAATTTGAATTTTTCCCATTGGAACGTGCATCATGAGGATATACAGTATTATACTAACAGGAAAAAGGACCTGTGATGACAAAAATTCCTGGATATTGAAATTAGTTCAGATAATTCCTCAGTTGTTCTGAGTAATGTGAAAAAGTATTTCTGTAAAAAATGAAGGCTATTATACTTTATGGTTCAGCAGTAAATAAAAAAAAAAAGGTACCTCAAAAGACTAATCTAACGTTTTTTTGACACGTTTAGAAGTACCTTAGGTCTTAACCTGACACGTTTTTATGTTGTATATGTTGATTATCTCTGGGATAGTCTACAGCAAATCCTGAATTAAAACTAATAGGGAGAGAAGAAATTAAATTAATGTATAAGTAATTAAGGAACGGAAATTAAATGACTAATGTTTTTTTTTAATTATAATTTTAAATGAACGTTTTATTTGGTTGTAGTATGGGAGATGATTAGACACGGCTGCTTCTTGTGTGACTTAATTGGTGTTTTTTCCCAAATGTTGCTGACACACTTTCTTAATTGACCTTTTCACTGTAAGTTTCACACCTCGGAATGCAACTGGAAACCCTCCCATCAGCGGCACTGAGATTTTAGGGTTGTTGCGGCTGATCTCAATGCAAGAGCAGCAGAAGTACTTCACAGGAAGCTCTGTGTTTACCTCGGGAGTGCAACTGGAGCCGGCGGAGATGTCTGCTATAATGGGGTTTATTTACGTTCACACTCACTTACACTGCGCAGCGTCTGGTGCTTTAACTAGGGGGACACATTCTTTCTAAAAGACGTCATTGGAGTGCCTACACATAGAAACCATGCTCATGAGCCGCGGGGTTAGACAGGGAGATTATTCCGCCTGAATGAACACGTCTTGTACCCTTGCAGTCAACAAGTAAGTGCTCAAAATGGAAAAAAAACAAGTTCCGTCTATTTGACAATTATCCACTGATAATTCTGTTAAATACACCCAGAAAACAGGTGATATCATGGTATCTGATGATAACATATAATGTTTACAAATACTGATTTGCTATTGTTGTACATCAATGTACAAATATTGTTCTGGACGACTAATCAAGACTGGGAAGATTGAAAGTAGAAAAATGAGCAGAGTTTGGCCAATTTGTAGAGATTTTGGATGGTAGACAGTTTTAGTGAATTGAATGTTGATCATAAAGGTAAAAATTATTGAGCCTCTAATATAAAATGTCATGCAGCTAACTGGAGTAAGTCTTTTGACTCATTAATTTAATCGTAAGAAATAGTTATTTGTCTAATCATTTTTTTTTAGACATGTTCTTGTTCAAAAATGGTATGCAAGACGCTACAAAAGAGCAGTATTGAAGATTGAAGCAGCATGTTTGGAGGTACTGTACATATATGCTGCGCTGTTTAGTTTGGCATCCAAGTGCTGATAATTTATGACACATCTGGTGTCAATCTGCCATCACCTTCCCCATAAAAGTTCTCCAAATCATGAATATATTTTTTAGATGGTAAGAAGTGTTGGCTCTGAACTGAGGCGTGATTTGCAGACTCTATCTTTTCCTGTTTCGCCAGGATGTTGGGGCACAAATCCGTGCACATCTCAGAGCGTGAATGTGAATTTATGTAGTTGGGAGTGTCTCCATGGCTAACGCTGCGGGTAAGTGCAGGACACAAGCAAGACCACAGCGGAACCAGGGAAACCAAGTTAAATGAGGAGAAAGGAGGGGCAGTTGAGGAAAAAAAATAACGTGAATGTTCTCTGCAGTAAATCGTCGAAATGAAATTCTATATTTCCCCTTTTTCCTGAAAAATCAGAGGCATGTGCCATGCAATTAAATCTTAATTTACTGGGTTTTTAATTCAACTTTGCTGTACTGTATATTATGCTTTACAATCTGCACTTAGGGAGAAAAATTACATTCATTTTATGTGCTGTGAGGAAGAATAATGGAGAAAAAGCGGTTTTCTCTCTGGCAGTGCACATGGTTAATGTCAGTGAGCCCTAGGAAAAGCCGCACTTAAAGAATCGACAAAAAGCATAAAAAGAAGGGATTTTTTTTTTCATGCACTGGCATGCCCTAAATAAGGATTATAGCAATTTTTAGAACATTTTCAGTTAGAATATTTATTATTATTATTGTTATTATCTTTTTTATTTTTATTTTGGTCAGAAATGCCAAAAATAAAAAAAGAAAGACGGGAATCTTGGCAAATAATAACAAAAGTAATGACAGCACAGCCATTTAACCACAACTATAAAAAAATTGCCTATTTATTTATTTTGGCTTTCAGGTAAACTCTAAATTAAGGTAATTTTAGAGTTAAAGTGGTTAGATGCACATTTGCATCAATGGACATCGTGTCAAAACCAACTTTAAAATGAATTAAGCATATACACTAAAGGATTACTGTAAATGCATCTACAGTTGTAGAAAGTCAGATTTTAGAACACAAAACCCCTTAAAGCTTAGTATTATAATTCAGTTGGGCCTTTTATTTTTTAACATTTCATTAATGTTAAGTATTGAATGAAATGTTTTAAATTCACTCTTACAGTTGTTCCATTAGCATTGTGTGTTAGTTCCTACTCTGGACTGTTTGGGGTCATAATGGATTTCTCTAATTAAATCAGGTTCTGAATACAGAACGGAAGCGTGTTACTGTGGACGTTGATCATTGTTTATCATTGTTTCTTATTAACAGATGACAGATTATAAAATATTCAAATCTATGTTTTCCTGCACAGATTAGTGGGTTTGTAATACTCTGTTTTTATTCTGACAGCTTTCTTTTGTAACATATAAAGTGTTTCCCTACATCTCCAGCGATGTAAGAAAGAATGACGAAGCTGTTGGGAAGAAAATTTTTCTCCGATACTTTTACTGTGTATCTTCCAATTGATTAATGATTGATTATTTCATCCAGACGTTTCTATTTTATTTATTTTAATTTTAATGTCAATATCCTCCAATAGCGAGAACGAGCCTGCAGGCAGGGAATTGAGGCAGTCAGTGAATGTCTCATTATATCAAATGTTGCCTTTACCTGAAGCCCTCTCCAAAGTAAGCGCCGCGTCAGTTTGAGCTCGAAAAAGTTCAGCCCCTCGTGACTACTTAGAGCAAAGCTGCACTCCACTTTCCTTTTCTTGCCCTGAAACCAAAGCCTCTGCATGGATTATGCATTCGAACACAGTGGTGCTTTTTATGCGACTCGATTTCTGCTCTCTTGTTTGACATTTTGAGAAAGGCGGTGGTGTGTGTGTGTGTGTGTGTGTGTGTGTGTGTGTCTGTGTGTGTGGGGGGGGGGGTTGTTGATTGGAACTGGATTTATGAGGTAATATTACTAGAAACGCAGGGGAAATGACAAACATTTCTGGATGAAATGCTTGAGTTTTTACTGACTAAAGCTTGTTAGACTGCACCAAAATAGGACCTAAAATTTGGGAAAAAGTAGAATTAGACAAATTTTGATTGACATTTTTCAAATATTTTTCAACGACAATATTTTTCACCCTAACAGATGATGTTTTTATTTTTATTTTTACTTCAAGCGCCGCTGATCCTGATCCTTTGCCCAATGGCAGACTGATCCAAATCGCCTCCATCATTTAACTAAATGTTTAATGACAGGGATTTGATGCAGATGCTGCAGATGTGTGTGTGTGTGTCCTCCAACAGTTGTGTTTGTGTGGCGGTGCTCAGCTGGCTGTAGGGTCCCTGCTTTGATTTTCTCCGCTCCGGCATGTGCGAGGACTTAGCGGGCTGACATCCCAAACATCTGTTGAATATTAGGGGCGAACACAGCTGGGTGGACCTCAAACATGGTCACCCACTTCACCTCACGGTGTCTCTGAGGATAACCCCAGCTGCCTCACACTCCAGATGACAAGTGCCCGTTTCACCGGCCCGCTGAGTTCGAGGCCTGCCGTTGAGCCAAGCACCCCGGCCTCCAAACAATCCATCAAAAAGCCTCTCCTCCTTCACTTTCCGCACACTGACCTCTCCCGCTGTGTCTGGGAACAAGGTGGGTGGTATACAATGATTTCACCGCGATAACATCCCTCTATTTTGAATTTCCCATATTGGTCAGCTTGTTGTTGGAATAAATTTAGGCTCCATGGGCTGTCTGTCAATCGCTCTTTCACAACTTCTTTTTTTTTTTAACGGCAGATAGAAAGGAATTGGACCATGCACTGCGTGATGGGGTTACACTTTTATGCCAAGACATGTTTTTTTTTACAAATTCAAGCAGTTCAAGCACATTTTTAAAATACAAGAAAAGGAATTAGTCTGAGTCTAATTTGTCGAGAATTTTAGCTGTTAAAATTCAGCTGGTAAATTTGCTTTTGAAAAGGTCACAGCTGATGAATTCTAAGTTAAAAAATATATTCATAGTTTAAATTGTGCAGCTGTTTCGCTGAAATATGGATCCGTTATATTTTCCTTCTGTTTATCTTGTTGGCATTTTAATTTTATTTTAAATATGTGATTTAAAAAAAATGCATGATTTGAAGTGAGTAGGAAATTTACTTTGCGTTTCTTTAAATTCACATCCAGATTTTTAACTTTGCTTGGTCAGAGATAACAACTCTCCTTATTGTGTTTGTTTACAATGATCAGTAATAGATCTGCAACACATAAAGGATTGTTTTACATTTCAAATTAATAAATAGCTCTGTGTGGTATTTAGTTTGTGTGTGTGAGAAGGAACTTGAGCACATTTACCAAAAAAAAAACTTAAAGCAAAGAAACAACAAAAGTTTTGTTTTTCTCTCGCTTGATATTTTTTACCCATCAGTGTACTGTATTTGTGAATTCAAAAGTGTCTTTGCTAATAGATTGGTTGCTGTGTTTAGGCTTATTTTTGGGTGAGTGCACTTTAATGTCACGTTATAATTTTCTCGAGTTAATTAAAATTTGTTTGTACCTGAGAAAGCATCCTTGATTGACTCAGAGGATTTTAGTGTATCTCATTAGGTAATAACAATAAAGTGGTTAAAAAAACACAGTTTTTAGTTTGGAACACTGATCTTAAAGAGTATGGAATAATGTTAAACTCTGGTCCTCCTCGAGACTTTTCTTTTTCTTCTACATTCAAAATTTAACATTCAAAATTATAACTATGAACTGGAGTTTTTATGTAATATTTTAGACGTATGACTGAATGAACTGCTAGGAATAATCTTTGTATGAAAGTTCAGACCAAAATGGCAATTAGTTATGTAAAACTCTTAAGATTAGAACATTCAGTTTACATTAGAAGGTAGTTCTGATGTTTCAGCACACTTGTTTATAAAGACAGTATGTTTAAAACAGTCAGTTTGCTTCAAATTAAGATGAAAATTTATTAAGATTGAGGAAGTATACTAGAAATTTGATTTGGATATTTGGTATTTTTTTTAAAAGTATGTTGTGAAATTAGGATAAACAGGGACTGATTTTGTATAAATTATGGTTTTAACAGGGGAAACGTTTTCATGGTCCACCATTGTCCTCCAGACTCTCCCTGTTGCTGCTTTGAGGTGTTAACACACCAATGCAGTCAAACATCCATCAGTGAAAGAATGATGATGCAGTAGTTGTTGCATTTTAAAGAACCCACTCCAGTAAAATTGTATTTTTGTGTTTTTAACATGTTCTTGTGGTATTTTTCTTATGATGGAAGACATTTATGAAGAATATTAAGCTGCAAATTGCATTTTATGGGTCAGGAGGAGATGAACAGATTGAGAAACCTTGTAGGTGTGATGTACAAAGTTACCACAGCAAGCCACAAGATCCCTGGTCTTCTCAATTCTGATGCATCTTACAGACAACTAGATCCATGTACATTTTTGTTTTCCTCATCTGAGCTGGAATCTGGATCAAAACTGTACGACTTGATAGCTCCAATTTTGCTCGCCATTTTAGTTGCACCAGTAATGTTAGGTTGGGAGTGTGAGGGGCTCTAAGCTAGTGGGAGAGCATGCAAACAGATGATGGGAAAGGGGTGGGATTACCTTTTGCTAACAGTCCCGCCCACAATTCAGAGGTGAATTTCCAATAAACTCCTGTCACTCTGCAGAAACTATGTCCTAAAATTGGCACTTTTTTTTTGTTAATATGGCTAAAAATGTCATAATCATAATTAAAAGACCACTGAGATAACTTCGACAAAAGATCAAAAGATGATTTGAATGGGACTTTAACCACAATGACAATAGTAAAAGTAACTGAATATTAGATTCCTAGAGGAGTAAAGACCAAGCAGTCCAGTTAGAATCATCATTCATTCATTCATTCATTCATTCATTCATCTTCTTCCGTTTGTCCCTTTCGGGGTCATGGGGGCTGCTGGAGCCTATCCCGGCCACTTATGGTCGAAGGCAGGGGACGCCCTGAACAGGTCGCCAGTCTGTCGCAGGGTCACACATATCACACACCCGTGCACACTCACACTCACACCTATGGACAATTTGAAATGACCAATTAACCTATGAAGCATTGAAGCATGTTTTTGGACGATGGGAGGAAGCTGGAGTCCCCGGAGAAAACCCAAGCATGCACGGGGAGAACATGCAAACTCCACACAGAAAGGTCTCCATTGATGTTCTGTTTCAGGACTTGAACCAGGGGCCTTCTTGCTGTGAGGCAAGAGCGCTAACCACTGCACCACCGTGCAGCCTAGAATCATCATGTCTTACATTATTATAAACAAAATGTATTGTTCATGTTCAGTAGGCTTCTGAAAAAAGATTGTTAGAAAGTAGCAGCGACTTCAGAACCCTGCTGCCAGAGTTTTACCAGAACCAATAGAACCAACCACATCACTCCTGTTCTCAAGTCCCTGCACTAGTTTGAATTATAATCTAGTTCTAGTTGTCCTGCTTTGTAATAATTCTTTTGGGTGTGGTACGATTGTCGAATGGTGGTACACAAGCCCAATAACCAAACAGGGTGAAGCTGCTTTCAGCTGCTCAGAGATAGAAGTAGCTTTGTGATGAACTCAGAACATCTCCAACTGTTCAGTCTAAACTCAAATCGTTGCTATTTTTGGCTTCCTTTGCTAACTGTAAAATACAGTTTGACTTTAAAGTACTTTAAATATTTTTTAATCATTAGTTTTTCTTTATTTCTTGTGTTTCATTTCATCTATCTTGCTAAATGCTTTTCCATTTCTGGAAGCACCTAGAAATAAAACGTGCTACATACATTAATATGCCTTATCTAGAAAAAGAAAAAAATCCAGCATAAAAGATACACTCTTATATGCAAAAAAACATTTATTTTTACAATTTCTATGAAAAATAGTTTTTTTCTTTTTACTTTTGAAGATATTTTTTCTGTTTGTAATTGCAAGGTGGAAAAGAACTAAACATATTAATGATGAATTTATGAACAGCTCAGTTCTGTCTTGTAAGTATTTATAGTCATAACTGCTTTGGTAACAACTTCCCACCAAAATGACTGGACCCAGATTTAAAACGGGTCCAAAAATGAATATTAAAATGAAAATCAATAAGAACATTCATGTAGAGCTGCAGTCCACAGGCCCGCGTGTTCGGCAGCAGTGGAGCTGCTGCATTCAGGGTGTCGTTATGGAGTCACATTTTATGACCTTGTGATTAGTGTTTTTATGGCGGTGGGGAGGTCTGCAGATGGTCTATGTAAACTTGTCACACTGAGGGGCTCTTGTGGGGCGCTCAAGGAGAGAATAAAGCTCTGTTACGGCTGATGCAGAAAAATCAGAGACAGAGTGCCCTCTCCTGGAGGCAAACACAGCTTACACAGCTGGGAATGGTGTGGTGGACACTCTGCATTCTGTTGGTGCAGACTTTTTACAGACTCAGTGCTCTGATTGCTAATGTCTGCAGTTAACACTTATGTATAGAGGTCAATGGGGGTGATCAATAGAGATGAGGGGATAGAAAGGCCTGTTTTAACTAGCATCATATCAGACATCGGAAAATATTGCCTTAAATCTGAAATAATGACCTAAATTAACAGAAATGTTTCAACACATTTCTGTTAATTTAAGTCATTTCTTTTTTACATTTCCTTTTATTTTGCTTTTTTTTTCAGAACTAAATTTGATTCGTTCTTTTTTTTTGTAGTTTATATATTGTTTTCAACACGTATTTAAAATTTTTATATACATTTACATTTGAACAACATTTTTGAAGAACATTTCCAAAAACTGAATAGCACACATAAATATTACCAAAACACAAAAAACCGATGATGGAATTTAAAAGCTGTAATAAATAAATATATATATATATATATATATATATATATATATATATATATATATATATATATATATATATATATATATATATATATATATATATATATATATATATATATATATATATATATAAATAGTTTTTTTTTTTATTAAAAATTACTAATAAATATGTAAACATTTACTTCAGGACCAAATTCAAAATCAACGAAACTAGTATACTGTGTAACTTAAGCCTGAATAAATTTTTACTATAATACATTAAAAAAATTAAAACAATTGTGACGTAAAGTAACAACTGAATTAAATATGAATCAACATTTTCCCGCTATTAAGGAATAAAAAATATGAAAAAGTTATTGATTGTACCAATTATTTTTTTGAGCATATTTAAGGTTTTGTGTTATGGTTCTGAAGTTCTTGGATGAAAAGTCTAGGAAGATGTGATGATCTTTTTAAAGAGCTCCTCCGACAGCTTTGACAGGGATCCTGTTGTCTTGGAAAGGCGGGTGACCCTCACATCCTTCACAGCAAGCTGGCAATAAAGCACATGTGTTCCACATTTTACACATTCTTTAACTTTCAGCATCCAGTTTCACTGATGCAGCTCACTGTCCGAAGGAAGACGAGGAAGAGGGGGAAAGGACCATAAGGTGAGCTTGAACATTGATGTGATTTTAGCGTTTGCATATGAATAGGAATTCCATAAAACTTTTTAAGTAGGTTTTTCATGAAGTTTAGATTTTTTTGTCTATTATCTTGTCACAAAAGAGATTAAACGAGAACAAGTGACAAGAGGAAATCTCTAAAAGGAGCCCACTTTAGTTTCTATAAAAAACCCAAATATTTCACTTTCTGAAAGTAAAATTCCAGTTGATATTGCAAACTTAGAAGCCGTGTCACCGTGTCTCACTGTTTCCAAGTGATCCCTGTTGGTGAAGCCGCAACATAAGTTCCTCATAAAAACAAAAACCTACTAAATCCAGCCTGACATGTGCTCAATATTGTTTTCTGCAGTCATAAATCTCTTTTATTGTAAATATAAATTTAATGTCCAAATAAATAAATCTCAACTCATTCAAGAAAATGTCATGAAATTGCACTAAGTCTTGATGCTGTTCATGCTAAATAAAATTTAATTTCACAAATCATTCATTTTCGCTCAAGCTATTTCATTTACAAGTCACACAAAACACATCCAAACCAATTTAAGGAAGTTTGAGAATTGTGGGACTAAAAAAGAATAATCCTAAAGAAATGAAGTCAATCATTAGAATTCCATAAACCTGTCGTGAAGAGAAGTCTGAGTATTTTGTTCGTGGAGCTGCTCCTGCAATCATGACAGAATAACAGAAACTCCCCGGGCTGAGGTGCCTGTGTGTGTGTGCTAAACTTTGATTGTGGGTTCATTTTTTGGCAATATTTTGGGATTCATGAGTTTAAAAAGGAAACGTTTAATTTAGGATGTGAAGAAAAATACAGAACAGTAAATGAATGTTGTGTAGAACCTTTCTCTAAACATTAACGGGAGTTTCCTCCACAGATGTGAGAAATATTATTTTCTTCTAATTTTCAGCTAGAAGTTTCTTTGCAATTGCTAAAACTGTCATTTCCTGTATGATTCAAAAGGGAAATATTTTTGTTTAAAACCTAAGATAAGACAGCAGAAAGGTTAGACATAATAGAAACTTTTGGTGCAAGAACCATAACTATACAGACGGGAAATGTGGTGTTTTAGTTAATAAAAATGCACAGATACTTGCCTTGTAATGATGTAAGTGAGAGGTTAATGCTATATTTCTTAAATGTAATTACATTAAAATAACTGTTAACTCAATTCAAATCCTTTATGATTCCACAGTTCTGTCTCAAAAAAAACAACAAGGATTTTGTACAAACAATGATTTTAATGTTTTCCTTCTAAATAATTTGAAATCAGTAAAATATTTATACACGTATTGTAAATGTTCTGTCAATTGCTAATGATGGTTATACAAGATTCATAATAAAAGAGGTGCAACCTTTAATATTTTAAAGCTACGGATTTGTTTTCACCAAAAATGCACAGATTTGATTAGTTAAAGTTCCTCAAATTACCTTTACTTTTCAAAAAGGGTTTTTTTGTTTTAATATTTTAATGGTAGCTTCTTATTGTGTTTATAATCGAGTAGCACTTTCTAAAAACAGTTTGTTTTGGTTTTATTATTATACATATTTTGTTATTATTTACTTTTGTATTTAGCTGTTGTAGACCTTTGGCAACACTAGTGTAGGGCCCTTCTTTGACAAACAAAATTCTAAAATGTCAACTATAAACATTAACCCTTGTGCTATCCTAGGCACTTTGACATTGGGAGTGGGGTCATCTAGACCCACTAGACAGTGCACTGAACCTTTTTCTTCAATGATTTGTGATCTTCACTGGTGTCCATGGATTACATGAAATCCTTTCCACCTTTATCCACCTTTGTCATGGTAGGAAGAACACGTCAATGATCACCTTGACCCCATAGGATAGCACACAGGATAAAGAGCAAAGCTGACAGTGAGAGCCACCGCTTGTAACGTATAGTACAGAGAATTGGGGACATAGTATAGAAGGATTTTTGAGCCATTATTCCAAGTGCAAAAATCCCTGTTTTGGGTGTGAACAGAAATTTGAAACAGAAAAATGCACTTGAAACTCAAAAATATGTGCAAATAAAACTATTTTGACAAGAGAAATTCTCTCTCTTCTGCACTCAAAACAGAGCGAGACACCGCATTACAAATGTGCCACAAAAGCCAGCCAATCACAGACATACACATAAAGGTTGATGCTGATTGGTCACAAATTCTTCCTATTAGCTTGTAGACTGGATTGTTTTTGTGTGAGAATTTCTCTCAAGCGAAAATTGTTTTGATTGCCAAAATGTTTAGGTTTCAAGAGTAAAATTGTTTTGATTGCACATATTTTAGAGTTTCAAGTGTATTTTTCTGTTTCAAGCGTAAAATACGTTTTTGAACACATAGAATTTTTAACGTTTTACGCTCAAGACAGTGAGAATAATGACCCAAAAATCACTCCATAGAACATATCTTTAGATATTGAGAGACGCGGAGAGAAAAAAAAGTGGGATTTGAATGTTTTTCATTTACCTGTGACGCAAGCACCAAGGCAATGTGCTCAGACACTAATAACTTGAGAGGAGGGGACCATAGCATGAGTGTAGAGCCTTAAGGGCCAAACGAGAGGATCAGTTTTGTTTATTTCCTGTTCACATTGTATACATTTGAAACTTTACAGTTTACTACTAAATAATATGTAACATTTCCTATGAACCCAAATTTAATGTTATGGACTTTTTTTCCCCCCAATCAGACTTTTACTCCGTTTGTTTGAGGTCTTCAAAAACAGAATTTACAGTAATATTGGTAAAACTGTATTTAGATGTATTTTTGTTCTATGTGAAGAATAGAAAAGTATTCCTAAATTGTTCATTTGCATTTGATGTTATTGTAAGGGCTCAAAGAATGCAGGCTGATTGGTTGGCCCGCACTTATTTTCACCTTACTAAATCTGGCCCTCTTTAGAAACAGTTTAGACCCCCCTTTTTTATGAAGTCAGCCCCAGATGGGAATTTTTCTAAGCTCCTATGCTTAACTCCAACACTAAAATTCTGGCAACATTTAAACCTGGACGCCTGCATTAACCACTAAGTATTCAAAAATGTTATATTTTCTGTCCAGCAGCTTTTAGTCTGCCAATGCAGCTCCCAGCATACCCCAAATAATTATTAAATAGATAAATCTTTCAAATTTAAATCCATTTTGTAGAAATCCCGCCACACTTTGCTCATTTCAGTGTTTTCGTGTCTCTGCAAACAATCCTGTAAGAGAACCATCTTTAATTTGTTTGGTAACAGCAGAAAGGAAGGGATATTCTATCTATTTTTAACTTGGCTGAGCCTCCTCCTGGAGCAGCTGGTTGAGTTTGGTTTATTTTTTCAGGTGCTTGTTCTTTGAAGAATGGTGAGCCACAACCTTGGAGCTTTCCACTCCAGAGAGCCACAGTCACTCCAGAGAGGAGACTTCTGGGAAGGCAGCATATGTCAGCTGGGTTTTGGCATTGACTGTTAGGTACCAATGTAACAATCAATCATGACATGGTCTTTTAATTCTGCAGCACAAGGAGAAGTGTGGGGCTTACAAGAAAGTGTTTTTATACAAGCCTGCATCCACAATTTACAGCAGTTTCTTCACGCCACGAGGTCATCAAACCAAAACCAATCAGTTCTTTTTATCAATGAGATTTTTTTAGAATCCTTCATTTAATCTATATCAAACATACAGACAAGTTTTTATTGGAATTTTTTCACTGCATATTTCAACACTTTTAACTAACTACTGGGGTTGACAGGAAACAGGATAAGTTACTTTAACTGAAAGTTAACGAGTAAAACCCGCCCACTTCTAACAAAACCTTGGTTCATTTCATAAACTTTACTTCTAATATCATCAAGGTTTGTCATTCACCAAAATACTTTGTAATAGAAAATTTAAAGTGTAGAAATAAAGATGATTTACACAACTGGTTAGTCGTCTGAAATAGTTTGATTTCTGATGATGTTTTTGAACGGCTGTTGTGAATAAAAGTTCCATCCATCCAACATCCATCCATCCATCCATCCATCCATCCATCCACCATCCATCCACCATCCATCCACCATCCATCCACCATCCATCCACCATCCACCATCCGTCCGTCCGTCCGTCCGTCCGTCCGTCCGTCCGTCCATCCATCCATCCATCCATCAATCCATCCATCCATCATCCATCTATAATCCACCCATTTTTAATCCATCTTTGATCTAGACATATATTCATCCGTCCATCATCAATATATCATCAGTCCATTCATCATCCATCCATCTATCATCAGTCCATCCATTTATAAATTAACACTCCATCCATCTGTCCGTCCGTCCATCCATCCATCCATCCATCCATCCATCCATCCATCCATCCATCCATCCATCCATCCATCCATCCATCCATCCATCCATCCATCCTTCCATCCATCCATCCCAAGGTTGCCATGCATGTAAAGAAAGCCCAGTTTGACAAGGTGTAATTTTCTTACACCTTTAGAGTTTTACTCTAAAATCTTGCCTGAGAACCTGTGTCTTTTTTTTTCTTTATCAAATCCTCTTAACCAATCAACAGATTAAAACTCAGACGATGTCGTATAATTCCAATGATCAACCTAAAGCTTCCTGTCTTTCCGGAGCCTCTATTAAAATATTTTGATGATTTTTCCTGTTTTTGTGTAAAAGAAACATGAACAGAAACCAATATGGGTGAACGTCTTTTACCTACAAAATTTTTTCCAACATTTTAGAATCAAGATTGTAACAATGTAGTTCCTTCACCCCAAGAGTTTTTTTTCACAAAACAATAAATGTCAGTTTTGCCCTGCATAGTGACCTTTGGAGTTCTTCTCGACACATATTCCTAGCACAGTTTTTGTCAGAGAAAAGGAGAATGATGTAGCTGTGGCAAAGTTTCTGTTGGCTTAGGTGAAGTGCAGCAGTAGAGCTATGTGTTCACGACGCTCTGTTTCCACTCCATGCCGATTACCGGTTTGCATTTTTGTGAATCCTGAAATTGCTAAAACGGAGAGGACACTGCAATGCTGTGACAGGTTATTTACAGGATATAAATATAGTCAAAACATGTGGCAAAACATGTTTGAAATCTATAATATAAGATAGACAAGTTTGAAACATGCATGTAACCCTAATACATTTTTCTGAAGTGGTATGTCCAAGATGCTTTCAATCTCTGCAGTAAAGGGCAAAATATATTGCCCACCCTATGCAAATGTTCTCTTAACATAAAAATTTGAAGAAGCAGTTGGTCACATTTTCTTTTTTTAAAAACAACCCTATGTCCAGCCATCATTCTAAGGATTTATGATGCTATGAGATTCTACAAATACATTTGAGAACATTAAAGTCCATTAATTACACGATGCAAACCCTTGTGTTTTTATTATTTTGACCGACAGCTAGAGAGCGCTCCTGAGTGAAGGTCTTTCAGCAATCTTAACATGTTTCTAGTATTTTATAATCAGATGTATTAAAGTCCCACTCCAGTCATCTATTGTTGTATTTTGTACAACAAAATGTTCCCAGTGATCTATTAATTATGATCATGCCGTTTTTAGGGAAAATTAACCGCGACACCGCGCCCCCTGCTGGTTCATCACCGCGGTGATCAAAAATCCCACGCTGTCACAGCTCTAGAGGATGCTAACAAAAACATTAAACAACAAAAGCACCATTGTCATCCGAGAGGATCTGAAAAACAAAGGCTGGAGTTGGTCAAGCACTGATATTTTTTACATCAGAGACAGTCAAATGTCAAACAATGTGCAAAATTAAAAATGTGAGCTAAACTGCTTCATACTGGAGCAACAATGAGAATCAGGAGATACAGATTGTGTTCAGAGTGACATAAACCTTACAGCAGAAGTGGTCTTGAACGCGCTTTCAGCATATGATGTTCCATCTGGACTGTCACTACCAGATACAGATGGAAGAAGCTTGGTGGGAAATGCCATATCTGTGCAAATATCCAGGCTTTTTCTTTCACAGCTCTATGTCTAAACATGAAAGACTTTGTGTTGTATAATTCCAGCCGAGCACAAACCAAAATTATTAATTTGTCCTCTATGACCAATTTTTAAATGGTTGGCACTTCCATGAATTCAAAGTGACGCCATCCATATGTCACTGTCAAATCCGAGTACCTGATTGGTCAAAGTTCAATTTGTTTAGCTTTATACGCACGTTCAATGGCCGTTCATTTTGTAAAGCACGAAAAATGACTCATAACTTACACAGAGTTTTGAATGAGGAAGCCGGAAACATGCACGTTTACATGGAAGTGGTTGCTTGAACACATGGTGTGGGGTGTGGACATAGCCTAACAGTTTAAGACCACTCACTGTTATTCAATTGACTGTAATGTAAACTTAAAATTGATGATCAACATGTGTTTTTTTGAATTTCATTACATCCAATAAGAACCTACATGGCAGTGATGAAAAAGACCAAAGCAGCAGACCAAAGTGTTTTTATATCTGTTTTTGTGAGTTGTGTCCAATGATGTTATGTAACGTTAAATCACTAATTGAATCGATTTTGGAAAATACCATTTTTGGCTAAGGGATGGTAAGTTTAATCTACGATAACATAAAAAAGACCAAATGCATCACAGTGAACAACACGTGATGACAGCAGAAACTGTTCAGTCCATTATTTCAGTCCAATGTGCGGAAACACTTTGAATTCAGGAAAGACATTTGATCATACGGTGTGCTAGAATGTTCTAAGAATATTCCCTTTGGATTCTTTGGATGTGGAAAAACAAAAGTGGCCAGAACTTTGAAGTTTTGGCTAAAGATGTCCTGGATCGATTTTAGGTCAGTGAATTGAATCGTTCAAAGTAACCCAAAATTGAAAATGATTTGAACCACAAATATCAAATTAATCGTTGTTAAAATGAATCGTTACAACCCTAGTAAAAACCCTGACATTTAAGACCCCTTGTCCGACAAAACAAAGCCTTTCAGAGTGGGTTTTTATTTCCTCTATCTCTAATTTAAAAGTACCTAAAAATTGGTGGCAGGTTTCCTGCTGCAGCTAATAGGCGTGTCATGTGAACCACCACACCAAGCTACTTTGGTTTAAGTGTAAATCAAAAGTAAACTGAACAAAGTGAGGTACAGTAGCAGTGAGAAATGAAAGAAAGTGGTAATGGACATGGGACAATCTGAGAGTGACACCGACACAAGGAGAGGCAGAAAGAGTGATGAAATGGTAATTCGGGCAGGGAAGGGGGCAGAGAGAGGCGGTCTGGTAGCATGTTTGTACAGCTGAAGACAAGCTGAAGAAGCCCAGGCCCCTCTCTCACACTCCATTAGGCCCTAAGCTCCACGGAGTGCTGGACTCAACACACAAACAACCTGCTGGAAAAGTTCTGGGATGTGTAAGAGGAGCAAAAGGACGCCAGGCTGACCAGCGAGATGCCGCAACCAGCCTTTCAGTGCAACACAAAGCCTCTGAATTATAGGAAGACTGTTGAGATTAGAGGGGCTGAATAAAGGCCACAAACGACCTGTGCCCTTATCCCGATTCATTTGAGAAACCTTCTTGCAATTGGAAGTCCGGGTTTCTTATTGTTTTTAAATAAAATATAATTGAACCCAATAAAACTCCCTACCCATGATTTATTTACTTTTTTTTTTTTTTAAACAGACAGAAAAAATCTCTTTTACTTAATGCACAGTATTAAAAACCCATCCCTGATCTGTTCTTGCACTGTTTGGATGACTCTGTCCTGGTTGTGGTTGAGTCCTGGCCCATTCATTTAATGCTAATAAAACATTTTGCTATAACAAACATATTAATGTCGATATACTCTTCCAAAGAAAACAGACGATTTACGTTCTGCTTAGAACACATTAAAATTAAGGAATACTTGAATGTGAATGAATCTGTCCCTCAAACGGGGACAGATTTCTGCACATCGTAATTTTAAATATTGTCATCTTCACTTAAGCAAAGGAGACACAAACAGGACAACAACTCTGGAAATATTGGGCCAATTCTGTTTAATTTTTTGGACAAACGTTTTGATGAACACAAGAGAGAGGAACTGTCTGTATCAATCGTTTTTATTAATGATGCACACCTTGTATTGATCGTCTTATCTTGGCAGGATTTTATTGTGCATCAGAATAACACATTAGGGCAATGTAAGGGATGGCAGTGGTTCAGGCGGTAGAGCAGGTCGTCAAATGACTGAAGGGTCGGCGACTCGATCCCCCCAGCCAGCTGTCGTTGTGTCCTTGGGCAAGACACCTCACCCATCCTCCCTCAAGTGCAGCTCCACTGGTGTGTGAATGTCCTGGTGATGGTCAGAGGGGCCATAGGCGCAAACTGGCAGCCACGCCTCTGTCAGACTGTCCCAGGGCAGCTGTGTTACACCAAGAATGAACGAGGAGTGAATGAATAATGGACACACTGTTAGCACTTTGAGCACCAAGACAAAGCACAGATAAATCTATTCCATTATTATTATTATTGTTATTCCAATCAGAATCAAGATTTATTAGTTGAAGCGGCTTTTCCTGCTGTTTTAATATAATATTGTGTTATATTTTCATGTTTAGCAAAATACAGCAATCCTGAGAGGATTTAATATCGAAGTAAGTGGGTGATGTGAACCTAGCTTGAGTCAAAAATGTTGAAACAAAAACATTAATGGGTTCCCTACAATAGTACACTTATAACTGTTTTAGCTGAATAAAAACCACATGAACATGATGGTACGGGCATGTATGGAGTATCCATTTAGTACTCAAGGAAACACGCACTTGACCTAAGAGGCTTTATGCTAGACACGTGTAAACAACAGCGTAACTCTACAAACATTCATAATGTACATTAATGCACTCACATAAACACTGGCCTGTTTCATACACAAACACTCAGAGTTTTACCCAGAGCTCCTGTCAAAGTGGCAGCCCACATAATCCATGTAAGTTGAGATAAACAAGCATCCTATTGCCCTGAATAGAGGTTGCTCGGTGATGTTGGACTTTTGGGAATTTGGAATGGTGAGCTGTGAAGTTTCAAACTCAAGTCTGGGTCTGACGTCAGACTTGAAAAAAAAATAAAAAAAAACTTTTTAGTGTGTAACAAAACAACCACAGATGTCTGAAAGAAAAGAAATCCTGGAACAGCTCTTAGCTGCATTTGTATCATCATGAATTAGAGAAAGATCTAAGGAAAACTGAATGACAATGTACCAATTAAACGAAGGATCCTTTACTCCTTTACCTGTACGTTTAATTGAAAAAAATGGAATTCAACATCTAAAGCCAGATTCTAAAAGACTGCTGCTGTTCTAAAACACTAGAGAATGTGATGAAAAGTTTGATTAGTCCTGCAGATCCTCAGCCAGAGCCAAATAATGTTTGTGCAGTTCACATTTAATAATACTTTAAAGCTCGTTTATATCATGGTACTATTTTACCCAGCAGTTTAATAAAACATCTGATGTTGATTATTATTCATGATCAACCTGAAAGAGGGCAGAGATGTTAAGACATTGTGTAGTTAGTGTGTCATAATAACAATAATATTTCAGCCCATTGGTTTTATGTAATTTCATAGTTTTTTGACATTCACGTAAATTTAACAAAACATTTTATCACCTGTTTTTATCATTGAAATAAGTTAACTAAATGTAAGGTTTTGTGCTGAATCAGCAAATAAAAACAACAAAATGAACAGAAAAAAAATCACAAATTACCCCAAAACTATCGAAGAATGCTGTTATGAAGTGCTAAAAGCTTAACTTAAAATATCATTAGAAAAGAAACATTATTTCATGTTTCAAATTGACATTAATCAAAAGTATACTTAAGTCTTTTTGATCAATCCGTGTAAAATAATCTGCCAAATAGCACAAATGTGCAGAAAAAATTAAGAAGAATGCTAATAACAAAACTAAAAGCTGAGTCGATCTGTAAGAGAATTGTTTTGAAATGTAAAAACAGACCAGTTAATCAAACTTAAGTTTTATTGAGTTCAAGTAATGCTTGTATAATCTTTTGCCTACATTTAGACATAGTTGAACTAAATATTCAGTAATAAAAAAATTACAACAGGAGAATAACCAGAATTTAAAACAACACGAGGAAAAATGACAATTTTTGTAAACATTTTTCGTGTCGTTTCTCATAAAATAAGGTTTAAGCTAATCCATAGACATAGGAGCTTTAAAAAAATGTATCCTCTTCATCTTGCCACCTTAAAAAATGTGTTGCTTTCAAACGATTAACAGCAAAAAGTGAGGAATTACACAAAGCCAGTGTCTGCATGTGGAAATTCTGTTAGAATAAAGAAATCTTTATTGGTTTCTTGCAAACTCAATAAAAGTCATTTCTTGTATATTCTATAATCTGATCTTGTGTTTTTTTCGTTTGTTGCTGTTTTAAAGCTGCGGGAGCGCCACAGCGCTTTGCTTCTCCCCAGACAAACAAGTTACAACACTATGATTGAGAGCAAGTTATAAACAAACTTTTATCTATATAAACAACATTGTTTTCTAATGACTTTCTTTTTTTTTTATTATGATGAAATTTTAGTGCCACCATCATAAAAAAAAACAAAATCAAAGTTACAAGAATAAGTGTATCAAGAAAAAAGACATAATTTTACAAGAATTAAGTCATAAATATATAAGAATAAGTCACAATTTTATGAGAAGAAAGCCGTAGAATTATAGGTAAAAGAATCAATATTTTACAATAGTAAAGTTATAATTTCAAAAGTTGAGAATTCAAAAGAATAAAGTCATAAATTTATGAGAAAAAAGTCTGTTTACTAAGAAAAATAGAACCAACAAAAAGGAACCAATATGGTGTTTCAGTGTTAGAGATGGTGACTTTAGCATTGGTTTGACAAACAAGGTAATACTAAATCTTTTAGTGAGTCATCAACAGAATTTGCAGAATGGGCTTCTTCAGTTAAGTATTCTTGACACAGGGAGTGGATTTCAGGCGGAAACGCTGTCGGCATTGAGGTTAATTGACAGTTTTTACAACATTTTTACATTTTCTAAAAGATAGTTTTGAGTCCAGCAACACACAAAATTGTTTAACCTACTGTAGCTCATCTCCTCTCTCTTTGTTTATTTTTGTGCAATTACAACTTTTTTCCCAAAATTTTGAAACTTCATTCTTGTAAATTCATGTATGTATTTCTTTATTTTCATGGTGGCCCTAATACTCTGTTCATAACTGAGAATACGCTAAAACATATTTCTGCTTGATCAAACATTTGATATTTGACTGTAAGTAAAAAAATTTATGTTAGCATTTGTTTCGTTTTTTATGACTCTGTTTGTTTTTGAATATTCCCATTTCTTTTTTTTTTCATATTTGGGATTGGATAATAAAAAAAGTGTTAGAACTATGTAATAAATCCATATAAATCAGATAAACTGTAGTTCTTGTCTTCAGTTTTTTGAGATATTTGTTAGAAAATGGAGCTTTGTGAGGAGCTCTGTTGCTGCGTCTGTTTGATGGTTTCGGTTTTGGAAAGCACAGTCAAGTAGACCCTTCCTGTCGTTAGGTCTTGCTATTAAAGAACATGGATGAACAACACTTTTACCTGGAATCCAGATAACTTCAAGATCTGTACTTTTTTGTTTTTGTTGCACACCAAAATGGAAGCATTTAAGGGAACGGGGTGACAATGGTCAGTTGATAAAACTCCCAAACAGACAAAGATTTCCTTTCAGCACACCAGGTATCACATTCTGCGGCATTCCATTAAGAAACTGGCACCCAATCAATCTTAATAAGTATGCTCAAAAACACAACTCCACCACTGGATGGAGGCATATTGGATACGGGGCCCGTATAACACACCCAAAAAATGTCTGATTTGTTGGGGGTGTATGTGCACGCAAAGGCAATTATGTTTGCAGTCAGTCAAACAACGCCATCTTCAGACTTCCCGTACTGATAATCGTTTGATTAATGTTTGGCTTTCACGCAAAGAAGACATGCAAGCACCACGTGTGTGCAGGTCGAAAACACCTTCAGATCGGATTGGTTATCAAATCTACAGCTTTCCAGTGCTACAGAGGGCCCTACTTTCACTTAAATGTTCAGATAAACGCTGCACGATGAAGATGCCAGCAAGCCCTTAGTTCATCCTGAACACTGCGGTCTCCTGACACACAGATTCTCAGAAAGACTCCTCAGTGCAGGACTTCCAGAGAGTCCGAGCCAGGCGTGTGATACGCCGCAGCGCTGAGACGTGGAGAGCGCCACTGGAGTGTGACAGCCAAAAGGATGACTGTTTTCCAGCGGTGTTGGTGGAGCTTTTTTAGACGCTGTAGCGAGGACCACACCAGACGATGTGGCTCCTCTCCACCGCCTCACTGATGATTAGGCGAGACGTATATTTTCTTAGGGCTTCATAAAGACACAAGCCCGGAGAGCAGTAAAACTTGAGCTAGCGGTGCAACGGAACAAACAGATAAAGGAGGTAGAAGCACATTTTGCCGCTAACCATTAAATTTAATAACTGGCCTGTCTGCATTTATCATATTGTTTATTCACACGTCTGGACTTGTTGTTTTTTTCATTGTTTACTACTACACTTTGAACCTAAAACCTCAATAAAAGAGAAAAATGAGCGAAAAGTTAAAAAATTGAAAGCTTTTCAGGACTTTATTGAAGGAATTATAAAGTTTTTTAGCCCATTTCGGCAATGATGAGGCGCTGTGAGATATAATGCACCCCTATGAGCCGCCTCCTTCCAGTTCTTCCTCAGATTAATGGACCGTGTTGGGAAAAGTGTGCAGTGAGGCAGGGAGCATAAATAAGGTCTTTAAGTAGGCAGTCACGGCAGCTGTGGGCTCGGCCGAGGGCCCTGTCTGCACACGGACAAAAACCCCGGCTGTGATTTACTGGTCCTGCGTTACAGTTTGACTCATGAAGATAAAAAGGAGGCGCAAAGAATGCGACGCTTGCGAGTTGCACAAACCCTAAGCTTTCTTCTGTGGAAAAGTTGCCTTCAAAGTCAGTTGAGGGCTTGAAAAAGTTTTGATGACTGCCCAGACACTTTTTGTTCTCCTTTATTTTCTGAAGTGTCACCTGAAAAACCCCAACATGAATCCTGCAAAGTGGTTTTATTGTTCTCTGGATGATGTATACTGTCTGGGTCAAAGTTTAGCCCCAGCTATAACTTTAGACTATCCTTTGTTCTACCACAACACTGCAAATTCAGTGAAAAAAAACTGGCTTTTGTTGATAAAAAGGATTGAAAAAAAACTTCTTTTGAGTACTGATTGTAAGTGTTTATCTGGTTCTTGTTATAAAACTGGTGCAGAGACTCATTGTGCCTGAATCTCCCCAAAAAAAAAGATTCAAGTTGTAACCATTTCGAATTCAAAGTGTTGGATTGTGATTTAGATATCCTTCAAACCTGGATAGAAGAATTTTTCCATCACAGGGTCGGCATTAAATAAATATATCTCTTGAGAGATGTATGAGTTGACCCCAAAACTAGACTAACAGATGTGTCTATGTCTTTCAGCATCTACCAAAATTAAGATGAAGACAGTATTTAAAAAGGAGATTCAAATAAACCCAATTTTTTGCTTGGAAAAACTTAATGCACATTATTATTGCTCACATTGTTGTCTTAAATGAGTCCCCGTTGTCTTTAGCTCCTCACATTTCTCGAATTTCAAACTCACAACGTCTCTATCTAGAACTGCTATGGTGGACATTTATGAATGTGTAGCTACACCGGCATGCATGAGTTCCTGCAAACAAGGGAAGAAAACTGAGAAGTCCTGCAAAAATCTCCCTAAAACAATTTGTTTTTACCTCATGCCATAAAGGAAGAGGCAGATTGATGGGTAGTGTTCCACTAATGGATGAAGAATAACAGCAAAATGTTCATTTTCAGCTGTACTTATGCTTCATAACTTCCATTTTAAATGAATTTTATTCCTGTTGGGGTATATCTTCGTCAGCTTCACCCTTGTGCTGCTTCATTCCACCTGTCAGCACCTCACGACTGCATCCTTGTTTACTATTTTTACCTTGAGCCAGCCTCTCCTTCATGTTCCTAAGCTGCATTCTGAATTGTCACACATTGGTTGGGTGTGAGTGTAAGTCTAAAGGCCCGTACACACCGGGACGAATATTCACCAGGCGTTATTCGCCAGCGTTTTTCGCCATGTTTTTTGTGTTCACACCCAGGTGATTTTCGCTGACGATGAGCCGAGTGAACATGCAATTTCATTCCCTGACATTAGATGGCGCTTAATGTAAACAGAAATAATCCTGTACACAAGGTGGCGCTGCGCAACTTTACGCTTCTTAAACTCGCTTTTCCCTCAGAAGAAGAGAGCAAGTATTTACGCGCTTGTCAGAAACATACAAAGAAAACATGAATATTTCAAGCACCAGTTGCTCCAACTGGTGCTTGGTTCGGGGATATTTTAGAATGTCCGTCATTATTTCTTCGCGGCAGTGTAGACGCTACTCGGCGTCTAACTTCTTCGCTGGTATGTGTGCTCAGCAAGGCAGTTTTGTGTTTGAGCGCCCCCAAGTTGTGTTTTTCTGTAACTTCAGAAGCTCCAGACACGTGTGCAAAAGCGCCATTCTCATTGGTCGAATAGATTTCGACGCGACGCGTCAAAAAAAAAAACGAACCCGAGGCGTTTTTTTTTTAACGCTTTGACGCGTGGCGTTTTTTCGCGTCGGTGTGCACACTCTCATTGGTGCCCTTTGTTTAGTCACGAGGCGTTAAACGTCGGCGAAAATCGCCGGCGAAATTCGTCCCGGTGTGAACGGGCCTTATGTCAGTTGGGTTTGCAGACAGATTTCCTGTTGATAAAACTTATTCTGCTCCTGCTCATTTTATCAAACACCAAACCGACTTCAACTTCCTAAACTATCCAAAGTGTCTGTCTGAAGCTGCTATATGGGAAGCAGAATCTAACTTTAGCCAATCATTTGAATGTTTACCTTTGTAGAATCAGGAGGAAATGGACCGGGTAAATCCATGAGTCATTTTTTTTGTTTTTTTGCTTGTAACCCTTGTGCTATCCTAGGCACTTTAACATTGGGAGTTGGGTCATCTAGACCCACTAGACAGTGCTCTGAACCTTTTTTCTTCAATGATTTGTGATCTTCACTGGTGTCCATGGATTACATGAAATCTTTCCACCTTTATCCACCTTTGTCATGGTAGGGAGAACACGTCAATGTAAGGGTGGGGTCATCTAAGATAGCACAAGGGTTAATTATCTTTTCCCCCAGCAAATGGTTGATAGGAGCACTTGAAAAGAGTACCTTGCTTTAGAAATGGAAATCTTGTATTTTTGGGCAGTTTTACTACCATACAGTATGTGCAATAAAAGATGAATCCAATTACGAACAGTTGATGTCATTTAAAAATTCCCTTTTTTCATCACCTCTTAAAAGCATATTTCTTTAACTGCTTACCACATAATAAAGCTAAAACAGGGCTTGAATTCAATGTTCTTTGAAGATATCTCATTTAAATAAATAAAATCATCCAAAACTTAGATATTTTTGTGACCCCTTTAATCATGTATTCTTTTCAAAACATTTATATTTAGTGTAAAAAAAAAGTCCATCAGATAAAGGTACATCCTGAAATCTCTCATAAGTCATTCATCTTTTAACTGACAAATTGGTTTTGCGAAATTACAAAATGATTCTGCACTTGCACGTTTATTTTTACAGATGCACCAATTTTGCAAACTTTTTTTTCACATGTGCGAACACTATTATACAACTGCAAAGCACTTTACATGAGGAATATAATTTCATATTTCTGCTTGCATCAAGAACAGATCCTGTTTTAAGTAACCCCCAAAGCAGTAAAGGGAGATGTTCATGGCCCCAGCAGCTGGGAGACGATCACTATTGAGAAGTTAAAGCCTGGAAAGGTGACTTTATTACAACATGCCACAATGGACAGAAGTCGGCACACTTGATCCATGAATTTAAGAGGTGAACCCTGAATACCACCCACTGAATACCACACACAGCTGTGCTGCTGCTGCTGCTGCTGGAGGAGGCCGACACTAGCATACTTTCACCAACAGAGTGATAACAGATGGAAACAAGGGAGTCAGAGCCCACACGTGTGTGCGTGTGTGTGTGTGTGTGTGTAAAACACTCCTCACAGAGGAGGAGGAAAAGGGTCCAATCAACTTCTCTCCTGACAAATCCATCGCAGTCCAGCTGACCTGTGAGATTAACTTTACAAATCATTACCTTCCCTTTATAAGCCCCTTGTCACTCTCGGCACATAATAATTAAAGTCCAAGTGTTCAGATTCAGGAAAAAAGTCTGCATTGTGATCTCGAGGATGGCTATTTTTATTTTTTAAATTAGTTTGCCTGAACCCTGACACATCTTTACCACATGTGTCACCTCTGGCTTTGAAAAAAGATAAGGTATATAAATAAAAATGTGACACATGATCTCACAATGATGTAGGTCTAACATTGGGGTCAACAGAAATGACAAAGTTCAAAATATCCAAAATGAAATTCAACCATAGAAGGCTCTATCCTAAGGCCTTTGTCACAACTCCTCTGGTTGGATACGAGTTATCTGCTGGTGAAAAATGTTCAAATCTGTACGGGGTACGCAGGTGACCCACAGGAAATAGCAAGGTCGTTGACTACTCGGGGAACCCAAAGAGAGAAAACAATAAGGTTTTTAATTGGATTGAAGCAAACACATAAGTAATGGTGAAGTAGGTGAGATGCAGGCAAGTTGTTTGGATTTTTCATTTTTTTCAACCTTCCCGAACCCTGTGCACTACACAAGGAGCCCATTAGTCCTCTTTAAGTGATAAGCCCCTTCTCCTTGCACACAGCCTGACTGTTATTTACCTAAATAGACGATCACGGTGTAATTTGTGTGGAAATCCAATGGGTGTCCTGTGTGCACTTGTGTATCATATGCACATCCCATGTGTGCAGTGTCTGTGTGTGGATAATAAATAGCCAGTGTGTGCACCTTACTAACAATGAGTGTGTAGCGTTAAGACACCATACAACAGCATCACCTATATGCCATAAGTGCGTGCAACTTATATTAGTCTTTATGAAACACTTACCACAAGCACAACAATGGTACATCCCATTTTTATGACGTTCCTTGAGGGAACGCACGGGAACTATAAGACAAACTTGTACTTCCCTTCAGATGCAACTGCTATGGTCCACAACCCTCTATGGGCTTGAACAATCCGTAGCTCCGATACGGGTCAACATGTACGTGACTGAGGCTTAATTGACACTTGGACCGAAAAAGATCCAGAACTCAACATGGACCAACTTTCCTTTATTGTTGTAGTCGGTACTTGTGTGTGAGTCATCATATTTGCCGCACACAACACACTAAAATTAGGCTAAGATCCTCTCGGTGCTTTGTCACAAGTCAGTGTGCAGCTTGGTGATTCTTCATCTGCAGAAGGTCATTGGGGTCAAATCAGGATCAGCTGAAGTGAATGAAAAACAGGTTAGTTACTTTGAAAAAATGAAAAATTGAAAACTCTTTAAAACTTGAAAGTACAGATTGTAAACTTTAGGATATTGTACCTGTATCTGGGAAAAACTGTAAAAAAAAAAAAAAACATTGGGTGACAGAGATTACAGTGTTATCATAGCGCCATCTGTTGTTGCTGCCTGCCTGTGTCATTCTTTCTCTGATGTGGCATACAACAGTGATAATAATGCTCTCCCAAAGTTTGGAACAAACTAATGTGGCAAAAGTTTCTTTTTTTTAAATTCCAGTTTAATTTTTTTTACATTTTCTTTCAAGATTTTAATATTTCTTTCAAGTTTACAAGATGTAGTTTCATGGTTAAAACTGTTTTCAAGTGATGGAGTTTACCCAGATGGACGAGAGGTTCATGTCTCTTCCCCTTCGGGTGGGGGACAGTTCTCTGACGGCCGAACATCAGTTTGGAGTACCCAGCCTTCTTGGTGTGTCTCGAAGGGATACTGGAAAGTGCCCCAAAGGGGGCCTCCTTTGTCCTCCTGGGGGACTTCAATGTTCACGTGCGACTGCAGCACCTGGAGGGGCGTGATTGGTAATGGAAATAATGGAATGGCCTCCCTGATCTGAACCAGAGTGGTGTTTTGTTGTTGGACTTCTGTTCTCGTCATAATTTGTCCATAACAAACACCATTTTCAAGCAAGTGTCCATCAATCCACGTTGCATCAGGAAACCCTTGACAACAGATTGATGATCGACTTCGTAGTCATTACAGGGGACCTTTGACCATGTGTCCTGGACACTCGGGTAAAGAGAGGGGCAGAGCTGTTCACCTATTACTACCTGGTGGTGAGTTGGATTCACTGGCGGGGTAGGCGGCCTGAAAGACTATGCAGACCTAAACATACTGTGAGGGTCTGCTACGTCGTCTGGCTGAGCCCTCCATCAGGGAAGCCTTTAACTCCCACATCCGGGAGAGCTTCAAACAGGTACTAAGGGAGGTTGGTGACATTGAGTCCGAGTGGACCAAGTTTTCCACCTTCATTGACTCTGCAGCTTTCCGGAGCTATGGTAGCAAGGTAACTGGTGCCTGTCGCGGCGGTAATCCCAGAACCCTGGTGGTGGAAGTAAGGTATGCTGTCAAGTTGAAGAAAGAGTACTAACAAGCCTGGCTGGCTTGTGGGACTTCAGAGGCAGCTGACAGGTACCGGCTGTCTAAGTGAGCTGCGTGTCCCGGGAAGAGTTCAGTAAGGCCATGGAGAAGGACTATCAGTTGGCCTCAAGGAGATTCTGACAAACTGTCACGCACTTAAGGAGTGGAAAGCAGTGTATTTAGGGAGCTGTTGACTTCAATTGGGGACATTACCAGGCGGTGGAAGGAATACTTCTGTATGACCGGAGCAGGAGCTTGGTTCAAATAGCCAACAGTAATTCAGACATGTTCCTGGTGCATGTTGGCCTGCCCTTTATCACCGCGGAGGAGGTCTGGTTTGGGGACTACAGGATTTCCTCTCTGCTCTTTGCAGATGATGTTGTCCTGTTGGCTTCATCGAGCCGGGACCTCCAGCATGCACTGGGGCGGCTGCAGCAGAGTGTGAAGCGGGTGGGATGAGGGTTAGCAACGTTAAAGCTGAGACCATGGTTCCAACTGGAGAAAGGTAGTTTGCCCTCTCTAGGTGGGTGGAGTGTTCCCGCCCAAGGTGTAAAGATTTAAATATCTTGGGGTCTTGTTCACGAGTGAGGGAAGACCGGTGCATGAGATTGACAGGCGGATCGGAGCGGCGTCCTTCGTTATGTGGTCGCTGTACCGGTCTGTTGTGGTGAAGAGAGAGCTGAGCCAGAAAGCAAAGCTCTCATTTTACTGGTCGATATTCTTTCCAATACTCACCTATGGTCATGAACTATGGGTCATGATCGAAAGAACGAGTTTCCGAATACAAGCGGCTGAAATGAGCTTCCTCCGTAGGGTGGCTGGGCGCTCCCTTAGAGATAGGGGGAGAAGCGCACCCGCAGAGAGCTCAGAGTAGAGCTGCTGTTCCTCCACTTCGAGAGGAGCCAGTTCAGGTGGCTCGGGCATCTGGTCCGGATGCCACCTGGACGCCTACCTGGGGAGATGTCTCACTGGGCGGAGGCTCCAGGGAAGACCCAGGACACGCTGGAGAGACTACGTCTCTCGGCTGGTCTGGGAATGTCTTGGGCCGGAGAGGAACTAGCAGGAAGTGGCCGGGGCGAGGGAAGTCTGGGCATCGGTCCTGGATAAGCAGAGGAAGATGGATGGATGGAATATGCAATTCAGGCTTGTTATATGAAAATACATTTTGCAATTTAGAATTCAATTTTACAATTTAATATGACATTTTTAAAATTAAAAAATAAATAAAAACAAAATCAATTGCATTTCAATTTGTCATGAGTTTTTGATGTCATAATTCAAATGACCATGCAATTTATAATTCAATATTAGAAGACATTTCAATAGGTGTTTTGCTTAAAATCCATTTTAAAGTAACTTAAAATATGTTCCATTGTAAAATGCCATCCTGTTTATGTCAAAATTTAAATAAAAAGTGTTTTTTCATTTGAATTATGACATACAAATTGACAAATAATTTGATATTTAAAATACAATTGCTTTTGTTTTTATTTAATGTTTTATTTTAATATTATCATATTGAATTGTAAATTTTAATTTTGAATTGTCAATTGCAATTTGGAAAATCCAACCTCTGTGAGGAACCTAAAAGCATTTTCAGAGTCAAACCTGTGACAGAAAAGTTTGTCTTAGCTCTCATAGACTCAGGAGTAACACGACTACAGATGGACTTTTCCAGCTCCTGTTGAAGAATCAGTCACCAGCACAGTAGAATTCTCCATCTACCACTGAGCAATAAACTGATGTAACAGCTGAGGTCAAACATCTGTGGAGTGATGGATCTCTATGGCAGCTGCTTTGAAAAATAAACACAAAGATTTCTGTTACATGGATTCTTTAGGATCAAATCTGATCATTGCAAAGTGGAAAGTACCTGTGACTTTAAAGAGGATTTCAGATTTTTTCACACATAAGTAAAAAGTTCACAAGAGGTCGCCGTGGTAGGTTTAGTTTGATTAGATATTACGCCATTAAAATCTAAGAGAGTTGTCGAACAACTTATGCACTCAAGAGTAATTAAATAAGTAATAAATATAACAATTTCTGAATATCTATTCAAGCAGTAATTCTCATTTAGAACTTAAAAAAAGTAAAAACTCTTGTACTATTAGAAGAAAATAAATTAAAATAAAGATAATTTTGTTTTCAGTAGTTATTTATGTGAATGAAGTACAGTAAACATAATTAATTTAGGCCCAACTGTCAATTCATCCTTTTTCTGAAGCCGCTGAATCCCTATCGGGGTCACTGGGTTTACGGCCCACTCCTAAATAAATATCACTTTCATTGGTTTGAATTGTAATTTCTTTCTATCTTCGTGCACATCTCTATCATTGACATAAAACTAGACTCTGGTGCTGTCGGTTTAAAAAACAAAAAAACAAAAAACAAAGCTGTAGTCATCAGTTACCTGCTGTGAGGGAGTGGTCAGAAGAAAATGGAAATGGTCTAACTTTCTTGTTCTTTAAACCAGAAAGTTTCACACATACCTTTCAGGTAGCTAATCCAATTTTTGCTACAGCTTTAACCCGCCCTGCAGAACTGTGAATTCAAACCCCCCAAAACCTTCCTCTGCCAACTGCTGTTATATTTAATAGTGAAAATTACAGAGAAGTTCCAATAAAAAAAGTGGCTAAAATTGGTCATTAAATTATCTTTTATGTCTTCGGTTTAGCAGACGAACAGAAAGGTGCATTATAGGAAAAACAGTTCCAGACTATGCAGCAGACATTTAATTTCAGCTATTATAATGATCCTCTGCTCTTCCAAGTTCTTCATGATGCCAACTGTCTTTATGTGTTCTTATGAGTGGGCCTCTATGCTTTTCCTGACCAAAAAACCCTCCAAAAAATTCAAATGAAATCTGTGCAGAAATAAATGTTTTGCCTCGAACTTTGTATAATATTACCAGCACTTTTTTGTAATTACAATTTCTTTTAAACTTCATATTTTGGAATATCCTTCGGGATTAAAAAAGCTTCTATTCCATTCTTTTTTTTTACATTATACTACAATAATGAGTTTGTAGCTTTGGTTTATTTATTTGAGTTCATTAAGATGTTTCATTTATCTATAGGTGTTTAATGTTTACTGTGCATCCATCCACAATGATAGAAATGACTTGGCTATTTTTGCATTTTTTAATGGATGCTACTGCTCCAACAGGATGATTTTATTTGACACAAGAGGACTTTTTTTTCCAATAAACTTGGATGTGCTGCTGGCAAAAGTAAGTCAAAGTCTTTAAAATGTAGAAAATTATGAACCTGTTATCATTTAATTATCGTGAAGATTTAATTAAATAAATGGCTTAATAAACACATAAAACATAAATGAAGTGTATTTTTCTAAACATGAAGTTGTGTTTTCCGGCTCTTGCTGGGTTTTGGTCAGAAAGATACTGACCAAATTGGCTTTCTTAGTGTTAAAGATTGTTTTACTGTTTGAGAATTTTTAACACTCGCAGTAAGCATTATCGCCACATGATGGCACCACAATACTCAAATTCCTTGGTTGCCAGACCAGAAGTAGTTTGTGGAAGAGTTGACAATAGAACAGACATGATAATACTTTTCTGCAGACATTTGTTTTAAATTGGAGTTTTTCACATAGTGGGATCTGCAGAATACTTGTCTTCATCTTAACCTCTGATTTTTCACTCCATGTTCATTTTCTGCTGCACCTCAGAACCAAAGCAGCGAAACATTTGCTTTTCATGCACCATAAAACAGAAAGCTCTCATAAATGCTAATGTTTTCAACAAAAAATAAAAAATAAAAATAAAATAAAGACAGGAAAACACAATGTTTTAACTGCAGGCAGCAGATAAGGCTCTGCATGTGCTTCTCTTCTTTTTTTAAATCTCCTATTTTTTTACTGGAATTTGTTACATTATTGTTGACATATAGTAACATTATTTAAAATGTTGGTCTATTGTAAATGACTTGTGTGGAGATTGTTTCTACAAGACTGATCAGTGTGACTAACCTTTACCCAAGCTGCAAGACCGGAGATATAAAAAATAGAAAGAGAAATGATCCTGTAATCAGATTGATTTCTGATATTTTATTAAACGCTCATTAAACCGTCTCACCATTATAACAATGTCCAAAAATGCACTGCTTAATCATTATCCACCTACAAGTGTCATTCAATTCAATTTAATGTTTACCTGTAGAGCCCAAAATCACAACAACAGTCGTCTGAATGGGCTTCGTACTGGTAATTGTAAAGTAAACATAAAATCAAAAGGATCATGAATACATAGAATTCAATAGGAACATTCTAAACTGAACTAACTAAACAGATTCAACTAAACTGGGCATCCCTGCCTGAGACCCACAGAAGACAGCTGCCTTTGCAACAGAATCAATTAGTTTTGCTGTATTTGTATCTTATGCTGATTTTAAGTGGCTCAGGCGGTTGAGCAGGTCGTCCAATGATAGAAGGGTCTGCAGTTTGATCCCCACTCCCCCCAGTCAACTGTTGTTGTGTCCTTGGGGCAAGACACTTCACCCTCCCTGCCTCCATTGTGGCTCCACTGGTGTGTGAATGTGTATGAATGATCCCGGTGATGGTCAGAGGGGCCGTAGGCACTAACTGGCAGCCAGGCCTCTGTCAGTCTGCCCCAGGGCAGCTGTGGCTACAACAGTAGTTACCATCACCAAGAATGAATGAGGAGTGAATGAATAATGGACACATTGTAAGTGCTTTCAGCGTCTGGAAAAGCGCAGATAATCCAATCCATTATTATTTTTAATTATTTTTAATATAAGACCTTTGAGATATGTTTGGATCTTAGATCAGTTATTGGAGGAGAACAGATTTTGAATCCTGAAATGTTTTTTTAAAAAGTTGGTGATTTAGTCTTTAAACACATGCGCGTCAATTCCTAAAACATATTTTTTCATAATTTTTTCATAATGCTGCAGACTTACAGCATGTCTGCTTTCGTTAGAAGTGAGTCTGCTGGTTCAGTTAAATCTGTGTGTACCGAGCCCAAACCAACACTTAACATAAATCTGTTTAAGTACAAAAGATTAAATCAATCGTATTCGTTTGTTTTTTTAATCTTAAAACACATTAAAGCATCACTGCACCTCCTTAATAGAGTCCGATTACGTGACATGAACCTAGTGAGGATGTTTCTCACACTTATTGACAAACATGGATGCCTCTCTGGTATTAGAAGTCATCAATTTATTTGGCAAAAGCTTTATTTTAATGCTTTCGGGGGTTTATATAACCACACCTCTGAGGTGCCCAGGGAAGAGTTTACTTAACAGTTCCTGTTACACAGCAAACTGTTGAATTTAATGGGTCCTCTGCTTCTCACCTAAGAAAATCAACAGTTGGACTTGATACACTCATAATCTCAGGATCCTGTTGCGCACACAAACACAGGACACAGGAAAGCAGAAACAAAAGAGTTTAATTCAGCACTGAAACTGAATGAAAACCAAGGCCAGATTCTCATGAGACCCGAGAGGAAACCCAAAACTATCTCGCAATGAATGGAGGAAACACACGGACTACAAACAGGTGAAATAATGACATGAGTGAACACAGGTGTACCCATCACGATGACAGGTGGGAGAGAAAAGTAACTTTAAGGAAAAAACCCAGGAGACAAGGAGCCGGAAACAGAAGGCAACAACAAAACTAAAACATTAGTACGAACCCCACCCCAAATACCCACATAAAGCCTTCCTCAGGTGTATTCTAGTGCAGGTGTGTCTTAAAGTTCCATTAAGGATAAAAAAATGTAAAATCCTTACAACGTGCGTCTCATCTACTTCACCCTTAAGTGTCTAAATATTTGCATATACGCTGTATATATTTCTTTAAAATAAAACACTCATTCAGTAGTGCAACCCTTTGTGCAACTCCAGTGATTTCAAAAGTCTTTTTCTGTTGTGTTCTTGCAGTATAATGTTCAGATATTGAACTGTGAACATTTGGACCACAAACAGCATCCTTTGGAGTTCTAAATAACTACATGTCACCATTGTGTGCTTTCTATTTATGCTCTTCCTTCTCCGCCACACAGCAATGAGACAGCTAATATAACCTGAAATGACCCCTACGCTGCTGCAACCTAGAGTATGTTCTCGTTCTGAGGTTGCGTGTTATGAAGCAACAGAAGCATTCAAGCAATTACTTTGAACACCGTCAAAGTACGGCTCATGCTTTTTGTTAAAAAGTTATGTCCTTTCCTCTGTGAAGGGTGAAGAGGCCGTTTTAGATCATCGCCAAACAGAGATAAAAGAGTGAGAGCCGTTCAATAGATAATTAAGTCTGACTCTGAAAATGCGTTGCACCACATCTCTTCTGAAAAGCCGCTGCACTGTAGAGGCACCCTGTCTAATCCAACAGACACACAGGAACAGTAAACAAGAAGTACATCTGCTGCAAAGAGTCATTTAAAGGTGCACAGTAGCATTTGCCTGGTGTACACACAGAACAGATGGGGCCCTGGTTTGCATACAAATGGACCTTATCCATTTTAGACTGATCAGATAAGGGAGCGATCTGCAGATTAAGACAAAGAGCTTAAGAACTAGCCCCGAATGACAGTTTCAAAGTCTTCTCACTGCAAAGGCTGCGGGTGGAGAGTCCACCGGCGTGGAGGGAGATGAGAGGGGAAGAAGTGCAACAATTAACACGTTATCTTTTACATCCTGAGGAATCTAAGATGGCAATTTGTGGGTTCAAAGCCATTACCCACCTTTAGGAATCTGCATATCACACCTTGCTGAACGTCTTCATCTTTGCTCACATGAAATAAGCCATTAAATTTGAGGGTTTAGACTCAAAGAGCCTCCAGGTTGTGTTGTTCTACATCAAACATTTGTGCTAATTTTTACAACAGATAGTAAAATTTCACATCAAAAAGAAAAAGCATTTATTTCAGTTTTTACGGTTATTGTCTTCTATCCTATAAAAAAAAAATCTAGAAAGTTAAATGAGTTATCACCAATGGAAATCTGCTTGGTTGCCAAGTGGTTGAGTGTCCACTTACAGATTAGAAGAATGTGGGTTTCAACTCCGTGGTTGAAAACCTCATTGGGACCTAATGCCTCCCAGTGGTTGGTTTGTGGGGGTGGGGAGTGTCCCGGGGATGAAACCACCAAATGGTTTCAAACTCGACTGTGACAGCAGCCACCCCAGGATCCAATGTGGAAAACAACTGTCACAAACTAGGATGAGAAAAGAAACTTTAGAATGAACATAACAGGAAAAAACAGAAAATCTAATGACTTCAGAGACTAAAGATATCAAAAGCAGTATTTTACCAACAGTGTTTTTTAAAAACCTATACCAAAATAATAAAACTGCATTACCACTGAAAATGTTGATTCATGGAATAATCTCAACAGAGAAATTAAATAATTACTTTTAAATGTGTTCCACACAATGCATAATCTGAAAAAACCATTGATACGTTAAGAATCTCTAATAGCTACAGAGGGTAGGAAAAAGAAAAAAATCATATTTGGTGATAGTGACAAAGTACTTGTCCCTTGTCCCCATTAGTCTCACAGGCTGACTGTTTGATATGACTTTCAAAGACATATTTGAATTTGTTTATTGATTTGCAGCGTTTTTCACCTCTCTTTCCTTGTGCCCAGATGATAAAACTGTGGCCAAGGCTTTCACTTCCTGTTTATGAGAGTTGGGTATGAGGAAGAAGAGGGGGAAGGGGGTTGGGTTTGTTTAATTACCTTTTGGTTTGTAATGAATGTTTGTTTCTTCTTTTATGTCTGTTTGTTTTGTATGAATACATCTAAATGTCTAGTTTTTAAGAAACCTGTATCTTTTGTCTGTTTTGTTCAGAAAAGTGGCTTTCTCCCTGGGCGCGGCCTATGAAGTTAGATTTACTGCAAACGTGTTGTCTGTCCGAGATTTGTCTCTGTAAAACTGCTTCAACTTTGTAGAAAAAGGAAAAAACTGAAATTTACAGACAAATAGTTTTTTTCTAGAGTTTTACAGATGCACACATTTCTTATTACAGGTATAACATTGTTTTACATGTCATGATTTGAACTTGTCTTGTTTTTGGTCCTTGTTCTGTCTTGTTTCTGTTTCCTGTTTTATTTTGAAAGTCTCCTGTCTTGTCTGTTTTCTTGAGTTTTACTTCCTTTGGTCCCCATCAGCCATGATCGTGTCCACCTGTGTCTTGTCTGCCCTGTCTGTATACAAGTCTTGTCTCTGCCTTCCTCCTGTGTTGGTCCATTATTCCTGTTCCGGTGTTCATGTCATGTCATGTCATGTCATGCCATGCCATGTTCCTCGTTCCTCGTTCCTTGTCTCATGCCTTGCCACAGTAAGTTTTAGTTTTGTTTTGTCATCCTGCTCTGCAGCGCCCTTTGTTTGTAATTAAACCCCTTGCCCCGGAACTTTGTGCCTCTTGCCTCTGCATTCTGGGTCCTACCGGCTTTCGAGCCACCTCACCGTGACAGAATGGACCAACCTTATTTCCTGGACCCAGCAGAGCGGGACATGCGGCTTTTAGAGGCCTACTGCCTGGAAGCAGAGCAGACCAGGACATTCTGGGTGTTTGACCAGGCCCAGTTTGCCTCATATCCCTGGAGTGGGAGCCACCAGGACTTTGCTGGGAGCCGGCTTGCCCTGAGGGGGGGTCGTCGTCGCCGCCGTCCCCCACAGTCACGTTCAGTGGTGGTCCGGGATGCACCACAGCCACGTTCAGTGGTGGTCCCCGATGCATCACAACCTCACCCAGTGGTGGTCCCGGACGCACCACAGCCATGTCCAGTGGTGGTCCCGGACGCACCCCGACCCGTCCCGGCTCCCAGGGGGTTGCCGCCTGCACCCCGACCCGTCCCGGCTCCCAGGGGGTTGCCGCCTGCACCCCGACCCGTCCCGGCTCCCAGGGGGTTGCCGCCTGCACCCCGACCCGTCCCGGCTCCCAGGGGGTTGCCGCCTGCACCCCGACCCGTCCCGGCTCCCAGGGGGGTGCCGCCTGCGCCCCGACAGGTCCCCGCTTCCAAGGGCATGCCTGAACCTCCAGCCGGCTCCACGCCCGACCCGCCAGAGCCTGACTGCTGGCCCGACCCGCCAGAGCCTGACTGCTGGCCCGACCCGCCAGAGCCTGACTGCTGGCCCGACCCGCCAGAGCCTGACTGCTGGCCCGACCCGCCAGAGCCTGACTGCTGGCCCGACCCGCCAGAGCCTGACTGTTGGCCCGACCCCATGCCAGACCCTGACTGCTGGCCCGACCCCATGCCAGACCCTGACTGCTGGCCCGACCCCATGCCAGACCCTGACTGCTGGCCCGACCCCATGCCAGACCCTGACTGCTGGCCCGACCCCATGCCAGACCCTGACTGCTGGCCCGACCCCATGCCAGACCCTGACTGCTGGCCCGACCCCATGCCAGACCCTGACTGCTGGCCCGACCCCATGCCAGACCCTGACTGCTGGCCCGACCCCATGCCAGACCCTGACTGCTGGCCCGACCCCATGCCAGACCCTGACTGCTGGCCCGACCCCATGCCAGACCCTGACTGCTGGCCCGACCCCATGCCAGACCCTGACTGCTGGCCCGACCCCATGCCTGACGACCCCATGCCTGACGACCCCATGCCTGACGACTCCACGCCTGACGACTCCACGCCTGACGACTCCACGCCTGACGACTCCACGCCTGACGACTCCACGCCTGACGACTCCACGCCTGACGACTCCACGCCTGACGACTCCACGCCTGACGACTCCACGCCTGACGACTCCACGCCTGACGACTCCACGCCTGACGACTCCACGCCGGACCTGCCTCGCCGGACCGCTCGGCCCCCCGGCCGTCCTCCGGACCTGCCTCGCCGGACCGCTCGGCCCCCCCGGCCGTCCTCCGGACCTGCCTCGCCGGACCGCTCGGCCCCCCGGCCGTCCTCCGGACCTGCCTCGCCGGACCGCTCGGCCCCCCCGGCCGTCCTCCGGACCTGCCTCGCCGGACCGCTCGGCCCCCCCGGCCGTCCTCCGGACCTGCCTCGCCGGACCGCTCGCCCCCCCCGGCCGTCCTCCGGACCTGCCTCGCCGGTAGGCGCGGCCCCCCGGCCGTCCTCCGGACCTGCCTCGCCGGTAGGCGCGGACCCCCGGCCGTCCTCTGGACTCTTGTGCCCAACGAGGTTTATCCTCCGGGGCCCCCCCCTCATGTGACTTTTGGAACCTCGGAGCGGTTCCTTGAGGGGGGGGTACTGTCATGATTTAAACTTGTTGTCTTGTTTTTGGTCCTTGTTCTGTCTTGTTTCTGTTTCCTGTTTTATTTTGAAAGTCTCCTGTCTTGTCTGTTTTCTTGAGTTTTACTTCCTTTGGTCCCCATCAGCCCTGATCGTGTCCACCTGTGTCTTGTCTGCCCTGTCTGTATATAAGTCTTGTCTCTGCCTTCCTCCTGTGTTGGTCCATTATTCCTGTTCCGGTGTTCATGTCATGCCATGTTCCTCGTTCCTTGTTCCTTGTCTCATGCCTTGCCACAGTAAGTTTTAGTTTTGTTTTGTCATCCTGCTCCGCAGCGCTTTTTGTTTGTTCTTTTTTGTATTAAAACCCACTAGCCCTGATCCTCATGCCTCCGCCTCTGCGTCTGGATCCACCCGGCTCTCGAGCCACCCTCCACCGTGACATTACAGACGGACAATATATAGGTTTTTGACAAGTACAAGATCATTTCACAAACAGTAAAAAATTTTTCACAAGTACGAAAACTTCTTATGGACAGACAATACTTCTGTAACAAATTTAACTTCACAGGACCAGCCAATTAATCTGGAGCCCATAAGGGTGAGGATCTGAGTGTAAAGGAAGACTAAAGGGGGAAGAGCAGGTGTGAGCTGTGCAGAAAATGTGTCAAATATATTGTGAAAAATACATTGTTTCCAAACCTTTTTTTGGCGCCTGCCTGCTGTGTAAACCAGGCAGCTCTGATTACACTACATTGTGACAGTGACGAAAAATCAATCCCGGAATTAACTTGGGTGCTCTTTCATCTAATATTATTTAACTACTACCGTATTTCTTCACTTAAAAAGCGTCATTTTTTCTTTCAAAAATCTACAGTGCGCCTGATAATCTGGAGTGCTTTATAGTATAGAATAACTCAGGTTTTTCTTACTGATGATGAAGCGATATTGAGAGGTACACTTTGTCAAAAGGTCAGACATTTTTTTTATGAGTTGAAAACAAGGTTGGGTTTTTTTTTAAATATACTAATGCGGCAATTGTGTAGGACTGTTTATTTATTTGTTTTTCTTACGTCTTGCTTGTGTAGCAGGATGAATTGGCTCAGGTGTATAGCGGGGAGGATAATTACAGGCAGTGCCTGTCAAGTTATTTTGCCCCACTTGAAGGGGAAAGCATCAAATGGAGGAAATGCCAGCAGGACTCCACTCATGATTCGGAAACTCCATGAACTTTGTCTCTTTTCTTTATTTGCATTTGACTTTAGACAGAACTTTTCCACGTGAGTTAATGAGTCGGTTGAAGAAACCAAGCAAGGTGAAAAACCTGTACAGAAATAATGCTTATGAAAATATATTCTGTTTTACAATTAAATTACAAATAACTATAATTTAATTTCAAATAACAAAATATCATATTTCAAATGATCAAATTTCACACAACAATGCACCGTGATCAATTAATCGAACAGACATAGAAAATACATTTCAAACAATTCACGTCTAAAGCGCACCGATAATGCGATAGACAGCTGATCTCTAAAGGCTCCCCTGAAACAGCTGATCAACCCCCAATCACTTCCGCATCTTACCGGCTGCCTCTCCACTTTTTTAAATGCCTTGGGGTGGATTTTTCTTTCATCTGACGGTTGGCCCGAACGTCTGCTTCCTTCAGCTCGCCTGTCAGATCAGATCACCGCTTTTGCGCGACACGTAAATCACAATGCGCAGGACTGACGCGGGTTTAACTAATCTCACCTGTTGCGGTTGACCTATTTTTGGAAACTTATTTTTCAATTTTAAATATTTTTATAACTCACTTTCCAAATATTCAATTTCCACCCTGATTTATCTTTTTTCAACCATTTTAATCTACATATACACACGCTTTTTTTATCTTTTCTTTCCGAGCTTTAAATGAGTTTTGACCTAAGAGTGGCCTCATGTGGCACTATAAAAAGGCCAATGCGTTCACCGGCTGGCACGGTAAATGCTGTATACTTGTATAGTCCTTTCCTACCTTCCTCGAAGGCTCATAGTGCTTTACAGTCACAGTTTTTTTTACCCACTTACACACACATTCAGACACTGATGGCAGCTCCACTGCTGAATACTGGCGCCAACATTCCACCAAAGGCAAGAGGGATTTAATGTCTTGCCCAAGGACACTTCGACATATGGGTGGGCAAGACGGGAATCAAACCTGCTATATTCTGTTTAGAGGTCAACCTTGGTGACCCCCTTCATTTTGGGCATCATTTGCCCACTTCCTGTCTGCACACTTCCGGGTAGCCTTTCAGGTAACATAGCGGTGGTGACTTGTTTACGGGAGTTTGTTCGCCGGCATCAAGACTCCATACTGTTCATTTTACCTCCAGATTATAATAATATTAATAGTTCACTAATTTCATCAACTGATGGGAGGTTAAAAGCAGAAAACAAATTAAGTGGGGGAATTAGAGCAGGGGGATTGAATTTGGACTTGAAGACGGCTTAAGTTGCTGATGGATCTGCTCAATTTTAGTAGAGAGTAGTGAAAAAAGAGCTCTTGTGTTTCCTATTGGAGAGTTTACTAGACCAGAGAAATAAGTGATTTTTGCCTCAGAAATACAATCATTGCATTGAGAAATATGAGTCGTGTACATTTGCTTATGGACAGTAAGACCAGTTTTTCGGTTTAATCTTTCCAGTTGTCGTCCTTGGGCTTTCAGTTGTCTGAGAACGGGCGTGAATCAGGGTGCAGAAGTGGAAAAGTGATGGACCTGGATTTAAGTGGAGCAAGATTGTCCAGGAGATTTTGGAGGTTGCCATTGTAATGTGAGAGTAGTTCATCTGGAGTGGAAAGACTGTCAGTGGGGGGGAAGCTGTTGATGAGTAAAGAAAAAATGTCCAGGTTGATGTCCTTAATCTTATGGAAGGTTACAGTTCGGGTAAGGTTGGTTTTGGAGAGAGAGAGGTTGACCTTAAAAGAAGACAGCATGTGATCTGAAAAAGGGAAAATATCCGGTTTACAGTCCAGAGGGTGAACACCTGAATAACAAACAAGGTCAAGTACATGTCCATTCTTATTGGTGGGGAAGTTGATGTGCTGATGAAGATCAAAGCTGTCCAGACAGGATGTAAAATCTTTGGTGAGGGTGTTGCTGACGTTGTCCATGTGAAAATTAAAATCACCTAAAATTAATAGGTTGGATGAATGTGTGGAGAGATGAGTCAAAAAATCAAAGAAATCAGTGATAAAATCCTTATTTGGTTTTGGGGGCCGGTAAACAGTTGCAACAATAGTTGGCATTGGTCCAGATAGCTGACATACAGTGGCCTTGAAGGATTGATAGGAGGATACAGTCACAGGCACGGGCCTCCAGTTATCACGGTGGATCATAGTGATGTAAACAAACCCCGAAGGTGTTACGTCGTTCAAAGAGGTAACGTCATTCGGCTGCTGCCAAGTCTCTGTTAGACACATGAAGTCCAACTTTCGATCGACGAGGAAATCTTGGACGAGATGCCCTTTGCTCGTGAGCGAGCGGATGTTTAGTAGACCGAAGTTGGCCGTCGTGCTGGAGAGGTTAGCAGCACTGGTGTCGTTAGCCACCCGGGGCCAGGTGAGCCAGCGTGGCAGGGTCAGCGCGGCGTCGGGAGTTCCTCAGCGGACGTCGGGTAGAAGACCAGAAATATCTGAACGAGTTGGAGTAACCATCCTGGAAAATACGCCGTGAGCCCTGGTGAAAGTATCTCCGACAGGGCTGATAGAAAATGTCCGGGTGCTGGAGTAGCGTTGGCGGGGGTGCATCAAGGTGAGTCAGGCGGAGTTTTGCGAGGTCTCTTGTCTCTTGACCAGAGACAGTATGGTCCAGGCAAGTAGAGTCCACTCAGGGTTGATCCACATTGTATCCGGCGTGGCGAGGAATCAGCAGGCAGGCTAGTTCACACACACACAAAAAAAAAGCCGGATGTTGTTCAGAACCGGACGTGAACAGATCCCGGTGACAGTCCACAGGTAGTTGGACAAAAAGTGGTATTGATAGATATCCAGAATTTTAGAGCAAAAAAACAGAGTCCATAGGCGTAGAAATGCTGAAATTTGGTCCAGGGGAGCAGCGGCAGCCGGAAGCGCGCTAGCGTTCACTCGACCCGGAAGCAGGTATATAAAACAATCAATGTAACTCCACCTCAGGCATTGAACTGAGCTTAATTATAGCCCCTGCAGTTGATCTCTTCCATCCCAGGTGATGAACAGTCTGTCTGGTAAGTCAGCGATGGTCAAGCCCTGCACTTGCCCAAGCCGTCCT
This sequence comes from Oryzias latipes, assembly GCF_053564925.1. NCBI lineage: Eukaryota > Metazoa > Chordata > Actinopteri > Beloniformes > Adrianichthyidae > Oryzias > Oryzias latipes. The sequence goes on from NC_136246.1 coordinate 9,637,464, forward strand.
TTATTTTACCTAATCCTTTTTTTTCATCACCAAGGACTTTCACCAAGGACTTTCTGATACTCTGCTGAACAGCCGCTACTTTATTTATGCTGGTATTCCTGACAACTTCAATTGCCTATCCCCGCTTGTGTGTTCCTGATCCCTTTTGGACTACGATCGACAGTTCTGCTGAGGTGTTCACCAGCTTCTATGGCCAAAGGAGGCGAAAGGAGGACTGACGGCCGGATTCGCCACCCACCGTCCACCGACAAAAAGATCAGCAGCACCCTCAACACCGAGCAGCACTAGACTTACTGGCTAACCCCCTGTTTATGTAGCCAATGATTGAGTTTATTGAGTGGATGAGTGTCTGTATGCGATGTGTGAGTTTTCTTGTGTTGCAGGTTTTGATTTGTTTTGGGTTGTTAACCGGAGCTCAGGAAACTGCTGGGACCCGCCCCTGTAGGATTTCCTTTTCCTTTTTTCTTTTTCTTTAAATAACTTTTCTTTGCGGAAAATTTAATTAATCCTTTTTTGTTAGCCCCCTTCCGTCATCCCTCATCCCTGAGGACCCAGGTGTCAGTCCCGTGTTTAAGGTGGAGGCCTTCCCTGGTTTGGAGTGGCGTGTCCTTGGGTTGAAGTGTTCACAAGTGTATGTGATCTGCATCACGTGATTGGCGTGACTTCTCTTCTTATGTTCTTCGGGAGCCTCCCTTAACCAATTTAGGTCCACAGCATACTGAGCTTTTGTCTTTGTTTTAGATGTGCATGTATTTTAACAATTTATTCTTAGATTTGGTTTTAGAATCTTGTAATTAAATTTGTTTTAACCCTAAAACCCCGGTCTCCTGCCTTTGTGTACATCCCTCTATTTTTCTCTTGCCTCACTAGCAGGTTCAGAGTTGGCACAGTTACAGTAATGTTTTTTTTAGTGGTAGTCTGTTTTTGTATGTGTTACTAAAAAGTTGGGGGTTAGTGCAGTCACAGTAGCGTTTGTTTTTGCCGTATCAGTCTGAATTTTTACGTGTTGCAAAGGAGGTTGGGAGTTACAGGTATTATATATTGCTCTAAGGCAGCTAAGGCTTCTAACGTATTTAACTTGTAGTGTTGGAAACATGTAGTAGAGTTACTGTGAACACACTTGCAGTCTTTTCAGACATGTCTCTGACTTGTCTCGCTTAATGTACCTTATAGTTCAGCACACCTTTTAAATGACCAAAGTTTGAAAACAGCCCATCCTTTCACAGTGCGCCTTATGATCCAGAGTGACCTTTAGTGCAAAGAGATGGTAAATGACTGGGAAAAATCAGTTAATCAATCATAATTTTTTTATAAATATTATGTCTGCTAAGAAAAAAAAGATTTTGATTAGATTAGATTAGATTTGCTTTATTGTCATTGTCCATCGTACAATGAGATTGAAGCATCACCAACAGTGCAAGAACAGCAAGGAAGGAACATCTTAATACAATGAAATCAATCAAACAAACAAACAAACAGTATGTAAAAGTGTGCAAGTGTAAACTGTAATGGAGAGTGCCGAAATTAGTGTGCAAAATTGCGAACGAAAATTGTGTGTAAACATGTCAGAAGTGCAACAGGTAGAGGTCCACCTGAGAACTCATGAACTGAAGTGTTACATCTTTTGAATCTGATTTGGATTTTAAATGTTATGTAAATTAAACAAACAAACAAAAAAGCTGTGCATGCAAGAAAAACAAGAAAAAAATCACTGTGCTTCTGGAGGCAATCATCCAATCTTTAAAACACTTCAAAGTACTTGGAAATCGACAAGTTAGTCCATTTCTAAGTATGTCTCCTTGCTTATATTTTAGACATAAAGGGTTCCATAACATCCGTAAATGTAGAGGCACATGATAACATACAGAATATAGATTAAACTCAGAGAATTTTCGTGGAGAGCGAAACCATTCTGTGTAAATAAATGTGCGTCCAGCTTTAGGATCAGCTCATTCTGTGCAACCTGTAGTGGCTGCAGGCCAGTAAAAAGAGGAGCTTATCAGTACCTTCCTTTAGCTGGCTCTCCTCTATCTACAATCTGAGAAACACTTGTGTGTAATAACAAGAGGTTTCTAGATATTCATCAGCTATCCACTTCTTTAGCCAAACAGTAATATTTTTGATAGTTTCACCCCTGGACTGCTACAGCACCCATTTGCATCAGCGCATTTGAATGTTTTGATAGGAGCAATATTTCTTTTGTCTTCTGTCTGCAGGAGGATTACTTTTCCGAGAATTTTCACAAAACAGCATTTAATAAGCAGCGCTGATAAGGCCTCCTTTGGAAAGAGATAACAGCCTGTCCGAGCGCATTATTGATCCTGTGTGACCCGTTTGTTGAAGAAAAGCCGAGAGGGGTTATGCTCCATCCGCGCTGGGAGATGCTCCTAGAAGAGGACAGCCAGGGAAAGCAAAGCTGCTTATCAAAATACTGGAAAAAATGACATAAAAGACAGTTTACAATTAAATCAGATTATTTAGTTCAAATATAAATCATAACAGCTTATTTTAACTACAAATTAAAAACTTTAATACGTTCTAAGTATTTATTTTTCGTCAACAAATCTAATGATAGATGAGTTTATGATTGGTCTAAACTGAAGAGGTTCAGCTAAATCGTATGTGTCCGCAGCTTGCTGCAGCTGGAAGCGAAGCGCAGTGACGGCAGCCGCTGAAGCTCAGAAATAAAGCCTTGTCATGTTCCTGTGCGCCAACAGTGAACCCTTGCTGCGTGCTAGATGGCAGAGGCACACTGGGGGCCGATGCACATGACCTTCTACTATCAGAGCAGACACGCTCATTCATCACTGCAACCTTGAATCATTGTTTTACTCAGCTTGAGCCCTTATGTTTCTGTTCACGCAAAGAAGAAAAAGAATAACTGCATTTTGGTTGGAGGCAACAGAAGCCTGTTTCATTTTAGTGCCTCTGTTACCGGTACTAAAATCATCTTTGAACAACACATGTGTCAATCAAATTAAATTATTTCCTTTTTTTTTAAATCAGAAGAGGCTTTCTCTCATCTGTACGCATCATGAAACAAAAAACTTTCACACGTGGGAGACCCCTTTTTGCATTGCTTAAAGGAGATTGTTTTTGACACAGCAGGGTTGCAGTGCATAAACCTCAAGAGGAGCTTCTGGTTGGGCTTGTGTCTGTTAGTGTGAGCGTGCGTGTGGATCTGTGTGTTTGCTCCATGTTCTCAATCCAACTTTAAAGGCATAGAATAATCTTTAGTGGTTGAAGCTGGTGGATCGCCCACTGTTTTACAGATCTGTAGCAGAGCAGCAGGCAACACATGAACCAAACAGGTGAATAAAAGACTTGGAATATATAGCTTTATAAAAAAAGACAGACAGAAAAACCCTCAGTTTCACAGCAATGTATCATTTTGCACAAAAATTGTGGTTAGACTCAAGTTAGACTGGCATAACATTAAGTTTGTTGGGGCATTTCATGTGATGAATCCGTGCTTGTGACTGTTAGAAAGTAGGAAAATAGACAATCAGCAGAAAGTTTGTGTGGTTGTCTTACAAGCGCTTATGTATTACATGCAGTAAGGGTCAGTCCTCTGACCGGACCAACAAGTGCAGTGGACAGCATCACCTGTAAGTCATAAGTACATGTAAATGACATCATTCTAACAAATACTTCACGATAAAGTTATCACACGCACGGACAATACGTTCCATTTCCCTTAAGGAGGCCATACGAGCCACCTTAAGCGTCACCAAGACGCTCCCTTGAAGATGCGGCCGTTCCTCTCTATGACCCTTTATGGGACAGGGTAACCCAAAACCTGAAGCACCCATAGGCTGCGGGTCCACGCCCCTCACGGGTGAAAGTGACTAAGGGTTAGCAGTTCAAACATTTCTGAGTTGTACTCAGGGAAAGAAAACAATCTAATGTGCAAGTACAGTATCCAACACTGAAATCAAATGTTGAATTATTTGAATAGAAAAAATGTCCTAGAAAACGACCACAGAGAACGCTTTTACAATAATTCAAAAAATGATCAGAGTGGGACTTTAAAACCTTTCTTTTGCATCTTTGTGAAAACATTATCAAGTTTGTATTTTAGAGCCATTCTGTGGTGTTGTGTTAATGTTTTTTTCCATGCAGTCCATTACTGTTGCTCTACAAGTAATCAGTAAGTTTGACATGTGTCTGATTAGAAAATCCCTCCAGATTAACATGTGAAATATTACTGAAGGTGTACTTATTCCTGACATATACAACAACAAACTGGATGAAATACCACAAGGACTGGAACTAAACCCCACTGAAGTGTTATTTTGTTTTTTTTGCCACTCTGGATGAGCAAGTCTTCACACAGGATGTTAACAGAGACTATACAGAGAGAATTCTGCAGATCAGAACTGCTTCAAAATAAAACAAACAACATAATGGAAGAAACTGAATATAGAAATTTGTGTTTTGTTATTCGTAACCCTTGTGCTATCTTAGATGACCCCACCCTTACATTGACGTGTTATTCCTACCATGACAAAGGTGGATAAAGGTGGAAAGATTTCATGTAATCCATGGACACCATTGAAGATCACAAATCATTGAAGAAAAAAGGTTCAGAGCACTGTCTAGTGGGTCTAGATGACCCAACTCCCAATGTTAATGTGCCTAGGATAGCACAACGGTTAAACAGCATAGGTGCTGCCTGTGGTCTGGAAGGTGATGTAGGGAGATGAAGGGCCCTTATTGACTAATTTTTTAAAAAGTTAATTAGTACATTGTTTACTAGCTTGAAAGAAAATTAGATAAAGTTGTGCAAAGAATTGCACTAATTAAAAAAAAGAATAGGCTGAGCATAGTTTTGCAAAGAAAAAGAAATGTATATTTAGACAGTTGTAATATTTTTTAATAATGCCCAGCTCATGGGGACTATGAATCATTTCTGGAATTGTGTGAAACAAGTGTTGTCAGTGCAGAAACAGTTATTTTCATTGTTCAGTTAATTCTTTAGACATGTTTTTTCAAAATTTACTTTATTTACTTTTTTTTTTTAGACTTTTTGTTTATTGGCTTCTACCATTGTTCTTTAAACATAGTTCCCGCTGACATGTCACACTTTTATATTTGGCAAAAAAGACTGATTATTCTAAATTTTCTTAGATTTTCTGAGTAGCCAATTTTATCTATCAAGTTTTTCTTTGAGACAAGAATAGGGAATGATGGGATTTGAACATCGTCCTCATTTTTAGTTTCCTTTCCCAAATAGCCACAAATCCTCTCAGCTTGTGTAGTTCTTGTTGCACTTTGGAAAACTAGCAAAACTGCGATCAGCTTTCCTTCTTTTTATTATTCATTTTAAATCAGTGCAACAGAAACCACAAGCACCACAGCATCAAAAATGCATAATGGCTTTTAAATCCAACCTATTGGATTTGAGATTTAATGTTGTATCATAAATATCATTACACTGCAGAGTTTCCAAATAGGAGTTCTGCAAGAAGCAAAACATTGGTTCTGGAAGAACATGAAGAAATTTCTTTTTTGTCAGAGCCTTTCAGATGATATCTCCTGTAGAGACCTTAAAAAATCCTTCTACCTGCAGCCATTAATAACTTCATAAAACACTGCAACAAAAACATGTGTGTACTGAAAAGCAATGTTTTTAAAACAAGTTCAAAAATAGGGAACACAAGACGTTTTTCCAGTTTGCAAGTAAAGACATGTGCCAATTAAAGTTATAAAAATTTGAAGAGAAAAAAAAAAGAATTTGTCTTTAGACAAAACAAAATAAAAATAAAATAAGTTGCTCTTTTTGAACAAAAACTATCTTAAAATTTGCTGTAAACACTCATATTGCTCTGATCATCAGCATGTACTGTTACGAAAAATTTTACGACTTTAAAGTAGGTGCATTTGCATACACTTTTACTTTTTGACCCCAAAAATATCCTATTTTAAGCGCTACAGAAGTCCAACTATTCTTATTTCCAGACCACTTCATTTTTGGATGAAGTTGTCAAAACAAAATGTAAATTATGAGCATAAACATAGTTTAATTAGAGATATGACTTAAAGTGTTTTCAAGATCAACAAGACATTTAAGATTTAATGTCTTTAAACAAGTTGTTCCGTTTTAATGAAGAGTTACTAGGAAGGTAGTTTTCTTATGTCAAGTGTAACAGCTTGGCTAAAGAAACACTTAGTGATATTTTGTGTTTTTGCTGTGAAAAAACTGTGCAGGAGAAACAGCATGGAGGAGAACAGAAAGCAAAGGAGAGAATACTTTAAGTTACTTCAAGGGAAATTAAGAAAAAGTATGAATGTCGATGTCCATCTAATCCAGGTCCAATAAGTCCTTCAGATGTGTTCATCGGAACTTCACTTGAACACACGATTCTGGCTACGTTCACACCGCAGGCTGAGACGACCCAATTCTGATTTTTTTGCCCCTATGCGACCTGTATCTGATCTTTTCATGACAGTCTGGACAACACTGATCCTGGCTCCAATGCCTTCTTAAAATGAGAAGATTGTAATTGTGCTGGCTCCTTTGTGAAAATAAATGTAATACTGCAAAAAGAGCTCCGCTGTTGACAACACTGTCGTTTGTTGTTTTTTTTTTTTTTTTATTCTTGTATTTTATGACATTTTATCATATACATATCTGTTTAATCTAGAATTTTACTTGTATACTTTTTATGATATTTTACCACATTTATTTTATTTCAAATTAGACTGTTTACGAGTGTTTTCTCACCCTCGGCTGGGGTGTTTGGGTCTTTACAGACACCCCTGCCAATAGGAGGACAGGGCAGACGGCGCCTTCTGGTTTCTCTTTATTCTGGTTTCTCTTTATTTTATTTAATTAATTATTTATTTATGTTCCACTGGTGTTCGTCTTTGTGTATTTTATTGCGCGGGGCTAATTTAATGTATTTTATTGTATTTTATTGCATTTGTTTTTGTTTTTATGTACAGCACCTTGAGCTGTCTTTCTTGTCATAAAAGGTGCTTTATAAATAAAATTAATTTGAATTTGTTGACATCCATTGTTAACGTTAGCTACTTCCGCAAACAACAGTGATGTCGTTCCCCGTTGAATACTCTTCTGGGCATGCGGGTCACTTCTGGGTCATTTCACGTTTCCACAGGAGATCACAAAAGTTCGCATTTAATTGGAAATGTGAACGGCCTTTCAAAAAAATCGTATTTTTCCAAAAAATCCGGAATTGAGCATTAAGCCCTGCAGTGTGAACGTAGCCTTTGACTAATCACACAATGGCTGTCATTAGTATTGACAAGCGGAATGAGTAGAAAATGAGTTGTGTCTCATTTTAAAAAGCTGAATTTGTCCTATTCACTGCTGTCATCAAATGAAAGAAGTGTACAAAATAAATCTCCTCCATGTTGCTACAATGTGGAATATAAAAAAACAACAAGTCAGTCTTTTGGTTTTGTGTGAGCATGATCATAATATTTGATCGGTGACCTGTGTACTTCCAGCAGTCTAATACACTGCCATATCAAGATGCTGATTAGACAGCATGATTATTGCACAGGTGTGCCTTAGACTGGCCACAACAAAAGGCCACTCTGAAATCTTCAGTTGTATCACACAGCACAATGCCACAGATGTCGCAAGTTTTGAGGGAGCGTGCAATTGGCATGCTGATAGCAGGAATGTCCACCAGAGCTGTTGCCAGGGAATTGAATGTCCATTTCTCCACCATAAGCAGTCTCCAAAGGCGTTTCCAAGAATTTGGCAGCACATCCAACCAGCCACAAGAAAAGGCGATGGCCACTCTGAAATCTAGATATGGCACACCTGTGAGGTGGGATGGATTGTCTTGGCAAAGGAGAAGTGCTCACTATCACAGATTTAGATAGATTTGTGAACAATATTTCAGAGAACTGGTTATTTTGTGTATGTGGAAAATGTTTCACATCTTTGAGTTCATACCGTAAAAAAATGGGAGCAATAACAAAAGTGTTGCATTTGCATTTTTGGTCAGTGTACTTTAACTTTGTTTACTGTGGAGTTACTCTATTACATGACAAAGATTTGAAGCTATAAAATAACACAAAGAAATGAATACAGGCAGAGTAAAGAAGATTTGTAATGTTCCTCAATGGATCTATTACAGTTGAAGCATGGATGCAAAACAAATGGTTTCTGTTTAGAGAAATCCGCTCCAATCACATAGATTTTATGAGAAACATTACAAATTGCACAAATGATTCACTCGGTCAGGAACAACATGAAGGGTTTCATTCCAATAACCAAAATGAAAAGGTTTGGTGCCTGCTGGGACAGCAGAGGGAGCAGAGGAAGAAGAGGAGAGAAGAAGTGATGGATAGTCTTACTTCCTGCAGGAGAAAGGTTTGATTAATGGCCGTCCACTCGGCAAAACACACCAGCTGTGAGGGGAGATAAGTACCAATACAAAGAACAAATTACTGTCTCTACTGTCATAATTAACCTCAGAGACCAAAGCATGCAGGAAGTGTAGATTCATGTACAGACTGCATCACTTCCTCTGTATTTCACTTTGGGAAAGGAAAAACTGCAAAACATAGAAATGCATATAAGGTTAAGTACTAAATCTGTCCTTTTGTTGCAGAATTTCAAGCTTTTTTATTACTGGATGCGGAATTCCCAAAGACTTATGAGAAAGTTACTGGATGAAATTCTTTGAAAATGATTCCTCCGTGGATGTAACTGTCAACCCTTGTGCCAAACACATTCCCAAAATCTGAATTTACAGACCACTATGATTTTGGGAAAAGAAGCTTGCTTTATGTGAGGAAAACTTTAACAAACGCTTTGGATTGTCGATTTGTGGTGATTGTCGTGATTGCTCCCAAAAGGCATGTTTTTGCTGGAGATTGAGGAAAGGACAACTTGTAGTGATGGGTCATGCTCGAAAGCAGTAATTCTAAGACTCTCAAATGTTGGGAGCTGATTCTTTACTTTTTTTTTGGTTTCGCACTCTCTGCCTGTTTGTTAACACTAAACGGGATTCACACATCAGGGGGATTGAGTTTCAATGTTATGTCAATGGTACAGACGCAATTTAACCCTTTGATGCGCAACATATCCACACCCCCTCTAATGCGCAACAGGGGTCTAAAATGACCCGCATTCATTTTCTATGTAATCTTATGATGGCTGAGTTTTTATTTTGTTGTATCTTTTAAAATATATATTTTTTACTGTTGAATATTCCAAGTATTCTCTACATATCTTGTTTTTTATTAACTCAGAATATTATTTACACTTTTCCTTTCATACTTAATGGATAATAATGGTTTTTACAACAAATGTACATACACGGATCAAAAACGACCCAGTCATTCAAGTGTGATTTTGATCAAATTACTTAATAATAATAACATTCGTTTTGAAGTAATATTTAGCAATGAGTTGGGGCAAAACATTTATTTCTTTAATTAAAACATGGTTATTTTCATTTTGTAACACATACCTCTGATAACATAACATGTCTAACAATCTAAACTGTATCAGCATTTTAACAACTTTAAACTGGTGTGGCACATCTGTTTAACCAATTGCGACCTTCGATTTAACATTCTCACAAATTATAATTTGATATTTGTTCTCTGCACACAGGTCTGGTGCAGAGAAAACACCAGCTTTTGACTTTTCTCTTTTAGGAAACTTGGCAGATCCCACACCTCTTCCTCTTCTTTTGGCCCTCCTGTCTGACGTTCTCTTCAGGCTGGATGGTGGCTATGTTTGTTTTTTTAAACCTACATTTTCCCATTGCATGAAAATAATAATAATGGATTGGATTAATTTGCACTTTTCCAGATGCTCAAAGTTCTTACAATTTGTCCATTATTTATTCATTCTTCATTCATGTAGCTACTGTTGTAGCCCCAGCTGCCCTGGGGCAGACTGACAGAGGCGGGGCTGCCAGTTGGCCCTTACAGTCCCTCTGACCATCACCAGGACATTCATACACATTCAAACACCAGTGGAGCCACACTGGAGGCAGGGAGGGTGAAGTGTCTTGCCCAAAGACACAACGACAGTTGACCGGGGGGGAGCGGGGATCGAACCGCCGATCCTCCGATCATTGGGTGACTTGATCAACCACCTGAGGTACTCCCACCCAAACATGCTTTTGGAGTGGGTGTGTGCCCTTAATGCGCCTCTTCATATGTGGCATGACAAGCTCTTTGCCAGCTCCTTGATAAAAAGCCGCTGTGCATTGCTGACACCTCGCAAATAGCCAGGGTGTTGTGCAATGAAGGCATAGAGGGTGGCAACATCCAGCATGGTTTACCAGAGAACCATGGGCCACCCCTGTGTTCTCCGCTGGCATGAATAGTTTCTAATCATTTGATCCATTGTGTCCACATTTCATTTTGTTTTGTCATAGTACTGGATGAATTCTGGATTCTTCTTCTGACTGTTGTCATCCACTGCTTTGTTATCATGCATGGTGCTCAAAAGGCACAGAAAACAAGATATTTTGAACACATATAGAGGAATAAATGATTAAATGTCATTTATTTCAAAGTTCTGCTGTGTAAATACTGAGCCATATGAGAAATACCATAAAAAATGAATGTGGGTCATTTTGGACCCATGTTGCGCATTAGAGGGGTAGTGATACAAAAACAGTTTTCATTCAAAAAGTAAGAAATGAAAAAATAAAATAATCATGTGTGATGGTCTAAAACAAGTTAATTGAGGAATACCTTGACTGCTGAATGATAATATTAATTTATTGCAAAAAAATAAAACTTAGCCGGGTCCTTTTTGACCTATGTTGCGCATCAAAGGGTTAAGGTCCTGCAGCGTGATTTGAGCAGCGCCATGACAATTCAAAAATTTCGACATTGGCGAGGTCGCCGCGTCTCATCAACCAATTATGGACACAGTTTTGGGCACATGATCAAGGGACCTCCAGGTCCCGCCTGCACCACAATCCACACCCCCTGACAACCCCCCGCTTTTTAAGCCTAGTGTCATGCTGCCTCTAGTAGCTCTCCTCCCCCTCCATTCTCTGCTCTGTTCCTGACTCTACCAGCTGCGACTACTCACCTCATCTACCTCCAGTCCTTCAAAAAGAGATCCAGAACCAGTATTCATCGCCAGTTCGTTGCCCCCGATGGTGCTTAGTCTAAACTTATCCTATGCCTCGTCTCAAGGACAATCTAACCACGAGTGGTTGACTGAGCATCCAGTCCTATGGAACAGAAGCTCCTCACGGAATTCCGAGGACTACTCTGCCAAGCCTCAAATCAGAATCACACTTCATCAAGCCTCGAGCCATTGGTACCTCCAGCCACTCCACGAGCCACGACCCAGCCACGCCACGAGCCACGACCCAGTCACACCACTATCCTGTCACGCCACGAGCCATGGTCAAGTCCCGCCACGAGATATGGCCCAGTCACCTGCTTCGACAAAATTACAAATCCACTGACAAGAGAAATAAATCTTTACTTACCTTCCTACTCACCTGTGTATTCCTTCCGGGTAAGCGAGCCATGACACCTAGCCCTGATCTGAACCCAAACCAGAATCTGGGGAAAGTAGTGTGGTTCTGTCCTCTACTCTCATCTGCTTCTCCTCTCCTCCATCCTTGATGATTTATTTATCATTTATTTCGTGCTCCATGCCTCTGTTTGGTGCAGTGCGAGTCATGTCCCTCTTTCCCGGGGAGAATCTATTTCCAGATTCCAGTTGGCTCGTCCGTGCTCCTGTTCTCGGCCGTAGACCTCGTCTCTGCTCCTGCTCCTACACTTGGTTGTGGACATTATCTCTGGCTCGTCTCGTCCCCCCACCCATCTGGATGACGCCCATCTGCTAGACAATTTAAATATGTAGTTGTAGAGTTAGATAAGCTAGTTCTTCTCTAAGAGTTCTGGTACATCGCCTCTCCGTCCTGGGGAGGATCCCTCCATCTTGACATCAGCTTAAATATTAAACAAAAGAATGTAATGAAAGAAATGCAAAAAATGTTGCAATTCTAAGGCTTCTCTTGAATACACTATACATTAAAGCATTTTTTAGCAAACAAACCATTATTTTTTTCAAAGTTATGGTAGACTAAACACAAAAAATCCATTGTAAAGAGTTGAGAGTCAAAACAGCCTATTCTTTCCCAAGAGATGAATCGAAAGAATCGTCTCTCAAGAAATGAGAAATGTGGATTAGGTCATCTTCTTTAATGTCTCACTGAGCTGTAGAACAGCAAGAGATAATAAGTAAGGGTTAATGGCCTTTGAAGTGTGCATTATCATTTTTTAACGCACGCCGTGGAAGCCTGATCCGTCGGCGAAGCGGAGGACGGTTGCTTCCGCGAAGTGCGTTAAAAAATGATAATGCACACTTTGAAGGCCATTAACCCGCTTATACCATTGTTACTTACAAAAGCAATAAATATTAACCAGTTTTTAGTCTTTAATTCTTGGGTTTTTTTCGATTTGGATCACTTTTCTCAAAAAAAAGCGGACTATTTGTTACGTGGTGCGGTGCATAACAAATAGTCTGCATCGCACCGCACCACCACTGCAGTCAAGTTCGGCGATATAAAGTGATCTATATATGCTGATCTTTCCGATGGGTTGAAAAAAGCTTCAGTTCAGAGAGAAAGTTCACCTCTTACCGCTTGCTTTTGTCCAGATGATGAAGCAAAAGGTTATTTTAAAGAAGCCGGCGCAGTGATACAAAACATTTAAGGTAGGTGACCGGAACTTCTTTTTTTCACCCTGCGGTTATCCTGTTTTATATCACTTTTTAACGCACATCCAGCAGCCAATCAGAATTGAGTATTCACCCCGACCATGGCATAATATATATTTAAACAAATTTTATTACTAAAATACAGCTCTCACAGTAATTTATTTTTTTCCCATCATTTTGCTTAGTAATCTGCAATGTGGGCAATTTGGAGGACTGAAGGAGAACAGAATGCCTCGTCATTTAGTCTAATGTCCACAGTGGTAAGAAAAGGGGTTTATATTAGGTTTATTATTAGAAGATAACTTTAGTATAAAAATATAAATTATAGTTAAAAAGCTTTTCCAAATAAAACAAATAACTATAAACCACATACCTATTTTGTTCTAAATTAATTAGCTTTTCATTCAAAGCCAAAGAGCCAGCATGTGTCATGGTACCCCCGAGAGGCCCCTCCTTTCTCTGCTTTCTCCTAGATTGGACCCAGCTGTTGGCATGTATCTCATCACCTGCACCTGTATTTAAGACGGCTCTAGACCAGTATTCTACGGCAGTTCATTTGCCCTCTATGGTGCTTACTTGGTCTTCCCTAAGCTCTCGTTTTGATCATTCACGCTCTTATTAATTCCCTGCTCTTGCCTGATCCTAGTTCTCGATCTGCCTACAGATTCCCCGCATCCATCCACGCCGACCTGGGCCCAGCCACAAGCCCATCAACCTCAAGCTCGTATTCATACTCTTTGAAATTCCAGCGCTCCAACTCCATTCTGCCATCAAGCCCGTTCCTCGCAAATCAACCTCCACTTACCTCCTAGACGCCGCTCCATCTCGGCTCCGAAAAATCCTCCTCTGCATCTGTCCTCTCCTGCTCCGGTGTCTTCTTCGCCACTAGGCTCCAAGCTTTCAAAGTCTTGTCAAAGATTAAATCCATTCTCGCCACTTCCAGTGTCTGTCGTTTTGGGTTTCAGCGTTTGGGTCTGCTCACGTTACCACCGAGCATGACAGCATGGAGGCACAACAGAGCTACATGTGACTCAAAGTCTCAGGTTGCAGACTCCTGTCTTACAGCATTTACCAGAGGACAGTAAGCAGGAGCATAAACAGGAAATGTGGCAGCTTTTTCACTAGTGCACAGAAAAGGCTTAAAATGCACATGGTATTGATGTCATCAAGAGGTCTTTCCTAGCATCCATTTAAACTACCGGTAATAGGAAAAGTAGTGATCTGACTTTATGTGCTATATCAAGAAAGATTTTTGTCTTTGATGGTTTTTCAGTGCTACGTCTACACATTAAGCTAAAGTTTCCTGCTGTCCCCAGTGCAAACAGACAAGGAGTGAAAATTGTTTCATGAACTAAACTTGTTTCATGACTAAATCCCTCCAATAAAAAGAGACCAACTCAAAATTTCTCAGTTTTTATTTAATGAAAGGTTTTACACTTTGCTTGTCAGTGCTTTAATTTTTTTAATTATTGCTGCAAACCAATAAAACCTCAGTGACATCAAATAACAGGAGAAAAAATTGGTTTCCAAGTGGAAACAATCAGGTTTGAACAAAGGCATACTCCTGATGTGAGATAGTTTGGCTTGGTCGGCGCAGTGAAAGCCAAATTGCTCCTGTGGTCCTTTTACTGTATTTCAGGCTATCTGCCTCTAACACATTCCAGCTGAACTGCAGGGAGACCCGGCTGTTAAACAGAACCATGTGTGTACTGTAAAGCCAGACACTTGAAATAGTTGAGGTTTTTCATACTCACTTTTGAATTTTGACCTTTCCTGCAGCCTGCCAGCTGTTCCGTGTATACTCTCTGTTTGTACAGATAATCACCTCATAGAAAGTGTGTACCAAGTACACCAGCGGCATGTTTTTGATAAATGATAGGCCTCATTTTACTTCATGAGCCCACCAACAGGCCTTTTTTTGTGTGTGGGGGGGGCCTTATCTGCACGCTTGCTTCTCTGTCCTCAGAATGGTTGATGAGTGTTTCAGTGGGCAGTCGGAGGCCCAGCTCCTCTTCATGCTGAGTTTCTCCATTTAATGAGAATCTCTAAAAAGTCGGCCCAGCAGGGGAGATCAATTCGGTGGCCCAGCAACTTCTACCAGGGTAAGGATGGGGCAAATGAAGACAACACTAAGCGCAAAATGCTGCAACATCATGTTTGCAAAGTCAGGGAAAGCTGCTTCGAGATGTACGGTGGCCCTGAAGTGCAAATCACGGCATCAAATTCCTCAACGCAATAACATACTAAATAACCCAACAAGAATTAAGAAAGCAAAAGAAATAATTAAAAAACATTACATTGGCCGAATCCAAATTCTTACCCTTTCCCTCCCATTGTAGGGGCATTTGGAAGGTTGGAGGTGTCCAAAATAGTTATTTGAATGAGGAACTCTTGGCAGAGGATTCTGTATCCCTTGGATTTGGCCTACATTTCAGGAATCAAAACAAAATTCCAAAGAAATGAAACAAAGTACAAAACATTTCGAGAAACAAAATAATTTCCAGAAATTAAATCAAAATGTTAAAAAACGAAACACAATAAGACTGGTAAAGGTAGGTACTGTGGAACATTGCTGATTGGATGATGACGATTGATTTTTGACGTTTGATGTTTTCAAATGGGCTGCACGGTGGCGCAGTGGTTAGCGCTCTTGCCTCACAGCAACAAGGCCCCCGGTTCAAGTCCCAGCTGGGGGACATGAAAAGCACAACATCAATGGGGGACCTTTCTGTGTGGAGTTGCATGTTCTCCCCGTGCATGCGTGGGTTCTCTCCGGGATCTCCGGCTTCCTCCCACCGTCCAAAAACATGCTACATAGGTTGATTGGCAACTCTAAATTGTCCATAGGTGTGAGTGTGAGAGTGAATGGATTTGTGATTGAGGATATTCCACCCTGCGACAGACTGGAGACCTGTCCAGGGTATCCCTTGCCTACGCCCAAGTGGCCGGGATAGGCTCTGGCAACCCTGTGACCCCGAAAGGGAATAAACGGTTAAGAAGATGAATGAATGAATGTTTTCAAATGCGTCTTCAATGTCTGCAGATTAATAAAAGTTTCATGCCAAATATTTTTTGGTTGAAATGATGGACAGATGTCATCATCCAATCATTCAACCAAAGATGTCCCATCTTTGGTTGAATTTGGTTTTCCAACTTTTTGGAAAACAAAATTTCAAGAAGTCAAAATGAAATGTAAAAACATGAAATAAACAACAAAACTGTAAAAGGTAGGTACTATGGGACATCGCTCATTGGATGATGTTTGTCCAATCTTTTTAGTGATGAAGCAATATTGGATGTGCTCTGTACTATTAAAAAACTTTATTGAGTCAATTTTTAATGGGACTTCCACCATGAGGCACCCATCGCAGTGTTATTGAAACACAGTGACGATGGTAAATACCAACACGTACTTCCCTGCAGGAAATGTGGCTAATCACAGTATTACTTGAGGAAACAAGTTATTTCTGCAGGCGTGGCAGAGGAGGCAGCCTCCGAAAGCGGAGGGAAGGCTATGTGCGGCGATGTCCCTTTTGTTTGTTTAAAGGGCAGGATAATCAATGGCCCTGTTTTTTGAGGCATGGCTTTGACCTCTCACAGTGGCACCTGTATCAATCACAAGCTAGCTTTGTTCTCTGCCTCACTGCTCGTCACATTTGTCTCTCCCACTCGCAACTGCAACATGGAGGCCGTCCATCTACTCTCAAATGTCAGTCCACATCTCGTGCCAGCTGTCAGCAGACAGAGTACACATCCATTAACAGCTCCAGAGTGTGGAGGGAACCACTTTGTATACGAGAAATTTACCCACAGCAGGAAGTGTTTTTTTGTAAAAAAAAAAAAAAAATATATATATATATATATATATATATATATATATATATATATATATATATATATATATATATATATATATATATATATATATATATTTTAGGCTAAAGAACATCAGGAAGCACAAATCACTGAAACTGCACAAAACATAAAAAATTCTTTAACATCAAAAAACGGATTAAGTAAAGAAAAGTAGCATTGTTTTGTTTTTAAGTTAATATTTTTTACATCAATTGAAAGTGATTTGGCTTTTCACCAAGCATCATTTTCTGTCTCTTTAAACAGGTTTCTACACAGACCAAACTATGAATCAAGTTTTTTACATCAAACATTGGGGGTTGGACAACTGGTTCAATAAAAATGACCTTGAAAATATTTCAGTCAGACAACTCTTGCAGAAGAACATTTATTTCACGACATCTTTAGGTTTTCACAACATCTTTAGGATGACATTCACAATTTGATTCACAACTTCGTTTTGGCATAAGGCTCCGTTCAATTCCTTGAGACAATTATTTTTCCATACACTTTCGGGTAACAACCCCCGTAACGGAGCCCACAGGTGGAAGCCGGGGAGGAGGGAGGGGCAAAGAATGAGCGCTGAAGGTAAGAGAGAATGAACAATTGTACACCTGACTTAAATAGGACGCTAAGCAGGTGGGTTAATTAACAGACCCGCCCTAGGGGAGTAACCTGCAATTCTGCCGAGTGTCTGCCCGAAATGCGACGAGTCGCTTATAATAATTTTTTCAAAGGTAAAGTTATGCAGTATCCAAGGAATTCATGAAATGTACTACTGTGTTGCTATATGTAAAAGTTAGAAACTGAGTCCCCACAGAACACCTCCAAAACCTGCAAGAAACCCTGAAAATCATGGATCCAAGGTCCAAGTCTCCCACGCAACCAGAATTCCACCTAGTTTAAGGCAGAGAGGAATGAACAGGATCCAGACCTGGCATGAACAGAGAGTGGGCAACCTGCATGACCATGGGGCCAGCGAGGAGATCTGCACACCCCAGATCCGGCCCCACACTAGACAATCGGCTTGTCTTGGTCATAGAGTTCTGCACAATCCCAAACACCATCACAGATGATGTTGGGCAGTAAGGGGCCACTCAAAGACATGCAGCTTCAGGCAAGTTACCCACCAGGCCTGCTTAGTCAAAGGGGAAGCTGCCCACCAGGGTTAAACAATTGAATACATTTGCAGCATGATTACAATATAATGCAAAGCAGTTTCTTCACTCGAAATTTAGAAAATTAGGTCTTGTTATATGACTTTTCCGAGCATCTGGGGCATTATTTCAGCTGATTGTAAAATAGCGGAAAAGGGGGTTATAGTATTTAACTTCTATGATTTCCCCCAACCTGTCTTCATGTGACTTCTTATCTACTATACAACTTTAGAAGAGGACCCCCTGGAGGACCATTATTTGTAAAGTAAACTAACTCATCCCATTCAAGTAAGTTTACTTAGTACTGAACCAAATAAGTGCCCCATCCACATTGAGTTCAGTTACTCTAAAAAAAAAAAGAAAAAGCAAGAGAGCCTGTCTGATTTATTCAACAAAACTATTTGAATTCTCCACAGTAATTCAAGCAATAATAATCTTAAATGTAACAGAGTTACATTAAAAAGGCAGTGCAGAGATATACCGAGTCACCTACATTTAGGTGTTCCTATTCCCTGTGGTGACCAATGACACATTGTATTACATGCAGATGCTTGACTAAAAGCTGTAAAGAACCTTACTGATGCTACGTTCACACTGGGCTCAGAAACACACATTCAAACGACCAATCGGGGACGCGTGACATATCAGTCACAAAACAGGCTGACGGCTGGCTCCAATTGCTGCAGATTTATTAGCTCAGCTAAAAGTCCATAAAGCTAAATCAGGGTCAGGCAGCCAGGGGTCAATAACGAGCATGGGAGCATCAGAGAGGAAATGAGAGTAATCAGGATCCAGACCAGATTCGGGACAGGCGGCAGGCAAATAGAGTCCGATACAGGGTCAGGAGACAAAAGATCAGGGGCCTCATTTATAAAACTTTGTGTAGGATTTGCGTCAGAAGTGGCGTGCGGATGAAACATAGGACGTGCGTACACACAGAAATATTCAGATTTATAAAACCGAGCACACGCACATCCTACGGAGTTTTCCCTTAATAAATCACAATCAATTCTAAATGTAGCGCAGCTTTTGCGGCTTCATGACACGCCCATAGTTTCCCATAAATAGTCCGTGAAACGCCCACAAGTGAATATTCATTGATTGCGAAATCATGGCAAAACGTAACTTCACTCAATGTGAAGTAGAAGTTATCGTTGGCGAGGTGGAAAAGTGTGGGCATTACTAATGCCAAAAAGGCATGAGTGGCAAACGGTGGCAGACGCCGTAAATGCTGTAGCCTTAAAACCTCGGACCGTGGCCGGAATAAAAAGCCCGCAGAGGTCCAACAGGACGGCTCGAGGAAGTCGGAACCGGCTCATAAGCCACTCGTCCTCGTTTGCCAACAAGTCTTCTTGCTGTCTAAAGATGCGTTCACTCCGAATTCTTCCATTTGCCACATCTTCTAAGAGCGCAAGATCAGCCATTGTGCGTCATTACGCATTGTGATGGGGCATTTTATTTCCATCCAATTAATTGCATCTGACAGGCTACAGATGTCGGTAATAATCGACATGGAAATGGGAAATTGTTCAGCGCAAATGTAATTTCTTGTTGCTTTCTGAATGGTTGAGACATACGCCATACATTGTTTTATCAAAAATAAAACAAACTAAAGGCATATGCATGAATACCATAATTCCATAGCTTATGAAGAAATGTTTTACTATGAAAACAACTTTCCCCAGTGGACAATTAATACATCTGTCTGTCTGTCTGTCTGTCTGTCTGTCTGTCATGCCAATTTTGCAAAACATATTTCAATTTTCTTTTTGCAAATATGAGATCATTTGAATTTCTGTTGTAATTTTCTTTTGATTTTTTTTGTTTATTTCACTGCTGATCGATCAAACGGGTGTTCGTGTAGGCTGTTAATTGTAAGACTTGCTTTGTGAAGTCTTCATGTTATTTATGAGAGGCAGGATTGTCATTTTCACTTTCACGTGTTTCTTCCATCTGCCGACGGCGTCGCCATTTCTCATTTCACCCGTTTTTGTGCGTACGCCTGGGTCAGAGCTTGCATGAAGGACCGCACATTTTCCCGTCAAGTTTGCTTTTTATAAACATCAATTATTGCGTAGAGAGTGGCGTACGCCTTCTTTTGTGCGTACGCAACGTTTATAAATGAGGCCCCAGGTCCAGATATAACTAGGGATGGGTACCGAGCCCCGTTTTGAACGAGCCCCGGGGCAACTTCTTCAAGACCGCAGTATTGTTAAGATCTGACCTCAAAGGTTCTGCTATTATAAATTAATATCCTGACAGCATTTTAAATCAATGCAAGTACTAAATGAACTATCGTGATATATGGGCAAAAACTTTTTTCTAACACCCCTAGTGTTGCGGCTCCCTGTGCTTTTATCTCAGAGGGACACCGATCCAAATGGCTCTTTGAGAAGTACAGGTTGCAGACCCCTGGTCTAGCACATCCACGTCCATTCCAAGTTTGTATTGTAACATTATCATGTATAAAGTAAAATGTTTTGTTAAAAAAACAATGTTGTTGCATAATGAGGAAATAAAACACTTTGTTTTTAATTTATTTATTTATTATTTTTCGTCCTCAAAAAGTATTGATAAGAGTATCGTTAAAACACCCGATCGATAAGCAGTATCAATAAGAGTAGTAGTACAGCACTACCATTTGGCTGAGCTGGTAGTTGAAGGGTTATGGGTAGCATCCTTTTTTTTTTAACTCATTGAGGAGCTAACTGTTTTAAAGTTGATGATGAAGGAGAGATTAATTTTTGCATTTTGTGCCCAGGCACAATTCTGTGACACCAAGTTATTCATTTATTGGAATAGAGCTGTGAAAGAAAAGGCCTAGAGCAAGATTTGCACCACATTTTGCACCAAACCTCTTCCAACTGTAGGTACTTGAGCTTGTATCGGATAACGACGGTCCTGTGTGAACGCCATATGTTAGGAGCATGCTCAAGAATGCATGAAGCCAATGATTGATGTGAAGGATGCTTGCAGCCTCGCTTACATACTAACTAATGACACATGGACTTATGAGGGTCTTTCAGTGCGCACCGAAAATTAACTGGCTGTGCACAAGAAATAAACAAGAACATAATATTTTTCAAATAGAACATACTACTACTACTTCACTCACAGGTGGTGAACTTTCGCTGGGTGCAGGCATTTCGAGAACTCAGAAAATTTTAATTTGATCACTTAATAATAGGAAAAAATATAAATAAAGAACAATTTCCCACAGTGGTAGGACAGACATTGATCATCAGGAAACAATCCCTCCTGTTTTTTCATGGGTTGGTCCTCAGTTTATCAATATGTACCGCTGAAGCTTCTAAGGCCAAATTATAATCACCCATTCGGCTCGGAGTGATCCAGGACTGCTGTCTCTGCTTGGAAGAGAGAGACCATTTCTATTACGGAGTAATTAGTCTGGTTGTCACCGCCGCCTCGACGTGAATCTACTTGCTGCAGCTCTAAAGGGATTTGGGTGTTGCCTCCACACCTGAATAATAATCACTTTGCATTCATTTGCCAAGGACACTAAATGTAACTTTGAACCGCTAATGCGCAGAAGTACAAACAAAACAAATACCACCATGAAGTGAATTTATCTCATCTTTTTTTCTCATTTGACTAACTATTACTGGTTTGTTGTTACAGTAGATTGAGAAAACTAGCAAAGTATTCAGCTTTCACTGGGTTGGTTTTCTCATTCTGTTCAACATTTTAATGACAGGATGCATCTGCTTTAACAGATTATACCAAAGCAGTGAATCTGTTTCCCTGTATGGTCCATCAGTTACAGTATGATAGCCTCAATATGTTTAATGGTTTGTCACAGCAGGAAGCCTCACAGCTATTATTTTAATGAAGCAGTCATATCATGCAACGCCTTTAAACGCTCTTTTCAAATTCCAGTTATATGTAAATGAGACATTTCTATGCATCCAAAATCTCAGATCTTGTCTTTGTCCCATTAATACTTTGGTGCGCTTGTAATGCAACTGTAGTTCTGGAAACATTAGATTCTGTTTTCATATATTCAGATTGTGTCCCTGCTCTGTGACAGTCTCAAACACACTCACCACAGCTGTGTCTTCCTAGTGATTATTCCTTAGGTTTGAGTCAGAGCCACTTGTCGTCTTTTTGTTCCTAACTGACGTGTTTCGGTTTGTCAAGTACCCTCGAGCAATCTAATCATGCGTCGCTCTATATTTGGCTTGATTCTATAAAATAAAAAAATTCTTAATGCATGTTGCCTTTATGATTAATCCAGACATTTGGACTTATGCTTTTTAATGTTTGTGATGAAGTCACAATGCCATAATTCTATTGTTTTATAATTAAAAGCCTTAGTCACAACTGCCCTCACAGGTGGATGCGGGCAGCCAGCGGGCAAAAATTGGGCAAACCTATGGGCACTCAGATAGCCCGCAGGAAATATCACAGTTGAAGACCGCTCAGTGACCCTGTGGAACACAAATGTTCAGGCTGCGTGCCAAAGGTGATAGCTAATACTTAAGCAACATACAAGGTTATGTAAGGATGAAGTACCTGAGACGCTGGGCGTTGCATATTGATTTTTGTGTTTTTTAACCCCCGCCCGAAACACTTAGCTATGCGCAGAGTCTGCTTATTTAAATTATTTTTTATCAGACACTGGTTTGTTTTGTAATGTAAAACGTACCGACATGTTTCGGTGGAATGCCTTCCACCTGTAGACACAATGAACCTCTTTGAATCACCGCGCAGAGCCTGTTAGTGCTGTTCAAGTGAAAGGTGCTCACTCCTTTTGCACCTCTTACATGCAGCCTGACAGCAGAAAAACTGGAAAATGTACACCTCATGTGTGCAGCATTTGTGCACAGTCAGTAAATAGCCAGTGCACGCTTTGGGTGTGGCGTAAGGGCACCGTCCGACAACATCCTCCATACATTAAAAAGCGCGTGCAACTTACATTATCCTTACAAATACTTCACAATAGAATTAACAAATGCACAACAATGCCTTTTATCCATTTTCATGACGTCCCTTGATGTATGAGCCTGAGGGGAACTGCAGGACACAGCTGCGCTCCCTTTAAGATGCAACTGCTTCTGTCTGCCACGGGTCCGGACAACCCAAAAACCTGCAGCACAGTTCAACTCCCTTATAAGAGAGCATGTGACTAAGGTTTAACTACTGTTTTAAAAACAGTGATGTTTCTGATACTCTTTCAAGACAGTACCAGAAACTTGAAGAAATTATCAGTAAGAATGCAACAACTGGGCCAATGCAGGGCTCCAGACTAACTTTTTTCACTAGGAGCACAGTGGCCCCCAACTGAAAATTTTAGGGGCACAACCAGAAAATTTAGGGGCGCATACCGTAAATCAACATGCTAACCCAATCTACTAATTTCCACTGTATTATGAATAAATACTTTAATAATAGATGCAGAAATTACAATGTGCTGTTTCTAATTCAGTGTCACATTTTTTTCTGCACTTTTGAAGATGCAACAATGAGGTAAACTGACAAAAGCATCGCTGTCATGACAGTACAAATAAGTAAAGAAAACAGATGGAAATGGATGTTGGTGACACCAAATAAGTGCAGCCAAGATGCGCGATAAGCGTGTTTGAGATCACCCAGGTGGACGTAACGCTGCACAGATCACCTGGTGTGAGACGTATATTTTTGTTTTTGCTCTAACATCTCCTGTCAATCAAAACAAAAATATCACAAGAAAGGGGTGGGAGCAAGGGGCAAACCTACCCGAACACAGCTGGAAATTTAGTACTGCACTGACTGAAAACTGCCCTGATGACTACAAAACAATGCATTATGGGACATGTGTCCTGATGGTTTTTGTAGTTCAGTGATCAATCAAAATAATTTAAAATACCAATTGAGAGAGGAATATTAAAACTAAATTGAATGGTAAGGACAACTCCAATTTCCTGTTGTCCTTCATTCGCCCCCCCCCCCCCCCCCCCCCCGCCTGGTCTCCCCAACGATCTAGGCGCGGCGCTGGATCATCTTAAACGCGTCTATCGTTGCATTTTCCCCAACGTGTTTTCAGTGTGTCTAAGACTAAATCTTGTCACTCGCACATATTTAAAGTTCAAGCCCCGTTAGCTGTCACTCATGTAGGTGTGGGACATTTATTCTACTCAGCTGACCCGACTCCCGCGGGAGCGGTGAGCTGCCGTAACAGCCGGGCATAAACCGTTTGTGGTCGGGGGTGACACGCCGCCGCGCGCTTAACCAAAACCCTAAACCTTCCTCCTGGTCTGTGCGACCCTGAGAAAAGTTAAGCACGGACTGCATGTATTTAGAAAATTAGGAGCGAATAAATACGTTCTAAAAAGGAAAGTAAGGAACTCCGGGTAGGGGGCTGTCAGGTTTCCTGCTTTCAAACCCTGTCATTGTCACGCCCCCCAAGAGTCATATACCCCACTGTGATTGGTTGGTCAGCTCCGCGCACGACAATGAAAAAGTGTCTTTCATACAAACTAACGGGCCGCATTAAAATTGAACTTTTTCATATTAAGGCGGGGGCCGCAAAATATCATCTTGGGGGCCGCGAGTTTGAGACCCCTGCTGTAGACTCTGACCTGGTACACTAGCCGCAGGTCGGAAGAATGAATCAATAGTTCGCTTACCCATAGCTCAGACGCACATTTCAGGTTGTGATGATATTTGTCTCCGTTTCCTTCCCACAGATGTTTACGCGCGCGATTATCTCTAGGCCCCTCCCCCTACACGGATTTTAACCACTTACAGTGACTTTCCCTATTCTTCTCACACGCATTGGCCGCCTCACAGACAGGTATCACGCGAGTGTGTGCTCGCTTTTCATGAATATGTGCACGAGTGTGTGTCTGCCTGCGTGCGTGTGCGCTCGCGTCTCATTGATTATTTCATTGATCATTGACTTGCCCCTTCTACGTTTGATGTATAAAAAATACGGAGGGTGGGGTAGGCAAATTTACTGGTAGCACATGTGCGACTGGATGTAAAATTTAGTCGCACACTCTCAAATTTTGGTCGCAAAATGCGACCAATTGGTCGCAATCTGGAGCCCTGCAATGCAATTGGGATTGTGCCATTAAGATGAGGGGGAGGATTACCACATGGCCACTACAATACCGATCCCATGAAGGCTGATTTTCACTGGTCTGTTAACAGTGCATGTCCTTTGCATTGTGTTGATACAAATAAGTAGAACGTTCATTAATTAATCAGAATGTTTACATTGCCTCCATCATGTCTGTGTTCTCCCTACATCCCTTCGCAAGCTTTATGCAGAAGTTCTATTTTCAGTTTGTGTAAAGTCTGTATTTATCTTACAGGCATAAAATGTCATTCAGGACACTCAGTGGTTTCACTTTGTTCGGTTTTATTCTCCAGTTTCTCTCCCATATACATCCAAAGTTCCAATATATCACCAACACTTCTTTTTGGTCTCTCTACATATCAATACAGTCATGGTCCACCTACCAGTGACCGGTTCTGGTAAATTCTAACATTACAGTCTGTTGATGCGTCAATTTCGCAACAAAAAGCTGGGAAACCGGAAACGGGTCCGGATTTTAAAAAAAACACTTCAATACAAACACACATACATGCACACACACACCTTCACACACATGTACTTTGCAAGGAAGGTGGGACCATCTGTCCCCTACCCCATCCCTGGTAGGGGGTACTGGGCCCTTGGCAACGGTGACCGTGTTCCCTGGTTGCTGGTTTTTGGGCCCGGCGGCCCTCTCTCCATGCAGGGAGCTTAAGAGCTTAAGCTCCAGTTAAACAGTTTTAAAAATTTGAAAACTTTTGTTGATATCTTTTTCCACAGGAATAAAACAGTTAACCGTTTGTTCACATGAAACAGTTTTAATGAAAGGTGCCACCATTCTGAAAACTTGTAGAATTGTCATTTTTGGGCAATGATATCTTGCTGCCATCTTGTCTGTGACCAGGTCCCCTCAATATTTTTTGAAGACATTTTCATAACATAAACATAAAAGCGTAGTCTGGAGATGTCTTTTTTAAGAATGAAACAAATGTGGAGGCAGTTGAATATGACAAACATGAACTACTGTACAACCAAAAAAAAAAGACTGGTTTCCACTTAGATTCCTCATCTAATGAAAGGAAAACAGAAACAGGAGATGGGTGTCATCACAGTGCGTGTCATCACTGTGTTAAGTATAAAGTTTCTCGGTCATCATGCAAATGAATCCACCGATGGTCTAAACCACCGGTACCAAAGACATGAGTGATGCAGTGATGCAGCAGTTTAGAAGCATGAACGCTTTGTTAAAAATCTATCTCTCATTACAAGATATATTTGCCTGATTTGGATCACTGTGCAAAATAAGAGGGATTTTTGGGTTGTTACGATCCATCTGCTCTGGTCATTCTAGAATCAAAATAAAGCAGAGAGAGACCGATTCTATTTCAGTAGGGGAGTTTTTCACAGTTTAAGTCTCTACGCAACTCATGCATGAGTGGATCCCGTTATCTGATCAGAGTGTCAGAAAAGTCACACCACTCACAACACTGACACACAGAAAAACACTTCCCACATCACCACAGTTACCAGATATTACTGGGCATCATTAGTAATTTAGGCATTAAACATGATGAAGCCACTCTCTTTGTGAAGTTCCCTTTGTCTCTCACAGTCACGATAATCTGAGTTATCAAGCTTATTCCAGTATTTCAATACATTCAGTATTCTAGGCAAAAATAAAATTCAGCCAAGCATAAAATAGTTTTTATGACAGAGTTTTAGGGCTAAAAACAACTACAAAAAAAGTATTATTACAATATTTAAATTTGTGATTTCGTGACTCTATATCTTGTAAATTTATGAGATTAAAGTCAGAGTGAGCAGTCCAGCAAGTGAATGCCAGCAGAGCAGATCAACTAAACTCAAATGAACAGGTAAACTGAATACTTATTGATAATGTTACAAATGTTTGGAAGCCCCTTTGTTTAATTTACAGTTTATCAATGTTTTATTTATTGATGGGTGGCTTGCAAGATCTCTGCAGCCCGTTGATGAAGCCATCGCCATCCCTGGGCACAATAAAGTAACGGTCATCAACACCCAAACGTGTCTCTAAGCTCCTTATTTTATCTCCACATTACCGACACAGAACCCCGAAAGCCGGCAAAACTAACAATAATTTGATTTTGAGTTGTCAAAAGGTTCAAAATTGCTATGTTTTTTATTCCCATCTGGAAATAAAGCTTCACAAAAAGCTCCACATCTTTTGTCTTCGAGCAATGCGACGATAAACAGACAACTTTGATGTTTTTTCTTGTTTATTTATGACGTTTTTCTTGTAAATGTGCATGTTTAAAGCCGTACATTTATAACTTTATTCTCGTAATTTAACAGTTATGACTGTATTTCGTAAATTGACTTCAAAGTCGTATTTAAAAAAAAGTGTTTATAAACTGTCGTAAGATTTCTTTTTTTTTTTTTTTTTTTTTTTACAATTTTTACAATTATAATAATGAACCTGGAGTAATTACTGCATTATTTTACTATAAAGCAGTTTCCAATATTTGCAAAAATAAACCAATGTTTTGCTCTTCTTTCTTTTCTGTACAATTCAATGGCTGTTATAGTAATTTCAGTTAGAATTACATTCTTTTTTGTGGTGGCAAAGTTTATCGAATAGCTCAAAAGTTTAAAAAGCAACTCGTCAACTGCCAAAGTAAAAAAAAAAATATATATATATATATATAATAAGAGTTTTTTAAGAGGGAACACTAAAAAGACTAACTTCATATCAAAGCTTTTTAAATAACATGGGGGTTGATTAAGCCTTAAAATTAATTTATGTGTACAAGGTTTTCTTGATCACCTTCAGCTTTCTCTGTTTGCAAAATGTAGTGCTGGAACACACTGTGTGAAAACACCACCAATGGAGACAGAGGAAGGCGTTATAGATAAATGAATAAGACTTTAAGCTATGGGGTTCATAACACAATTTTATACATTGTCAAAAACAGTGAAATGATGCCTCCACAGTGTGAAGTCAACTATGAAACATAGAAGAAGGAAGTGTGATAGTATGGGGCTTTGGTGGCTCCAGCTTCAGACACCTAGATATACACAGCTACTACTGCAATATGCAACACTAACCAATTCCCCTTGATATTTTGTTGACATACTTTAATCCTGCAACATGAAAATGACTCAAAACATAAACCCAAACTCTGCCAGAACTAACTGAGGACAAAATTAAAAATTGCAAACTTCCCCTAAGCAATTAACGAGCCCTGAATATTACGATAACACTGTTATCAAAGTCACATTGAAAATTTGGTATCAATTTAGACGTTACTTTAAAATAAAATCTCTTTCCTTACAATTCCCCATTGCAAAAAACCCTTCATTTCGGCCCTCGACAGTGGATGGAGCATTCTCCCTTTGGGTCTCCTTGGGTATCAGATCGCTCAAGGACCTCTATATTGAGGGCACATTTGCCTCCTTTGAACAACTTACTTCCAAATTCGGTCTTCCAAGGAACCACTTTTTCCGCTACTTACTAATCCGTAGTTTTGTCAAGGAAAACACTCACCAGTTTCCATCCAGACAACCCGAGCATGATTTTGACAATCTTCTGATTCCACCACCACTATCAAAAGGGATGATATCATGTCTGTATGAGAGGATATGTTTTATGTGCAAGTCTTCTACTGCGACGGTCAAAATGGCATGGGAACAGGATTTGGGTTTTGTGATCCAGGACGACCTTTGGGACAAAATCCTGAAGCGGGTCCATAGCTCCTCATTGTGTGCTAAACATGGATTGATTCAATGTAAAGTTTTGCACCGAACACACTGGACTAAATCTCGACTCTCTCGGATATACCCAGATATTAATCCTGAATGCGATCATTGTCACCACTCCCCCGCCTCTTCTACTCATATGTTTTGGTCATGTCCATCACTTGCACAATACTGGACTAACGTCTTCGGATTCTTATCGCAGACCCTCAAATTGCCCCTCAAACCTGAGCCGTTAACTGCCTTGTTTGGGGTCATCCCCAATATGACAAACTTGCCAAAACTACAATCTGATTTTGTGGCATTTCTCACTTTTTTGGCAAAACGCAGGATTTTGTTGTGTTGGAAGTCTCCCTCTCCTCCTACGCTAAAATCTGGATCGAAGATGTTTTGCACTATAGTAAACTGGAAAAGATTAAGTTTACTCTACGTAGCGCCACGGGCAAGTTCTTTAAAATTTGGCAACCCTTTTTTGGACATGTTAACACCTTACAATCACGTAACATACCCACCTAGCTGGCTCTCATTTTCCTAAAAAATATACTTTTAGGTATTTCGGTTATTTCGTTTGCGCTCACTCATTGTTACTTTAAAATATCACTGACCTGAACTATTTGTTCTCTATTTACGAAGACCTTTTTTATGTTTTTTCCTTTTTTTTTTTTTTTTTTTTTTGTGTCTTCTGCTTTAAACATCTCCTATTCGTGATCCCTGGAGAGTTTCTTTTGATATATCACATATGTTGTGCTGCCATTTTATTTGCTTAATTTTAATGATTCATTACTATCATTGTAAGTTTTTGGTGTATATTAGGCTTAGTGATGGGATGTGTATCGCCTTTCTGTTTGTTTTTTTGTTTTTCTCCTTTTGTTCTAGGTTTCAATGGGGGGAGGAAAAAAAAGTGTAATCATTGTTGTTATCATGTGTTTACTATTGCTGCTCTAAAATACAATAAAAACAATTTAAAAAAAAAATTGCAAACTTCCAACGTGGATTGGTAGGCACATTTTCCAGGGTTCAATCCAACTCCAACAAACTGTCTTAAAAATATTTTACTGTAGAGAAAATACAGCAACTATGTTCAGCTATTATATCAGCAATATGTGGCTACTTTGATGATGGAAAGTTTAGATTTCTTTGTAGCTTCATTTTTTGATTTAAAAATGAAATTTTCAAAAAGCCCATGCAAAATAAACTTTTTTACACTCAAACGCATCTCTTAGTATACATTGTGACGGAGATAAGCGAGAAAATCTCCTTCCAGGAAGAGTCTGCGCTGCCATCGGCTAAACTCTTTCATACACAATATGCTCATCTTTACAAAAGTTGGGATGTTGTCTGTTTTCGTGGGTGAAGCACAGACAAGCTGCTGAGGATGACATCATGAAATAGTCGGCACCCACAAGAGGAGATCGAGTTGTCATATTTTCGGGTAGAAAAGATTTAACTGTGAAAAAACTCATATTTCATAGGAAATGTTCTTTAGTGTGCCAATATATTGGCACATAAACATGGATATATTTTAGTCTGAAAGGCTTAAGAAAAGCAGGATTTAAGCCCTTTGAATTCCGTTTTTTATTTTCACTATTCTTTCATTTTAAAACTATGTCAAACTAAATATTTTTCAGATAAAATTTTGTAAACAGTGTATTCCTAAATGTTTGAAACATACTGTAGATCTTGCAATTATTTGGGTCCTACAACAAATAAAAAAGTTGGATGTGGGCCTTCTAATTATGATGCTGTTTAAAGTCAAAATCTAAACTTCCATGCTTAAACATTTATGACAAACCTTAATAAACATTTAATAAGAGTGTTGAATATCTGCATGTAAATTTTAAAATTATTTGTCACATCTTCCTGTCTTATGTGTTGACCAGCATCGGACAATGACACTTCCTGTATTTTCTTGTTTGAAATTAAATCTGCAACAACAAATATTTTCCATTTCAGTATTTTACATGAAATAAAATCTGGTTCCATCCTGCTACACATCTCTGATACTTTGTTAGAAAACTGCAAAAGAAAACTTGTGGCCAATCAAGGCACATCTGTACAATAGTCATGCTGTCTGATCAGCATCAGATATGGCACACCTGTGAGGTGGGATGGATTATCTCACTATCACAGACTTATTTGTGACAGATTTGTGAACAAAAATTAAGAGAAATGGTAAGTTTGTGTTTGTAGAAAATGTTTTAGATCTTTAAGTTTAAGCAAAAACAAATGTGTTGCATTTATAGTTTTGTTCAGCATAGTTTTTTTTAGTTCTTTTCAAAAATGCATTTATTCAAAAAAAGTGGGGAAAAAACTACTCTGCTCTCATTTAAAACAATATTGCACTTGTCTTGTAAGTCCTGTGTTAAACACAGTGAACAGCTGAGAATCAATGTTTGCTCAGCAGCTCCTCTGATCACTCTGGTCATGGGTGAATGCTGTTTTGGCAAAAGATTGCAAATGTCTGAGCACCAATGAGAAGGTGTTTGACAAACCCAGAGAACCGACTGTGGTTTTGTCAGGACACTGATAGGTCTTCTTGTTCTGTTGTGTTTTAAGCTGAATTTGAAGCTTTACATGCATTTTCTGCCAGCTCCTGCATCTGGAAAATGTTCATTCTAACCAGGGATTCTCTCAGTTTTACTGAAGACAGTCTGAACTATGCTTTTCAGTCTCATTGACTTCATTTTTGTTTTGTTTTCCTATTTCATATCAGAACAACACAGAAAGAGAAGATCAATAACAACAGGGTCATGCTGCTCTGAGGCTCAAACAATGATCCTGAATTCCACTGTTTCCGTCACAGAGAAATGTGCTTCTCTAACCACTAAGAGAGTTGTTTTCATGTCTGGCCAAGGGCCCAATGTGTCACTTGAAAGCCAAATGGAACGATTAGGTACAGAGAATATTTGTAAAACATTGATTTTCAAAATAAAATGATGAAATAAAAGGAAATTTGAAGTTGAAGGTGGTCTAAGTGGTCTAAGTTAAAATAAATGTCAGTTTAGAATCAAATGCTTTCTCTGGCTTAAGCTTCAATCCTGACAGCTTAGTTTCAGTTGAATTGAGTGTTTTGAGGCCAAAAATATGGAAAATAAGGAACAGAATTCCTGATGATTAGGAAACGCTTATCTATTTTTTAAAATTTAACTGTTATAGCTCTAACTCTAACTCTGTCCCAAATCCCATTTTGAAAAAAAAAGTGTTTACTTGGAGTAACGATTCATGAGAGGGTATGTCATGAAAGTCAGGGGGTCCAGCATCTCCAGATTTAGTGATTTACTGCATTTATGAAAAATATACTGAACAAATGTTTTGTGAGATGAAATTATATGAAATGTCCCACAATTTTCATGGTCACAACTTTAACAAAAATTATTAATAGAGCATGGATCAAAACAGCTGATATTACCAGTGAATACATTTAAAACTACACTGTTAATGCCACAGTCTTGCAAAGAAAAACAAGTAAAAATACTTCAGGAGCAAAAAGGCTCGACACAATGAGAGTTCTGCTGTGTCATGTAACTCAAAGCACGCAGAAAATGTGTTAGAACAACAAAAGACTTCATTTTTGCTCGGTGACCTAGATTTTCTTTGCTGTGACTTCTTTACCACAAAAATGCCATTACATTATTAAACCTAAATCTTTGAACACAAAACTGAGCAATACTGGATTTAATGACATTAAAGGGTAACTAAACAGTAAATCAAATTTTCTTAGCTGTTTGCCTTTACAATTGGGGATTTAAAAGTGCAGACTGTTGGTCCTTGCAAAATTCCTCGACAATTCCATCTAGGCTATAGATAAAAAAAATCCTCTATTTACCTACATCACTCAAGACCACACCTCAAACACTCAGCCCGCTTCCCCCAGCCCTGCCCCCCCCCCCCCCCCTTTTTTTTGCATTTTTCAAATCTGGGCTGAAATTGGAGTCAGCCTCCAACTGTCATGTTGTGTCATCCTTTAAAGACCCCCTCCAAAGAAAATCATGACATGACTTGAAATATATGTGTCGCATTTTTCTTATGAAAAGAGAATAAATTTAATAGAAAATTATTTGATTTTTGCATTTCTGAATATTTTTTCTTTTAAATTGCTG
Organism: Oryzias latipes; assembly: GCF_053564925.1. Taxonomy (NCBI): domain Eukaryota; kingdom Metazoa; phylum Chordata; class Actinopteri; order Beloniformes; family Adrianichthyidae; genus Oryzias; species Oryzias latipes. The sequence goes on from NC_136246.1 coordinate 9,670,038, forward strand.
TCAATCAAATTTTCGCAGAGACACTCTTTTTTGAATTAAGCCACTGTGACATCACAACGGCTCAAGAGTGCATGCTCCCTGATCTGCTCCTCCCACCGTGCACAAGCTTCGCTGCAGGAGAAGAGAAGATGCCACATTGCTGTCACACGTATTTAAAATTAATCTTAAAGTTCAAGTCCGATTAGCTAGGTGCATGAAATTTGCTCTCCACATTTGATCCATCTCTTGAAGGAGGGGTGAGCTGCAGAAACAGCTGCACTCAGGAACCATTTGGTGGTTCAACCCTAACCTGTAATGCTAAACTTAACCCTTCCTTCCTCTGGGTCCATGCGGCCAATAAAAAAGTTCAGCACTGGCCGCACCTATTTAGAAAATTATGAAAAAATAGTCACTTTCTTTCTGGCATTTCATTTTATTTGCTGTGTAAGTGAATTCAACAATCTGCAATGGGCTAGCATCACATCAGTTCTGAGCCACAGCCAGTGATGCTTGCTGCTGAAATGTAGCCTAATTCTAAAGTAATTCAAAGCATCTTTCATAGGCTTAGCAAGGTTTTTTTTCATGTATATTTTTATTAAACAGCAGGGTCTGGTACACACATTTGTTTTGTCTTTCCACACATTGTTCAAAAGGTGTTGATTTGGAACCAGAAATATGTCACTTTTAAAGGTTTTTATTTATCGCAAAAGACAAACTTTTGAGAATAGAAACCATCAGTTGGTGTCATTTGCCCCCCACCCCCACCCCCTTAGGTCAAGCTCTTCACTCATGGAAGGCACAGCTTGCAGAAAGAGGAGAGATCAAGGACGGGGCTACTCGGCTCAGCACCAACGGCCACGTCCATGTAAAGGAGATTCTGGACACAGAGGCTTTGGATAAATATGAAATACGGCTTTTTAAGACATTTAGGTTATGGGATTTTGGTTAACACTTCATGATCATAATTAAAACACTACTGGGAATGTTTTGTTTATTTATCTTTTAATTGTCATAGGAATACTTTAAGTCAACCTTTATTGCGCCACGGACCGGTTTGATGTCTGGCAAAATTCTCACGGACCGGTGTGTTATATGTGGCGGACACACGCTGCAGCAACGTTGCCATAAAGGCAGAGACACGTGATAAGACATACTCTGCACTTTTATTTTGACACGCTAAACATTGTACATCGCACAGGTGTCATCATCCTCTCCCCTTCCCACACTCATGGTGCTAAAAAGAAGTAAACACAACAGGAAGAAATAACTAAGGGTGAAACAACATAACTGGCAGATGAAAGGACCCGTAGCCAAAAAGAAACACCCGTGCTCAACCCTATTTTGACCAAAGCAGGAAAAGGGGATTGATTTAATTCCCTGTGATGCCAGCTCCGACAGTAACCCCTGCAGCCTGCGGAACTCCGACAGCAGACCAAACGTGCACATGACCGTCACAACAATACAACAAAATAATATGACCTGTATGAAAACTGTGGTATTTTCTAAACATAACAATAAACACCAATTATGACGTGAGCAACGTCCTCTCTGCCCGCAACACTCCCTGGTTGCTATGAGTATAACATTTAAACATGCCTTTAAAATAAGTGCATGGAAAATCCAACTCACCACAAGGCTGAATGGTTGGAGGGAATCTCCCGTTGGGATAAATCCGTATTTTAAGTGGGACTCCTGATGCTGTCTAGATGTAGCTTTCTTTTTTTGGAAGTCGAAGGCTCCTCTTCTGACTCCTGACTGGGTCTTTTCCACTTAGCAAAGAAACGTTCCAAAGACGTTTGTTTTTTATTCATTTTGCTAGTTCCTTGGTTATATTTTAGCGGTATCCTATCACGTGACTGAGACGAGCGAATTGGCCTGCGTCAAGAGTAACATAGACGGATGTAACAGAGAATTGGGCATTTGTTCAAAATAAAACATCTTTCAGATTCCAAAATAAATAAAACGGAAGTCATGTAAGTTATTTTATTTTTTCTGTGCGGCCCGGTACCAAATGACCCACGGACCGGTACCGGTCCGCGGCCCAAAGGGTTGGGGACCATTGCTTTAAGTAGTTGCTTTCTCCATTCCTTTTGGTCATAATTATTAGTTTGTTTCTTATAGAAACTTTTTTTTCGTAACATCTTATGGTCCACATTTAAAGGCAAGGTCAATGTGACTAATAAAGACTGTTCATTGTTGAGCAAAAGTTTCAGAAAGCCTTCATAATTTAAAAAGCACCTATTGTCAACAGTTTATGAATACTGGGGAATTTGAGAGTATTAAGGCAGAACGTCAGTGGGTTTTCTTTTTTCAAGGTCACCTTCTAATGTCGAAAACACAAAGCCCAACAATGAAAGAGACTTTATGGAGGACTCACATGACGGTGTGTAGCAAACGTCTGAGTATACAAGAACACGTCGAGTCTGCTGGTGCTGTCAAAGTAACATTTACAAGCCTGATTAACCTTTTGACACTGGAGATGTCACTGGCGACCCCTAAACACGCCATTTGACATACCCTAAAGGCCCGTACACACCGGGACGAATATTCGCCAGGCGTTATTCGCCAGCGTTTTTCGCCACATTTTTTGTGTTCACACCCAGGCGATTTTCGCTGACGATGAGTGGAGTGAACATGCAATTTCATTCCCTGACATTAGATGGCGCTTAATGTAAAACAGAAATACTCCTGTACACAAGGTGGCGCTGCGCAACTTTACGCTTCTGAAAGTCGCTTTTCACTCAGAAGAAGAGAGCAAGTATTTACACGCTTGTCAGAATCAAACAAAGAAAACATGAATATTTCAAGCACCAGTAGCTCCAACTGGTGCTTGGTTCGGGGATATTTTAGAATGTCCGTCATTATTGCTTCGCGGCTGTGTGTAGACGCTACTTGGCGTCTATCTTCTTCGCTGGTATGTGTGCTCAGCAAGGCAGTTTTGTGTTTGAGCGCCCCCAAGTTGTGTTTTACTGTAACTTCAGAAGCTCCAGACACGTGAGCAAAAGCGCCATTCTCATTGGTCGAGTAGATTTCGACGCGACGCGTCGAAAAAAAAAAACGAACCCGAGGCGTTTTTTTTTTTTGACGCTTTAACGCCTGGCGTTTTTTCGCGTCGGTGTGCACACTCACATTGGTGCCCTTTGTTTAGTCACGAGGCGTTAAACGTCGGCGAAAATCGCCGGCGAAATTCGTCCCGGTGTGAACAGGCCTTAACTCTGACCATTTACGTAATCAACGTGAATCAGCGTATTCTGACATGGAGAAAAGTGGCTTTTTATATAGGCTTTTGCATTCATACAAATGCATTGCATTCATTCAAACATTACTTACCTAACGTAAAGCTTTGCATAATCTGTGCAAAGCTGCTTTGCTTCGCAACAGAATTAGCAGACTGAGTAAATGGTAAAAGAGTTACGGTAGTTGAAAGAATGTCAACGATGAAGCTAAAGCTGCCAAAAGAACGCAGACGGCTGGTTCCAAATGCAGCAGGTTGATTAGCTCAGCTAAAAGTCCACAATTCCAAAACAGGGTCAGGCAGGCAGGAGTCAATAACGAGCATTTGAACATCACAGAGGAAATTGGAGTAGTCAGGTTCCAGGTGAGATTCCGGGCAGGCGGCAGGAAAACGATGTCAGAAACCAATCAGGGTAAGGAAATCAGAAGATCAGGTCTAGATATAACGTTCGGTAATGCAGGTAGAGTGGCACAAACAATACTTCACACTGAGTGAGGCTCAGTGTAGTGTTTCAGTATACTGTAAGTGATTGCAAATGAGAGTTAGGTGTGTGGCATCCACAAAATGTTCGCTGGGGTTGCTGGAAGATGAAGTGCACTTAGACCTCTGGACACGGTTACCACTGGTGACCAGAGGGGGAAAGAGAGCTCTGACTTCTGAGCTCTGGTGTTAGAGAATTAAACACAACCAGGACCCAAAGTTACCTCAGGGGTTCACGATTTATCCCAAAAGGGGAGGAGATTTATCAGGTGTGGTGAAATATTTTCAAAAAAATAAAAAACATTTCTGCAAAAATGGCTACCTAAGAAGCAATATCAAGAGTATTTTATTGACCATGCTACTGCAGAGACTTCTTATGCTATAGTGCGCATGTGAAGAACGTAGGTTCTTGAACGTGCTTTTAACATACGGTGTGCCCACTGGACTGTTGCTACCCAATACTAGCACATGTAAGTACATGCGATCAGAAGAGACTTGGCGCGAAATGTCAAAGTGGCGCAAATCTCATGAATCTTGTTCCAAGCTTATTCTTTCTAAGTTCTGTTACGATATATGAAAGACATGATGCCATATATTTCCAGCCGGTCACAAATCGCAATTATTAATTTCTCTGTTATGGTCAATTTTCAAACACTTTAGACTTCTGTGAGTAAAATAGGACTTCACTGATTAGCCACTACGAAATCCGAGTCCCTGACTAGTCAAAGTATAACTGGTTAAACTCTTAACATATGTTCAATGGCTGCTCAAAAACAGGCTTAAAAAGCGTGAACATGAGAGAATTGAGAGTGGAAGCCCAAAATGCACATTTACAAGTCTTTACATAGATTTTTCATTGGAAGTGGTTGCTTGAACGCACCTTGCGAGGGGCGATGTAAACGTCGCACAAATGGGGAAAGGGCTTTCAAAGGTAAGAAAAGGAGCACACGAAGAGATCGCAATCAGGTGGGAGGCAGGAGCTTCTCCATTCTGCTGCAGTGAACAAAATGTACTGTTGTGCTCTTTGTCACCCGTTTAACAAAGGATCCAGTGATTTTAACTGCTTTTTGGAGCACTTTCTTTTTCCTTTTTTTTGGTCTGTGCTTGATGCTCCTCTCATAATGAGCCTTTTTTTTGCCCTAAAGCAGTCATTCCCCCAGAGGAGTATTAGGCACATTGCAGGAAGCGCGATCCACATGAGAGCGTTTGACAGATTAGTTCTACTTGGTATTTTAAAAACGTGGGGTGTTTGTTCAAGTCAGGTGCTCACACACTCAGTAAGGACTTATTACAAGAGGCTGTAGGTGTGGTAGTACCAACAGTGCAGCCATGGACAAATTACCCAAATGCCAACTTCCATATTCTGGTATTCATGTGACGGGTTCAGCAGAGGCAACAAACAAGACAGAAAGCTGGTTCCAGAAGATTCTCTTCAGCTGCAGAGTTGCTGACAAATATTTGAAGAAACCACTACATCTACGACTGCACCACGGCACAACAAATAAGGGAACAGACGGTAATGTAGTTTAAGGGACAGAATTTAAGTTTGAGCTAAAAACTAAACATGTGTCTTAAAATACATCCTAAACTGTTTTTTTGCATTAAATTTAACTTGTTCTTACAGTAATATCCCTCAGATTGTATGTGTTTTTTTAAATTCCTGCCATGGTATGACATTGTAAATAAACAAGGTTTCTGGGGACACACAAGACATAAAATGTGAGAAACGACTGCCCTAAATAATAAAATGACAAAAAACAACAACAATCTAACCAAAACACACACATTAAATTGTCTATGCACTAATGATATCATGTCATGAATGTGCTGACAAGCACCTCCTGGCTATATTTTAATTAATATCTAAAGAGCCAAAGTAAGAATGGTAAAACACACACATTTTGCAGTTTTGGTCCTCAGTTGATGCTCCCTTTTAAATACTCTGTAGAGACCACAGTGGCTTAACAATCTCCTAAGAAAAAAATGGATCCCTCCCCCTTTCTCTAAATCTATCTATCCACGCACTCATCCATCAATCAATCTATCCATTTTCTGAAACCGATGTATCCCTTTTGTGGTCACAGAGCTGCTGGTTGGGGAAAGGCGGGGCAGTCTGTTGAAGGGTCATCCAATCACACACACTCGCATGCACATCTAGGGGCATTTCAATTATCCTGTGAAGCATGTTTTTGGAGTTTTCGGAAAAAAAATGCTTGGGGAGGACAAGCAAACTCCACATAGAAAGGACCCAGCTGAGATTCACGTCAAGGCCCTCATGCTGCGAGAGTGCTAACCACCACGCTAAAGGCTATGAAAGCAAATTCTTTCTCACTGGTGGAGTTTACCATCTCCACAACAAAAGAGCACAAGGGTTCTTGGAGACTTTTTATCAGTACAACAAAAAGTAACTGCACTGTAAACTGTTGGTTGTCGGGGACCTGAATGTGCATGTTTGTTGTCCTTTGAAGCCAACGGTTAAAGACTTTCAAAACTTAGTCGAGGCTTTTAATTTAACACAGCATGTCACTGCTCCAACTCATATGCATGGGCATTCTTTGGACCTTGTGCTGTCATACGGTTTTCCGGTGGACAATGTCTCGGTGGGTGCCATTGTATTATCGGACCACAGTCCTGTTATGTTTGCTTTTAATATGCACCACAATGTAAAAGTCTCGGGTCCTGTTCTTCTGAGTCGCTCCATTAGGACTGAGACCGCTTCTACTTTTCCTCCTCTCTTCAATACATCAATGCAGTCTCACGATTGTCCTCATGCAGTCAGAGGCACAGAAGAGTTGATGAATTCTTTTATTTCAACCTGCAGCAAAGTCTTAGACACCATTGCTCCATTGAAAGCCACTCGCCGGAAACCGAATCAGGAGCCTTGGCTCAATGAAATCACGCGGGACGCTCGGCGTCTGTGCCGTAGAGCAGAGCGCAAATGGAAACAGGATCACCTGCAGGTCTCGCATGATATTCTTAAAGACAGTTGGAGGAAATACCAGGATACCGTTAAGGCAGAAAAAACAAAGTATTTATCCAGCTTGGTTTTAGAAAATGTAAATAAGCCCCACATTCTTTTTAAAACTATTGGTTCTGTTTGTAACCCCAATCCATCTTCCACTCTACAGATGACAAATGAAATGTGTGAATGTTTTTTACTCTTTTTTTAACAACAAGGTAGCTGCTATTAGGGGAAATATTTCCTCATGTACTTCCTTCTTAGAATCTGCTCTGGTACAGAACTCTGTTGTTTTTTCCCAATTTAAGTCGGTGTCAGGGTCTGAACTGACTGGGATTGTTAATAAGTTAAAAGCAACATCTTCTCCCTTGGATCCAGTCCCACCTCGCTTTTTTAAACAGGTTTGGGCCACCCTTAGTACTTCATTCACATCAATAGCAGCCTGTCATCAGGTCTTGTCCCAACTTTCTGCAAAGAAGCTGTTGTTGAACCTCTACTTAAAAAGCCGGGTCTGGACCCAACATGCTTGGCCAACTATCGGCCGATTTCAAAGCTGCCATTGGTGTCTAAAATTCTGGAAAAGTGTGTAACGGCACAACTGCAACCTTTTTTGGATGATGGTGGGATTTTAGACACTTTTCAGTCGGGCTACAAGGCATTTCATAGCACAGTCTGCTCTTTTGAAAGTTTTTAATGATCTTTATTTGACCACAGACTCTGGTAATTCTGCTATTTTAGTGCTTTTAGACTTGACTGCTGCTTTTGACACAGTGGATCACACAACTCTTTTAAATCGCCTTGAACATTGTGTGGGTGTTAGGGGGACTGCCCTGAACTGGTTTAAATATTACCTGTCAGGGCGGTCCTTTACGGTTAGGCTGGGGGACTCCACTTCGTCTTCTACTCCATTACTTTCTGGAGTTCCCCAGGGTTCAATTTTAGGACCTGTGCTCTTTTCTTTATACCTGCTTCCTTTAGCTGAAATTTTTAAGAAACATGGCTTGTCATATCATTTTTATGCAGATTACTGCCAACTGTACATGCCCATTGTTAAAAATAATGGAAGCAGCCCCCTGACGCCCTTACTTAACTGTCTGGGAGACGTCAAGGATTGGTTGGCCCAGAACTTTTTAAAACTTAATGAGGAGAAAACAGAGGTCATGATATTTGGACCCAAAGCCAATCTTGACTTGGAGCCTGTTCAGCATCACGTGAGGCCCACTGTCACCAACCTTGGCGTCATTGTGGACAGTGATTTTAAATTTGATAAACAGATAAATGGCGTTTTAAAATCAAGTTTTTATCATTTGCGGCTTTTATCTAAAGTTAAACCCTTTTTATCTTTTAATATTTTTGAGCAGGTCATGCATGCTTTTACCTCTTCACGACTGGACTACTGCAATGCACTTTACACTGGGGTTTCCCATAAGGCAATTTCCCGACTGCAGTTAGTCCAGAACTCTGCTGCACGACTTTTAACAGGAACCAAAAAATATGAACACATCACTCCCATTCTTGCGTCTTTGCACTGGCTTCCTGTTAATTTTAGGATTAATTTTAAAATTGTATTGTTTGTTTTTAAAGCTTTACATGGACTGGCTCCAAAATACATCTCTGACCTCATTCAGATCTATAAACCAGCACGTGCTCTGAGGTCAGAGGGCCAGCTCCAGCTTGTGGAGCCTATGACGAGGCTCAAAACTAGGGGAGACAGAGCGTTCTCTGTTGTCGGCCCTAAGCTGTGGAACGCTCTGCCATTGCATGTCAGAACAGCGCCCTCTGTGGAGTGTTTTAAAGCCCGTCTTAAAACACATTTTTACTCTCTAGCTTTTAACACTGCATGAGTTGTGTGGTCCTCTGTATTTTTATCTGTATTTATCTGTGCTTTTATCTTGTTTTTACCTTGTTTTAATTTTTATTTTATCTTGTCCATTTTACTGGTGTACTTTGTTTTTATTTTTGTTGACAATCTTTTGTCCTGTTTTTGGTCACTGTACAGCACTTTGGAAACTGCCTGTTTGAGAAATGTGCTATATAAATAAAGTGGATTGGATTGGATTGTAAGGGTGTGTACATGTTACAAATGAAGACGGCATTAAATCCTTTTCATTCTGACATCTTGGATCTGACAAGCCTGCATCCAAACTTGTAGGCCACTATTGGTTAACTAAACTTGGTCACCCACACCTTTCCCTTTTGGTGCTATCACCAACCAACTCTCAAAAATCAAATACAGAAAACAAATGGATGGATCCAAAACAAAAGATCAAGAAACAGCAATAACCAGAATGCACCTTGTCCACTACTGTCTATGTTGTTGATTGGGTCAAAGCAATGTCCTTATTGTGAAAAATATAGGAAAAGAACCTACACTGTTTTTATTTACTCCTTAACGTATATAACTTAAACCAAGTCCTCTGGATGTGGATCATTCTGAATCTTGACTTGTTCCCTTTCCCCCCGTGATTATAACCAGCTTGCAAGCCAAAGTTGATAGCTACATGCTCCACCACAATGTTTGGGTTAGGATTGGTTCAACCATGGAGATATATATATATATATATGTATATATATATATATATATATATATATGTATATATATATATATATATATATATATATTAAACAATCATCTCTAATGTCACCCATGGGTTCTTAAAGCCCAAATGAAGCCGGAAGTCGGACGGTCGCATTTGACCGGAGGCAGAAAGTAAAGAATTGTCTTGAGTCCACTCATGATTCTACCACCTGCCAAACAAAAAAACATGCCTTTTAAACAGTTCCATTCCTCATTCTGTTGAATTCCTCATTTCTATGTTGCTTTGGAACAATTCCGCCAAGCCTGGTGTAAGACTCAGTGATGAATCTTCTTGTTTGTCAGTAGCAAATACTAATACACACACACACACACACAAACACGCACACCCACACACACCCAGTGCCCTCTAGTGGTCGTTGCTGTTTATTTTTCACAAATCACACGTTGCACCTGAGTATTGTCGTACTCCATGTAACTTATATGAGCAATAAAACAACACTTATACTCAGAAAAATACGGTAGTATTATTAAAAACAAAAACCCTTTAACTATGCTATTATAATTTATATTGCAAAAATCAGAACTAGACAAGCAAAGTGTTTATCCAATGTATTACAGTTGTCTGCTCTGTTTAAGGAAACCTCTGAGAAACACATCTGGTGCGGCCTGTTGGGTATAAAAACAAATGGAGAGTCAGATGGTACTTACAAGCTGTTGACTACTTGATTTTACCATAATGATGCAGTGCAAAATATGCTAAAAGAAAGCATTCTGCCAGAGTTGACATCTTCTCTAACAATTTGAAAAAAGTCATGAATTGTCAACTACATTTTTGAAAGATTTTAACTTGACATGAAATTAAACTACAAGAATTTCTGTTTCAGCTTCTACTTCCATAAAATGGGAACCAGACGCCTGTTAATTCTGCACAAAAACAATGCACGCACTTACCAAACGAATCACTTTTAAAGCTAGGTTTTATAATTTTATTCATAAAAATTAATCTGGTTTTTCCCACAGGGAAGTTTATTAAAAGTATTTAGATTAAGGGAATGCTAATGTTTTCTTTTAGTAAAACTGTCATGATAACTGTCATGTTTCATGCTTTTGTTTACGTTTAATAAAGTCAAGTCATAACTACAGTTTTCCTGAGGAGGAAAAGCATTTCTTTGGAATGATGCTCATTAATAACTTGTTTTTTTTTGTCTTTCATAAATCAATAATGCGCATATATGTGTAAATATTCTGTGACTGAGTTAATCAAAATAAAAAAGATATTAATGAGAATCATTTAATCATTTAACTGCAGTACTCAAGGTAAAGTTTAAGGACAAAAGTGTGCTGATAAACAGAAATTATCTACTAATATTATTTTAGTCAAGGTGGAATTATGTGGAGTTGTAGAAATACATAAAAGAATGAATTTAATAATTTTAGTTTATGTTTGTTTGAAAAAAAATCCTGCAAAAAAATACTTAGTAAATATTTATTATGTGTACGGCTGTTTAATAAAGAGTCAGATGTGTGACAGGTTTTACATTTGCTGTTGCTGCTGTGATTAGAAATTCTGTTTTAAGTTTCAGTGCAGGTTTGCTGATATTTGATCAAAGAGAGCTCTGGAGTAGTATGGAGGCCCCACTGGCAGATTCTTTAGGAAAATGCAAAACAAGTACGATAATATGCACCTTTTATTATTTAAAAGGACAATTTCCCCTTTGAAACTCCATTATATGATAAGGATGTTTATCATTTAGATGTGTCCAGTGAATGTGCATTGTTTAGAAAAAAAACGCAATCAACTACTGTTTGTTCCTTTAGTTTTTGCTTCAGATTTACATTTCGTCTTTTTGAGGTGAAATAAAAAACTTTTAACGTTCCAGGTTTATCAGGACTTGAAAGTGGAGGAAAACACAAATACAGGAGGCTGGCACCCTGCAGGTAGAAAGTCAATAGATTTATTAAATAAAATATTACATCTACAAAAGAGACAGGAGCAAAGATGAGTTTTGGAATCAAACAGCTTTGGTGACTGTTGGGTAACACCTGTTGTGATAGTGTCTTAGAGGAATAAAAAACAGGAAAACCAAACAACTTTGTGGTAATCTTAGCACAAAATTGGGCAAACAAAGCATGAAAGCTGCCATTCTTTAAAGCTGGATTTTGCATAAATATGGTTACCTGCAGCTTTTGTTTAGTCTTTTTTCAAGCTAAATTGTTCTGGTTGGTCATCATAGGATAAGTTGCATTCTTAATATGTAAACTGCATGTGACAATATTTAATAATGATTGCATTAAGTGAGGTTTTGTAATGTTAATTCGTTTTACATTTTTTCTTAAAAAAGAAAAAAAAATATTAAAACAAGTAAAACATTCAATAAAAAGGTTAACATTTACTTATTTGAATTTAATGAAAAAAGGACATTTGTTTAGTGCTGTACACAGTCCACAAAACCGTACATGCCTGACTGAACAAAAACACATTTTAAAATGATGAAACCAACAAGAGATTGTCTACGGTCCATGAAAGTGAATGAACTGATTTTGTTGTGAAAAACCTTCAGTCTGTGAAGTGCACTGACGTGTGCCTCCTCCTGTCTAAAAGTCAGAACAATTTTTTCGCCATGGCTGGAAGCAGAATCAGTCTCTTATTCCGTGATGTTGGATACTTGACTGTGGTTTGCAACATTGCTTTAACAAGGCATACTCTGTGCCATCAGCCTGTTTACTGCTTACGGCTGATTACACGTCCAATGACTTACGTTAGCTTTGTTTTATCAGAGCTGTGAATCTTTATTTTCCCCCTACTTTTATTTTTAGGAAACCAGTCACAAATTATGGTTTCAAGTCATTGCACAGACATGCGATTGATAGGTCTGTTTTGATAAACATAATGTTGAACGAAAAACAAAGCAGCAATACAATAATGTCTTTTTCAATATGAATTGGTAGAGGTGTAACGATGTTAACAATATTATTTATTATATTAACAATATTATATCTATTACATATATGGCAGCCCCATGACCCCAAAAGGGATAAAAAGGACTAGAAGATGAATGAATATTATATTGATATTTTTAACATGTTAACAATCATTCAATTCATTTCATAATCTGTAGTTGTGGCTGATATGATTCATTTATGGACAGATATTGGTTTATTTGAACGATCCGATTCATTTACCTAAAATTTATCTCAGGCCATTTTCCGTAAAAACTTCAATCAGTGTGACTCAGAGATAAATACCTGGTACTGAACAGTGTAGGTAAAGTTTTCCAAATTCTCTGTATTTCTTGCAATAGAATCAAGGGTAAATTAAACAAACAAGTAAACAATAAATAATGTGAAATTGATTGCCCTGTTAATTTCCTAAAGTTACTGTTGTTTTTCCACATCCAAATAATACAAAGGGAACATTCTTAGAATATTCTCACTGTATGGCAGTGCTTCTCAATTATTATTTGCAAGGCCCCCCCTAGGAAAAAGAAAATGTTTCGCGCCCCCCTAACCCCTCACCCCCCCACACACACATTATTTGTGATAATTGTGGCAGAAAAAGCTGGAAGCTGCAGCTGTTTTTTCTAAAAGATGTAATAAAAGTTAAGTGTGTTCGTTGTTGTTTCAAGACGTGTAACAAAGAAGACTCATTGTGCAATTGTTCCACGGTCTGGTACCGGATCCGGCAGAAAGCTACACCGCTAAAGACTAGCTTTTGCTGGTAATTTTGTTGGAACTGAGCGACTTTATGAGCAGAATCTGAACAAGGAATTGAAGACTTTAACCACTTCTGATTGGTCTGACTGATGATTGGTGGAGACAGTTAAAGGGGCGGGACTTTTCCGAAAACATCTGATGTCATTTTTATCAAAGTGTCTTTAATAGAATCAAATAAACACAAAGAAAAAAGTATTTTACGATCTTTCATATTTCTAACAACTCAGTGTTTTATCAGGGCCTGTTTGCATGAACAAAGAGCTGACATCCTGGAGATGGTAAATGTTTTTAGATCAGTGAATGGGTAATTTCCCACGGCACACCTGACCATCTCACACGGCACAATAGTGTGCCGCGGTACACCGGTTGAAAAACACTGTTCTAAAGGCACGAGATGATCCAGGTGTTGCACAACAGAGGCAGCTCTCTGCGTGCACGTTCCACCTGGCAGCCTGAGCCCACTACCTCACCCCTTTCCTTTTCGCGTGTGTGACAGGAGACAGGAGCAGCTGCAGGGATGGCAGTTCACAGTTTCAGGCTGTTACAAACTCTGTTATAAAAGATAATAGGAAACCAATAGTGGTGCAGATTTTTTTCCAAGCACTGAGCCGCTGTTACCACCACCCCCCTTTTGCACCCCGAGCAATTACCTGTATTACCTGTGCCTCAAACGGCTACTACTGCGCGCCCCCCTGGCATCTCATTGTGCGCCCCACTAATTGAGAAGCACTGCTGTATGGTTTCCTATGTCTTTGTTTAATTTTAAGTGTTTCCACACAATGGACTGGAATGATGGACTGATCAGTTTTTGCTGCCACGTGTTGTCTGCCTTTTTTTGCATTGGAATAAAATAAACTTGCTTTGTGTCAACATCGATATAATAAAATTCTTTCATATTGAAACAATTGTATAATGTTATTGATTGATTTGATTGACAAATTACCTCAGACGGGGCTGCACGGTGGGGCAGTGGTTAGCGCTCTTGCCTCAAAGCAACAAGGCCTCCAGTTCAAGTCCCGGCTGGGGGACATGAAAAAACACCATCAATGGGGGACCTTTCTGTGTGGATGTTCTCCCCATGCATGCGTGGGTTCTCTCCGGGGTCTCTGGCTTCCTCCCATCATCCAAAAACATGCTTCATAGGTTAATTGGCAACTCTAAATTGTCCCTAGGTGTGAGTGTGTGTTTGTGGACATTCTACCCTGCGACAGACTGGCAACCTGTTCAGGTTGTCCCCTGCCTTCGCCCACAAGTAGGCTCTGGCAGCCCCGTGACCCCGAAATGGAAAAACAGTTGAGAAAATGAATGAATAAATTACCTCAGACAGATCAATTTCATTGGGTTCTAGGACTATACATTGAGTTATCAATTAAGTCGATTCATCTTTACAACCCTACTGACTGACAATTTATGGCATCTTCTGAAAACTATTTTAATGCATTCCTTTTTTATTTCATTGTACATTTTATGACTATAATGAAAACTGTAAAGATGAGCTAATGGATTATTTACATATAGCAAACTAGGTTGAGTGTGTGCCTTCATCTGACTCAGCATGTACTTATAATGTAATGCCATCCGTCCATTTAACCTTTGCGTGTTCACTAGGACCTATTGCTTGCAGCAGACCCGTAGAATAAAATGTGCATTAACCTTTTCACTCTACAGGTTCACTGAGTTGTCTCTAACCTTAAAAGTCTGTTTGGGTCACCTGCGTGCCCTGTACACATTTCCCCAATTGTCACTCCCAGACACCCCGCATCCACCTGAATGGGCAGTTGTGACAAAGGCAAAATATAATAAATAATTGGCCAGTACATTTGGTCTGTCTCTGAAATTGTCAGTACCCCATCCCCTACAAACCTAACTGCACATCACTGGCTCTATCAATAGAAATATACATTCCTTTTTAAGTAAAATTTCTTTTGATGTATATTGTTCTTTCACCATGTCCACATATTCTGCCAGTTTGCCCAAAGTGCTTTGTATGCACGTACCCCTAACTTTAAGAGAATTGAATCGGGCTGCTTCAGTGGCATTAAGTGGAGAAGGTAAGAAACAAATCCCTCTGTGAAGCTGCTGAAAACACAATATGCACTCCATTAAACATATCCATTTGGAGCACAATTTAGGAAGGTAGAGGACACTTTTTGTGCCAAACAAGATTGATATCACCTGGGAGTTCTCACTGTCGGGCGTTGATTGCTAATGTGCCTTGTAAGAAAGAAGATGCAGCGGCTGCTATGCCTAATTTCATCCTCTGAATCGCCTTGAAAGGTTTTAGCTCACTTCTTTTTGTACAGTTTTTGCTTTATTAAGGTATCACATTTTCTGCACTATAGGGTGTACTTCAAAACCTCAATATTTAAAAAAAAATCTGAAGCACCTATTATAGATTAATTCTAATTGTGCCTATTGATTTCAAGGGAATTTTTTAGAGGTACACAGCGCTCTTTCAAAATGTTTTGTTGGGTGTTCTTGTGAATATGCTAACAATACTAACATGGCTAACATCTGGAGTGTTATAAACAAGTTCTAGAGTGCCCATCGAGACGACTGTTGTTGTGATTTTGGGCTATACAAATAAAATTGAATTGAATTGAATTGAGTTACTGTGAACCCAATTAATAAAGTCTGACTAACTGACCTATCTCTGACTCTTTTGTCTCACTAAATGCACCTTATATATGGCATACAGTTGGAAATCATTCATTGATGGACCATCTTATCCCTTTGTTCTATTTTGTGGAGTCCAGATGACCCCACTCCCAACATTAACGTGCCTCCAAGACACGTTAACGTAGGGAGTGGGGTCATCTAGACCCCACAAGATAGCACAAGGGTTAAAAATCAATGGGTCCTATGGTGTGAAAAAATGGTATGAAGCTTTGAACTGACACCCTCGCGTTTGTGGGTCTGACTTCATAATGTGTTACCCATCCGCCCACTTCCTGAAAATGTGTTAGATTCATTCTTTAACCCTTGTGCTATCCTAGGCACTTTAACATTGGGAGTTGGGTCATCTAGACCCACTAGACAGTGTGCTGAACCTTTTTTCTTCAATGATTTGTGATCCTCACTGGTGTCCATGGATTACATGAAATCTTTCAACCTTTATCCACCTTTGTCATGGTAGGGAGAACACGTCAATGTAAGGGTGGGGTCATCTAAGATAGCACAAGGGTTAAGAACAAATAATCTTGATAAATAAAAAGTTTTCTTTGGTGCAACAACTCCCTCTCACCTGCACATCAAACAAGGTATTAAGAACTATACTTTACGATTTGAAATGACAACTTAACTTAAAAAGGAAAATGTACCACATATGCACAAAAAGTTAAAATCAGTTAGATTACAAAAAAGGCTTTGAGTGATTCCAAACCTGACTTTCCATCCCAAAAAATTGTTATATCACAATCAAACTGTAATTCAAAGACAACAGTTTTAATGCTAAAAACTGATATATATGATGTATGTAAGAAACATCATATATCTCATTTTACTTTATAAGATTTATAATAGACCAGGGGTCTGCAACCTGTACATCTCAAAAAGCCATTTGGATCAGTTTCCCACTGAGAGGAAAGCACAGGGAGCCGCAACACTAGGGGTGTTAGAAAAAAATAGTTTCGCAGATATATCGCGATAGTCCATTTGGGAATACTTGTATTGATTCAAAATGCTGTCAGGATATTTATGTAACTATTTGTTTTAATTGTTTATGAGTGTGATGTTTCCTTTGATCTTTTGTCGATTTTCCACAACCTTGAATAGACTTTTCTGTCTGTCAAACACCAGAGTTAAAATAAGTGAGATGATGGAAACAATTCACTTTGATGCAGACTCCTTTCTAGTTATTTTTATTCTTTAAATCCAGTAAACCCCAAAATTATATTAATTTTATGGATGACAACTACTTTTTATTAGGAAGCATGTATGTCGTTTTCCCCTGCGTGCAACCCCCCCTCCAGCGTATACTACACAGACTGCTCAACATACGGTCATCATAGCAGCAAGGTGACAGGAAAGTAGGGGCGCCCAAACGCACATTTAAGTAATTTTACGCGGAAATGGGTGGTTTTAGTCTAGGAAAAAAAAAACTTTATTTTGAGCGCTCATTTGTCCCCTACGAAATTACCACTGACTGTCTTTTTAGAAGAACTTTCCATCCCATTACAGACTCTGGTTAGCGTTTACAGCTGCAGACACGCCCCCTCCACGCGTTCACGCCGCTCTCTTCCTCCTGCCCGTTCATGCTACCCCACGGTGTTAAGGCACCACGACAATCTTAGAACATGATCGTTATTTTACAAAAACACAGAGAGCCGCAGCACAGGCATGAAAGAGCCGCATGTGGCTCCGGAGCCACTGGTTGCCAACCCTGTAATAGGCAGAGCAGGAAAAAAGGCAAATGGTGTATACTGATGTAGAGCTTAAATACAAGGCTAAAAGTGCTTTAACGTGTTGGTGGTGTGGTTCCTTGCAAAGTCACAGGCTTGGCTGTGGGAGGAGCTCAGTCAGATGTTGAGCCAGCTCATCAGAACAAACCATATGTGGTGAATGTTTTTTTTTCTTATTTAATCCTTCAGTGATAAATTGCGTATACTTATTTATTTTATTTTATTTATTTTTTTAACTTGTCCTGTCCAACAGCTAGGCAGACAGATGAGAGCTGAGGGCCTCTTGTGTTGGACATATTTTACTTTAACAAGAGGGGTTATTAATCTTCAGACAAACCAAAGGTATGACTGAATAAACCCCTTTTGTAATTGAGGCCAAACTTTATTGATTTCAATCATGTTTGAAAATCTTTGGTGTTGGACCGGACGGAAAAGGAAAGAGGGGAAGAAGAGAGAGGGACGTTTGAGAGAGGGGGGGGGGGTAGGAGGGTGATAATAGGAGGGGAAGGGGGGTAAGACCATGAAGCAGCATAAAGCAACAAGTTTACTGGTTGTTAATCATTATGGTAAGGTTCAAATGTAGTACAAAAAGGGCGGGGCCTATCAACACACACACTCAAATGTTATAAACACACCTGCTAGCTGCAAAAATGTCCACCTGTCGACATGTACACAAAACAGATAGTGTTCACACGCATACTTATGCCTTAAAACCAACTAGTGTGAAATATTTCAGTCATTCAATCATGCAAACTGTTAGTGCGAAGGTGAGCTAACACCTGTGCTCAGGTGAGTGTTTATGTTCTTCTAAAATGGATGGTGGAACGTGACAAGAAGGAGGGAGAGTGCCCAGCCATCCCCCCCCAAGACCCCCACCGCAGCAGCAGCGGCAGCCGAAATCCCCCCAACGCCACACGGGAACCGGCAGGGAACAACCGCCGCCCGGGCGACCAAGCCCGCCACCCAGGCCAGGGCCAGCAGGACCGCCGCAAGGCCCCCAGAGCCAGAGAGCAAGGAGGCACGGAGGGAAAGAGAGCGCTGCCCCAGCCCAACCAGGAGAGCAGCCCCCGCGCCGGGAGCGCCCAACACAGGGCCCCACCGGAGAAGGACGCCCACAGCCCCAGACGAGCACCCCACCACCACCCAGGAGTTCCGGGCATCCCCCCGCCCCCACCCCAGGTACGAGCCAGGACCCCCCAAGGGAGACCCGCTCCGCACTCCAGGCAGCCATCCGCCCGGCCCACGGTTGGTCCAGGGAGGAGCAAGGCAGGGGCCCGCCGCCCCCGCCCAGGAGAGGGAACCCCGGGGAAAAAAAGAGGGCCCACAAGGGGTGTTGTAAATATGGCCCGACCAGGCTCGGCCATGTTGGAAGTTTGGCGGGGCCCAGCGCTCAGGGGCAAGGACCAGGACCCACCCCCCAGGGACACGAACACCCCCGGCTCAGGTGTAATATGAACCCCCCCACCGTGCGGAGAGAGCACCGCCGGGCCCAGGGAGCCAGCACCCAAGGGACACGGCCGCCATCGCCAAGGGGCCCGCACCCCCCACCAGGGAAGGGGTAGGGGACAGATGGACCCATGTCCCACCTTCCTTGCAAAATGTGTGTTTAAAGGGTGTGTGTGTGCATGTTTGTGTGTTTATGTTGGAATGTATATATTGAAGGGGGAGGGGTGTGTGTACTAAGGGGGGTATACTTATTTAGCGTTTTGTTACCTTCCTTGAAGTCCTAAAGCGCTGTGCAGTCACAGTCGCATTCACCCATGCAAACACACATTCAACCTTTTGCCACCTGGGGCAATGTGCCTTGCTCAAGGAAACACTTTAAAACATGGGCGGGTAAACCAAACCTCCAATCTACCAATCAAAGGTCGACCGCTCAACCTCTGCACCACGACTGCCCTAACCTTCCAATATCTTCACAATGATTCATTAGCGGTTGCTTAAAACAAATCTATAGCTACTTGTAAAAACACTCAAAGAAACATTCCTTTTAGCTGAATATTTAGTTTTTGGTTTAAAAAAAAGAGCCCAAACACAGACTGTTGGTAAAACATTGACTGCAGCATTCTGCTGTCATTGCTGTTATCATTTTTTTCAGTTTGTCAGAAGATTTGGTGGAACAGCACATGCTCCGATGTTCTGGCTCCATTGGATTTGTGGTTCATTCAGTCAAATAAGTGTGAGTCTGAGAGGAGCTTCCCGGCATTAAAACTGTTACGAATGATGAGAAAGAACACTGATCACACCTAACCCTCTCAATAATGGGATTTAATCACACACCCATAAATATACATATAAGCATAAATGCTAAGTGTAAATGATTATTTTCTATTTACATTTAATGCAGAACCTTAGCAGAGAAATGCACACCACTCAGTCTGACAAAATCAACCCCCCACCTTAGAGAGGACTGATCCATTCGACGAAACACACATTTCACACAAATCACTTCATTCCACTCCAGCATACTGAATAGAAGAACAATAGGAATAAGATGAGATGCCCTCATCTGGAAACAAATAAGCAATTTTCTGCAATTACCTAATCCAATGTTTACTGCAAATGAGCCGGTTTTAAAAGCAGTATCTCCTACTTCCCCATTTTCTTTAATAATGGGGCATAAAAATGTGTTTTCCTCATAGTTGGACTGATCTGCATTACTGCTGATTACTTCACCAAAACACTATTGCCACACATTTTCTTTAGTTTCTTAGTCAAATTATTTATCTGAAGGTCTTGAAATGGTTTGCTCTTATGTAGCATTTGTCAACTAATTAGTGCAGAAAGCTCTTTCATATGCTTTGAAACACTGCGCTAACCTGACCTACCCAGCAAGGAAGGATTTGATGTTTTGTTCAGGGCATGCAATGAAGCAAACAGGCAATCAAACTGCCAACCCTTCAGCCGCATAATATGAGTCAATTTACTCTAAATACTGTCATCTGTTACTGTTGAATTGCTTTTAAAATGAAAAGGATTAACTTTAGTCATTCTCATTAAGTAATTATGCAGATTCAATTTCATTCGTTTGGATGGATGTGTTGTACCTAAATTAACATGTGAACTCAACACACACATTCTGTCTGAAATAATGATCATTCACGCGAAGATTATTTCAAATCATTTTTTTGATCTAGGTATTTTATTCAAAGTATTTAAAACAAAATCTTTGTTTTTCTGATCATTTGTTAGGTCAGCTCTACAACAGCTGGAAGCAGGAGTTGGCTTTCACAGAGAATAATGACATGTTTTTGTTTGTTGTGAGTGAAGTCTGATCAAAACTGTAACTTAAAACTATTTAAATAACTATATAAAAACCTTAAAATACAATTTTACCACTAGAGTCACAGGAAAACATCAGTGTCGTCCAGTTGGTCTGTGGTACATACCACATAATCTTTCTTTGAGGAAAAATGGGTGTGGGTTGTTATGGGTTTAGATCTTTCTGTTCTGGAATTTCCTCCAAAGAAAAAAAAAGAAAAAATCTGAAACACTTGTTTTTTCTGATTTGTCCTGAAACCATTTTAAAAATCTCGGTTGAAATCTGTGAAGAAAAAAAGGAGTGTTCTGTCATAAGCTCAGAACAAAACTCACTATTTCAATTCCAGAGGCAAAATAAGCCAGCTCTCCTTGTGTGTGTGAATTAGTGTTGGTGTTGATGTATGGGTGTGTGTGTGTGTGTGTGTGCTGCAGGCCTTTGTGCTGGGGTGCTGCTGAAAGCAGCATCTGCCTGCACTGCTCTTCTTTACTATTTAAAATTAGCTTAAAAAACACTTTGTTGTTCCATGATGGAACAACAAATGGAAATCAAACCAAACAGTAGTGAACATGACACTCGGTCCAAAAATAGAAAACTGACATCTCTTATCTTTAAAATGAACATGTGTACTTTTATTACCTCAAAATTTCCTCCTTATTGCTACATTTAACAAAATTATCACCATGTTAGCTAATATATATTTTATTGAATGTCAAAAGCTGCAGGCTTCTGGTGATGTAGCAGTTAGAGCAGCAGAAATGCAGAGTTCTTTGTCTACAGCGCCTAACAACAGGATGAAAAAAACACTCCCCTCAGTAAAAGTGATATATTCAGTTTAGTTTATTTCAAACATAATATTAAAACAACAACAGGTAAATAAATAACTGCAGTTCTTTTTAGCCAATGGGAAAAAAAGTCTTTATTTGACAGAAGTTAAGAATATGTGGCAAATAAATACCAGGCATTCATTACAATCATCATGGGGTTCGGACATCAACAAACAATGATCACATAAATAGGTTTTGATCTAAAGATTGAAAATCACCTCTTTGTATTTCTTTTTAAACTGACTAACATTTGGACGTCGTTTTAGTTCTGAACAGTTTTACTCTGGTTGGTATGACGCAAAATCTTTTGATGTTCATTTCCCACCTTAATCTGGATCCTCCTTCTCTTTCATAAAAACATTTTTTATGAGTAAATTGGAAGCAAGTTGTATTTTATTTTATATAAAAATGGACCCGTCTTGAATATTGTCTAAAGATAAATAAATATAAAACAAAAAGCAACAACAACGTATTTTAGCATTACGTTTTGTAAAGGTTGAGTTCCTTTTTTGTACAACTTGGAACAGATTTTGGAGTATTTTTTAGACTATGCTATACGTTTTAACTAATAAAAAATTGATAGTCAGTACGCTTACAGGTAATCCGGACCTCATCACATGTATAACCTTTAGAAAATGCAAACCATTTAAAATGATGGGTTCTCATCTATTTAGTGGGGTTCTGAGTGATGAAGGTGAACTTTTGTGCCGTGCACATTAATATCAGCAGCTGTCTTATACAGCGTTGTACCTTTTCAGTCCCAGGCATGAATGCATCTGGCCCTTCAAAAGGACTTTGAATAGCAGCAACAGCACAATAAGTGACTAAAATAAAGAGAAGGCAATTTCGCATACACCCACCAGGAAATAGTATTTGGACTTCGACAAATGTCATTCAAAAAAGTGTGTGTGTGGATGGGGGGGGGTGGGTCAGCAATTCAATTACAAAGCATACTTTAGATACTCCCGATCTTTCAAGCTGAGATAATTAAAAGCCTCATTTATGCGATTATAGCAGGAGCTGGACAAAGACTGATTGACAGGCAGAAAGTCTAGAAGTGGAGAAGAATCAAAGGGCTGCTGATGATGTGAAATTATTATTATTTCTTTCTTGTTACTCTGCAGGCCTGCATCAGCAGCAGGAGAATTATCATGCACTCTGGAAATCATAGCAAAAAAAAAGAAGAAAAGTACAGGAAAGTGATTTTTGAGTAAGGAAAGAGCATGATCTTAAAAACGAAAAGCTTTTTTAAAAGAAGCATTTATGTTCTTCATCTGTGAAAATCGTTGACTTTTAAAGCTGTAGCTGCACTCACAAGCATTTATTAGAAATTATGTTAAAGATACATTTAAATGAAGTGTTACATTTAAGATCATTTACAAAAGTAAAAGAAAACTATTGTGTACTGCACACGTTTGTGTTTTTATTTTCTTAATTCTCATTAACAAGTAATTAGTTTGAAGTGAAAACTAAAAACTTTGCTTTCATCATCCTTTTATGGATACTATTCAGTCTCATCAGTGAATGTAGCTACTAAATACTCTTTTTCAGAACTAAAATCTTTTATTTTCTAACTTTTATTGCAGAGTTAAAATATATTTGTTGCAACCATTGACAGTATAGGAAAACAGAACTAAGTCAGTATGACGCCACCTATAGAAAATGGCTTACTTCCAGCTCCAACCAAAGAAAATAAGGAAACTTATTTTGTGGTTGTGCTAAACGACATTGGTAAAGACTGATTGGTCTGAGCCAGTCTGAGCCTATGGCAACCACCCTCGCCAATCATGATTGAGCTAGTTGGAAGGCCACACCCCTACCACTTGAAAGCAGTCTCTGGATAATCTGTCAATCAAACGTTTTGAACATTCAAAGTGAGACCCTTTCGTTTATTGTTGTATAAAAAGTGTGTTATAAATAAAGTTTGCTTTGATTTGCTGTATGGATGCTTTTGGCCAAATGTTTTTTTAATGGATTATCTCTGCAATATAAGTTTCCATATACGGAGCATGAAAATACATTTCTGGTTCCTTCATTCCTGAAACAAGACATTATGTCTGAAGGTTCAGATCTGCACCAATAGAAGCTTCTTACAGCGATTTGTTGGTTTCTTCTTGCCCAAAACTTTGGAAAGCTACATTTTTTTTTCATGCTCAAAAAGACTTGTTCACCTATTTGCTTTACTGTTAAATTTCTCCTAGTTTTTGACTTCAGTTGCGACAACAAAGAGAGAGCAAATTACATTTATGAGAGCCTTAAAAGTTACTTTTACAGAGGCAGCTGAACTGCAGGGACTGCATTTAATCCCATTATCACCACGGTGAGCTTTGGGAGGCTGGAAGACATTTCCCCAGACAGAACAATGTGTCTTTTCTTGAGTGTGGCTGAATAAAACGTAATCTTTCCCTTGCACATGAGACTCTCAGGATGTGGTGCCCAACCTGCTCACCTCAACCTCCTTTCTTTTTTGTTTTTGGTTTCCTGTTGGAAGATAAAGTGTCCTGTCCTGCAAAAACAAGTTTGCAGCTTCACAAAAACTCAGTTTACGATTCACAGACTAATATAAGGCGATTTAATATTGTGTTTTGACCAAAATATATCCATTTATCAGTGTCTGATTTTTTTTTTTTCATCATTGCCACGAGCAGAGCAATAAAGGGAATGTCAGGGGTGTCATTTGCATTAAGAGATTGTTCTTGTGACCTTCCCCGTTTTGTTTTGCTGCCTCCGTACTGCTGTGAGATTTACGTCTTTTTCTGCAATAGCTCTTCGTGAATGATAAGCTAACAAGACGTCCTCGGAGAGCCAGGGCTCATTTAAGGGGCTTTAGATGAAAAATGTAATGTTTTGCCCTCTATCACAACACTGTTTTTTTTTTTACTCCCAACATCAAAGAGCGACACAGAAACCAAAGCACAACCGTGGAGATCATAACAAGACCAAAAATAAAAAAAGAGATCATTTTCTGACATTTAAGAAATGCAATCTGAGAGTAAACACTTGAGTAAACGTCTGCTCTGGTGCTTTTCAGTAAATTCAATGATCTGAGCTGCCGAGATGGGGGGGGGGTAATTTTATTTTCACACTTCTCATGGGATGGGGCCAAATGCAGGAATGCATAATGCACTGTGTCGCCTTTTCAAACCACTGACCTTGACAGCCGTAATATAATCTCTCATTTCCCTCTAAAGTCCTGTGAAGGTGCACAGCACTCAGAGCTTTTATGCTCTTCAACCATTTAATTATAGACACCTCGGCAAAAAGCACTCATGAGCAACATTTGACTCATGTATGGACAAAACTAGAGCCAACAGCTGCTGCAAGAAGTAAACAAGTTCATCTTTTTCAAAGATGCTGTCATTTTTCTGTCTTGCAGCATTTTAACTACAAATGTGATTTTACATGTTTGGATTCATGCAAGGTTTTCTGCAAATCCCACACGCCTACCTTCACTTCAAACGTCAAACCTAAAAGTCAGGAGTCATTTTCTGCCTCCCGACTGTTTTTTAGTGTGTGAAACGCATCATTCTGCTTCTATGATTTATATTTACGTCAGAAATGGGTGGCGGTGGACCCACAGTGCAGTAGACCATCGCAAAAACATGAAACTCAACAAATGAAACAAAACATGACAAAACCATAAAACCGTGACAAACAAGAAGAGGGAAAGCAAATGACCTGACGGAGACTCACTAAAAGTTCAAAAATACTTAGGATGAAAATAAATGAGCAAAACACAGCTGCTGATCATTAGCACCTAAACCTGGTGTGACTGAAGGGGGAGGAGAAAGTAAACAGGACAAAGGCTGATTCCAAGAAAGCACCTTCCAATCAAATAAAGAACATTTTTAATTGATGGGAAGGAACCTCTCAATCTACTCAAAGACATGATCAAAAAAATGATCAAAGTCCTACAATTATACACTCTTAAAACACGAGTTATTTATCTAACCCAATTCTTGGGTTATTCATGCTGGAATATACTGGAATAAACAAAGAAAACAAGTGATGGACAGAGAACTGTATCACAAGATGGGGGATGGAAAAATGGATTCAGTGAAAACTGGATTCACTTCACAGCTCACTTCAGCAAATGAAGGCAGAAAAAATTAAGTGATTAATGTTTTTGTCAGTGTCTTCAACAAGCTTGAGAAGATGTCAGTCTGTGGCTTTTAACACTATTCTTTGAGTTGGCATCAATTCCAGTGAACCCAACAGCCCTAAACCAGTCAAGAGGGGCCTGTCAAGGTAGCTCCTCTCGTTTTCTATATTTAAATCTGGTAAATTTGCTGCAGTAACCCTTGTGCTATCCTAGGCACTTTAACAGTGGGAGTTGGGTCATCTAGACCCACTAGACAGTGCCCTGAACCTTTTTTCTTCAATGATTTGTGATCTTCACTGGTGTCCATGGATTACATGAAATCTTTCCACCTTTATCCACCGTTGTCATGGTAGGGAGAACACGTCAGTGTTAGGGTGGAGTCATCTAAGATAGCACTAGGGTTAAATTAAGGAGGTTTTAACCACACCAACCAAATCCATCCAGGCAGAAACAAGTCTGGGGTCTTTTTGCCTACAGTTGGACTGTACAACAACAGTGCACTTTAAAATCTGCGATGAACACACTAACAAAACTAAATCTTAAGTAAAAAGAACCCTGTTTCCAGAAAAATTGTCTTTTTTCTGTCTCAGAGGAAAAATAAACTTATCATGAAAGTTTTTTAGTGGCAAAATAATTATTTTAAGGTACTGGCAACCTCTTCTTTAAAAAAACGTTTATTTTTCAATTGGAAGATTTGTTTTAGTTTTGCTTACTTAAAGAAAATCTGCCAATGGGGTAACAATTGTTGACTTATTTCGGAGGGGTCTTTTTTGCAATGTACTAATGTATCATTTTAGGGGGCCGGTTAGCGCGTGCTGGTTTGCGGCGCCTTCCATTCATGAAACCAGGGTTTGATTCCAGGCTGCTCCCAATTCCCTTCTCTGCTGCTGTGCCGGTCCCAAGCCCAGTTGGATTGAGAGGGTTGCTTCAGGAAGGGCATCCAGCACAAAACATTGCCAAGTTAACCGTGCAATCCATCCTCAAGGGAGGGTTGTTTCACTGTGGCAACCCCTGATGGGAGAAGGACACTTTAAAGCATGTATGGGCAAGACCGTGCAATCATCCAAACAGAGGTTAACTGCTCTAACTCTTAACCATGGCTGTCCAATGGGACACCATTGGACAGCCATGGTCCCATTGGACACAATGGTGTCCCATTGTGTCCAATGGTGTGGACACATGAATTTCTATTAGGAGAAGAAAAATAATATTTTGGGGAAATTGTTTAAGAGAAAAAAAGCACTATCTTTCTTGTCTTGAGCTTTATCTTTATTTTCTGGCTCTTGCAGAAAGCGAGAGCAGGCAAGTATGATAAATACATTTCTGTATAGTTACTAATAAAGATGGAAGTGTTAATTCTGGGGGTAAGAGGAGCATCTATGGAACAGTAAACTCCCTCACTGGTAGTCCTGCAAAGGTTTCAATAAAAGCGTCTCTCCCTAACCTTGCAAACACAAAAGGTTTGCAAGGTTTGCGAGTAGTTCATAACTCAGGTCAAAAAGATAAAATCACTCAATAATACAAACACATCCAATGTCTAAGAAGACAATTTTGATAAAACGCACCAAATGGGTTAGAAAATCACATTATTTTCAGATTTTACCCAAACCTCAGATACCTTTAAAACAGACCTTTAAAACAATTCAGCTTTTGTTTTATTTTTAGATTTATTGACTTGTTTTTCGGTCCTGTCGTGCTGCTTAAACATCCCCTTTGGGGATCAACAAAAGGTTTTTATTGTGCATGCCACCTCAATCTAGGAAAGGACAGGAGGAGTGTTAGGGGTTTATGATGGATCAATTAAACTGACCATACACTCAGGAGGATTGCTCAAAAGCCCTAATTACAGTAAGATCTTTATGAGAGGACAGCTGTTGTTG
Source organism: Oryzias latipes (assembly GCF_053564925.1). Classification (NCBI taxonomy): domain Eukaryota; kingdom Metazoa; phylum Chordata; class Actinopteri; order Beloniformes; family Adrianichthyidae; genus Oryzias; species Oryzias latipes. The sequence goes on from NC_136246.1 coordinate 9,697,412, forward strand.
ATAAGGAGGAGGTGTGTCAGGACCTTTGGCGACACACAAGGAGAGAGATCACTATGAGAAGACAAAATAAGCCAACAGGCAGGTAATACAGGGTTACTGGTGCTTTGAACTTTGACTCTGCGAGAAAAACCTTTGTAAAACAGGACAACACAAGCAGAGAATTCTCTAATGACAGGCAGAAGTGAGAGGACAGTATACTTCTATCACTCTCTTAAAATGTTCTTCTTTGAGCTCATTGAAGCCTACACAGGTCAAAAGGCTCACATAGTTTCAAACAGGAAAAAAAACAAGCCAAAATCTTACTTCTAGATGTGTAACAGTTGAATTGTGATGACTGGTTTGTTCACGTTAAACCTTTCGTTTAATTGGTCCTGTCCAAAAGCTGAGTAAACAAATGAGATGAGCTGAAGGCCTCTTTTGTTGGACATATCTTACTGTTACAATAAGGGATCTTGTGACTCACAAGGAGTATATTTGTAAAAACGAGGAGGAGTGAAGAAGAGAGAGATGTAAGAGTGTGTGTGTGTGTGTGTGTGTGGGGGGGGGGGGTGGAAATCAAAGGAGGTTTGTAGAAGGGGGTGGGGTAGAATCATAAAGCAGCAAGTTGCTGGAAGTTTATAATCTACTGTCAGGTGTAAGTGTTAGTCTAAAAGGGGCGGGGCCTGTCCACACACTCTCAAATGGTACCAACCTACATGTAGGCTCCAAAAATCTTCCCATACAAACGTGTCAACATGTTCAAAACAACTATAGTTTACACGCACTTACTTAGGCACACAAACCAACAAAGATAAAACATTTCATTTAGTTACGCAAAGTATTCATGCAAAGGTGAGCCAACACCTGTGCTCAAGTGAGTGTTAATGTCCTGCTGGGCTGGATAATGGAATGTTAAAAAAAAAAAATGTGGGAGAGTGCTGAGTCATCCCCAAACCAAGACCACCCCCAGCCCCAGACGAGCAGCCCACCACCACCCAGGAGTCCACCCCACCCCAACCCCAGTCACGTTAAACTTGAAAGAGGGTCAAAATAGACAAAGGGGTCAGGAGCGAGAACAAAACAATGAAGGATGAATTTTAATAGCAGAAGCTGAGAAATGTCAGAGCATTGCTTAGTTATTTTTCTAAAACAACTGTAAAATCAGTGATGTATCACATAAAAGAGACAGAAAAGATGCATGCCCAAATCTGTAAGATAAATAAAGAAGAGCGCTGAAAGCAGATTATAACAGAGATTACCTTTGTTTGTGTGTTGTTTGTTGTTATCGGTCATAAAATACACTGACCAAAAATATAAATGCAACACTTTTGTTATTGCTCCCATTTTTTTACGGTATGAACTCAAAGATGTGAAACATTTTCCACATACACAAAATAACCAGTTCTCTGAAATATTGTTCACAAATCTGTCTAAATCTGTGATAGTGAGCACTTCTCCTTTGCCAAGACAATCCATCCCACCTCGCAGGTGTGCCATATTAAGATGCTGATTAGACACCATGATTATTGCACAGGTGTGCTTTAGACTGGCCACAAGAAAAGGCCACTCTGAAATCTTCAGTTGTATCACACAGCACAATGCCACAGATGTCGCAAGTTTTGAGGGAGCGTGCAATTGGCATGCTGATAGCAGGAATGTCCACCAGAGCTGTTGCCAGGGAATTGAATGTCCATTTCTCCACCATAAGCCGTCTCCAAAGGCGTTTCCGAGAATTTGGCAGCACATCCAACCGGCCTCACAACCGCAGACCACGTGTAACCACACCAGTCCAAGACCTCCACATCCAGCATGTCCACCTCCAACATCGTCTGAGACCAGCCACTCGGACAGCTGCTGAAACAATCGGTTTGCATAACCACAGAATTTCTGCACAAACTGTCAGAAACCGTCTCAGGGAAGCTCATCTGCATGCTCGTGGTCCTCATCCAGGTCTCGACCTCACTCCAGTTTGTCGTCGTAACCGACTTGAGTGGGCAAATGCTCACATGCGATGGCGTCTGGCATGTTGGAGAGGTGTTCTCTTCACGGATGAATCCCAGTTTACACTGTTCAGGGCAGATGGCAGACAGCGTGTGTGGCGTTGTGTGGGTGAGCGGTTTTCTGATGTCAATGTTGTGGATCGAGTAGCCCATGGTGGTGGTGGGGTTATGGTATGGGCAGTCATATGTTATGGGCGAAGAACACCGGTGCATTTCATTGATGGCATTTTGAATGTACAGAGATACCGTGACGAGATCCTGGGGCCCATTGTTGTGCCGTACATCCAACAACATCACCTCATGTTGCAGCATGATAATGCACGGCCCCATGTTGCAAGGATCTGTACACAATTCTTGGAAGCTGAAAACATTTCAGTTCTTGCATGGCCAGCATACTCACCGGACATGTCACCCATTGAGCATGTTTGGGATGCTATGGATCGGCGTATACGACAGCGTGTTCCAGTTCCTGCCAATATCCAGCAACTTTGCACAGCCATTGAGGAAGAGTGGACCAACATTCCACAGGCCACAATAGACAACCTGATCAACTCTACGCGAAGGAGATGTGTCGCACTTCATGAGCCAAATGGTGGTCACACCAGATACTGACTGGTTGTCTAAGTCCCCTGACCCCCTCAATAAAACAAAACGTTAGGTTAAGAACTTAACCCCGGTTCTCTTTCAACATTCGTTTCGGTATCTCACTATGGGACACGCCCCCTGCGCTGTCCCCCAGAAGCTCTTTTACATTACGCCAGTCCTGACTGGCAGACAAAAGGTGACGTCTGCTCTCAGGATGCAGGACTTCCTCCTGGTATAAGAGCCTGACGCCATCTTTTTCTCCTCAGTCTAACACCTCTTCTCGCTCCCAGAAGCATCCTCAGATGGCAGGTGTAGTATCCGAAGCTAGCTTAACTGTTCCTAGAGCGAGCTAACAACTCGGTCGCTGAACGCTAGTCGGTGTTACTCAAGCTTGTCTGGGTTACGCGGTTGGTCTGTCTCCAAACAGCACCCGTTCCAACTAGCCACCATACTAGTTTGTTTCGCGCTTCGTTCTCAACTGGAGTAATTGAACCTTTCCTCGCCATGGAGACGGTCAGACCTCTGCCTAGAGCCTGCACATGGGGCAGCAAAATTGCTGGGGCAGACACCCATTCTGCCTGTGCTGCGTGTCTGGGGCTGCAACATGCCCAGGACACATTAGCATCTCCGGCTAGTTGCGAGCATTGTGCGCGCCTCTCCCTCAAGACCCTGAGACGCAGACTAGCGCACCAAGGGGGGTCTTGGGGGTAACCAGCCCCCCACTACCAGAGCTAGCTGAGTCTACTCGGAGAGAGGTGGCAGGCACGAGCTGGGGCGACCAACTAGATGCGGTCGCGCCACTCGAGGGCATGGAGGAGCAGAAGGCCAAGCCCCCGGAGTTCCAGGACATGGTGGACACTGTGCCAGACTCAGGAGACGAGTCCATCAGAGTGGCCTTTTCTCGTGGCCAGTCTGGCACACCTGTGCAATAATCATGCTGTCTAATCAGCATCTTGATATGGCACACCTGCGAGGTGGGATGGACTGTCTTGGCAAAGGAGAAGTGCTCACTATCACAGATTTAGACAGATTTGTGAACAATATTTCACAGAACTGGTTATTTTGTGTATGTGGAAAATGTTTCACATCTTTGAGTTCATACCATAAAAAATGGGAACAATAACAAAAGTGTTGCATGTATATTTTTGGTCAGTGTAGGTTGTAATCTTACATATATTAAAGACTGCAAGTCAAGTTGAAAATTAAACAAAAATGCAGCTATGACCTGCAGGGCCCGAGGGGTAAATAAAATCTGCTGTAAAAAACATATTCCACTTTAAATACTTTTTTGAGAAGAAAAATAAAGCACAGAAGGACTGTGAGGGGAGAATCAAGTTTTTCCAACTGTTTTAACTTTATTATCATTGTAGATGGTATTTACTGAACACAAATTCACTCTCATAGCAAGAGCACAGCTTCACTCCAGACCTGAAACCCCAACATTTACAGCACAAAGCTAACAACACCGGCTCTGTAATTTACAAAAAAACAAAAAAGAGATTTTTTTCCAGCAGCCCTGCAATAAGACACTTTCAATTGTTCTTGGCATGCAGTTCTGTTCTGACTTGTCAGCTGTGACCGTCAAGCGGATTTGAGACCATTCTTTTTTCCAGATAAGCATGTTTGTTGGCAAAGCAGAAAACTTGAGTGCAACAGCGTTCATTCTTTTTTTGTATTATAGAAGCTGCAGTCACGCAGCCTCTTAATGGCCTTTGCTCACTTGATTATGAACACCTCATTTCAGCTCTGTTACACCTCTGTGTCATCTTGAAAGTTGGTAAAAGAAGCAGGAAAACACTGTGTAAAGCTGAGCTGTAAAACTGCCTTTGCAGCAGGAAAACAATCAACTAGTTAAGCAACCTTGTAAAAATAGCTTGTTTTTATAGTTTGTTTTTCTTTGTGTACCAATTCTGGCAGCTATCTTTGGTATTTTGACCCAGCATTAATTACTCCTTTTTCATTCTCCAAACATGCTTTTTTTCTTTATTTTTTGAGTCGTGGTAGCTTTGATCACAGAAGCCCACAGAAATGTGACTCTTCAGTGAAATAAACCACCACTTACAACTTCTACTTATTTTATGCTTTTATGTTTTTTTTTTGTTTTTTAATCTTTATGTTGAGGCACTTGAAGAGTTAGCCATAAAAAGAACGTGATTGAAAAAAAAATCCATTATCATTATTATGACGGAGTATCTCCTTGGTACATTCCCCATTTGATGGACACTTGTCCAAATGGCCTACCTCAAGGATGGTTTTCCTTAACTTAATTGAGTTTCCTATGAAGGTTCATGGAGTACTGTTGTTCTTGTACAGTTCAGCCATCCATGTGTGTGTGTCAGCGTGTGTTGTTTGAGTGTTCTCTTCGACCTGTCACCTGTAGCATGCCTGTAGAAAAAAATGTGCAAGAACATTTTGCCTTATGAGCTCACCTGGTTGTCTACAATCATTTTCCTGCAAGTAACCTTCATGTCCTGCACAGATTGCCCAGATTTTTCACCCTCAAAAAGCCTGTATACACCCGCCACCGAGCTTCCATGTTAGTGTAACAGGTTTTTAGCCAATAGTGTGATGGGGCTGCATCTTTTGAGGAATCCTTCTGGATTAGGAACGTTCGCCCTTCCATTAGCCATCCGTCTGGCTTCACTGTCTCTTTTGCACCTCTTTGGACAGTTGGTCAAGGCCAGGAGCTTTTGTTTGGCAGTTTTTTGAGCTTCATAGATGGACATCTGGCTGTATCTCTTTGCCATTGCACCTCTCAAGGCCTTTGTCATTTGACTCACTTTTCCGCCTTAATTTTAGCCTTAGACCTTGTTTCCATGGTGGATAGTCATCTCCATGATGGACTGATGGACAAATAGACACATATACTGTGTTCATGAGGAGACTACGTTTACCTGTGAACTCCACATGGGCGTCCAAATGCAGTCGACTCTGGAGTCATAGATTTTTGTCCTCGTTCTCTTTTCTATATCGGCACTCATGCTGATTTAGAGGGACAAATAACTGTGCAGCTTGGGTATTATCTTGGGACACAATTAGAAGAAGCAGTTAAAGCAGAGGCTGCTTCGGAGAGTCCAGCACCTAAATGGGTTGATAATCCCCACACAGTGCATATATTTCATCCCAACAAACCTAATTGATTCTTGGGTATACCAGTCTGGGTTGTTCTGTAATTATGATGACCCACACCCTTACATAAAGTGGCGGTCATAGTTATGGAATAGAACGCTTCTTTTAGTATGGATAGTTTTTAATGAGGACAAACAAAACATTCTGAAAGCTAGGAAAAGAGGCTCAGCACTTTCACGTCAACACTGCTGCCCCTCATGGAAGGAGCTTTCACAACGTCATGTGACTCGTGTGTCATTGTAATGAAAACCATGTGTTCTTTGCTGCTGTATACCACATAATGCAAATTTGATTTGGTGCAACCTGACAAAGCAGCAAAATAGAGTTCTGTAAGATTTGTTAAACAAAACCATTTGTGATGTGAGGGGGGTTTTGAACTCGTGTGACTTTGAGAAGAAGACATTAGTGTTTTAATTCAAGACTCATTTCCCTCATCACTTTAGTCTGATCTCTGTGTATCATCACAGTCGTACAGGGAGAAGAAAAAAAGAGAAACAGCATCAGTCAAGCCAGAGAGTTCTGGGCATCTTATAAATTCAGTTTCTCCCAAACTTGAAAAGAAAAGGTTACATCTGGTACTACCCTTTAGCAAGGTCAGCTTTGTTTTGATAAAGATCCAATCCCTTCACATGGGGATATTCTGAGTAAGGCATTTCGCTGGAAACTGGCAAAAAGCAGTGAATTTGAAAGTTGCTGGCTAAATCTTCTAACAGGTTTTCCACTTCAAAGGTCATCTGTTAAAAGGTCACTTAACTTAAACTTGATCTATGCTGCTGTGTGAACCAGCTCAGTGGAAGAGAGTTGATCAGTTTCAGAACTTAATGCACCTGTTCCCTTTTTCCCAAACTACCATTAATACCCTAACATTTCAAAATAGCTAGAGCATTCTCTCTGGATTCCCAATGCAAATAAAAATATATTTAAAAGGAAAACCTCTTGTTTTGCCAGTTGATGCTTTCTAGCTCAGATCTTGCCGGTGGTTTCTTGAACTAAACTTCTCTGGATGAGGATCTTACAGACAGACCCAAGACCTTTGTATACCTTCAGCCGCTGTCATTCTCTGTATTCTTTCAGCTACCTTCACCAGCCATGTGTACTTTCCAAGGCTTCTCTTATGAAGAATGGTGTTTCTTGTAAGCCTTACCCGCGGACAGAACATAGCAACAAAAAGTAACTTTGTGCCCTCATGCTGTTCTTGAGTTTTTGGGGACATATACACTGTTTGTTTTATGATAAAAAAAGCAATAAATCTATATTTTCAACTAAGAAATGTTTTTTGATTTAAAATCGAGTTGTTTCCAGCAAGAATACTTGGCAGCATTTCAAGAGAAATTTGGAACTTTCCTTTTCTAATGTGGTAGCTAATAATTACAATTTATGATTTAAATGTATCCATCCATCCATCCATCCATCCATCCATCCATCCATCCATCCATCCATCCATCCATCCATCCATCCATCCATCCATCTGTACCATTAGTACAACCCTCTTGTAATAATACCTGTGATGCTACACCTGGTTTTGATCATTCTGATGCTTCACAGCGAGCCACATTCAATGAAAAGTCTATTAACCCTTGTGGTATCCTAGGCACTTTAACATTGGGAGTTGGGTCATCTAGACCCCACAAGACAGTGCTCTGAACTTTTTTCTTCAATGATTTGTGATCCTCACTTGTGTCCATGGATTACATGAAATCTTTCCACCTTTATCCACCTTTGTCATGGTAGGAATAACACGTCAATGTTAGGGTGGGGTCATAGGATGGCACAAGGGTTAAACCTGCGTAAACATTGTTTTCTGGCTTCCGCGTTCAAAACTTCACACTTTTTTAAGCCGTTTTCGGGCTCTGTAGATGAACAAAACACGTTTCCATTGAGCGCTCATTGAAAGTTGTATCAGTGGAACTTTGACCAATCAGGGACTTGGATTTGGTAGTGACATGTAGATGGTGTCCTTTTGAATTTACGGAATTGCCAATTGTTTAAAAATTGATCATGGAGGAGAAATTAATAATTGTGGTTTGTGCCCGACTGGAATCTATGACACCAAGTCTTTCATATATGTAAATAGAGCAGTGAAAGAAAAAGCCTAAAGCAAGATTCACACCACTTTGACATTTCACACCAAGCCTCTTCCAACTGTTGGTATATATGGTAGTACTGTGTAGCAACAGTCCAGTGTGGACACCATATGCTAAAAGCAGATTCAAGAATCTGCATTCTTGTGCAATATTCGGCCACCGTGTGGGCACTGGATTTGAAATCCAAAGGGAAAGAATTTCAAATCTTACCTGGGCTATGGTATCTCCCAAAGGACAAAACATGCAAAATCATGGGGTATTAACACCATCTAATTGCCTTAACTTTCTACTACCCTACACATCCATATGTTTTTTAAATCTTTTAGACCTGTCTTGGGGTTAGAGGGTTGCTGGAGCCTAACAAAGCTATGTTTGGATCAAAGCTTGGACGGGTCACCAGTCTGTCACACGCCCACCTAATCACACGCTCACATCTAGGGACAATTTGGAATCATCAATCAACCTATTGAGAATGTTTTTGGAGGAAGCCAGAGTGTCTAGGGAAATCACATGAGGAGACCATTATAACTCCACACAGAAAGGTAACACATGGGATTTGAACCAGGGCCTTTTTGTGGTGAGGCACAAGGGCTAACCACCACACCATTGTGCAGCCCTCTTGACCCATATTCAATTTAATTGCTTGATAGCCTGTTACAGAGGTGAACATAACAATGACACACAGTAAGGTTGAACGCTGGAGTTGGAAGAGGCTAAGGGGGCGAATCAATGATTTTACTTTTCAAAAGCTGAAGGTAAATCATCATTCAGGTGGACCTGGTCAGACTGCAGCAGATCAGTATGCAATCATCTCAAACAGAGTTTTATGACTAAAATGTGACATTGTGTGTCTTTAAATCCAGCTGCTTCATGCTAAAAGCTCTTTGCAGCATGTTTGCAAAGCCTTAACCTTGCCTAGAGTGATAGATCTTTCTATTTTTTGCACTCATGCTTGTTTTTGTGCTTCCATAATCAGTGCTTAAAGTATGGTGTCATAGATTTTGTTTTTCCTATAAAGCTGTCTCGACAATCTGATTTACTCTTTGTATGTAGGAACAAAAGAAGTTGGTGTTTGGCTTCTGCTCTTCTTCCTTCCAGCATTTCTTTTGCTGTAGTTTGGATTTTTCTTTGTTTGCTTTGGATGATAAGTGAATTTAGAATTTGATTTGTATCTCTGCCATTAGTTGAAACTTCCTGCTGTGATTGAATTATATAATCTTTGATATCTTTTTACTGGCACCTTACAGTTTTTTCCACATTTTTTCTGTCAAGGCGATCTCAGGTCTCTAGAAGGTGGGTTCCCCAGTAATCACTTTTTATGACACGTTTCCCGTACTTCCATTATTATCATCCAATGACTTTGCAGAGTGCTATCTGCACTTTCAACTTTTGCATCCATTAAATTTGCAGGGGGAGCAATCCCCTTGGTGCAGTTGGATCTACTTGCACACACAGCACTGTTACTGTTCACAATTTCCTGCAGCTGCTCCTTCATAAGAACCTTTTTCCGGGAATATTTTTCTACTTTTTTGAGTTCACCCTTACTGGCACAGCCCTAACATATAGCATAGATCAACTCTGGTGAACTTTAGAGACTTTTCTCACTTTTCTTTGCAAGTTTGTCTCCTTGAATACCCCTTCTGGCTCCGCTTTCTCCCAGATGATTTTCTGGGACTCAGTTCAGCATTTTTAAAGCAATGCATTTCAGTTTTTCGCTTTTTTAAAAACAGAATCCGCTCTATTTGCTCAAATGTCAGGATACGTTTGTATTAAAAAAAGCTTTAACAAATTCCGTCAAAGCTAAAAGCAAATGTATACTTTTACTGTTGTTTAAAGGATGGATTGTCAATAACATCACTACATTTGTGCAAATAGGTAAACACAAAAGAATGCATTTTTATTTGTAAAAACCCAGAGGAGTGTGATAAAAATACAAAGTAAAAGTAAAGAAAAAAACTTTAAAAAAAATGAATTTCTAAACCTGCAGGATATCAAGGAATAACAGAAACATTCTAAGTTACATAGCTCTGTAATGATTTGTAAAATATCAGAACTGAAATGAATTTTTATTTAGTTGTTCCACAGATTAAACACATAGGAAACATCAAAAAAGTCTTTGAAAATAAGTTAAATAGTTTTATTTCCTCAATCACAAAATGTGCAAGCATCTGATCAGGATTAAATAGTTTCTAAATTTACCTGTCACAGTTTTGATTACAAAATCATTAGAAAGAGAAAGCATCACTATTTGACCTTCCAGCCGGTCTAATGGACAGTCAGACCTTTTTTTTCTTTTTTTTTTGAGCTACTACAGTGTCAATGCTTTTTAAAGAAAAAAATCCCAATGTAACTGTGTGTATGTAACCAAATGTAACTAAGTACATTCTTTCAGAATATTTACAACTGAACAGGAGATGATTTAAAATAAGCAAACCTGCCGTTCAATGAGACACTTTATTTTGAGGGGAGCTAAGCATGTGTTTTTATATTACTGCTAAAATGAAAAGGAAAGCGAATTTGACTTCAACATAATGATATGCTTTAATACTTCAAGAAGCATTTGTTGGGTGTATTTGTGATTTTAAGTGTGATGCAGTTCCTGCCTAATTTGCTTCAATACACAATTATATCCTTCAATTCACAAGTCTAAAATGCATTCATTCATTCATTTTTTTTTTTTTTCATTCATCTTCTTGACCGTTTATTCCCTTTCGGGGTCACGGGGTTGCCGGAGCCTATCCCGGCCACTTGGGCGTAGGCAAGGGATACCCTGGACTGGTCGCCAGTCTGTCGCAGGGTAGAATGTCTTCAATCACACATCCATTCACACTCACACCTATGGACAATTTAGAGTTGCCAATTAACCTATGAAGCATGTTTTTGGATGGTGGGAGGAAGCCGGAGATCCCGGAGAAAACCCACGCATGCACGGGGAGAACATGCAAACTCCACACAGAAAGGTCCCCCGTTGATGTAGTTTATCATGTCCCCCAGCCGGGACTTGAACCGGGGCCTTCTTGCTGTGAGGCAAGAGCGCTAACCACTGCGCCACCGTGCAGCCTAAAATGCAGATGCGGTTAAATAGTTACAAAAGAGAATAATATTTCAAAGCCTTGAAAAATTCTGAACAGTGGAAGGATTTCAAAGATGTCTTTCTAATATTCAATACAGGCCTAATTGTGTTTGCTGGATGCATATTTATTTTGGTCTTCTAAGCATTGATTTTTATTCTAAGTATATTAAAAGTTTTTTCTTGACTTTGCCATTATTTTATTGACTTCTGTCAGCAGATAAAAAAGTAGAAGAATCCAATGGAAGTGCTCAACTGCAGAGAAAAAATCCTGCAGCTTGTTTTTCCAAAGTGTATTGCAGCAAAAAGGGAATTTGTGTAACCTTGTCATTCCTTAAAACTTGTTTTCTAACCATGACTTTAACCCTGAAAACCACAGGTTTTTCTGAAAGTTCACATTTCATTTAAGGACACATTACTCATCTTTCATTTTCCAACATCTTCTTTACCTTGACTTTGTGCTTTTAAGGTCAGTTGATCTTATATTTTTTGGTTTTGAACAGACTGCACTTTGTAAACATTTACCCTTTTTAGGTTAACTTCTTTAGTGTTCACTTTTTTATGAGTGGTAGTTCTTTTCAGATAATGATTTAATTCAACATAAAATAATGTTAAAAATGTTTGTCACAATGATGGATGGATAAATGGATGGAAAAAGGAATGTGGGCATGAATGAAGACTGGATGGATGGATGGATGGATGGATGGATGGATGGATGGATGGATGGATGGATGGATAGATGGGTGAAAGAATGGATGGATGGAAGAAGGCATGTATTATTCATGTAGGCATGAATTAAGATGGACAGATTGATAGATGCATGTATTGAAGAATAGATTGGATTCATGGATAGATAGACTGAAGAATTGATGGGTGGATGAGGTATGAATAGATGGACTCATGCAAGACTGATGGAAAAATTGATACATGGATCAAATAATTAATTTAGGGATGGATAAAGAATGGTTGGATGCAAGGATAGAACGATGAAGTATGGAGAGATGCATGAAAGATGGATAGAATAAGTAATGGATGGATAGATGGGTGAAAGAACGGATGGATGGAAGAACGGTGAATGGATAGATTGATCTACAGATGACAGAAGAATGATGGAAGGCTGGAAAAATTGATAGATGCAGGGATGGGTGAAGGATGGACTGATGGATAGATTGAAAACTGATGGATAGATGCAATGATGGATGGATGGGTTTTTAAGTAAGTGAGATGATGGTTTTATTTTTTCAACAGTTTAAGACTAATTGAATCCAGATTTTTGTTTTTTATACAATAATTTAAAAGCAAAATAGCTTCCCTTCTAATGTTTTTGTAGTGCCAGATCTTTTTGAAAAAAATGTAAGAATAAGCAAAAAAGAGAAAAAAAATACAGATTTTCCATTAATGGCACATGTAAGCATTTCTATACCAGGATAATTTTGTTTTCAGACTTCAGCATAGACGGAAATGCTGCTACATATGTGATACTTTTCTTTAGAGGCACAGCTGGGAGTTGGACCCAGGATCTCCTGTTAGACAGGTGCTTTAACCAACTAAGCCACAGCGCCTGATGACAATGAAGTAAATGTTTTTTCAAAATCCATGAATACATCTAAAAATTTCTTTTTTTTAATACAATAAATTAAAGGCAAAATTGGTTGTCTTCTAATGTTTTTGTAATGCCAGAATTTTTTGAAAAAAATGTAAGTAAGAATAAGCAAAAAAAAAAATCACTGATTTTCCTTTAATGGCATGTAAGCATTTCTCTACCAGGATAATTTTGTTTTCAGACTTCAGCATGGACAGATATGCTGCTACATATGTGATACTTTTCTTTAGAGGCACTGCTGGGATTTGAACCCAGGATCTCCTGTTTACGAGACAGGTGCTTTAACCAACTAAGCCGCAGCGCCTATTAATGGTAATGTAAATGGTTTTTCACAATCGTTGAATACATTAAATGATTTTAACGTTTTTTCTTTGGTATACAAAAATTTTAAGCCAAACTTGCCTGTCTTCTAAAGTTTTTTGTAATGTCTTATACATCTTTTTGAAAAAAATTAAAGTAAGAATGAAAAAAAGAAAAGAAACTAATTTAAAAAAAAACTCAATAATTTTCCATTAACAACAAATATGTTAGTAATTTTCTACCAGAAAGGAGACTTTTGATTTCTGGGCCTTCAGCATGGACAGATATGCTGCTACATATGTGATACTTTTCTTTAGAGGCACTGCTGGGATTTGGACCCAGGATCTCCTGTTTACTAGACAGGCGCTTTAACCAACTAAACCAGAGCGCCTGTTGATTATGATGTAAATCAGGGGGTCTCAAACTCAATTTGCCTGGGGGCCACTAAAGGCAGGGATTCGCTGAGGCAGGGCGCAACTTCAGCGCACACATGGGCAACTTGTGAGTGTCTGACAGCCAGTAAATTTGTATGGAACATATACTATACTATTAATTATACTCTATTATTAACTGTTTTCTGTACAAAATGTACTTATAAAACTCTCATTCAAATAAAATAAAATGCATAATAAAAAAATCAATGTATGAATGAGAAGTATGAGAATGAGAATGAGAATGAGAGAAGTATGACGGTGGTGAGATGTGCTGTAGGTCAGACAGAGGAGTTCAAGGTGGAGGTGGGACTACACCAAGGATCAGCTTTGAGTCCTTTTTTGTTTGCTATGCTGATGGACAGGCTGACAGACGAGGTAAGACAGGAATCTCCCTGGACAATGATGTTTGCGGATGACATTGTAATTTGCAGTGAGAGTAGAGAGCAGGTGGAGGAACAGCTGGAGAGGTGGAGGTTTGCTCTGGAAAGAAGAGGCATGAAGGTCAGTCGTAGTAAGACAGAATACATGTGTCTGAACGAGAGGGATCAAGGTAGAAGCGTTAGGTTACAGGGGGCTGAGGTGAAGAAGGTGCAGGAGTTTAAGTACTTGGGGTCAACAGTTCAGTGTGATGGGGATTGTGGAAAAGAGGTGAAGAGGCGAGTGCAGGCAGGTTGGAGCGGGTGGAGGAAAGTGTCAGGAGTGTTGTGTGACAGAAGAGTGCCAGCAAGACTCAAAGGAAAGGTGTACAAGACAGTGGTGAGACCAGCTCTGCTCTATGGGTTAGAGACGGTAGCAGTGAGACAGAGACAAGAGGCTGAGATGGAGGTAGCGGAGATGAAGATGTTGAGGTTCTCCTTAGGAGTGACCACGTTAGACAGCATAAGGAACGAGTACATCAGAGGGACGGCTCATGTTGCCTGTGTTAGCGACAAAGTCAGAGAAGCCAGACTGAGATGGTTTGGACATGTTCAGAGGAGGGATAGTGGATATATTGGTAGAAGGATGTTGGAGATGGAGCTGCCTGGCAGGAGGGCAAGAGGACGGCCAAAGAGGAGATATATGGATGTCTTAACAGAGGACATGAAGTTGGCTAACGTTAGGGTAGAAGATGTTCATGATAGAGTGAGGTGGAAAACGATGATTTGCTGTGGCGACCCCTGATGGGAAAAGCCGAAAGAGAAAGAAGAAGACATAATAAAAAAATCAATAAGTAAATAAATCAGTAATACATTTCTGTTTATTTAGTCTTCCATATCTACTATTTTCTCATTTAAACGTCCTTATAAACACAGTTCAGTTAACACTGTTGAATTATAACTATTAAACACAAAAGAAGACTCGAATTTTACAGTTCTGAAACCATCATCAATGATTCTTCTGATCACAGCTTCTCTTGACTTCTTCTCACTGCTGGACACTTGACAGCACTTCCTCCCAAACAGCTGAGACCCTCAGTGTGGATGAAGATGATTGTCAGTATATCTGGACATTACTTGGACTTATTGAAATTTAAGGTGGAGAAGTCAGAGAGGATGTGCTCCCAATTTTGAGTCTGTGTTGAATGTTTTTTTTTTTCAAAGTTTATACTCTTTAAACCACAAATCAGTAAAGGAGAAACAAAATTCAGTAACCATTTTTGGATTTTCTTTCTTATGACTTTTTGCACATTCAAACCCTGGTCACAAGTTATTGCAGAGCAGCCGGTCAGCCACTCCTATATTTTTATAGTTGAATTCAAACTGTGGTCAGTAAAAGAACGGGCGCTGTTCACCGGAGATCAGAACAATCGATACAGATACCTGAGATCAGAGAAAAGCTCAAAAACTGATTGAAATTTATAAGTGCAGCCAAGATGCACAATAAGCATGTTTGAGATCACCCAGGTGGACGGAACGCTGCGCAGATCACCTGGTGTGTGACGTATGTTATTGTTTTTGCTCCAACATCACCTGTCAATCATCACAAAATTATCACGAGAACGGGGCGGAAGCAAGGAGCCAACCTACGCGAACACAGCTGGAAATTTAGTACTACACTGACTGAAAGCTGCCCTGATGACTGTAAAACAATGCATTATGGGACATGTGTCCTGATGGGTTTTTTGTAGTTGAGTGATTAATTAAAATAACTTAAAATACCAATTGATTTAAAAAAGGCTACATCCATTACAAAACATTCAAATAAATATAAAACATATAATAACACAGATCTTACTAAGGGGGAGATGCATATTAAAACTAAATTGAATTTTAAGGACAACTCCAACTTCCTGTTCTCTTTCAGTCTCGCTGCAGATTCACCTTCACCCCCCCCCCCCCCCCCCCCCCCCCCCCCCCAGGCCTGGTCTCCCCAACGATCCAGGCGAGGCGCTGGTTCATCTCAAACACGTCTATCGTTGCATTTTCCCCACGTATTTTTAGTGTGTCTAAGACTAAATCTTGTTGTTGCTCGCACGTGTTTAATGTTAAAGCCCGTTAGCTGTCATGCATGTAGGTGTGGGACATTTATTCTACTCAGCTGACCATCTCTCGCGGGAGCGGTGTCCTGCCAAAACAGCCGTGCATGAGAACCGTTTGGTCATGCGCCACCGCGTGTAACCATAACCTTAACCCTCCTCCGGCTCCGTGGCGCCCTGAGAAAATTTCAGAACTGACTGCATGTATTTAGAAAATTACGAGCGAATAAATACGTTCTAAAAAGGAAAGTAATGAACTCCTTAATGTGGTCCGGGGAGGAGGCTGTCAGGTGTCCTGCCTTAAATGTTCTCCTGCTTTCAAGTCCTGTCATTGTCACGCCCCCAAGAGTCATTTACCCCACTGTGATTGGTTGGTTTGTCAGCTCCGCGCACGTCAATGAAAAAGTGTCATTCATACAAACTGGCGGCCGCATTAACATTGAACTTTCATATTACGGCGGGGGCCGCAAAATATCATCTTGGGGGCCGCAAATAGCCCGCGGGCCGCTAGTTTGAGACCCCTGATTTAGATGAACCATTTATTACTTGAAAGACAAACACAAATAAAAGAGCAAACTTTATATAAAAACAGTGTGGATTTTAGGAATATTAATCTAATTTACTTACATATTTTTTTTAAAGAAAAAAAAATACATATTTCCATGACACTAAGCTTAAGGCCTTTTTATTTTTACTAGGAAGTGCAGCTCCTAACACTCAAACAGAACATCCTCAAACTGCCCTGAATGGAAACAACTTTTCACAGTATCTGTGCAGTTGTAATGCTCATGGCTCCAGGGCAGCCCTGGGGTGCCAACTCAAAAATATCCACATTGTTTATTGTCTCAACGTGCAGCTTTAAGGGGTGCAACATTCAGGCACAGAGACACACAACAATGCAATTGCACTGAGCAATAGGTCCCAAACAGCTTTGGCAACTCAACAATGGAGAAGTCACTGGTGGTGCAACAGTCACAGCAGTCAGGTGAAATGAATGATACTCGTTGTTGCAGCCAGCTTTTCAATAAAACAATAACAAAAAGTCCTCACTCCTCTGGCAGTATAGACAAGAATTAAACACATTCAAAGCAATGCTTCAAGCTCTGTAAACTAGAACTGTGATGTTAAGACAGCTTTAGAAGCATAACCTGTCGGGGAGACACTTTAGAATGAATGTGTGAATTTAAAAAAGCCATTCTCACACAGAGGCTTTAGATCACAGACAAACTTATAGAGTGGCAAGCAATATAATCCATCCACTTTCTGAACCCACTGGATCTCTTTTGGAATCACGGGGTCGCTGGAACCTATTCCAGCTTTTGCTAGGCGAAGGTGGGGTACACCTTGGATGGGTCAGCAGTGCGTCACAGGGCCAAACAATCACACATGTACAGATACATACACACCTAAGGACATGTTGTGGGAGGAAACTGGAGACAACCCACACATGCACGAGGAGAACAAGCAAACAGATTTGAATCAGGGCCTTCTAAAAGTGAGGCAAGGCTGTTAACCACTGCATTCTATTATTTTACAATTAGTTGTTTGGCTGTGCACGTGTCTGCACACAGAAATTGAGTATGAAAATATTTAAATACAGTTTATAATGCAATTGTTGGTGCTCAATTCGTCAATAAAATACAACCATGGTGGGTAAAAAGGCATGAAATGACTCAAAGCGCCTATTTTAAAGAAGGACGTTCAGCATTCAACCATAATGACGTTATAAATGCACGTTTGACTATGTTTGTAGTGTAATATTTTGTTTTTATCAGAACAATAATGGAATGGTAATTAAAAATCTTTCAGGCAGAAATTTGATTATCCAAGTTGTTACGTTTGAATTGCAGGTTCAAACTGTGGCAAGCCTGTGATAAAATTAGAGGTCAGAGAATCCTAAAGTCTGTTTTCTAGATTTTCTTACAGTTGATAGCTAGAAGTTTGTTTTGGCTACTTCTGTAGATTTAAAGACCCACTCCAATGAAAATTGTGATTTTTGGTGTTCTTAACATGTCCTTGCGGCACTTTGTTTGATGATGGAGGACATAAACAAAGAATATTAAGAATAAAACTGTTACTGAAAATGTCTTTATTCAAATCATGGGAAGTCAGGAGCAGATGAAAACATTCAGTTTGAAAACGCTTCCATCCATCCATCCATCCATCCATCCATCCATCCATCCATCTTCTCCCGCTTATTCGGGACCAGGTTGTGGGGCAGCCATCTAAGAAAAGATGCCCAGACTTCCCTCGCCCCGGCCACTTCCTCCAGCTCCTCTGAGGGGACCCGAGATGTTCCCAAGCCAGCCAAGAAGCGTAGTCTCTCCAGCGTGTCCTGGGTCTTCCCCGGGGCCTCCGGCCAGTGGGACACGCCCGGAAAACCTCCCCAGGGAGGCGTCCAGAAGGCATCCGGTCTAGATGCCCGAGCCACCTCAACTAACTCCTCTCTATGTGGAGGTGAAGCGGTTCTACTCCAAGCTCTCTGCAAGTGACCGAGCGCCTCCTCCTATCTTTAAGGGAGCACCTGGCCACCCTACGGAGGAAGCTCATTTCAGCTGCTTGTATTCGGGACCTCGTTCTTTCGACTCAGAGCTCATGACCATAGGTGAGTATCGGAAAGAATATCGACAGTAAATTGAGAGTTTTGCCTTCTTGCTCAGCTGTCTCTTCACCACAATGGACCAGTACAGCGCTGCTTTTGGTTTTGAAGGGCTAAATGTAAGAGTAAGGAGAAGCAGTAGGGTAGGGAAACAATTCCGATTTGGCCTTTTTTTTCCTCATCTGAGCTGGTAGTGTTAACAAAAGGATGATGTAAAATGAAAAGAGGCTCACTCCACGCCAACAGTACCACCCACAGCTCAGGGACGAATTTCTAATGAACTCCTCCTGCTCTGCAGAAATTATGTCCTAGAAAAGGAGACAAGTTTTTAAAGTTTTGAACTAAGTATTTCCTTTTTATCTCATAATTTCAGAGCTATTAAGCTTTTTTGCTGAGAAAACACAGTCGTTAAAACCTTTTTCACCCTGTTTAAACAGAAAAAAAACTCATAAAAACACCCCCCCCCTTTTTTATCTTTCATTTAAGGTTCATTCAATTGAATGCAGTACAGACTGGACAGTAGTTGTGAGCCACATCTGCTGTACCGTCTGAGTGCCATCAGGGATGATGATTAGTTACACGTGACTGAAACAGTTCAGTGGGTCTCAGCTGGAACGGACTGTGTGCAAGCATTCAGACCATGTTGATGTTAATCCAGGTTAAAGAGGAGATGCCACTAAAGACTTTTTTTAAATGCACACCTTCCTACCCAAAACTTTGGGTAGATTTATTATCCAAGAATATCTGTTCTTTTGTTTTTAACTCTAAAAGTTTTTGTTAATAACTGAGATAAACTTGCACTCCAGCTTGTTCAAAGTGTTCAGGAATGTTTGTCAATCCTGTTTAAATGTTTGAAGAGTAGCCTACAGTCTCTTAAGCAAACAGAAAGCATAGAATCATGCAACCATCAATCTAATAACCAGATGCTGTCCTGTTACCCTGTCACCCCCACCCACCCCCAATCTACAATAAAATAGATGCCCAGACTTCCCTCTCCCCAGCCACTTCCTACAGCTCCTCTGGGGGGACTCCGAGGCATTGCCAGGCCAGTGTGTCCTGGGTCTTCGCCCGAGGCCTCCGCCCAGTGGTACAAGCCCGGAACACCTCCCCAGGGAGGCGTCCAGGAGGCATCCAGACTAGATGCCCGAGCCGCCTCAACTGGTTGCTCTCGATGTGGAGGAGAAGCGGTTCTACTCCGAGCTCTCTGCGGGTGACCAAGCTTCTCACCCTTTATCTAGGGGAGTGTCCAGCAACCCTACGGAGAAATGTGTGTATTGATGCTTGTTTCATTTATTGTCTATAACGCTACCACCTCACCTCACTGTAAATGATAATTTTCATAATTTCCAAATAGTTATTTTCCATAGACTGTACCAGCGTACTTTACAACATACATTAGGAGTTTCCCTCTGTTTCTTAAACACTGGAGCCAGTGCCTCCTCTTTCATCAGTTAAGTGCGAGAGGGAATCTTCTTCAAGAAGAGGCCGGTTTTATCCACAATAAACACCTGCTCAGGCTGATTATTATTACTAAAACAAATTAAGCTCCAGGACGCACTGTACTGGGGTAAACCAACTAGATAAAAAGCTTCAATGCTTCATCTGTCCATCAATGCAACTA
Source organism: Oryzias latipes (assembly GCF_053564925.1). Lineage (NCBI taxonomy): Eukaryota > Metazoa > Chordata > Actinopteri > Beloniformes > Adrianichthyidae > Oryzias > Oryzias latipes. The sequence continues at coordinate 9,717,271 of NC_136246.1, forward strand.
AATCTCAACCAGGGACAGAAAACATGTCCAGAACAAACACGCAAAACCTATGAGAACTATCACTTGCTGGGAGTAAAGCTAAGGGACAATGAACTGACAGGCAGTGGGAGAAACTGTCACTTCTATACCATGGCTCACAGGGGGACCAAATGAGTGTGATTAAGTAACACTTGGTAAGTGGAATCTGGGCGAGAGCAGAATGTAAAGCAGAAAAAACAAAGCCAATCGGACAGCACAACAACTTTAAATTTGCCTAATTGTTCAATGGCCAAATGAAACAGTCTTGGATTGTATTGGTATGAATATCACTTATAACATAATTTCATTCATCGTTGTGTGTATATTAACTAAGGAAAAACAGACTTCTTTAAACAACATCTTGTCAGTCTCTGTATCACAAACAGGAAAATCCTTTTTTAAAGTGATTTTATATTGACTGGGAGAACAGACAGAACGAACCATTCAGTAAAGCACAAATGTTAAAATAACCAATTAAAATAATACACTTCTTTGAAACCCTGATGAGTGTACAGGCTTTTTACAGGCTCTCCAAAATTCAAAGTCTTCAATCACAGATACTATTTTTTTGGGAAAATTAATACAAAATAAGTAAATACGTAAAAAATACATTTTAAAATGGAGCTTCTGTCAAATTGTTTATAAATGTACGGTATTCCCAAAAAACGATTTAACACTCAATATGTCAGTTTAAATATCATGTATTCCATTAAATCAAACTTATATTTATACTTCTAGCATGTCAGGACTTGCAGGTGAGGACACAAGCGCAGGACGCAGGAGATCAAAGACGAAAAAACTGCTTAATGCTAGAAGCTGAACAACCACAAACAAAGTAGGCAAAATGGTCCCGTGATGAGGACAGGGGAGACACAGGTTAAATACTTTCAGCGTGATTTGCCACAGGTGAAAATAATAACAGAACGTAAAGACCGTGAGAACGAGAACTGCACGAAAACCGGAAACGCCAAAATAAAGCCCAGAAAAACCCGGAAGTGAAAAAACAAAAGCCTAACCAAACTGCCCTTGCCCCGGTACCTGACAATTCACACTTAAAATTGGACACTCAATTGCTTTGTGTTCTTTTACTTTACTCAGAGCTGTGAGACCCTGATCCCTCTGAACACTGATATGATCTAGTGCTGCTTGACAACAACATAGCCTTAAACTGAAAACCTTTCTAATCCATCAGAGTACAACTCTCAATGCCACTGCAGAGAAACTATGACGTTTTTAAAAGCAACACGCCACATCACGGCGTGATCATCCACTTCGATTCTACTTCTTCAAAGCTGCTTCAGTTTGCAGTCACACTAACACAAATGTGCACTGACCCTGTACAACCCTTTATATTGTATTTGATACACGCATTTCTGATACCCCTAACTAATTAATGTTGTCTACACTGTCAGAAAAAAGGGTACGGTTGGGGTACGTTTGTGAACACTTAGGGTACAAATGGTGAATTTGTACCCTAAGTGAGTCATAATTACACCTTAGGGTACTCATATGTACCATTTAAGGATAAAAAAGGTACAAATATGTTTCCAACCATCAGAGGGCCCATATTTGGACCCTTTATTCCACAAACAAAGGTACAATCACTTGTGTGACAAAAGTAATAATTCAAAGTGTATGAAACGTCACCCAAAATCATTTAATACATTGTTGGTTATTTGGAAAAGATGCACAAAATAACCAAATATATTTAAGAGACCACACATCTTTTATGACTAGTTCTGAACAGTACACAAGCACATTATATTTTATTGATTGTGCAGAGCATCAAGATAATAACTTTTAAACATGTATTAGTGTGAACCTGTTTTTGTTTTTTTTTACTTATATAAGAGCTGTTTTAAGTTTTGCCTTTAATTTAGAACAAAAGCACAATGTAGACAAAATTATTTGATGTTTTTAACCTTATATGGTGTGCTTTAACTTGGCCTAAGTTCAATTTAAATTTCTAGTCTTTGAGCTGTTAATTTAAGTTATTTTCTTTCTAATCATACATTCTCATAAAAAAGTAAATTTCTCTGTTACTACGTTACATTTTGTGTACATATTAGTACCTTTTAGCTTTTGTACCTACACAGGAAAAATGAGGGAGTACTTTTTTTCGGAGTTACCATCAGTAATTTTTATTTAAGTAGGTGTAAAATCGTAGAGGAAATATGTTGGAGTAAACCAGCGAGACCACGCCCACTCTACTTTCTTAAGTTTCGTTTCTTCCGCCATTTTGTAATCCCGCAGCGGCCGGAGGAAGATAGAGGCTGTGACTGAGGTAAGTCTGCTAATTGCTCAAAAATAAGTTGGAAACTTGTTTTAAGCGGGTTCGGTTATTTTATCTGTAAGGAATAACTTTTGTGTAGTGGAATGCTGCTTTTCCACCGTGTATGTGCCTGTGAGGAGATTGAAAACTATGAGCGGGAGTTTGCTAACGGTTAGCCTCAGCCGTTTGAAGTTCAGCTAAATGCAGCCATTAAATAAATTAAGTTGTTGTTTTTATTGGTGTTGTACCGCGTTCCGTTAAATACATTGAAATATATACATTTTTTCACTAGATAATTTTGTCGCCGTTTTACCGATGTACGCTGGCGTTGATGCACCGGTTGTTGTTGCCTACCCCCCCCCCCCCCCCTTTTTTTTTTTTTTCTTTTTGTCTTTCTGTCTTTCTTAGTAAGGAAGCCAGCTACTTTTGAAACGACCAGCTCCATAATTCCTGCTGATATTTATCAGGTCCGTCGAATTCAATGCATTAATCATTTTAATCTGTAATGTGTAGGAGTCCAATAACGTTTTATTTTTATTTATTTTTTACACCGCAGTATGGCAGTCCTTCCCATATGTCAGCCTGCCTTAGCACCGCGGTCAAGTGAGCCGACATCTGTGGAAGTGCGGTCTCGCTAGCCGTCACTGACTTTTTGCATGCGCGTTTACATCATAGTTTACGGTGCACACCACCAGCGAGCTGAAAAAGACGGTATAAAGCACTAATATCACCCATGTCACAGTTACTCATTATCAAATAACATGTACTGTGCTCAGAAATCAATGAGAGATATTGCAGCTCTATATTGTCATTTGATGTACAGATTTATTCATTTATATTGCATGTCAGACCATTCTATAATGAACTACCAAGAATAATGTGTTTGTTTGAAATATATGCAATCAGACAGATTCTAAAAGTGAGTTTGAACACTAACAAAAGTGTTTTATGTGTTGTTGAGCATGGCATGGAATGGAATGAAACAAAAATAAAGATTCTCCACGTAAAATGCCACATCTGGTCCAGTCATGTCAATTCATTCTAAAGTGGCTTCTGTCTAAGATTACACAAAACTTTCAATGGATTATTGTTGTTAATGATGTTCACTAATATAACAGCAAGTTTGAAGAAGATTTACTGTATAAAATGAGAGATATTGCCATTATAGTCTCATTCAGGCTGTCTCATTCAAAGTCAGAGTGTAACATGGAAAACACCCCAAATGCCACTTTATTAAAAGATTACACAAAAGTTTCACTGGATTATTGTTGGTTAGCATCTTAACTAATATCACAGGAAGTTTGAAGAAGATTTACTGTATAAAAGTAGAGATATTGTCATTATAGTCTCATTAAGGCTGTCACATTCAGTCAGCATATAACATGGAAATCACCCAAAATGCCACTTTATTAAAAGATTACATAAAAGTTTCACTGGATTATTGTTGGTAAGGATCCTAACTAATATCACAGGAAGTTTGAAGAAGATTTACTGTATAAAATTAGAAATATTGCCATTATAGTCTCATTCAGGCTGTCTCATTCAGTCAGCATATAACATGGAAACCACCCAAAATGCCACTTTATTAAAAGATTACATAAAAGTTTCACTGGATTATTGTTGGTAAGGATCCTAACTAATATCACAGGAAGTTTGAAGAAGCTTTACTGTATAAAATTAGAGATATAGCCATTATAGTCTCATTCAGGCTGTCTCATTCAGTCAGCATATAACATGGAAACCACCCAAAATGCCACTTTATTAAAAGATTACACAAAAGTTTCACTGGATTATTGTTGGTTAGCATCTTAACTAATATCACAGCAAGTTTGAAGAAGATTTACTGTATATAATTAGAGATATTGTCATTATAGTCTCATTAAGGCTGTCACATTCAGTCAGCATATAACATGGAAATCACCCAAAATGCCACTTTATTAAAAGATTACACAACAGTTTCACTGGATTATTGTTGGTAAGCATCTTACCTAATATCACAGCAAGTTTGAAGAAGATTTACTGTATAAAATTAGAGATATTGTCATTATAGTCTCATTAAGGCTGTCTCATTCAGTCAGCATATAACATGGAAATCACCCAAAATGCCACTTTATTAAAAGATTACACAAAAGTTTCACTGGATTATTGTTGGTTAGCATCTTAACTAATATCACAGGAAGTTTGAAGAAGATTTACTGTATATAATTAGAGATATTGTCATTATAGTCTCATTAAGGCTGTCACATTCAGTCAGCATATAACATGGAAATCACCCAAAATGCCACTTTATTAAAAGATTACACAAAAGTTTCACTGGATTATTGTTGGTTAGCATCTTAACTAATATCACAGGAAGTTTGAAGAAGATTTACTGTATAAAATTAGAGATATTGTCATTATAGTCTCATTAAGGCTGTCACATTCAGTCAGCATATAACATGGAAATCACCCAAAATGCCACTTTATTAAAAGATTACATAAAAGTTTCACTGGATTATTGTTGGTAAGGATCCTAACTAATATCACAGGAAGTTTGAAGAAGATTTACTGTATAAAATTAGAAATATTGCCATTATAGTCTCATTCAGGCTGTCTCATTCAGTCAGCATATAACATGGAAACCACCCAAAATGCCACTTTATTAAAAGATTACATAAAAGTTTCACTGGATTATTGTTGGTAAGGATCCTAACTAATATCACAGGAAGTTTGAAGAAGGTTTACTGTATAAAATTAGAGATATAGCCATTATAGTCTCATTCAGGCTGTCTCATTCAGTCAGCATATAACATGGAAACCACCCAAAATGCCACTTTATTAAAAGATTACACAAAGGTTTCACTGGATTATTGTTGGTTAGCATCTTAACTAATATCACAGCAAGTTTGAAGAAGATTTACTGTATATAATTAGAGATATTGTCATTATAGTCTCATTAAGGCTGTCACATTCAGTCAGCATATAACATGGAAATCACCCAAAATGCCACTTTATTAAAAGATTACACAACAGTTTCACTGGATTATTGTTGGTTAGCATCTTAACTAATATCACAGCAAGTTTGAAGAAGATTTACTGTATGTAATTAGAGATATTGTCATTATAGTCTCATTAAGGCTGTCACATTCAGTCAGCATATAACATGGAAATCACCCAAAATGCCACTTTATTAAAAGATTACACAAAAGTTTCACTGGATTATTGTTGGTTAGTATCTTAACTAATATCAAAGCACGTTTGAAGAAGATTTACTGTATAAAATTAGAAATATTGCCATTATAGTCTCATTCAGGCTGTCTCATTCAGTCAGCATATAACATGGAAACCACCCAAAATGCCACTTTATTAAAAGATTACATAAAAGTTTCACTGGATTATTGTTGGTAAAGATCCTAACTAATATCACAGGAAGTTTGAAGAAGATTTACTGTATAAAATTAGAAATATTGCCATTATAGTCTCATTCAGGCTGTCTCATTCAGTCAGCATATAACATGGAAACCACCCAAAATGCCAATATATTAAAAGATTACACAAAAATTCACTGGATTATTGTTAGTAATAATTTTCATGATCATCTCAGCAAGTTTGAAGAATATTGACTGGAGAAAATTACAGATATGAAAGTTTTAGTTCTCCTAGGCATCCTCCCTTTATAGTTAAAGTAGAACATTTGATCCACCCAAAATGCCACTTCTTCCAAAGGAGACATAAAACGTCCACTGGATTATTGTTGGTGATGATGTTTACTAACATCACAGCAAGTTTGAAGTAGATTGACTGGAGAAAATTAAAGAAATTGATCTAATAGACCGATTCAGGCCTCTTCATTCATACTCAGAGTGTAACATGTAAACTATCTAAAATGCTACTTTATTAAAAGGTGACGCTAAAATTTCACTGGGTTATTGTTGGTGATGATGTTCATGTTCATCACAGCAAGTTTGAAGATTTACTGCAGAAAAATACTCTAACCATGTATTTACTTAATATAGAGGTTTATAAACATTTTATACTATGAATAAGGAGGCCTGAATTGGTCTATTATGTCAATATCTTTACTTTTCTACAGTCATTCTTCTTCAAACTTGCTGTGATGATCATGGAGACCATTACTAACAGTAATCCAGTGAACGTTTAGCGTCACCTTTGAAAAAAGGGTATTTTGTAAGGTTTAAATATTACACTATGACTGTGAATTGGTCTATAACTTGACTTTCTCTAATTTTCTCCAGTCAATCTTCTTCAAACTTGCTGGGATAATCATGAACATCATAAATAACAATAATCCAGTGAAACCTTTGTGTAATCTTTTAATAAAGTGGCATTTTGGGTGGTTTCCATGTTATATGCTGACTGAATGAGACAGCCTGAATGAGACTATAATGGCTATATCTCTAATTTTATACAGTAAAGCTTCTTCAAACTTCCTGTGATATTAGTTAGGATCCTTACCAACAATAATCCAGTGAAACTTTTATGTAATCTTTTAATAAAGTGGCATTTTGGGTGGTTTCCATGTTATATGCTGACTGAATGAGACAGCCTGAATGAGACTATAATGGCAATATTTCTAATTTTATACAGTAAATCTTCTTCAAACTTCCTGTGATATTAGTTAGGATCCTTACCAACAATAATCCAGTGAAACTTTTATGTAATCTTTTAATAAAGTGGCATTTTGGGTGATTTCCATGTTATATGCTGACTGAATGTGACAGCCTTAATGAGACTATAATGACAATATCTCTACTTTTATACAGTAAATCTTCTTCAAACTTCCTGTGATATTAGTTAAGATGCTAACCAACAATAATCCAGTGAAACTTTTGTGTAATCTTTTAATAAAGTGGCATTTTGGGTGGTTTCCATGTTATATGCTGACTGAATGAGGAGGCCTGAATGAGACTATAATGACAATATCTCTAATTTTATACAGTAAATCTTCTTCAAACGTGCTTTGATATTAGTTAAGATACTAACCAACAATAGTCCAGTGAAACTTTTGTGTAATCTTTTAATAAAGTGGCATTTTGGGTGTTTTCCATGTTACACTCTGACTTTGAATGAGACAGCCTGAATGAGACTATAATGGCAATATCTCAAATTTTATACAGTAAATCTTCTTCAAACGTGCTTTGATATTAGTTAAGATACTAACCAACAATAATCCAGTGAAACTTTTGTGTAATCTTTTAATAAAGTGGCATTTTGGGTGGTTTCCATGTTATATGCTGACTGAATGAGGAGACCTGAATGAGACTATAATGACAATATCTCTAATTTTATACAGTAAATCTTCTTCAAACTTGCTGTGATATTAGGTAAGATGCTTACCAACAATAATCCAGTGAAACTTTTGTGTAATCTTTTAATAAAGTGGCATTTTGGGTGATTTCCATGTTATATGCTGACTGAATGAGACAGCCTTAATGAGACTATAATGACAATATCTCTAATTTTATACAGTAAATCTTCTTCAAACTTGCTGTGATATTAGGTAAGATGCTTACCAACAATAATCCAGTGAAACTTTTGTGTAATCTTTTAATAAAGTGGCATTTGGGGTGTTTTCCATGTTACACTCTGACTTTGAATGAGACAGCCTGAATGAGACTATAATGGCAATATCACTCATTTTATACAGTAAATCTTCTTGAAACTTCTTATGATATTAATTAAGATCCTTACCAACAATAATCCCTTGAAAGTTTTGTGTAATCTTAGACAGAAGCCACTTTAGAATGAATTGACATGACTGGACCAGATGTGGCATTTTACGTGGAGAATCTTTATTTTTGTTTCATTCCATTCCATGCCATGCTCAACAACACACAAAACACTCTTGTTAGTGTTCAAACTCACTTTTAGAATCTGTCTGATTGCATATATTTCAAACAAACACATTATTCTTGGTAGTTCATTATAGAATGGTCTGACATGCAATATAAATGAATAAATCTGTACATCAAATGACAATATAGAGCTGCAATATCTCTCATTGATTTCTGAGCACAGTACATGTTATTTGATAATGAGTAACTGTGACATGGGTGATATTAGTGCTTTATACCGTCTTTTTCAGCTCGCTGGTGGTGTGCACCGTAAACTATGATGTAAACGCGCATGCAAAAAGTCAGTGACGGCTAGCGAGACCGCACTTCCACAGATGTCGGCTCACTTGACCGCGGTGCCTTAGCTGCTGTGCGCGCGCAGCCACCATTTCTCGAATGCAAGACATTGACAGACTGTTTAGGTTGTCATGATCGCTCATTGTTGGTCAAGCAAAGTTTACACTATGTTGTTGATTTTGATCATTCTCCTGCAGATTATTTTTTTTAAATGGAGGTCCGTGATTCCAGATACTCGTCACGATTTCCCATACCAAAAACTCATTTATAAACCAGGAAAAAATAATTTTTTTAAATGAACTTCCAAGAAATAAATCTGTAGGCCCTTAGAAGCCAGTGCATTGTCGCCAGTGTTTTTTTAGCAGTTCTGCAAATTCTGCAACATTGCTGTGGCAGCTTGTGAACTGTATATTTGCCATTACTATTTTAAAATGTATAAATTTATTTGGAACAGGGTTTACATCTGAATAAATGCTGTGTTGGTACCTTTTGGTGTTGTAATGTTTTTTCTTTTTTGTAATATATTTTTTTTCCCACCAAGCTGTGCGTGAACATGACTCGAACGCCAAAAAAAATAAATGTTTTGAAGTTCAGCTGACCTCCAAATCCTTTTGGGAATGCGGTGAGTGGAAACATCACAATTTCCAGCATTTTTCTTTACAGGAATCAGTCAACTTTGTGGATAAACTGTCAGCTGTGATGCAAACAGATTTTTTAATTGCTTTTTAATTTAAAGGTAATTTCTGTGCTGTATTCTAAACATAATTTTGCTGTGTCACAGCTGCCAAAAAGTTCAACATCCCAACCTTGGACTTGAAAGTGTTTGATGACTCAAAGACAGAAGTTGATGAGCAGGTTTTTGATCTCCTGTTGAAAAACCCAAACCTTGGTGTGTTGGAAAGTTGTCTGGCCAAAGATGCAAATCCAGAAGGTGAAGTTTTTCTTTTAAATTGTAATTTATCTATTTTGTTTTGAATGGTTTTGGGTAAATTCCCCTTTGATGCCTGAATTTATTTCCAAGGGAAATAATCTGTGTTTCTGCTTTCAAGTACATGCTAAATTAAGAACATTTTTGAGCTGAAGAGTTTTGATTGTATATTTGCATCAATAGGAGTCTGAGGGTTAATGATTTATTTGACAGGATAGTGTGGGGAACAAAACACGGGCAAATAAGTATAAGTTTTTTTTATCCTATTGCTGTCTTAGACAAGATAATAAATCTGCTAAACTGTTAAGTTGGTCAGTATTTAAAAATCTTTGTTTTTACTTTTTTTGTTTTTGCTATCATACTAATTTAAATATTACAGTAACTGAAAGCTTTAATACTTTGACAGATCAGCAGAGTTGTCCTGCAAAGAGCTGCAATACCAGTTCAATTGGAGATACTGAAGTGGACTCAGATGACACCATAATATTACAACACAGTCCTACAACAAGACGAAGAGTTGAAGGCACCTCTCTTGCCAAAGTAAGTAAATAATCTTTTCACAAAGTCATTTCAAGCATTCAAAGTCAGGCTGTCTTTCCAATTCAGTTTAGTTGTCAAACAGTGCAGTAAGGCAGATCATCCAAACTAGTTTAAAGTTTTCTAGGGAAACAGCAGATTGCACCGAGTAAGTCACAACACATTGAATACATTCTGGAATACTGTCCTCATCATATAATTCTTCTGTATTTCCTTCAACAAATCTCTGCATAATTAGCAAGATATTGACTATACGGGCGACAGTGGCTCAGGTGGTTGAGCGGGTCGTCCAATGACCGAAGGGTTGGCGGTTCGATCCCCGCTCCCACCAGCCAAAAAATGTCGTTGTGTCCTTGGGCAAGACACTTCACCCTCCTTCACTTCACAATGTGCATGAATGATCCCGGTGATGGTCAGAGGAGCCGTAGGCGCGAAATGGCAGCCAGTCTGCCCTAGGGCAGCTGTGGCTACAACCGTAGCTACCATCACCATGTATGAATGAGGAGTGAATGAATAATGGACACACTGTAAGCACTTTGAGTGTCTTGAAAAGCGCAGATAAATCCAATCCATTATTATTATACAAAGACAGACATTGATTATGCAGTTTTTGAGGGGGAAAAATGTTTTCTGGGACATGGTTTCTGCAGTTCAATTGGAATTCACCTTCAAGTTCTTGACAGGACTGTTTTGCAGAGTTAACAGGCCTTAATTTCCCATCATGTCATTGTTTACGCTCCCGTTACCTTACAGTCCCTCACAACCCCCAAGCAACAGAATTGGCGTGCAATATTGGAGCTATCCAGCCTTCTAGATGTGAGCCAGATGCCAACTCAGACAAGGAGAATGAAGACAAGCGGAGCAGGGAGCTTGTGGCCTGCCAAATGTAGCTTGTAACGTAACAACTACAAGCTTTCTCAAATTACATCTTTTCATCTGCTCCTGATTCATCCCAATTTGAGAAAATAAATATTCAGAAACACAGTTTTATTCTTAAATCTTATAACAATATGTCATCATAAAAATGCTACATTTTAAAAAATAACTTTCATTGGAGTGGGTCCCCCATTTTTAACATGTCGCATTATTTTTCTCATGATGGGCACGTTTAAAAGAACACATTTGAAACTGCACATTTGAGTATTCACTCAAATTGGGATGAATCAGGAACAGACAAAATAAATGCAGTTTGAGGAAGCTCTCTATTGTGACGCACCACACGAAATGAGGTGGGTCCGAGTCCCTCTGCTCTGCTGTATTCTGATGCGTCCACTTGCAGACAAACAGATCCATTAACATCTTCATCATACTCGTCTGAGCTTGATCTAAACTATGGCCAGAAAGCTTCAATATTGGTCACCATTTTGCTTTCACCACTAATGTTAGTTTTAGGTTGGAAGGACTGTAAGCTAGAGGGAGAGGGCGTACACAAAGGGATGATAGGACATCAGCAGAAGGTAACTACTATGTCAATAACCCCGCCTACAACTCAGAAGTTAATTTCTGATCAACTCCAAACCACTCTGCACAAAATGTCTTTAAACATCATCTCAAAGTGCTTTAACCCCAGTAATCAGTGCTTGCGGTTGTATTTTTTTATTATTAATATGGACTTTTAAATTTGATCCAATAGGTGGTTGCTGTCATTGGTGAGGATGCATCATCCGTTGAAGGTCATGTGAATGTCCTGCATATCCAGTTCAGCAAGGTGCGAGAGGATATACTAAAGAAGTACCCTTTCTTGAAGACAACCTCAGGGGTCAGTGACATTTTAAATCAGTTCTCAGCTTAAAATACATTTTGAATGTCAATATGAGCTGAGACATCTGCTAAAATGACCATTAACAGCTTTAACTCAATTGTAAAAACATTGTAATTTTCTAAACCCATATATAAATATATAGTCATTCAAGCCAAGTAATATTTATACAATGAGATCACTAAAGGGAAATGGCAATGAAAGAGGCAACAAAGAATAATAGAATGTTTTATGTCTTTTGTTTGTTTTAGATAAAGTGAATGATTAATTTTCTATTTTTTTTCCAATTTTCAGTTGTTTGATGATGTTGACCGAATGCATCCATCACCTGTCAGTTTAAGCCAGCGCTTCAAGGACGGCGTTTACCAGTATTGTGCCAAAGGTGCTTGAGCTTGTTCAAAGAAAAGCTCCATTAGCTAAAGTCTACAACGAAGCAAGAGAAGAGATGCTTGCAGAGGATCTACTAGGTATTGACATAAACGTAATCCTTGGTAATCTTTTGTGTTTATAGTTCTTCTTTTTAGAATTCGTATCAATATTATCTTATCACATTTATGCATTTTATTATTTAAATTATGCATTTAAACTTGGTTATAAGTTTACTTTTTTATTATCTATTTTTAGAAAATGTAGAATGCAGTAGAAAGATTTACTTAAAATGAGGTCTAGTGCTTCTTTTGTTAATGTCACAAGTTTTATTTCATGGCTAAAAATGGTAACTGAAGTGCTATGTGCTGTTTACAATTGATCAAATGTTAAGGTTATAGTTACAATGAATGCAATGTGAACTGAAGGAAAAATATAGATTTTTCATTATTGTAAAATTGCTAATAATTGTAAATATATGCAACCTGTTGTGACACTGTACATACTGTGAAATGTCAGAATTGTAATTGTTTTGAATGTTTAATAAATGTGATAAACAGTATACTGGTCTTTTAATGTGCTGTATCTGGTACAAATTTGCCATCAAAGGGTACAAAAGGCTTGTCACTGGGGCAGTACCCTTAAAAGAACAAATTTGTACCTTTTTTAAAGGTACATTATGGTACCATAGCACTATAAGGTACAATTTAGTCCACAGAGGTACATATTTGCCTTTGAAAGGTACATAGTGAAAGGGTACAGATACGCACCTATATGAAAGGGTACAACATTTGTACCCTTGAGGGTACTGCCCCAGTGACAAGCCATTGTACCTCTAAAGGTACAAATTTTGCACATTTTTTCTGACAGTGTAAACGTTCATTTAAAACCCATTGCATATAACTTGGTCCATGTTTTCAGCCCTGTAGTTCATCATCATTCCACGAGGGGCAGTAGAAGGGCTTACCTGCTCATTTCAAAATGGCTGCTTCCCTGAAATCTCAGAAATACTTTTGACTGGGAAAGTTTTGCTAATTTTATGGTGAGAATAATTCAATTTTGTATTATTCTATTTTTTTAAATGACTAATTGCTGAATTTAAATATGGCAAACTTTGCTGATAATTCATTCTCTATAATACTGTTACACCATGTTAATAATGTATGGATCAAATCAAAACAGTGGGTAAATAAGATGAGGCTTTCCTGAATATTCATGTCATAATTTTTGTATCTTAAACTAACATTATTGTGATCAAAAACATAAACATAATTCATACTAACTATATCTCCTAAAATGAACGATATTACCATTTTTGTGAATTTCATCAAAGAATTTAGAAATATCTTCATTGCAATAGTTTGAATTTTCCTCCAATTCTTTGATATAGTGGGCTTTGTGGGGTTAATAACACTTTCAACTGCACATAGTGCCCTTAACAGTGCACATAATCGATTAAGCATGTTTACTGATGGATTTTGTCAAATAAATATCAAGCTGTACTGAAGGGCTTAAGTTTAGAAATGCTTTCAGTGTGTCCAGAAAAGAGCAGCATCTCTGTCTTGCTTTCATGTTGCTTGGGAGCTGGGCTCCTACTATGGGGTCACTGGTGCACGCAGGTTGACACTGATTACTGCAGCTCCGAAGCAAGCCTGTGATCGTACTATGACTCTTCAATGTGCTTCATAACTCTGATCCCATACAGTACTGCAGTGGTACATTTGTCCCCTTGATGAGGCATTGGCTAAGTCTAGGCAGAATCCTCATTAGACTCATATTCAGACTTCAACTTTATGTGTCTGGCAGAGAAATTACATTTGATTGGTGATCAGTTGAGGATTTTGTTGCTTGAGGCTAACGGGACAGTCCAAAGATGATCAAATACGACATCTTGTCAAAGGCTGTCAAGCTGCTGTCAAACATGTGATTTTCCAAGTACATGAGAGAGAACCCATTGTGGTTTGAGTTGAACAAAAGGGCCTGCAGCAATGAAGGAGTAGCAAAACACATAAAAAACCAACTATCAGCTGGCAACAGTGATGGTTCAAAATCTGCAGTGGGATTCAAATTTACATTTAAACGATTAAAAATATGCATAAATTTAAATAGTGGTCGCTAAACTGACTTGTCTCCTGAATGTGATCAGTAACCACACCGTCTGTCTTAAGCTGTATACCAAATGAGTCACAAATAACGCCATGGTTATGCAGGCTTTTCTGCTTTTGTGACAGTCTTTTGATACTATCTCTTTATATACTTGTTACTTCATAAACTTACTATTTACTTGCAAAAAAAATGCGACACTTAAATGAGCCACCGTGCAAATAAGTACAGCTAAAAATCCAGACTCAAGTGAAAAAATAGTTGAAACTTTCTAACTGTCATCGTGTGGTGAGGATCACCTTTATACAGGCTCACTTTAGCCACCTCATCTTCAGTTTCCTGGGGATAAACTTCATGAAAAGACTGCATCCACAATCTCATCAGAGATCAAACAATGATGGGAAGAGTTTGAGAAAGAGATGTCTAGACAAAAATAATTTGAAACTGACTTTAAAAAATCTAACAAAAACAGCATTTTGCTGCTCAAATAACTTGTTTTGGTTTAGGGTTTTAAATTGTTCCAATACTAACATTTAATTTATCTTGTGTTTCACAAGAACTTCTTGTATTTTAAAGATAAAATAAAATATCTATCTATCTATCTATCTATCTATCTATCTATCTATCTATCTATCTATCTATCTATCTATCTATCTATCTATCTATCTATCTATCTATCTATCTATCTATCTATCTATCTATCTATCTATCTATCTATCTATCTATCTATCTATCTATCTATCTATCTATCTATCTATCTATCTATCTATCTATCTATCTATCTATTTGTACATGTGCAATACTCACATACTCCTAAAAAACTCAATAAAAATAGTCATTTTAAAACACTAAACTAAAAAAAAAGTCTGAAGCTTTGATCAACTGATTAAAATGAACTACAGTAATTAGAATTGTTCCGCACAGTGTGACAAAAGAGGACTGATGAAACATTTTCTGTTATTTAAAAAAAAACAACTGCAAAATAAAGCAAACTTTTCTTTACTTTCAAGCTGAAATTTTTCTCTTCCAGTCTGCATTCAAAATCTCTGAACTCATCTCCTGACATGTTTTTCCATCTATTACCCCTTCCGTTTACGCCTCTGTTCACTTCTCTCCTGACTGATTCAAGCCAACAATCCCTTCGACCATGAAATCCCAAGTCGCAGGTTAGTTTCTCGTCAAGTAACCTCCTCCCTCCTTTCAGTGTCCATCTGTCTTACCTGCTGATATCAGAACAAGTTCACTGTCGGGTCAATAATAAATTGATATTCTAGGATCACGAGGAAGTGAGTAATGCAGTATTAGGAGTTATAGTTCCTTTGGTAGTTTATAGATTTTATTGTCTTTTGTTGCTTAATTCCTCATTGCAGGATGATTGCATTTGTACATTTACATGAGTGATTCAGAGATATTTGTATTGTTGTTGTTGTAAGAAATAACTGCAGTGATGTATATTATGTAAGTTATTTTTACTGCAAAAGTTGAACTGATTTTCTAACACTTTTCTATAACTCAAAGTCTCGTTCTGTATCTATAATAGAAACAGTCTAAATCTGCTTTAGAGGGCATGCAAAAGAATGACTTTGTTTAAAATTTCTCAAACAAATATGGACTTTATATTACCAAATATTATTCTTAGTGAGGATTTACTTCATAAATGCTGGCTTGATTGTGTATCAAAAGAAAGAATGTTGGAATTACTCCTGGGATTATAACAATCCTTTTTTGACTGTTCTCTGAATTAATCCCAGATTATTTGTTGTTTTTGATTTTTATACTATTTATGGTTTCTTACATCCAGTAATATATGCACGCTCAAGATTTTTAACATGTAAAAAGTTTCATTGTAGAATACATATATGAATGTATCAGTACCTAATTTATAAACACATAAATAATAACAGAGAGAAAAAAGATTTCACCAGAAGCCTAACAGACTCATGAAATGAAATTCCGACCCAGTACTCAACCTCAAAGAAAGACATCAGGCTGCATCGCCACACATCTCTGGGGGCCTGTGATTAGCAACGCTATTTAACATCCTAACATTTACATGACTGAAACTTCATGCATCTGATGAGTAGCTTTCCAACAGGCTACTAGTATGCTGCACTTCTCTTCTTCCTGGGTAAATGCAAATCTCTGGTGCCTTATCCACTTTGCTGCAATTTTTTTTCAATGGCTCCTGCAAAGCTGTTCAGCAATTAATTAATCATCTATGTAAATCTCCCCTGTGATTCAAAGTCGGTTTTAAAAGGTGAAAGCAGGTAAAATAATAGATTTTTCATAATGACTTAGAAAGATGAGTGGTTTAATAGGTTGGCAGTTTTTCTTTGCTGTTCATAAATATTGCATTTTATTTTATATTTCTCTCCTTTTTCAGTTAATTTCTTGTAATTTTGACATTTACAGCGCATTCCAAATTATTATACAAGTAATATTTTTCTATGATTTTTTTAAATACTCAATGCAAACGACAGTCAGCATAATTTTCAAGTCACTAACCATAAGGTTACACATTAAATGTTATTGAACAAACCTCCAAAAGACAACAATATTTTTTTCAAAAATGAAAACCCTAAAATGTACTGTTCCACATTTTTACACACAACAGAGTTCCACAACAACATTTATAGATAGATTCTAAAAATCTTAAAATGGTCATTTGTTGAATTTGCTGCAATAGGAGGGGATATTTACTGAAATCAAAAGCTTCCAATCAAAAACATTTTAATAGGTCAAGTTACATTTGAACATAGGGCCACTTATTTTGTAGCAGCTTCACAATTCTTGCATCCATTGAACTTGTGAGTTACTTCCAGGAGTTTATGCTTTAACTTCATTGCAGGATATCAGAATAACCTCCCATGAGCTGCTGTTTGGATGTGAACTCGTAACACGGATAAGAGTTGTCAGTTACAACATCCACATACTTTTCAGAGGTAATTTTCACAACTTCAGGAACCCAGTTGGGGCCGATCAGCTCTCTCCCCCTACGATTGCGGCCAAAAAACATGACTCTGCTACCTCTTTGCTGACGTTGCAGCTTTGTTGGAATATGGTGGCCTTCCACCAACCACACACTATACCATCTATCTGGAGCCCCCAGGGTTGCATGGCATTCATCAGTGAACAGTGAACAAAACTGTTTCATTTATGTCTGGGGCCAATGCAGCCTTTTCTGCTTCTGGAAGATCCTACACCTTGATGTTGGTGGGACTCCAGATACACCAACGGCTTCAAATGTGCCCTTGCTGCTTTACTGGTTTGTAATGACTCAGACCGACTCAGACCAATCTCTACTTACCAACATTTCCTGCATCCAACATGGCAGCATCCATATCTTGAAATAGTTGGTGACTGAATTTACTTCATTTTGTTGGAGCCGGGGGTAAGCCATTTTCTATCCGTGACATCACACTCACTGTGAACAAGACTGTTTAAAAATGAGTCTCCATGTATGTCTGGCCCCCACTAACTCGGTCCTGTTCTCACTACAGTCAACGCTACCCATACTTTCACTCTTACTCAAGGAATCGACTTTAAAGAACTAAAAGTCTCTCCATGGTGTAGCACTATGGCACATTTCCCTTCCCCTCCCATTGTTAAGAGCTTTCTGTTTTACCTGCACAACCACTAGCTTATAGCCCTTCACATCCCCAACCTAAAATTATCGACGCAACAAAAATGGTGAGTAATATTGAAGCTATCCAGACAAGGAAAACAAAGACGTGTATGGATCAATTTGTCTGCAAGTGGACGTATCAAAATGGAGCGGAGCGGGGAGCTTGGGGTCGGTCGATTTTAGTTTCTACATCACAACTGCAAGGTTTTTCAAACTACATTTTTGCATATGCTGCTGATTCACAATTATTTGAATAAAGAAATACTTAGAAACACAATTTTATTTGAAAAGTTGAATCGTTACTTTTGGTTTGGTGTCTGCCAGCTGAAAGTTCTTTAGCTACACTCTTGTCATTTTTTTCAAAATTGTTTCAAGAGTAATTTTATTATTTACTGGTTTAAAAATGATTTATGACAATGTTATTTTTTATTTGTCTTATTCTGTAAAGCACCTAGAATGACCATGTCTATGAATACTGCAAAGCAAAGTAACCCGCCTTGCCTTTGCACACATTTTGCCAAAGAGGTTTCGTGTTTTTCATCACTAACACTTGAACTGCTCTGGTTTAGGACAAGCACACATTTTATTTGACTCCACATTGATTCCAAACTCTTAAAAGTTTTCAGTTTTTAAGTTTATGGCACCACTTTGATTGGCCACACTGCGTTTCCCATATACTTTTATTTGGAAATTTGGTTCTTTTGAAGCTCAGAGAATCCAACTAACTGCATTTGACATGAGGACTTTTGAAAGTTCAAGTGAGTTCTTTCTGACTGAGACATTAGTTCATGTACTGCTGTGTCTCCACCTGCTATTATTATGTTACAACTTATCTCCCTCCGTGTCTCATCTTCAGCTGGTAATAATACCCTTTGGACACACTGTCACACTTGGCTTTAATGACTGTAATTAGTAGATCTTTTATGGCTTGGCCAAAAAAATATTCAAGGGTGATTTGTTGAGTTATTTGTTAAAATAAACTAAAAAGGAAAAAAAACACTACATTACAGTTTAAGGTGATGAATTTTCCTTAAAGAAGTGTGCATTAAATAATTAGCAGTGGATGGTGGGAGTTAAAATGAGGGATAGTAGCAAAACTAAATAGATGAAATAGTTGGTAGATTTAGACTCTTTCAACACTTTGGTACAATCAAGATGCATGTGAAAAGAAATACTCTCATCTTTGAGTTTATTGTTTTTTAAGTTGTTTTGCCGATTTAGACCATAGTTAATTCTATTTTACTGCCTATGAAAAACACATATAATAGATAGAAATATCCTGCTTTTAATCTCAAAAATATATTTGCATTTTGCTATTTGTCTCCCCTGCAGACCTCTTTTAAAAACAATGTCTTGTGTCCTACTGTCACATGCATAAACACTGGCTTAAAATAGAAATGGTAGGAGTAAAAAAAATTAAGCTCTTTCTGTAAGCAGCTCGTGATACAGGAAAGGATGGCTTCAGCCTCCAGGAAGGGGCTCTTCATTAGCTAACACAGCATTTTTTCAAGAGAAAGGCCCAAAGAGCCCTCGTTCCTGCACAGTCAATATCAAGGTGGCAATTTGCCTTTCTTTTTCTCCTTCAAAAGGAAAGAAATAATCACCTAAGGACAATGCTTATCTGCAGGTAACAGAGAAAACATCCAGCTTTGCAGGAGTTTCTTATAAAATACTTTTTTAGGATGAAAGCTTTTCTCTGATGTCATTAGAAATCAGTTAAAGAAACATAAAACATTGATGTATTATTTTGGTACTTTGGTAACTTTATCCCTTGTCCTATCCTGGGCATTTTAACATTGGGAGTTGGGTCATTTAGACCCACTAGACAGTGCTCTGAACCTTTTTTCTTCAATGATTTGTGATCTTCATTGGTGTCCATGGATTGCATGAAATCTTTCCACCTTTATCCACCTTTGTCATGGTAGGAATAACACGTCAATGTAAGGGTGGGGTCATCTAAGATAGCACAAGGGTTAAATAAATAAAATTAACTTTATCTTACCTCTCACTTACCTGCCTCTGCCTTCTGGGTTTCAGCATCTGGGTCCGTCCCGCGTTCTAGTCATGACACATTAATCTGACATTTTCAGCCTAGCCAGTGGTGAGTAGAAATTGATATTCACGGATAAAAAAGAAACTCCTAAAATTTAAATATAATTTGGTTATATAAAAAAAAATCTTGAAATGTACAACTTCTGTAGTGCATTTGCTCTCATTCATTACGATAAAAATCTCATAATTTTAGGATTATTCAATGAAAAGGGGGGCATTAGAGGGGCATAGATTTCTTGGAAGTGTTGACGGCCATTACAAATAAAAGGATTAAAAACACTATATATAGTTGTATTATTTGTATTGATATTAAATGAAAACAGCTGTTCTTTTATCTGACCTGTTATTACTAATGCTTAAAGAAGCTTGTGTTGATGATTTCCTTATCTTCATCACTAATGACACTAATATTGACAAAATAATTGGGGGAGCATGTGGGGGGCGAAGCTTGCTGCACACATTATCAAAATGTATCCAACTGTCTTCCAGAATTTCGGGATGTGAGTATATCCAGATTTCTATTTTTTGAGGCATAAACATGGACACGAGAACTTCACCCTTGTATAAATTAAAGACAAGAAAGGGAAAGGTTACCACAGTATACACTGTACCTATAGCCATTTGCCTTTATTAAGGCCCAAAGCACTTCACAGACTCAATTACCCAAGCACACACACATTCACACACTAATGGTGGCTCCACTGCAAACACTGGGGCCAACCTATAACCACCAATAGCAAAGTAGGGTTCAGTGCCTTGCCTAAGGACACTTAAAAAATGGGAAGGTAAGGCGGGAAACTGAATTAGTGATCGCCCAATGAGACGTCGACCACTTTACCTCTACGCCACAGTAAGGATTACATGCTTTTTTTATGCTACGGGTCCTCCCATGGCGTAAACGTAGAAGATTCTAACAGCTTTTTAAAGTCCAAGGCTAAGGTCCAGCATACCACAATGACAGAGAGAACTAAGCGAACAGGCTGTACAAGGCATTGGCAGCCGTAAAACAGACTATTGGAACCCAAAGCAACAACTCCAGTGTAATCATGTCTTTAAACACTTTGGGTCACGAGTGAGTGAAGCTTAATCTTTTCCTTCAGGGAGTTCTGGCCATGAGGGCAGTAACACAGTGTCACAAAAACATGATGTAGAAACGTGAATGAAAAGATGAATAAATCACACAGCAATATTTTTTCAAGAAAACTGGTAAGTACAAAAGAACAAAATCTTATGTGCTGTTCTTTTTTGTTGTTGCATTTTTTTTTTTTTTGTTTTTTTAATTAGATTTAGGCTATTTTCAGTTAACTAAAATTTGATTAGAATAGGTGATTCAATTGTGTCTGTTTCTCAGTCACTTTGCATTTTCAGAATCTGCTCTTCATTCTTTAAATGTCTTTTATTCTATTTATATCCATGAATACAGGTTTCTATTGTCAGATCCTCCTGTCCTGTCATGTCTTGGTGCTGTCACATTTCAGTCATATAGTTTCATTTATTTAACAACACAAACGGTCTGCCTTTAGTCTCCTGAATTAACGTCCAAATCAACCAAACCGTCAAAAAGCTTGTCTTTAAGCTGCCTGAACACCTTTGTTTAGTTATTCCATCTCAGTAGTTTTAGATTTGATCAAACTTTTCTGCAATTACAGAAGTTTATGTCAGCGACATTATTTTTTCCTTATAAAAGAAGAAAATTCATAAACATTATTAGTGGTTTCTTTTATTTTTTTCAAAAACATCCTCATTGGTTTAGTTAAACCTTTACTGGAGCAGAAGCAAATGTGAGTTTGAAATTAGGTCTAAAAATGTTTTGAGGCAGTCAGTAAATATCCCTCATAAAGTAAATGAGGCAGAGAAACAGCCGTCTTAATATGATCTCCATCCAGCCTGCAGTCAGGAGAGTCTATTATATCGGTTCAATGTTTCAGATAGATTTCCTCTAACTCAGTCAGCAGGTGCGCAGTAACATATGCAGGAGCACAAATTCAGCTGCAGAGAAAGCCACTAACCAACATGCATAGATGGACATCTGGAGCGCTGATCAAAGCACCAGAGGTTTGAATTCCACTCTGCCTGCCCATGTGTCGTAGTGCCCTCGGGCAATACACTGAATCCCACATTGTTCCTGGGGATTATAGGTTGGCGCCAATGCTCTGCAGTGGAGCCGCAATCAGTCTGTGAATGGGTGAATGTGACTGGAATGCAGTTGGCCTTCAAAGGAAGGTAGAAAAGCGCAATAAAACTGTGCAGAAATGCTCAACCTGCTCCTTCACGTGCCCTAGATATTGATCAAAACTTCATATTTACAAAAAACATTTTTACATTGAAGAACACGCATTTAGCTCATGGTCTTCACACTGGACTGTTGCAGCCCGAAACGTGTATTTACACATGTTTCCATAAGTTTTTCATTAAAAGTGGTCAGTAAAATGTACGTTGTCGAAGGCGGAGTGAACGAAGCTTCACTCACACCAACCATTCTCATCTACATCCATGTCACAAAGTATCTCTTTTACCTGCAATGGTAACATATATGTACATTTTCTAATGAATTGTTTTAATGTTTTTGGATTTTAAGGTTACATTACATGTGTAGGTACACATGAAACACTGGATGTAAACTCTGCAGCTGCATTTTCTCCTGCAACATGTTTTTATCCCCAACACCTGATCTAGTGCAATCTCTACTGGAACCATCAGGAAGACATTGAATAAATCACACTGAACTTCTGAAAAGCACATACCTGATCTTTGTTGTTAATACATTTTGGAGAATATGTTACTGTGTAGAAGTTACAACAGCTTTTAAACCTCAATGATGACTAACTTTACTCTGTGTCACTACCGACCCAAAGAAAGATTTCTCTAAAATTCTCTTTATATGCCCTGAAACAACGGATTATCCGCAAAGGTGTGGATTCTCCTCATCAATGCGGGCCGCATCAGGAGCATCCTGACAACAACGCGTTTCTTGATTCCTCATGAACAGAGTGCTCAGGTCTTCTAGTCAAAGTTAATTATCGCCAGGAGCACAGCACATCTGAGCCGAATCCATGGCCAGCATTTGTTCAGCTCCTGAAAATCTCATTTTCTTCCTGTATAGTGGAAGCTGGCCACACAGGAGGGAGACACTTATCTTCTAACAATGTTTTAAAACAGGAACTGGGCGGAACAGAACAACAACCTGACAGCCTTCAAGGTCAGTCTCTCCAACTTGACAACTTAAATGAGGTATGAAATTGAGGTTTTGGAATGAACAATTCACAAAACACAGTTTAATGAAATGAAATAAATGTTGGGCTGCACAATGGTGTGGTGGTTTCTCACCTCCCCACGAGAAGTCCCTGGTTCCAATTGTGCTTGGGCTCTTTTCTGTGTAGAGTTTGGATGTTCTTTTTCTGCATGTGTGGGTTTTCTGAAGGCTTCCTCCCACAGACCAAACAAAAAAAGGATGCTTCATAGGTTAATTAATATGAATTTCCCCTAGGTGTCAATGTAAAACTTAAATTTGAAGTGTATAATTTGATGTATCCTTGAACTGAGCTGTTGAATTAACTGAATAAGAAAAGACCACCTTAGTTTCTACATTATTTCAGCCAACCACTCAGCTTTCACTAGAGTGCAGCCGTGGGAAACACTATAGAAAATTAAATATTTTAAAGCATTTTTTCTCAATTCAAAACAATGCCAAATCCCCCTCATTATGACTTCATCCTATTTATATTTTTACATTAAAACTTTGTTTTTCATCCCATAATGCACTACTGCTATTTTACAAGCAAATGACAAGTGTCTCTGAAAAATTCTATTACCTTGAGTGGCATCATCACTGCCACAACCATTTTAAAACACCACCACACAGCCAACATGGTGACGTTTGTTGACAGTGCACTGACCCATCAATTGTGGCTGTATAGTCAAAGCTGAACCATTCTGGTCAGTTCTTGGCAGAACTTTTCACTCGCTTAGATGTCAATATTTATATTGTCCGAATGTTATTTCAATAAAGAGAATTTTTATCAGAATAGGAGAAAAATTGTATTTTTTGATAGAACAATGTGAATTAATTTAGTCCTCAAGTCTTTGACGGTTAAGCTCTGGGCCAGTGACATCTTGTGTGTTTGGGATGAGCTCGGACCAAAGATGAATAAACCCTAGTCTAGATGCAGATGGTGGTTAAGAGCCAAACCATGCTAAAACATTGTGGTTACAGGTGAAACCCTCCAAGGTGAAGACAGACAATGATCCATAAATGTAAAAGCAAAAATATGAGTGTGATTGGCTGGAAATGAAAAAGTAAACAATTTAGTTATGACATCATAATGAAGGCCTAATTCATGATTGCATGTAGAATGATGTAACAACACAGTGTACCTGGAAGTGATGTTGTTGTTGTTGACCTTTCAGCTTATCCGTTCAGAAGGTGCCACAGCGAATCAGTGAAAGCTGATTTGCACAGGTGGTTTGGCAGAGATTATTACACCGGATGCCCTTCCAAACACAATCCTCTCTTTTATTCGAGCTGGGGACCGGCAGAGAAGGACCCATGACTTGGACCCCCTTGTGGCGGCATTAAGCAGTAGTGCAAAGGGTCTCAGTCAAAAACCTACAATGGTTGAAGAATGATGACTGTATGATGGTGATTCTTGATTATAAACAACTTAATAAAAGTGAAAGGTATGGTGCAATTAAAATTTTTAATAAAAGTATATATTTTTAGGAGAGGGTATTTTGGTAAGTCGACAGTTAGTGATAGTACCAACCTCTGAAAAAGCTGTTAAGTAAAAACAAATTGACATTTTCTGCTAGTGTACAGCTCTGCGTCTGGGTAAGATGCAGTTTGGTTCCCCGTGAGCCTCATCGCTGTTACGTTGCTATAAGAATGATCAGTAGTGACACCTTAATGACCAAATTGTTGTCAAGAAGAAAAAATTGTTGAAGTGAAGTGCTGAGCTTTTCAGGAAAAATACAAAGAGTTTTATTAGTTCACGGAGCTGAATGCAAAACCTGCATGCTTGGTATGTCATCAACAGGTCACAGTGCTCAACGAGTATAACATTCAAAACCACTATGAGGCTCACCATGAAGAAACGTTTCACTATTTGCAGTTAAAAAAAGAGAAGATTCAGTAACTATTATCTGGACTGAAAGAACAACTATCTGCATTTACTGCAGCCGTGACGTCAGTGATGGAGCAGTGACAGACATCTTATTGCTAAGAAGTTGGAGCAAAAATCCAAACCATTTTTGGATGGTGAACTTTTTGAAAAATGCTGAAGGCTGCAGAAGGGTTGAACCCCAAAAAGCAGTCGACCTTTGCCAACATGAGTCTGTCAAAGATTATGATCAGATGCAACATCTCTGAGGAGACTCGGGCGGCCAAATGAAGAAATCCAATCCTTTATTTTGTTTTCAGTCGCTGTTGATGAAAGCACCAACATCACAGATATATACAGCTGTGCATATTAATTAAAGGTGTTAAAGAGACGTCACAGCAGAGTTTCTTGAGATGATGGACACAACAACTGATGACAGTCAGCTGTCTACGTAGTTTCTGTGCCAGACTAAGTGAACTGGTCACGTGATGTCAGTCTGGTCACTAGTGGCGCCCCATCAAAGATCTAGAAGGAGGCAGGTGTTGCTACAAAATTTAGGCAGCAAACCAGGAAAATACTTTTGTACATTTCATTGTGTTTTGCACACTTGAATGACAGTAAATGTGTTGCTGCACAGGATTTGAATCCTGACATTGATGGCTGGGTGAAGTTTCAGGGGAGAAAGGGAGGTTAACTCCACATTCTTATGTTCACAAATGTTTGCAAGTTTAATTTAGATCAATTTTTCATTGATTTGCACATTTACATTTTAGGCAGAGTGTTTAATTTTTTTTCACAGCCCCTCTTGAGTTTTTATCGGATTGCTTCAGTGTCAGATGTAAAATATTCAGTCTGTATAAAATTGAATAAACCAATTTTTATTTTTAAGTGAAATGCATTTTAATTGAGATCCATTGGCCTCTGTGAATGAATGTGTAATAAGAAATGATAAGGCTACCATGTTGGTTGAGCCATTTTTTCCAACTGAGTAAAAAACAAAAAAAACTAAGCTGATTTTTGCTTTTATGTTACTGGTCTGGCCCACTTGGGATCAGACAGGTTCAATGTGGCCCCTGAACTAAAATGAGTTTGACATCCCTGACATAGATACTATGTCTTGCTGCAACTGACCTTCCATCCTTTCCTATCTAGACCAAAACTCAATCTCTCTAGATGTCCCTCCACCTGATTCCTGCTCTCACTACAGATCACAGTGCCATCTGCAAACATCATGGTCCACAGAGATTCCTGTTTAAACTCATCTGTCAGTCTGTTCATCACCACAGAACCAAGAGGGACCTTAAAGCTGATCTTTGGTGTAGTCCCAGTTTCCACCTTGAACTCCTCGGTCACACCTACAGAATATCTGATAACTATCTTCCAATTCTCATAACGTGTCCTGAAAAGCTTCAATGTACTTTTCTTCAAAGTACTTTAATTATTAGTTAATTATTTTATTTAACTAAAGTTAAGAAAATAATCTGCTAAGACATGTAATTGTTCCTTTAACTGTATTATAAAAATATTTTTATTTTATAGTGACTTTAATTTAAACAGTCTCAACATTTTAAATAAAACACTTTTTTACATAAGCACCCAAAGAAGACATCAGTCATTTAATTACCTGAATAAAGAGAGAAATGGAAGCGTGGTTCTTTTCAACCTTCCTGTTGGATTTCATCAGTTTATAACTGTCTGCAAAAACCCATGCTTGTCTGCCTCTTTGGTTTTTCCTATCAGCTGGTACAAAGACTGTAGTATCTGCTGTACTGGAGATACATGTGAATGAAAGCTTTATGAGCTGCCAACAGACACTTTGCATTTGCAGGTGCTATTGTGACTGACAAAATGACCAAACACCTGGTTGAAGTGTCCCACTGATAATTGAATCCCTTCTTTCAAGCTGGCTTATGGATTCACTTCTCATTTATTGATGCTACCATCTGCTAAAGTGGTGATCCCTTGCTGTTAGACCTGGCCACTGCACTGATCACGACCTTCATGGCACAGTCCCCAGTGATTTCTGGGAGAACCTGTTATCCTTGCCTGTAACATGCTGCAGTTTGTAGCCGGCTATGAATGGATGGATTGAGGAGAATTCTCCTCACCTCATTACCAGATCTATTTAAAAATCCAAAGAACAGATGCCGGAGCAAGCTGAGAATGTGGAGGCTGATATCAGCAAATGTGCCTCCAACCAATGAGAGAAGTTGGGGCCAAAGAGCGTTGCTGCAAAGCAACTTTCTGCTTAACTTTCCTTGACTGAGCATCATTTCATCAGTTTTGCATTAGAGGGATCACTGACATTGTGCAGATCTGCCTGCCTGCCTGCCTATGCATTGTGTCAGATGAATATCTCTTTTAGGATAAGTTGCATAATGATAGACATAAGTCAAGGCGTTGAGATAGAAGTGAAGAGGGAAATATGACTGATGTATGTCAAACCTGCCTGTCACATGGTGCAGTAGAGACTTATCCATCATGACTTCTGGTTTTTGCTGTTTTCATTTGTAAAGCTAAAAACGCTATTTCACATCAACCCTGATACAATCTTTTTTCTGATATGTGACAGGAGTGTGTTGCAACACCCTTTAACAACAGGCGGCAGTCACTGATTACCCCATCCTCTCTGTCGGCCAAAAATACATTGGTTTATGTTATTTGCCAAAACCCTAACAAGGGGAAACACAGTGTACTGTCATGGTCGCGATGACGAAACAGACCCAGTTGCTGAAACCCGGAAGGAGAATAGGACTCAGGGACTTGGTTGTAAGTTTAATTAATATTAAACTTCCAAGAAACAAACGAAGAGCACGAGAGTCTGGTAGGAAGTTCCAGTGCGGTTTCCAGAAGAGCGTCTGTGGTACAGCGCCGAGAATCCTGTGAGCGCGAGGACGCGCAGTGGCGGATGATCCTGAGCGCAGCGAGGAGGACTGCGTGGCTTGAACGGCCTGAGGCGTGGAGGGACCAGCGGCACCCGTGGAAAGTTGTACTGGAAGGCGTAGGACAAGACAAGGTAAGAGCGTGACTTGACTTGGGAAACACAAGACTTAGCTTGAAGCCAGGCATACGCACCGGAGAGAGTGTACGGACTGGCGTAGAATACTGGGATGGATCTCCTTATGAAAGTCTGCTGGTGATGAGGTGATGAGGTGCAGCTGGTTCCAATGAGCAGAGTAGGGAGGAGGGAGGCAGCTGACGGAGGACCCGTGACATGTACCTTATATTCAAACTGCATTTGTGCTCTCCATCTAAATTTTTAATGAATCTGTTAATCTGTACAGCCTTTAGTGTTTTGGAAAATCTTCATTCCATTATTCTATTGCAACTGACTGGTATTTCTTTCAAAAAACATTGAAAAGAAGCTCTTTTTCATCAGCGCCCCCCCCCCCCCCCTTTTTTCAGTTTTAACTCAACGCAGTAAGGGCAAAATGTTGCAAAGTCAAAAGACCACTGGAGCTCCTTCCCATTGACTCGTATATTAAAAAGTCATTGGTAGGTTGTTGTTACCATTGGTGGACCCTACTAAACTTTAAACTTCCAGATGTGTTTGGGAAGAAATCTCAGCACGACAAACAACATAGTGACATTTTTGCAATTGCAAGAATTGTATGAATTGATTTAACCATTTTTAATCAAATGTCTCAAATACTAATGACAAAAGAGAGAAAACCTCAATTACACAAAAAACGCGTAGATCCATTTCCATCCATGCACAGGTCTTTGTGATTGATCGTGGTGTCATAGTTTTTCTCTTCCGTGCGCTCCAACACACTGATGGAGGAGGTACCAGCGGTGGCATTCCTTTTTAAACTTTGAGGCATAAACTAAAGCGTGACTGAGGCTGATGCATTATGAAGTGCTAGGACTGCTTGGCTCTATTTTACTTAGTTTATCTTTGCTTTGGTTGTTTTCTCATACAATTGGGAGGCGTCTTATCTAGGTCGTTTCACAGAAGTATAGCCAAAAGAAGCCGCTAAATATTTCTGGGTGACACCAAATCAAAAGGAAAACTTGGATTGAGTTTATTCTGACAGTGCATTACATCTCCTGCAACTTTTTTTCACAAGAAAAACATGACTATTTTACAACGTAACCGAGACAAACCATTAAATTTAAAACAAAATTTTCATTTAATTATCGATCACACAATGTGAAATCACAATGAAACAACACTGAGCTTTTTTCCGTGACAGTTTACAGAACATCTGGAAAAGGAAATTACAAAAATAAGTGGCTTTATGGATCAAGAGTTTATTTAAATTCCAATTTTCTTTTAATTGAATATCGTTATTTCTTTAAAAGATGACTTGATGACACCTCTAAAGAAAACAGGTTTCAAACCTGCTCACTGCAAATTTGATAATAAAAAACACAATTTTTTGCTAAAACTACTCATAGAGAAGCTTATTGAAATGCAGCTGTGCCAACAAAAAGTAAAAAGTAAGGGTGTAAAGATTAATTAAATTATCCAACCAGATCAATCTGTCTGAGGCAAGTTGTTAATCTAATCAATCTGTGCCATTATAAAATAGTTTAAAAACAGGGCTCCAGACTGCGAGCAATTGGTCGCATTTTGCGACCAAAATTTGAGAGTGTGCGACTGAATTTTACATCCAGTCGCACATGTGCGACCAGTAAATTTGCCTCCCCCACCCTCCGTATTTTTTTTATATATTAAACGTGGAAGGGGCACGTCAATGATCAATGAAATAATCAATGAGACGCGAGCGCACACGCACGCAGGCAGACACACACACTCGCGCACATACACATGAAACGCGAGCACGTACACTCTCGCGTGATACCTGTCTGTGAGGCGGCCACTGCGTGTGAGAAGAATAGGGAAAGCCACTGTGAGTGGCTAAAATGTGTGTAGGGGGAGGGGCCTAGAGATATTCGAGTGCGCGTAAACATCTGTGGGAAGGAAACAGAGAACAAATATCATCACAACCTGATATGTGCGTCTGAACTACGGGTAAGCGAACTATTGATTCATTCTTCCGACCTGCGGCTAGTGCCAGAGTGTACAGCAGGGGTCTCAAACTCGCGGCCAGTGGGCTATTTGCGGCCCCCAAGATGATATTTTGCGGTCCCCGCCTTAATATGAAGGTTTAATGTTACTGCAGCCCGCCAGTTTGTATGAATGACACTTTTTCATTGTCGTGCGCGAAGCTGACCAACCAATCACAGTGGGGTAAATGACTCTTGGGGGCGTGACAATGACAGGGTTTGAAAGCAGGAAATCTGACAGCCCCCTCCCCGGACCACATTAAGAAGTTCTTTACTTTCCTTTTTAGAACGTATCTATTCGCTCGTAATTTTCTAAATACATGCAGTCCGTGCTGGACTTTTCTCTGGGTCACACAGACCGGAGGAAGGTTTAGGTTTTGGTTACGGTTACGGCGGCGCATCAAACGGGTTACGGCAGCACACCGCTCCCGTCCCGCGGGAGTCTGGTCAGCTGAGGAGAATAAATGTCCCGCACCTACATGCGTGACAGCTAACGGGGCTTGAACTTTAAACACGCTCGAGCAAAAACAACATTAGTTTTAGACACACTGAAAATACGTGGGGAAAATGCAACGATAGACGTGTTTGAGATGAACCGGTACCTCGCCTGGATCGTTGGGGACACCAGGCGGAAGGGGGGGGGGGGGGGGGGGGGGATGAAAGCGAATCTGCAGCAAGACTGAAGGAGAACAGGGGGAGTTGTCCTTAACGTTCAATTTAGTTTTAATATTCTTCTCCCCCTTAGTATGATCTGTGTTATTATATATTTTATGATTATTTTAATGTTTTGTGATGTATGTAGCCTTTTTTAATGAATTGGTATTTTAAATTATTTTAATTAATCACTCCACTACAAAAACCATCAGGACACATGTCCCATAATGCATTGTTTTGTAGTCTGTAGGGCAGCTTTCAGTCAGTTCAGTTTTCAGCTGTGTCCGGGTAGGTTTGCCCCTTGCTCCCACCCCTTTCTCGCGATATTTTTGTGATGATTGACAGTTGATGTTGCAGCAAAAACAAAAATACATGTCACACACCAGGTGATCTGCGCAGCGTTGAGTTCACCTGGGTGATCTCAAACACGCTTGTTGTGCATCTTGGCTGCACCTATTTGGTGTCACAAAGATAAATTTCCATCTGTTTTCTTTACTTATTTGTACTGTCATGACAGTGATGGTGCTGTCAGTTTACCTTCTTGTTGCATCTTCAAAAGTGCAGAATAAAATGTGACACTGAATTTGAAACAGCAAATTGTAATTTCTGCATCTATTATTAAAGTATTTATTAGTAATACAGTGGAAATTAGTAGATTTGGTTAGCATGTTGATTTACGGTATGCGCCCCTAAATTTTCTGGTTGTGCCCCTAAAATTTTCAGTTAGGGGCCACTGTGCTCCTAGTGAAAAAAGTTAGTCTGGAGCCCTGAAACAAACAAATTGATTATATCGATTTTGGAAAATACCATTTAGATTGAGACATGGTAGGCTGTTTATACTATAACGTAAAAATGACCAAGTGCATCACAGCGGACAACACACATGTGATGACAGCAAAAGATTCTTACAGTCCAATGTGTGGAAACACTTTGAAGACATGTGACCATTCAGTGTGATTGAATGTTCTAATAATGTTCCCTTTGGATTATTTTCATGTGGAAAAACAACAGTGGGCTGAACTTTTCTGTTTTTTTTCGGAAAACAAAAGTCATTCCGGAAATCAAAATCAAATGTTGCAGCTGTATTCCTCTTTGCTGTCCACAATCCTCTCTCAAACATTACATTCTTTGTACATACGAAGTACCAAAAGCCAAGAGGGAATAAAAAGAGCTCTTGGATGACCTTCATTGTTGTTGTTAGCTTCACCCCGCATGCAACGTGACGGTCCAACTTTGTAACACAGTGTAAAAGAGGCTTTAGTTAATGCTTTTAATGACTATTTCACATTGAGCTGAGTGATAAAAGTCTTCTATTGGCCTTTTGATGAACTGGCTAAAATGAACTTTTGCTTTCAAGCCAGCGTCAAATAGGAAGTCAAGGCATTTCTCCATGTAGGATGCCTGAGCTGTGGGCTGGAGGAAAAACAGAACAGTGAGCTGAAGAAGTCACACTGCTGCTGTCTAGGATGCATGGTCTGAAGTGATGCTGGATGTTGGAGGCAAAGGAAGACAGGGTACACAGGAAACTACAAAAGCTGTCAAAGATGTGCTTAGACTGCTGCTGCTGCAGCTGAACATATATTTATACTTTATCACACATGCCAAAGTTAGCACTGGGTTCAGAGCTTCTCTGTTGCTTGAGTCCTCTGCAGCACTTCCTGTCATGTGTCAGAGGATGACAATAAACAACACTTCAATATTAAGATAAAAACAGCATCTTGTAAACCATGCAACTTTTTGGGGTTTATCCAGCCAATATCAATTCTTAACACCTCTCTTCTCCTTTAGTATCACTGGAAACAGTTAAAAATCAGATATAAAAAAGGTAAAATAACAAACTTGTATTATTAAATTATTCTGTAATATGAAATCTGGACAAAACTAATTTAAAGTTCCACAGTAAAAAAAAAAAAATCGGAGCATTAGTAATGGCAGAAAAATCCAAACTTAAAATCCTAAAAGCTGTTTGATGAGTCTTTTCATTTAATGTCATTGATGAAAAGCTTCCTGTCTTCCTGCTAATGTCATTATTGTTGCTATAATGAGACATCAAAGTAGATGCTTCTTCCAGGAAAATATTAGCTTTTAGAAAACATTTTTAATGAACTGGCTGTCATCACTTCACAGCATCTCTTCAAAACCTGAAGAGAACAAGGCAGAATGACAAAGGCAATTCTTCTCACTCTGTTTTGTTTCAATATGGGCTCAAACGGTGGCTTTGTACCTGCATGCTCATTACAGCTTGCTTGCTGATGTGTGAAACAGAAATGTCTCACTGAAAGTTTAGACCTTTTGTTTGAAACTCATCTGTTTAGTCATTAATCACGTTAATTGATTTTCCATGCCATGTTCTGCTGATTGGTCTTTTTAAACAAACATTTTTCCGTGTCTACCTAATATCTGTTATCACATCCTCAGCTGGCTTTCTGTAGATAAAGTACGTAAAAGAAACCGCTGAACATGAAACAATTATCACAAGGGTGTTAGAGGCTAATGAAAAATGTTCTTTTGTTTGGTCAATAATAAAATTCTGCACACAGAGGAATCATTATTTACTACCAAATACCATATCTTAACGCTGTTTCTGTCCGAGAAATGCAAGATGAATTTCTGAGCGACAGATTAAAATATCACTTCGATCTCCTTTTGGTGTATTTTTTAAAAGCATCTTCATTTGTCTTTTAATTATGGTTATGCTGTTTTTAGCCAAAACTAATATATATATATATATATATATATATATATATATATAATGATAATAATAATAAACTTTCGTATTTCAGGACATAGTTTCTGCAGAGCGGCAGGATTTCATCAAAAATTTGCCTCTGAGATGAGCAGGACCAATAGTACAGTTAGTCTTCCTCCGTCCCATCACCCATCTGTTTACCCGGACTCCCACGGCCCTTCACATCCCCAGTTTAGCAAAACGGGTGCAACAAAAATGCTGAGAAGTCTTGGAGCTATCCAGCCGTACAAGTTTGAGACAGAAGCCAGCTCAAGGAAAAAGAAGACATACATCTAGACGTCTGCAAGTGATGCATTAGAATGGATTGGAGCAGGGACCTTATGGCTTGCCGTAGTAACTTCTACGTCACACTTACAAGCTTTTATAAACCAGCATTTTTTCGTATGCCCCTTGTTCCCAATGATTTGAATAAAGGAATACTCATATGTGCAATTTTTGAGCTAAACTTTCTGAATATATGTCCTCCACCATGAGAGAAATGCAAAACGAACGAGTTAAAAAACAATTTTCATCGAAGTGGGTCTCTAAAAAGGATATTTTTTTTTACTGGGAATACATTTGGAAAAAGAAAGGTTACTCCCTGAAAGTTCTCAAGGGTCAGAATAAGTTTTAGAGGTTAGATGGAGCAGAATATCTTTACAATGTTCACAATGTTGATTATCAACATTGAGGGTTTAGCAATATTAGCTGTGATCTTCTACGTGAAGTGAAACAGTGAGTTTGAAGTTCAACTTCCAATTAGTTCCGTATTTGTCAGTTGTGCAGTCATTACTGTTCTGTCTCGTAAGCCACCTCCCGATGATAATTTTGATTAGTAGAAACTAAATAAGCACTAAATATGAAAAAGTGATTTCAGTTCAACATTTTTGTCACTTAAGCTCCGAACGAACACTCCAACTAGAAAAGATCATTTTAAACTTGACAGATGCGGAAACTTGACAGCAAATAATTGTCAGCAAATTATTAATAAACAGATAATCAAACTGCAAATGCTTTATTTAAGACTGTTTTTTTTATTTTGATTGAGTGTGAGTGTAAATGAGAAATGTGTTTGCTGCTGCCTCTTGGCCAGGACGCTCTTGCAAAAGAGATTTTTTATCTTAATGAGATTTTATCCTAGTTAAATAACGGTGAATAAGGTAAAAATAATTCTGACGGACATGAAATCCTCTTCCTTTAAGAGTGTTGGCTCGTTTTAAAATGTCTTTAAGCACAGCTAATGATCCACACCTGAATAACCCACACTCTTTGACATAGTGGAACTCTTCGACACTTAACCCGGTCAACGTGAATCAACTGACTGCATAAGCACTTCACTTCTGTAAAGTGCTGCGTATCAGTGCGAGTGTCATGGTGCCTCTGTCAGCTATCCTCCCCCTCCCCTCTCCGCTCTGCTCCGGACGCAACCATCTGGTTCCACTCACCTCATCAGCATGCAGCATTCTTAAGGAGATCCAGCGCCAGCTTTCAACGCCAGTTCATTGTTCCTCTACGGTGCATAGTCTGGTCAACTCATGTTCTCGTCCATGTCTGATTACTTCTCGCTAAATCATATTCTTACTCACCCACAGGAAAAATTACCACGAGTGTTCCTCTGGTTACTGTCGCCTGTCCATGCTCCTCATCCATTCTTCGTATCCTGTTCAAGCCAAGTCATCCGGTTACTGCCGTTGTACCCTCCAGCCTGCCTCGTCTCCACATCAAGATTCAAGCTTTTCACCAGCCATCATAATCTCCGATAGAGAATTAAATCATTTCTACTTACCTGATGCATCTCTGAGTTTTCTTCCGGGTTCCAGCATTTGGGTCTGCCAAGTCTTGTGAGATCGTGACAGCGAGGCTGCTTTTCTCCACTACAGAATCAGATGGAATTACAATAATTGTTTAAATGGTTGAAGAGTTACGGTTGTCTGAAGTATGCAAATACTGAAGCTAAAGCTCTGGTGTTAAAGGGTTAAAACACTTCAAACATGTCTGGACTTTCAGCTTTTGTGGAACAATGCACAAGGGAAAAGAGGGGCTTTCCTGAGTCACAGAAGCTATCAAATCACATGGAGTTACATAACTACTCCTGCTCCTCTAATAATCTTTACATACAGATGTATTTGGAGTTGACAAGCCAGGATAAATAACACATGCTTCTAAAAATGTTTCTTGTTGGATCTTTTGTTTCCCATTTGAGCATTTTATTTTACTTCATTTTTACTTCAAATAATGATGAAGGACCCAAGAAGAACACGGCAAAAGAGATACATATTACTATGTTTGCACCTAAAGCATACACCTCTCTCTAGCTTACAGGTGCAGAGTTCCCCTGTGTTACTAGTCAAAGCGCTGTTGCTACACACTTTGACAGGACGCACACTTGCCTTCCAGGGTTTTCCCATAATTCCTTGAGCCAAAGGATGTGAAACCACTACCTAAATGGCAAGACCATTCATGCCATTTTTTACTAGCTTGCTTTTTTTATATTAATGATCATGGTGGCCTTCTTGCACAACAAAACTTTAACAATTTATACATCATCACTAAGGCATGCCATAATATTTCATTACTGTTTAAATTTAACACTGTTGGGATTTTATTCATTGAAACACTATAGTGAAAAATTCTTATGGGCTGGTGAATACGTACCAGATAATCTGTTTTATATCAAAACTTTTTTGTTTTTGTTTTTTTGATTACATGTCAACATGAAGACAAAACTGAAGATGAATGAATCAAGCAAGAGTTTAGGAAAAAAAAACACCAATCCATCAATGTTGCATCTGAAGAAATTTAATCCGAAAACAACACAGCTGTTAAAATTTCGAAATTTTGTTTTCATCGAATGTCTTCTGGAACAGTTTTAAAATCTGTTGTGGGTTGGAAACTCAACGTTACTTTTTTTTTGTAGTTGATTGGATGCTTTTGAATATTCATGTGCTCAAACCAAAATGAGGAAGTCTTCTCCATATTTGGTTCTGTTCTGCTCAGGCCGTGTGAGCTGCAGTCTCTCTTGTTGCTGTTGCCTAACTACAGCAGGACAGACATGCAGGTGTGGTTGGCTCACAGCTGAGAGGTTTCATCAGCTGCTCCTGGAAAAAGAAAGAAAAGGGGAAGAAACAGGCTAAACAGAAGAGGGGTTGCAAGACAATCCTAAGAACCACATATAGTAGGTCGTGTTTTTTTGCATAGTTTGCCTGGGGGTGCAACTTGTACTTTTTTAGAAAAAAACAAAAACCGCTAGAGGGCATTATAGGTGTGTATCAGTATTTACCATTGAGAGCAATGCAGAAGAAGAAGGGTCGCTCAGTCTGATGCTACATACACACCGGGCATGTGTCCCGCAGTCAAGAACACTCGTTCAGTACGTTCTCGAACACCCTTTTAGCATATGGTGTTCACACTACCCGATAGATATTAGCACATATGCATATAGTTGGAAAACTCTTGGTGCAAAATGTCAAAACGCTTTAAATCCGGTGAATCTTTCCTCCGGCTTTTTCTTTCACAGCTCTCTTGTGTCACACGAAAGACTTAATTCCGGTAGGACACAAACCACAATTATTAATTTCTCCTTCATGATGAATATCTAAAGGGTTGGCACTTCTGTGAATTAAAAAAGGGCGCTATACCCAGATGTCACTATGAAATCCAAGTCCCTGATTGGTCGACGTTCAACTGGTGTAACTTTCAACGTGTGTAAAATGTTTTGTACTTAGAGCCCAAAAACTGACTCAGAAGTTTTGGTTAACATGAGAGTTTTTAACATGGAAGCCTGAAATGCGCATGTACACGTGTATACATAGACTTTTCATTGAAGTGGTCGCTTGAACGCCATTGCCAAGGCCGGTATGTACCTTGCAGGTTTGGCAAAATTGTTCCAAAGCAACATAGAGAAAGAAGAATTTAACAGATTTAGTGATTTGTAGAGATATAAAGAGTTTAGTTCATTTGTTAGCATGTTTCATGAAGCTAAATAAGCATCAGTGTGTTACAGTAGTGAAGCGTGCAAATATTAAGTCTATTTTTGTTATCGTTTCCGTTATTATGATTTGGCTTTCAAGATAAAATGTCCATTCTTGTTCTCGTGTTTTGTTAAATACATCTTTCCCAAAAGTATCAATGATATATGATTTTCTGTCTTCTCTTTTATACATTTTTTGAGGGCTGGATTTATACTCTGGAGCGACTTATAGTCCCAAAAATACGGTACCCCATTTTCTATTTCAGTATTTTCTTCAATCCATTTTTTTTACAAAATTATTTGATTAATGAATTTAAGGATAAAATCTAGGATTAAATAAATTCAACTTTAGAGAGAAATAAATTCAAACTGAAGCATGATTTCTTTCTTGACAGATTTGCCTAAATGCAAAGATGAACAGTCTGCTGTTGGTAAACTTGAGGCGTTAAACCACAGTTGCCCCTCCGTGCAGAACCCTGCAGATCCTTGTCAGATTAGATTTGTGTCAAACCATCAGGCTGTAACACAAGAGGAGAATCACCATTAATGTGCATCAAGTCCAAAACAAGACTCTGATCCCCCATGTTTAAGCTATGATGGCACAGCCTTTTGCTTGCTCTAGTCCTAAATAATTGAATACACTAAGTGTGTCAGCGGTCCGCAGAGAGCCAACCTTCACATTTCACCTGTCTGACAGGGTCAAAAATGGAAAAAAGATGCCGAAGAAACATCAACAGACTTTCCAGGAAAAAAATGAAGACAAGTACAGAAAAATCTGTAAAAAATTGGCAGGAAGTATACATTATATTCTCTGTTTGAAGTTTGACTCAAGTAAAAAATATGTTTTTATGCTTCGTTTTGTAGACAAGCAGAACCATTAGAAAAACTTTGACAGATAAAAGCTGGGATTGTAGTATTTAGTGTAA
The DNA here is from genome assembly GCF_053564925.1 of Oryzias latipes. NCBI lineage: Eukaryota > Metazoa > Chordata > Actinopteri > Beloniformes > Adrianichthyidae > Oryzias > Oryzias latipes. The sequence continues at coordinate 9,755,449 of NC_136246.1, forward strand.
ACTATCCTATGGTGTCTTTGGGTTTAATTAATAGAACTAGATTTAGTGTGTAGTATTTTGATTTCAGAAATAGAAAACCATCATTGGGTCAGTAGGAGGAAAATCATGTTTTCCTACAAAATGCTGAAGAAAATTTTAAAGCCCTACAGATTCATGTTGACAAATAAATATTATCTTACAGATCATTTCAACACCAGAATCTGTTTTTCGTGCTTGCAGTCTTATTTTGTTGATGTCTGCAAAAGGTCTTTTTTGATATATTTTAAAAATGGGAAATTTACCCTAAAAGGACGTGGGTCATTTGAGTTTTCATTGCTTTTGTGCTGGGTTTGTGGATCACAAGTGTAATTTTGAGTCACCATGCCTTTCCCATGTTTACTTTAATATAAATAGATACAATTTTCTTTTTGTGGGAATTCTGAAAGTTTAACACCAGATTTTCAGCCCCAGTGCGGACATTCTTTTGGCTACCGTAGATCTTCATCCATTTACGCTATGAATGTAATTCCAGCGGATCCTGAAGCGGAGAAAAGCTTCTTTGTGCTGGTTTGCAGGGATGCAATCAACATAAATCAGCTAGTTCTGATTTCTGCTAGAGTAGAAAAGCAGCTTAACTCTGTTATTGGTACGAAGCCCATATAAAAAGCTTTTCTCTGTGTCAGAATCAGCTGATTCACATAACAATTGTAGAGTTACAGTAGGTCCAAGAGCGTCTGTTATTTAGATGTCACCGGCAACATCTCTGATGATAATATGTGGTTAATATGTGACAGAGTTTCCATATATAGTATTACGGTACAATTTAAAAGAAACTTTTTTGCATGTACTGCATCAGCTACAGGGCTACAATTTAGGACAAAAACACTTGTCAGTTTTTATTTTAAATTAAGTCAGAAATTCTCCTGTAATAGAATTATGATTGGTTCAAACATTGCTCTGTTCTAATGATCTCGCAGGAAATATTAAACTACCACAACCTACTTGTTTTGTTCATTTCAGCTGGAAAAGGTTTTAAAAAGCAGCTGTTTTCATCCAACCTATTCCAAAGATCAAATTTACTTTGACCTTCAATAGAGTACAATACTGATAGACTGGAACAGAGAACATGAGAAACAAACTATTCCTCAGTCCTCCCAGAATGCCTTGTGAATGAGTCAGAGATGTGTGCCCACCAGCCCAAAAGAATCTTTGGATCAAAGACATCCTAAATGCTATTTTGTGACATGGGAGCTATTTGATATTTATGTTGCATTGTTTTATGACGACGTACCGCGGCGGCGGTTGCATTGTAGCGTAGTGGTTAGCACTTCTCGCCTCACAATGAGAAAGCTTCAAATCCCATCTTGGAACTTTTCTGTGTGGGATTTACATGTTCTCTTCATGCATGGGTGGGCTTTTCTCAAGGCAAACTGGTTTCCTCCAGCAGTTCAGCAGCGAGTGCGAGAGGCTGGCGACCTGTCCAGGATGTATCCCGCCTTCGCCCAACAGTAGCCGGGATGGGATCCAGCGGCCCCAGCGGGTTAACAAAATAGATAGAAGTTATGGACAAAAACGCTCACATTGAATGTGATCGTTTCACTGTTGTTCGATTCACCGATTCTATTCGCTTGTGCCCAAAGCTGAGTCCCTGATTGGTAGGCGTAACAACCTACGCAAAATTTAAGATATCTGAACTCTGGCCATGCCGTTTGAATTGCACTGGTGCCAGGCATTTGCGCTGACGACGTCAGACCACGACCCTCCTCCATCCGGAGGACCACTGACAGCTTCAGCAGCGAGGCATGGGAGGTTGGTAGGTTGAAGTATTCAGGTGGTAACTAAAGACGGCATTCGCCACTCTGCCTGCCTTACCAAGTGTTATATTTGGACCTGATCTTCTGTCTCCTGACCCTGTCTCTTACTCAGTTTCCTGCTGCCTACCCCGACTCCCGCAAGGATCCTGACTACCCTGTCTCTCCTCTGAAGATCTCATGCCTGTTATTGACTCCTGCCTGCCTGACCCTGATTTAGCTTTGTGGACTTTTAGCTGAGCAAATAAACCTGCTGCACTTGGATCCAGCCGTATGCCCGTTCTTGTGACACCAACAGCATGATGACAGTTGCCATTTTTTCGTGTTACGGACCCTGCCATGTCAGCAGTAATTGGTTCGAATTGCTCTGAGTCATTGTTTCTATGGCAACCCCTCTCACCAATCAGGAGTATACTTGTTGGAAGTCCACACTCCTTCCTCCACTTAAAAGTGGGCTCAGGAGAATCTGTTAAACGTTTCAAGCATTAGACGGGAGACCACATACTTTTGATGAGGCATCTGATTGGTCAGTTTATAACTTGAACTATTGAAAAGATTATCATTAAAATAGTATTAACAAGAACTTGAAAAAAAAGAGGTGTTCGATCAAGAATGATTATTCTGACAAATAGAATGACTGAGGAATAGCTGATTATTTTTCTATCAAAGTCTATGGGATTTTGGCTTCTTGGAACCAGCAGATACTTCCTGTTTGAAACATAAAAGGGGGGTTAACTAATCCAGTTCTTACATATAGTCAGTGGTGTGTACCTTACCTTTGCCCAGCAACCCATAACCCCAAGTCAGCATGTTCAGAAAATGGATGGTACGATGGCAGAAAAAAATGCCAATTTATTTACAGCTCCTCTGTTTATGGAAACGAAAAACCTATAATCAAACCAACACATGCTTTATTTAATAAAAATTCACAGAAAATCAGTCAGAATTACATCTCAGTTAGCCATAAAGAAATCCTCTACCTCAAAACAAACCAGATTGTAAAAAGCAGGGTACCATTTTATTGTTATGTGAATTCATCAGTCATTAAAACTACCGTACATGTAGAAGAATGGACTCATTACAGAAAACCAGGTTTTTGAGACTGTTGGCCTTTGAGATGGAGAAAGTTTAATAATAAATAATAATAATAATAAACATGTTTCAAAAAGATAAGTGAGTTGACTTTTTTTCTAACCCTGATCTCATCTGATTATGATGTTTGAAAGAAAGTGATGGAAACATCCTGCAAATAGACTTAAAAGCCAACAGCAGCTATTATTGCCTCATGTGGTTATATTTCATGATCCCAGGATGCTCGGATCAAAGAGCTGGAAGATAGAGATCAAATGAAAAACAGTCAGAGGCATGTCAATCCTTGTGGTGCTCACCTTCCCTGTTGCTAATCAGAAGAGCAAGAAGGTTTTGGAGAAGTAAATAAAAAACATATGGGACTGAACAGACAAGATCACTGTCGAGGAAGGGATAGTGTGTGTGTTTGGAAGGAGCAAAAACCTAAACCTTATCACTGATCTGTAATTTCTGCCGATGAGGCCTGAGAAACCCCCAACATGGAAGAGGCTGGAGCGTCTTTGACATCAGCCGTCAACACAAATCTCCTCTGGAGGGATTTGAAAGGTAAGCGGGGACTTGCTGCAGCTGCAACTTAAGCTTTTTTTCTTCACCTTTGTTCAGCAGAATATTTGAAAAGAACAGACATAGTTATATCTTACTGTCTGCAATAAACTGTTTTTAGTAGGGGTGTATTAGGGAAATATCAATTTGGAGATATATCCCGATATTTCATTTGGTAATATTTGTATCGATAAAAAAATGCTGTCATGACGGTAATTATTTAATTATTTATGAACAAGATCTTAGCGAGAAGCAGCTTATTATGTTGTTATCAGACATGCACTGGATAAAGGTGGAAATGTGGATAAAGGTGGAAAGATTTCATGTAATCCATCGACACCAGTGAAGATCACAAATCATTGAAGAAAAACGGTTCAGCACACTGTCTAATGGGTCTAGATGACCCAACTCCCAATGTTAAAATGCCTAGGATAGCACAAGGGTTAAGTACACCATGGTAAATGAAACACTTTGGGTTAGGCCTTTTTTTGGTACAGTTATATTCATGGGCTGATGGCTTGCGCAGTGGTTAGCACTCTTGCCTTACAGCAACAGGGTTCAAGTCCTGCCTGGGATACCTGAAACAAAACACCAATGGGGGAGTTTGAATGTTCTCCCAATGCATTTGTGGGTTTCCTCTGGGGACTCTGGCCTCCTCCCACCATCCAAAAACTTGCTTCATAGGTTAATTGGTTACTCTAAATTGTCCCTAGGTGTAAGAATACATGGGTGTGTGACTTATGGCCCTGCGACAGACTGGCGACTTGTCCAGGATGTCCCCTGCCTTCTTCAAAGTGGCCGGGATAGGCTCCGGCAGCCCCGTGACCCTGAAAGGGTCTTCCAAAGAAGATGAATGAAAAATGAAATTATATTCATCGGCTTAGTGTCCTGATTTTCCATGTTTTACTCTATAAACGGATGGGGTTGTATTTATGTGAGGAAACTGGAGATTCTAAACAGGACTGTAAAATAGGTAAATTAGGTTCGTTCCCCTTCAGCTTCCTGCACACAGAAATGAATGAATAATGACTCAGAGACAGCTACTTATCTTTTGTGGAGATTTTACTTCGCGCAAACACGAAGGGGACAGACAAATGAACATGGTGCATTCAAAGTCCGAACCCACGAGCTCAGAGATGGGCTTGGTATAAAAACCCTGCATTTGCATGTTCAGAAGATCGTCCGATAGACCCTGTGTGAAAATCACGCCCCCAGGTTGCTGCTGGAAAGGCGCTTCAAGGCTAAAGTGAAGATAACTCTGAGGCCTGCTCAGCAGATCACGCATGCACAGAAAAAGGGAGTATGAGAAGAAACTGTTAGAAAAATAGTTTGGCTGTGCTTTCTTCAAATGTAATATTATTTTGAGATGACAATGCATGCTTAGTGAATTAAGTTTAAACCATTAGTGTAATAAAAGTTGAAGGCAGTTTCTAACTATTCTTCACAATTTACTTAAAAACGAAAACTAGCGAGCCAGACAGGGCAAAATCTGAGCAATGGTAATCATAGCCATGTGACTCTCTTGAAAAAGGTTTGACCACCCCAGGAGAAGCATCAAAATGTGCTGGAGAGGTAGAGGATCATCTCACAGACCCCCTTTGAGCAGGGGGCCAGCTGTGGGCATTGGGGAATACTTCCTCCATGGGCCTGATTTTAAAAGAAAACTAATTGGAGAAACATGTTTACCAGATCACCACCAGATGACTTGTTACAAAGTCAGTCCCCATTCACTGCATTGTAAAATGGTTCAGTTTCACAATGGACATAAACCCACTTACAATCGGTCTTTAACCCTTGGGGTAAGATTTGCTAAGACAGTTCCTTCATAAATTTTTATTTTATATAGATGTATTTTCTGATCAAACTTGCTCAAATGTGTTTGGTAACCTCTCAGCAGGTGATGCTCTGGTTCTGAGTTCTTTCATTATCTTACGGGTGGAGCTTATCCTGCCAATTTGCCCATTTTTCAGAAAGGTGGGGGTTTAATGAACAGACCAAGAAGGTGAAGATGGCAGAGCTAAAAAAAAAATTGCCTTCAAATGAGTGTAATAGAAACCAGCAGGCGACATGACCGTTGGGTTCATCCGTCTTCAATAGATACAGGCTTGTGGGATGTGGGGTGACAGCGACATGCTTTCACATGGGCTGCAGCCGCAAATGTGAGCAGACGTGGGGAGGGCTGCCACTGCAGAAAGACGTTTCTCCCAGCGTGCATGTTGGTTAGAGAATGACACAAAAGAAAAGATGCAGGGATGAAACAAACCAAAACAGGATTTTAGGAAATCCCAAGCGTATGAAGAACCAATTCAAACATGATGACGGAAATCCAAAAAGATGACAAAACAAAATTGGAGAAAACCAATGACCTTGGCCTTCACTTATTCACTTTTTGTTGTTTATTTGTTTGTTTTGGGTAGGGGGCTGCTGTGATTTCAAATTAAGAGCACTTGATCCCATGACTCGAGCTAATAACTGGTAATGCAACCAAACAAAGCAAAAAACAAAAACCTAAACCTAAAGAAAACCAAACACACAGGAAACATGTCAGTATTAATTTGTCCCACACCTGCTTCATGTTAGGACCGAGTAAAATTCAGAAAAATTAGCACCTGTTTAATAGTTTTTAATAGTTTGAGGGGAATTATTTGCATTTTCTTTCATCTTATTACACATGTGGCTGAGGGCTTGCGCACAAAAGGAAAGTGACAAATAGCTGCTACATTTTAATTGGTAACAGCTGGGAATTACACACTCTCTGCTGAAAACATTTACTCTGCCAGAACAGATACTCCCTGGAGATTACTATCTGCCTCAGCAAGTCTCTTGTAAATAATTTCATCAGGGCTTCTTTGGGGAAAAAATAAAAATTAATAATAAAGAAAACAAACTATTATATAACTCATTTCAACAAATTTCTGTACCAGTGATCAAAGATGCGATACTTCTTAGATGATACAATCTGTAGGAGCCAAGATGTGATTTCTTAATTTTTTTTTTATTTTTAAAGCAGAAAAGAGTCACAACTTCGGTTACCGAATGTCACCTTAGACATCAGGTGATTAACACTGATTTAAATTTTGATGGTTCCATTAATTTAATTATATGAGAATAATTTTTGTCATTGAAGTTGTCTTTAAGCAATGATAATGTTTCAAATGAAAGAGCCACTTTTCAAAAAAAAAGGTAACCTTAAAATAGGAAAAGAGCACAGCTCTTCAGAAGAAAATCTCTTAAAAGTAGTAAAATTATCCGTATAAATATTTTTTTCCTTAAATCGTACAAAAAAATCTTACAAAGAGAAATCAAAATCTAGAAATTCCACACAAGTTTTCCAAAAAGAGAAATAAAAGCTGCTTCAAAATTTTCTTCATGCTAAATGTTAAACAGCATAATATTCTTTTGCTTTTGGCTTTTCCCTTCAGGGAATCATCTTCCTCCGTCTAACTCAAAGGTATGATTCACATTTTTGGTTTGGCAAATATTTTACTTAGGATGCCCTTCCTGACACAACCCTCTGTATTTATGAATTTATCCGGGCTTGGAACCCTGGCTCGAGCCCCTGTGTGGCTACATTAACATTGCTAGATCTAAGCATAGATTTGTTATTTTTTAGGTTTTATGTGATTGTAGTTTAGCTTGATAACAGTGACACTAAAACAGTTTAATTAGTGGAAATGACTCATTTTAAAACAAAGAATGAAGAAAATGAGATTAAGATCTTAAAACAAGTTGACCCATCTTATTAAATCCTCAAAAAATCTAAAACTAGCACTTTTACACTTTTTTTTTTAGCTTTAAAATAACATCCCTACAGACAAAAATCTGAGGTTTTTATAAACTTACATAATACTTTTCTGTTGTCAAGAGTTTGGATCAAAAGGATTTTGACTCATTTTAATGTAAATTAATTTTTTCTAGATTCTAGCGCTTTTTGAGACAAAACATTTTTGACTGAGGTGTTTTTGAAAAATACGACGGGGTTTTAGGGTCACCAAAAAAAAAAAAAAAAGTAAAATTACGAGATTTAAAGTCGTAAATTTACGAGGAAAAAACTTGTAAATTCACAAGATTAAAGTGGAATTGAGCATACAGTACAGCAGCAAGTGAACGCCTTGCAGCAGCAGAGCAGACCGACTAAACTCAATGGAACAGGTAAGCTCAATGTTTATTGTGACGTTTCAAATGTTTGGAAGCTCATTTGTTTGATTTATGATTTTTGAATGTTTTATTTATTGATTGGTGGTTTGCAGGGTCTCTGCAGCACGTTGATGAAGACATTGGTGTCCCTGCAGCTGTTCATTACAATCCTTTCTTCCTCCACGAAAGACCAGATCTCAGTGTGACGCCTCCGTCTGAGGAGGAGCACTTTTTCGCATTTTCAACGTTCTAATGTTTTTATAAGAGACTATTTTCATTTATCTTTGTTGTTTTATGTTGAAACATGAAATTTCATCAGGACGATGGGGTGTATACAGTTTACACATTGGTCTTCTGCGCATGACAGGTTTAAGACGTAATGAGACAAAAGGACTTCTGGGTATGAGACTGAAAAAGGAATATAAAGCAGCTGTCCTCTACACCCAAACATGTCTCTGAGCTCCTTATTTTACATATGAAACTCAGCTTTACCGACATCGAACCCCGGAAAGCTGGCTACACTGACAATAATCTGATTTTGAGTCGCCAAAAGGTTCCGAATTTCTTTGTTTTTGAAACCTATTAGGAAATACAGCTTCACAAAATGGTGCACATTTTTCATCTTCAAGCCAGGCTCCGATAAACAGACGACTTTGGTGTTTTTTCCTTGGAAAACCATGAGATAAAATCTCGTAAATTTACAAGTTTTTTTCTCGTAAATCTACGTCTTAAATTCTCGTTATGACTTTTTTTCTCGTAAATATATGACTTAAAAGTCGTAATAAAAAAATAAAAATGTTTTATAAACTGGCCCTAAAACTCAGTTGTAGATAAAAGCTTGGAAAAAAGTGTAGAGCAAAGAGAAGACAAGACAACTTAAAATCTGGTAAAATATCTTAAATGTCCAAAAACAAGGTTTTAAATTTTTGCAAGGATCAAACAGATTGCAGTGCATTAAAACCTTAATCAAAACAAAAAAAGTCATTTATGCAGACACAAAAACAGTTTCCTCGCCGCATTTTTTTAAATACCTTCATCTTAAATTAAAACTACAAAGGTGAAAAGGTTCCCAGCAATGTGCAAACCTGCAGGCCATTTACACATTTTTTTGCAGTATGATGACAAATATAACTTGTCACCAACCCACTTTTAACTGTTTTTAATTGGAAGCCTCAGATGTTCAGATGGTCCTGGAAGGCAAATCACAAAGCCTTTACCTGAAATCAGACCTAAAAATAAACCAAGAACAAAAAGAAGTTTAAAAGAAACCATCAGACGTGTTTTGCCAGAAACGGAAAACGGGTTTTGGTATTATGTTGCATTAAAGTGTATAATGAGAGAACAGGTCTGATACGATCCTTAAACAGGTTTCAATTCTGTGCCTTTACTGGTATGAGCCCCATGTAACACAGTGTTAAACACTTAAATGTGTTTATCCAAGATTTAAAAAAATCTGATTGCTTTTCTGCAGCCCAAATGTTGGAATATGAAAACGTGTCACATCTATCCTTGTGTGCAGCAGCTGGATGATTTCCTTCCCTTCTGATGTGTAGTGATTTTGAGGGTTAGGCACCTCGATTCCTTCCTGTGCTCTCAGGGTAGGATTACTACATAACAGGATGGAAGTTCTCAAAGTCCTCATCCTGCCAAGTTCAATCCTCCTCTCTTACAAGACACATTCTGCTAAATGTTGCTCATGTCGCACCTTCCAGGCTCCAGATAAGAACCAAAAAGGTTGTGTTTGTTTTTGATGCTGTGGCAGTCATTAAACAGATTCTGTTGGCTTCGGATTTGATGCTCACCTCAGGTCACGTAGGGAGTAATTTCCTGTCTGATCAGACAAACATGCTGTACTGGCTTGAGCTTGCTTCTTTTCATAATAGGGATCTCCATCTACTTATTGGCTCATGCTTGTGGCTCTACACAAGACTTCAGGGAATGCAGCATAAATTGACTCTGACAGCAGACGTCATACACAGTCTGGCTGAAATCCATCATTTTACTTACAGGCAAAAAAAATTATTTTTCGTTGCGGTTTTTATTTATTTATTATTTTTTTGCTTCAAGAAAGAAAGACATAATTATTTAAATGGCTTGATATTTCCTTATCGGTCAGAACAGGATGCTGTAACTCGTCTCATTTTATTGTTCTACCTTTTTGAACCTGTTCTTGGCAAGTCTAATTTTTTTCCTATTGTTTCTGTAGGGCAAGTTATTCAAGTTATAAACTGACCAATCAGGGGCCTCATTAAAAGTATGTAGTCTCCTGTCAAAACATTTATTTCCAACAAGCTCACTCCCGATTGGGGACAGTAGCTGCCATAGAAAAGTTGACTCAGACTGACTTGGACCATGTCGTCTGTTGTCTTCTGTCTCCAGCATGGCGGTTTTCGTTTCACATTAAATTGGTGACCGAATTGACTTAAATTCACTGGAACTGAAAGTAAGTAATTTCTTATACAGTGAATGGTCCAAATGCAGTAAAGCTCTGGACATCTCTATCCATCTTCTAAACCCGTATTGTCCCTTTCGGGGTCACGGGGCTGCCAGAGCCTATCCCGGCCACTCGTGGGCTATCTGTCGCAGGGCCACAATCACACCCCCATGGCTATACCTAATCTTGCTCAAGTCACTGAGTTTATAAATGCTGAAAACATGCTTGATTATACATTATACTATATCCAGTCAATTTCAAAATCAGTGTCTATGTTTTGATAAAATGTAATGTTGAGGATATTATTGCAGTAAAAACAAAAAATATTAATCGTATCCCGTTAATATTGTGAGCTGACGAAAATCAGTTTTCAAATTCATTTTTGGATATCAGATATGTGGTAACATATAAAATAAACCTAAATTAAGACCTTTTCCTGTCCTTAAATCGGGCCTGCAGTGTTTTTTTCTTGAATTGCATGTAAAATTACTAATTTTTAGATTTACAAACTAAGTAAGAAAGGTAATGCATATTTTTCTTAAAACAAGTTTTATAATCTTACACATGCTGTTGTTCTGTCTAAAATCAAGATTGTTAAGATTTTTCAACTAGTTTTAAGACTAATAATCTTAGGTAGATTGACAAAATTTGCAGTGTACACACTTACATTCACACCTATAGGGACAATTTAGAGTAACTTATGAAACATGTGTTAAGACGGTGGGAGGAAGCTCTGGTCATGTGGTCTTTTATTTTGGAATATCCTTTTGCGTATGTCTGAACTCCTAACTGGTATACGTAAATGAATGGAGGCTACAGTTTTAAGGTATTTCTTTGGAGAGTACATTTATTTAAATGAGGTATGTTGACTGTTTTATTTAAATTCAGCAAATTCAGTCAAATCTAAAAAGATCAACACTTTTATTTCTAACCCTTGTGCAATCTTAGATGACCCCACCTGTGCTTGGACGTGTTCTCCCTACCATGACAAAGGTGGATAAAGGTGGAAAGATTTCGTGTAATCCATGGACACCAGTGAAGATCACAAATCATTGAAGAAAAAAGGTTAAGGGGACTGTCTAATGGGTCTAGATGACCCAACTCCCAATGTTAAAGTGCTTAGGATAGCACAAGGGTTACAAGCAGAATTTACAACCCACCTTAATTACCATTTTAAAGATAAATGCTACAGTGCAATAGTAACAGATTTAAAGTCTTAAATTGTGTTGTTTTATTCTGATTAAATTCAATTTATTTCTTGTTCTTGTAACCTCTTTCCTTCCCTTCTCAAAAGGTCTTGCCTTTTGCCAGGCCACAACTGTAAATAAGAATGTTCTTAATCTGTCCTGCCTGGATAAACAAAGGTTTAATAAAAACAAAATAAAAATCAAGGATAAAGAAAAAAAATAAAATCTAAAAATGTAACATTCTGCCCTCTACCCTGACAGGTGATGTTTTCTCCAGAACTTGTTTCATATCTATCTCAAAAAAGTCCTTCAAATCTGTCTCACTACCGTATTTAGAGATAAATTCAAGTGCTATTGCTCTCTTTTTGACCAATCAAAAGGCTTCAATGTGACATTTATAGTTACCTGGATCATTTTCTATGTTGTCTTTTTCTTATAAATAATTAAATAATTTTTAAAGGTATTATTCATCATTTTAATTACCGGTAGCTTTTCATGAGAAATTCCACTTGACCTCCCTGCAGTCTCCCTGACTTGTACTATAACCATAGCTTTTGATTCACAAACTAAGTCAGTGCTTACTTCTGCTTTATCCAGCACTAATTTGGTCTTCTGATGAATGTAGGTCGACATGCAAAAAAAATAAAAAACTTCTATGCAGGAGGAGAAGCTTTAAAATAAGAAATAGACATCAACGAGTTAGTTAAAGGTGACTTTTTCGGCCCGCTTTAGTTGCTCCTGAGGGCAAAACAGACGTTTTAAGACACAAATGTCCTGGTGTACCAGTGCATCAGCACAGTGAGTTGTAATGTGTGAAAAAATAATCTTATTTTCTAACAAGAAATGTATACAAATATATTTAAAAGGAATAAAGTTTATCTTTAAATGCAGACCGGTTTAAATAAATATATTCCTTGTGTCTCTGAAGTTTTATAACCTTCCCTTTTTTCCCTCTCTGTCTTATCTTGTCATGTGTGATGTCAGTTTTTTGTTTTGCAGAGCAGCAAGCTGTTAAAAAACAGTTTTAAACGGAGTCAAACCAGATTATGTTTTATCTTTTTCTGTTTTATTGACTGAACTGAAATTGTAATAGTAAAATCTGCAAAACAAGAGGCCTTATCCTTTTGCTCAGCTGCTGGACAGGAGAAGTTAAAAAAAAAAACATGTTAAAGATGTGACATAGTAAAGGAAAGCTTTACATGCAGGGATTTCTGCATGTCATTAACCCTTTGTGTCACTCATTCCCATCTTTTTTCTCGTGAGGATAGTTTCCATACTTAACAAAGCTTTTGCATTCTTAAAAACACATGATTAAATATGATATATTAAAAGATAAATTTAAAAAGAAATTGGTATAATAGTTATGTAATGTATAAATGGCGTATACTTATATAGCGCTTTCTACCCTCTTTTTGAAGGCCCAAAGTGCTTTACAGTCACACACACATTCACACACTGGTGCCAACCTCCCACCAGAGGCAAGGTGGGGTTCAGTGTCTTGCCCAAGGACACTTTGACACATGGGCGTGCAGGGTGGGAATTGAGCCTGCAATATTACGATCATGGGTCGACCGCCCTACCGCTGCACCACGGCCGCCCCCTTATAATAGGGGTGGGATTATATACAGTAGCTTCACGTCCTCCCACTCCTTTGTAAGCAGTGAAACTGTTTTTGTCAAGCTTTACATGTCATGGATTCTCTGTTGTGTTGTATCTGTAAGATTTATTATTAAAAGTAATTATAATTGCAGCATTTACAGGTGTATGTGGATGAATATGTATGTGTGTGTATCTCTTTTACTTTCAATTTTTGGTTTTCCAATCAAAGTGACTAATCATCTTAAGACTGACATGTCTGTGTATAGATGTGTGTCTCTCTCATTTTTTCTTCTTTTGTACTTTTTTTGTTTTGATTGCTTAAAATAAGTCAATTTCAAATCCAAATTATTTCACTTTTGATTAAATAATCACTTTTACAAAAGAATTGCATAATGCAGATAGTAAAATGAAAACTTTCTCCATTATCTGACCTGTTTCAAATCAAGAAAATAGAGTCAGGAGTTAGAAGCCTTTTTTTAAATAAAACTGCTTAATTCTACTTTAAATAACAAAAGTTTCACAACATGCTTATGTAGAGGAAACTTTTGGGGAAAAAACTGATGAAAATTATTTTTAAAAATTTAAACAAAAGTTGCTGTTAGTATATCTGATCTAGAGTCTTACTGTAGTTTACTCAGTCAGAAAGTTGAAAAAGAAAAACTGTGCTGTGTCGAAGGAGAACTATACAGTAAGGGCCATAAATATTTGGACAGAGACACATTCTTTCTAATTTACCGGTAGTTTCTGTACATTACCACAATGAATTTTAAATAAAAAAAACTCAGATGCCATTGAAGTGCAGACTTTCAGCTTTTATTCCATGGGTTGAACAAAAAGATTGCATAAAAATGTGAAAAATTAAAGCATTTTTTTAAACAAAATCCCTTCAGTTCATGGGCTTGTAAGTAATTGGACAATTGACATCTATACTATTGCATGGGCAGGTGTGGACAATTCACTTGTTATGTCATTATGAGTGAAGCAGATAAAAGGCCTGGAGTTGATTAGAGGACTCGTGCTTGCATTTTGAAGACATTGCTGTGGACAGACAAAATGCGGTCAAAGGAGCTCTCCATGCAGGTGAAAAATCATTAAGCTGAGAAAACAGAAAAAAACCATGCCAGATTGCTACAGTATTAGGAGTGGAAAAATCAACAGTGTGGTACAACCTGAGAAAGAAAGAAAGCACTGATGAACTCAGCAACGCTAAAAGACCTGGACGTCCACAGAAGACAACAGTGGTGGATGATGGCAGAATCATTTCCATGGTGAAGAGGAACCCGTTCACAACAGCCAACCAAGTGAACAACCCTGTCCAGGAGGTAGGCGTATCAATATCCAAGTCTACCATAAAAAGAAGACTGCATGAAAGTAGATCCAGAGGGTACACTGCAAGATGCAAGCCACTCATAAGCCTCAAGAATAGGAAGGCTAGATTGGACTTCTGGAAAAACCTTCTTTGGACAGATGAAACCAAAATCAACCTCTACCAGAATGATGGCAAGAGAAAAGTGGAGAAGGCGTGGAGAAGCTCATGATCCAAAGCACACTACATCATCAGTAAAACACTGTGGAGGCAGTGTGATGGTCTGGGCGTGCATGGCTGCTAGTGGCACTGGGACACTAGTGTTTATTGATGACGTGACACAGGACAGAAGCAGCCCAATGAATTCTGAGGTGTTCAGAGACAGACTGTCTGTGCAGATCCAGGTGAATGCAGCCAAACTGATTGGGCGGCGTTTCATAATACAGATGGACAACGACCCAAAACATACAGCTAAGCAACTCAGGAGGTTATTAAAGCAAAGTAGTGGAATATTCTTGAATGGCCAAGTCAGTCACCTAATCTTAACCCAATTGAGCAGCATTTCACTTGTTGAAGACTAAACTTCTGACAGAAAGGTCCACAAACAAACAGCAACTGAAAGCTGCTGCAGTAAAGGCCTGGCAGAGCATCCAGAAGGAGAAAACCCAGCATCTGGTGACGTCCATGAGTTCAAGACTTCAGGCTGTCATTGCCAACAAAGGGTTTTCAACAAAATATTAGTAATGACCATTTTATTTTTAGTTATTTCATTTGTCCAATTACTTATGAGCCCATGAAATGAAGGGATTGTGTTTAAAAAAATGCTTTAGTTTTTCACATTTTTATGCAATCTTTTTGTTCAATCCATGGAATAAAAGCTGAAAGTCTGCACTTCAATGGCATCTGAGTTGTTTTATTTAAAATTCACTGTTGTAATGCACAGAAACTAAATTAGAAAGAATGTGTCTCTGTCCAAGTATTTATTGTCCTGACTCTAAGTGTGCAGAAATCTTACAGGCAGAAGCAGCACACAACAGTCAGACTGCTTTGTCTACTTTTACAAAGGAAGTGAAACACTTCTCGGACCCTATCAGTGGACTCATATTAGCTGTTATTGGCTGTGGAGAGACATCTTTGTTTTCCCATTACCTTTTCCTGTCTTTCCCACCACAGCATTAACAGAAAACTGACTGAAAACTCAATAAATAACGTAACAAAAGAGGTTGTTCTTAACGAACACAAAGAGAGACCATTAAGGATAAATTGAAAAACCTCTCCCCCAACATAGATGAGCTTTTAGTGGATAAATAACACTGACTGTCTTATTGCAATTGTTTAGAGTCTGCCACCGCGGTAATATGAAACACATTAATGTGATAGACGTGCTTCACATAGAAAGAAAAGACTGCTCTATGCTGCCCAGTTTGACCCTGAATCAGGGACAACCTCAAACACATTTACAAGAAACAAAGCAGTCAGAATGGAAGCCTGGAGATTCAGTCACAATTTCTTCAAGGAATCTGCCAGTGGGGTTTGTTTAAGCAGAATGCACAACTACAACTAAAATGAGGCTGGGCTGATTGTAACGGATCCTGCGATCTGAATCTGAGGAAAACAAGGCATGCACAGGATAGGTGTTAACTTTCATAACATCCTTTGGTGGGTTTCAGCCAACAACCAAAAATAAAACCAACAAAAAAATAGGGAATGTTCAAAGAGTTGCTGCCAATAGAACCATTATTTACAGCCATAGAGGTGCAAAAACTGGACTGAGAGAAACAGAGTAGTACGCAGGATCATGCTTCAACCACAGGAAAACAAAATCAACAGCTTGACACATTAACTTGTTCATAAGAGTGAAGCTGGTACGAGTTTTGTGAGTCAAAGTTCTAGAGACAGAGAGGCGTGAGCCAACATAAAAAAAACACAGATTACACTTTGCAGCGAAATGTAGTGACATCTTTTTGATGTACTTCTTCTGATGTCTAATAGAATCGATGCTGAACTGTTAATTTTAATTAACAAAAACAAAATGTCTTTGACTGACAAAAATGTTTCAAACATTAAAACCTAGCATTTTTGGGCCCTTTAGACTGATTTGGTCTTTGTAGTTATGACAAAAAAAATGTTATATTAATGTGTTCAGGTATTGTTTGAAGTGCTGTGAAAAAAAGGTTATGTGTTTAGTGCACACAACAAACATCCCTCACTGTGGTACTTCTTCAGCCAATCATAACTGACTCGACTTGGTAGAAGTGTGCTTGTGATTGTACATCTTTTTGCTTGTGTGACAGAGCTAAAAATAAATAAAAAGTAGCGGCAACTTTATTTCAGGTTTTTCCTTTAATGTGTAAGCTTTATTGTTTTTGTTATTTTATTCTGGAAAACTGAAAATGTTGCCTGCTTATGTTGCCTTGGGAGGCTACACCCCTGTACTATCAGAGCCCAGAGAGCTGGATAGGGTAGTCACATTTTTTATTTTGTGCATTTTCCCCACAGTAGGAAGCTTATTTTGGCTAGCTAACAGGTGCAGATCCAGCACATGTTGTGAAAAAGCAGACGTTTTATGAAGCTATTTTGATTTATTTTTTTTAGGAAGCTGGGTGTGCTATTTTCTGTACAAATGTATTTTTCTTTCATGCCTGTCAGGCCTTAGTAAAGGGTTAAACTCTACCCAGTGTTGTGAGTTTCTGCATAGATGAAAGGGAAGAGTGTGCATCCATAACACTTATATCTCATAGAAAAAGGCAAAGAAACTCAACAGGAAGAGACACTAAATAAATTTGCCAGAAACAGATTATTAACTTCCAGACTGATTTTTATACCTTTAAACCAACATGATCGTGTTTGCATCTGTGGTTTTCAGTTGATACTGCTGTTCCTCTCAGTACTATTTTTTATGATATACATCTGTATCCTTTACATTCCTAGTTATTAGCAAGCAGTTCAGATAATATTTTAGGTGCTGAAATTGAACAGTTTTCAATAACACTGTGAGACTGGATGGCATAAAGAAAGTCTTTTCTGATTAACTGGGACATCATTTAGCTGATGTTTTATGCAAATGCCTCCGCTGACGCATCTGGACTGGGCTCGGTCTCAAACCAGCAACTTGATGTTGGTAAGTCCAGTGTAAGATCTAATGCTGCAAGGTCAGTAGGCTATAGCTTATTTTATATATATGACATGTTCACATACATTTCTGGATGAGCAACTTCACTTGAACCTTATCTGTCCTAACTACGTAATTTAAGTGCAGTGATCAAAGGATGATGGTAGTTCCTCTTTGTGTTATCTTCATAAACCATCACTTTATGAATATTTAGAAGAATATGAGAATGTTGATGGCAAAGACCAATAAAAAAACCTTATAAGCAGGCCCGGATTCAGTCATCCCCACTATAGGGTGTAGGTAGAATATTGGGGTGCACAAGAGTCTGGGGTGTCATATTCCTCCGAGCCCCTAAAATGCATGGAAATCCATGATATCATCATATCAGTTGATCTATCAATATATGTATCTTCTCTTTTGATCTATTTGATATGTCTTCTATGGGGCGACAGTGGTGGGACAGTCAACCTCTGACTGGAAAATAACAGGCCGGGTTCCTGCCCTGCAAACCCATCTGTCGAAGTGTCTTTGGAAAAGACACCAAACCCCACGTTGCTCCTGGTGGTTATGGGTTGAAGCCAGTGTTCGGCAGCAGAGCCACCATCAGTGTGTGAATGTGTGTGTGTGCATGAATGGGACTGTGATCGGAAATCCATTTGAGCCTTCTTGAGGCAGAAAACCACTATATAAGTACGCCATTTACTATTTTATGTTAAATGCTCTTCCTGACACCATCTTTCTACGTCTGTCCATCTGTTCTTCCATCCTTATGGTTTTCTTTTTTTGTCTCTTATTTTATTTATTTTTTTGTGTTTTTGTTCCTTGTTTAATTATTTTTTTATTTCTTTAATTAAATGTGGATTTTTGCATGCCATAACATTTAAGGGGGCTTTGCCCTCCCTTGTCCGTGCTTATATCCGGCCTTGCTTATATATCATTGATAAAAATCTTCAGTTTATTTTTAAATTTTGCTTTTAGTTTCATTCAATGAACCAAACATTCATTCATTCATTTGATAACCTCATTTCTTGTTAGAATGAACGAATGAATGAATGAATGAACCAAACATACATTGAGCGCTGAGTGGAGGTAAGCAGGGTTAACAGAACAGCTGCTTTTATGCTGAAGCAGTGCTGACAAAGGGCTCAGAGCCATCACAGGGAGGAAGAGGGCTCATTTACTCGCATTCTTAACGCCACGCGTCTCTCAGGGGTTGGGTTATTTATATGTTTGAAATAGAACTTAACTTCTTCAAGCTTTTAAGACAACACAAGGGAATGCATTTAAAAATAAAGATGCTCCAGGTGAATAAGCCAATCAGAGAGCAGGATAGACCGAACGTCAAACTGAGAATACAGAACATGTACTAGAGACAAGTCCATGAACAATCTAAAAAGAGTATTTGGGCTGTAGTGGGAAAGATGAACTTTTTTACATTGTTCTAACTTAATTATTTAGTTTGGTGAAAATAAATAAATTTTTGAGTTCATTCAACTTAACACGTAGTTGTCTGTCATAGTTATTTTACTTTCAATCAACTTATTTCAATTAAGTTTGTGCAACTTTGGTGTGAATGCGTCATAACGTAAGGCAGCACAAGGAATTATGGGATACCATTTTCTTTGCCCATCTGGGCAGATTGGGGTTTAAGTGTGAGTTTTAGTCCATGTGTTTTGCAGTCTAGCTGTTTTACTTTGTTTTAACAAGTAGTTTAAACTGTTATATTTATTTATTTCTGCAACATGAGTTAGAGTTTGGTAAAGGATGATGACCAACCCTCTTGTGCGGAAAAAATCGTATGTCCCAATATTAAAAACAGAGGTCACAACATGTGAGTTCTTGCCCTGTAATACGAGACATTGCTGGGCCATTCATGTCTTTGATATGAAAATGACAAGGCCCATGGTTGAAACTTTAGAAAAATGTGTCAATTTAAAACAATTTAAAAAACAATTTAAAAAACAATTTTTTTTTTAAAGTTAGATCAACTTATCAAAGTTTGAAAGCCATAAAAAATTAAGTTGAATAAACTTAATTCAATTAGGTGTTACCAATTGAAGTGATTCAATTAAGTTGGATCAACTTTTTTCTTTTTAGAGTAAAGATGCATAAGACTGTTTCTGTTGGAATGCTTTGATGCATTTACACCTTTGAGTTCTTCCAGGTATGCCTGAAAGAGCTGGAATGGCTGAAATTTATCATCATTTTTACACACTGACAACTAGCTTAATGGTATAAAGTTTTAAGGTTTTAATATGACTTTAATTTAAAAACAAAAATCAAAGTTTTAATGTAAATAGTGGTCACAGGACGGCTATTGAATTTTTTTTTTAACAGTCAGGGTAGGTTTATTTGTAAATGATAATTTTTCCCTAAAATTAGTTGTATTTTTGACATCCCTGTGTTTGCAGAAATCTCCATTTGCAAAAACTGTATGTCCCCCTGACCAAAAAAGCACCTTCTCTCTTAAGTATTTTTTTTTCTTTTTAAGTCATTTCTCTTTGACTTGTGCTTGTTTTGTGTATTTTATCATGAGGGGCTTATTTATTTACTTTTTGCATTGGTGTTTTTGCATCCTTGTTTCTTTAATGTACAGCACCTTGAGCTTTTTCTTTACATGAGAGGTGCTATAGAAATAAAATTAATTTGAATTTGAATTTAAACTCTCCCAGGAAGATAATTAAAGGTTCGGCTTCAAAATGTTGTGTTGATTGAAAGAAAAAGCATGCTGTGCTAAACTACTTAAACCCTTTTCGTGCTGTAAAAGTTCACAAGAGATTCTTAGAAAAGCTTTCAGTTAGAAACTTTCTGATGTTGACGTGCAGGTCTTTTTAATATTGCT
Organism: Oryzias latipes; assembly: GCF_053564925.1. Lineage (NCBI taxonomy): Eukaryota > Metazoa > Chordata > Actinopteri > Beloniformes > Adrianichthyidae > Oryzias > Oryzias latipes. The sequence goes on from NC_136246.1 coordinate 9,775,488, forward strand.
TATTCCTTTAACAGCTTCAACATGGGAGTGGTCCCCAACGACAGGAACTAACACGCACACTTCGAACTATCGTAACTCTTTCAACTGACTCTGCAAGTAACATAATTCTAACGCATCCTGAAGCAGAGAAAAGCAGTTTTTGTTCTGATATGCAACACTACAGTGAAGTAGTAAAGCTAGAAAACACAACTGTTTTTCTCAGCTCCAAAATCTGTTAGAGTAACATTATTTGGGTAGATGGTTAAAGAGTTATGGTAAATCAAAGAGCGTCAACTCTGGTGCTAAAGCTGAGCTGTTAAAGGGTTAAGAATAACTAAGCAGTGCAAGTCGTCTTTGTCTTTCAGCTGCTTCCTTTAGGGGCTGCATGTCACAGCAAATCCTTTGCTTCCATCTAACCCCCTCTTTCCATCCTCCTCACTTACATCAACCATTCTCATGTCCCCCTTCATTACATCCATAAACCTCTTCCTTCCTGGAAGCTCCAACCTCAGCATCCTGTTGCCAACATCATCACTGCTCCTCCTCTCAATGTGTCCAAACCATCTCAGTCTGCTTCCCTGCATTTATCTTCAAAACATGATCTGTTGCTCCGATAGGTTCATTTCTGATCCTATCTATACTCATCACTCCCAAAAAGGACCTCAACATCTTCCGCTCTGCCTCCTCCAGCTCTGCCTCCTGTCTTTCTCTCAGGGCTTTCTAGATGTCACTTTTGTTTCCTGCTCCACATCAGATGATTCAAATGACTGTGCCTCACAATCTGAGCTTAATCATGTGTGCTGAAGCTGCAGGCCAGTTAAACATCAAAAGCAGTTTACTAATCTCCAGGATGGAGAACCACTGTTTTAAAGAAGTACCAAATAGAAGAGCCTCTGTGTGTACACTTCCTTCAATTTACTGAATCATAAGGAATTTATTCCTGAAATCATTGGACATTTTTTTGGAAAATAGTGAACAAATGAACCAAAGCATCATGGATGAGAGAAATTACTGTATGTAGCATTGATGACATCACAAGCCTTTTATCAACCCAGAGTGTTTAGATTCTTTCAACTACTGTAACTTTTAAACTGTTTTAAACAAATTAACGTTGTTGTTGTTGTTCACTTTTCGGTTTATCCCATGAAGGGTCTCCTCAGCAAATCAGCTTTCACCGATTTGGACAGGTGGTTTAGCAGAGTTTTTTTTTTTTTTTTTACGCCAGATGCCCTTCCTAACACAATTCTCTACGTAAATCAGCTCACTTTATGTTAGTGAAGTGTTGCATACTGGGGCAAAGCCGATATGAAAAGTCAACTTTCTTCATATCAAAAACCGTTGATTCATGTTGATTACGTAAACACACCAAGAAATACTATATGTCAAAGAGCGTGTGTTACTTACCGTTGACATATCTGGTGTTAAATGATTAAACAGAAGTGATGGGATGGAGGTCAGAAGTATGTGAACAAAAAAAGTATTTTTCTTCACTAGTATATTTTGGTGCAGGGATGTTCATCAATAGAAAAAATAGAAAAAAATGTATTTCTTGAAGTTTTTCTTCTAATCAAAGGTCACAGAGAAACTAACTTTACAGTTCTACAAAAGTTGCAGTAGTGAGATCAACAAAACTCCAGTGACTGATCACTAAAACCTCACCCATTAAAACCTATGGCTTTATAGAAATCTATACATTTCCTGTAAATGAGGACTCTTTCGATCCGTTCTTAAAAAAAACACATACACACAAGTTAAAAACAGAATGCTAATCACCTGCAAATCATCACTGCTGCATGATGCAAAAATGTGCAGAAACTGATGCAACTTTAATCTCGTCTTGAAACGGAGGGCGTCTGTTAACTGGGGGCTGCTGCATTCTGACATTTTCCTTATGATCAAACAAAGGCCTTTGAATTATGATCCCGATACTGATTATGATTACTGCATCATAAATGTTTCCAGCTTTAACCTGGAGAATCTGGAGAATCTTTGAAATGTCTGACAAAAAAGGCTTTTCAAATCCATGTGATCTTTTTTGGGATCATTAGTGCGGCTGCAGCAGCGCAAAAAAAAAAAAAAAAGTTCCTTCTAGTGGAAAACCATTTCCTTCTTTCTCACTCTTCATGTCTAATCTTTTTTCAACCGTTCCTTAATAAAAAAATCCCACATTCTTCTGTTTGTCACCTTTTGCTGGAATGACTGAACATGCTGTTTGCTCATTTGAAAAAAATAGGATCACACAGATTGGTTGATGTGATACTAAGAGTAGCATCTTTGATTTAAATAAAAAATGTCCAAAATATGTTTCTCCTTTTTGATCAGAATCAAAAGTGTATCATTTAATGAGCACACCACTTGAACACCACCAGCAGCACCAAATAATTGCCCTAAATCCAGTTTATACAGTGAGAAAAACATCAAACAATAACGTAAGCATGGCACAATATGAAAGTGTCATTGGAAGACTAAAAATGAATGGACATGTTATGAATTTTCCATCCGTGTGGCAGTAACATTCTGTCAATTTTTTACAGCTAAATATTCAGCTCACAAATATACTGTTTAACCCTTGGCATATCTAATAACTTTAGATATGCCAAAACCCATGAAGAGAGAAAAACAAAGCAAATGACCTGACAATAAAGAACTGAAAAGCAGACACTGATATAGGCTGAGGACAATTAACAGAAATGAGGACAGCTGTGAATGATTATTAGTTTGAACCAGGAGTGACTGTCACGGTCAACTCAAAACATGACTAAAAACATCACAGAAAAACTAAACTAGAGTGCACACACAACCCCATAGAAGAAGGACCCAAGTCAGTTGAATAACCTCAAACAATCTTAATAATTGCTAAATTCCAAATTAGCAAATATGGATACAGAAAAAATAAAACTGTTAGTGAAAATTAGGAAAAATAATCGTGTATCCATTTTTCTAAATCCACTCTATCCCTGATGGGGTCATGGAGTTGCCAGAGCCTGTCCCGACTACTGTTTGGCAAAAGCAGCGTACACCCTGGACAGGTCGCCAATCCGTGCAGGGCAACCAATCACTCCCACTCACACATGCACACCTAGGGACAATTAAGAGTAATCAATTAAACTCTTAAGCATGTTTTTGGACGGTGGGTGGAAGCCTGAGTTCCTGGAGAAAACCCACACATGAATAGGAGAACATGCAAACTCCACAGGTTCCAGCTGGGATTCAAACTACGGCCTTCTCGTTTTGAGGTGGGAGCACTTACAGTACAGACCAAAGGTTTGGACTGGTACTGTACCTCTGCACCACAATGCAGCCCTAAATAATCCTCAAATGCTTAATTGTTAGTAAATTGTTGGAAAGCTAAGGCAAGCTGAAAGACATTGACAATGCTACATGCTTAGCAGACCAAACCCCATGAAAAACTGTAAAACTGACCCCATTATCAGAGCAGTCAGAATAAGGAGCCTAATCTTTTAATTGTGGGAATACAATAAATGTGTTAAAAGGGAAATTAGTCAAACAAAACATAGGAAGGATAAAATTATCTGAAAGTTAGTCTGCTGGTTAGGGGTCAGACACCCCCTCCACATGTAACACTGAATAATAACAACATGGAGGCTTAAAGCAACTATCATCTCAATTAACGAAAACAGAAATTGATTTAATAACTAATGGAACTAAGCCGATATGATATTAGCCGTTACGGTAAAAAAAGACTAAATATTTTGAATGGTCGAAAATTCTTAATAGTTAAATTTCCTGCAGCAATAGGAGTGATTTGTTTAATTGTTTGCAGATAAGCAACAAACAAATTAAAGGCCAAAAATTGTTTTGTAACAGCAATCAATCCAAAGAAACTGAATGAATGACCTGTTTAGAATAAATTTCATATAAAATGATTGGCTTCAATGCTACATCTGTAAACTATTTATTTGGTAATTTGAAACCAGTGCACTCCACATTTGTTGATTTTTATTCACAGTCCTCACAGGGGGGTAAAGAATGAATCTAAAGGTTTAGTATCATGATTGCTTCACACCTCTGAGGAGTTTTATCTCATTTCTTGATACTTTAATTACCGATTTATTCACTGGTGACTAGTAAGGCAGTGGAGTATGAGCTCACACTTAATAAAAGGTAAATAAACCTTGGTCTCCCAGATGTATGTCATGAGAGCAGCTGAGCGCAGCATTAAAGCATATTAAACCCATATTTTAGTGAGCTGCAACTCTGGAACGTGATAGCTACTCATAATAAAAACAGTTGTTTCTGCTGTGTATCACAGAGAGCATACAGCTCATTATTTTAGACATATCTAGAACAATTTGATGTTCTCATTTTAGTTGTTTGGAACTAAGGTTCCTTACAAGAATATCTACATTTAGCAGTGATTTGTTCTGTGAAAAAGAGATCCAGGCAGTTGTCTGTAAGTGACAATGAAAGTGTATTGATGTTTCAATTTCTTCTGAAGTCTGATTAATCTATTAATTTGCTAAACTACTTAAACTCTTTGTCAAGTTGACTTAGCAAGCAAGTTCCAGCCTGAACAAAAAAGTGGCAAAGATTTTTATCCATTGTTGATATTGTAGATTTGGTCACCTTATAGAAAAGAAAGTCTGTTATCCTAATGGACTTATTTAAACAGTCAGAGATAGAAAACCATGAAGAAAATCAAGAAATCCACTTTAAAAATTTATATAAATTTATTTGTATTTCATCGAGGGAAATAAATACTTGATCCTCTAAAAAGCGTTAATACACTGACCAAAAATATAAACGCAACACTTTTGTTATTGCTCCCATTTTTTTATGGTATGAACTCAAAGATGTGAAACATTTTACACATACACAAAATATTATATGCAAAATAAATATATTTTAAATATATAATATATATTATATATTAGTGTTTATATATAAATATATAAACACTGTACACAATTCTTGGAAGCTGAAAACATTTCAGTTCTTGCATGGCCAGCATACTCACCGGACATGTCACCCATTGAGCATGTTTGGGGTGCTCTGGATCGGCGTTTACGACAGCGTGTTCCAGTTCCTGCCAATATCCAGCAACTTCGCACAGCCATTGAAGAAGAGAGAACCAACATTCTACAGGCCACAATAGACAACCTGATCAACTCTATGCGAAGGAGATGTGTCGCACTTCATGAGGCAAATGGTGGTCACACCAGATACTGACTGGTTGTCTAAGTCCCCTGACCCCTTCAATAAAACAAAACTGAAGATTTCAGAGTGGCCTTTTCTTGTGGCCAGTCTAAGGCACACCTGTGCAATAATCATGCTGTCTAATCAGCATCTTGATATGGCACACCTGTGAGGTGGGATGGATTGTCTTGGCAAAGGAGAAGTGCTCACTATCACAGATTTAGACAGATTTGTGAACAATATTTCAGAGAACTGGTTATTTTGTGTATGTGGAAAATGTTTCACATCTTTGAGTTCATACCATAAAAAATGGGAGCAATAACAAAAGTGTTGCGTTTATATTTTGGTCAGTCTAGTTCTTGTTCATTCAGACTTGTTAGAATCTGCCCACAGTATCAGTCCATCAGTCAGTCTCCAAACTCTCCAACATGGAAAAGACTAAAGTGCTTTCAGTGGATTTAAAGGAGAATATTGTAGACTTGCCCAAGAACAGAATGGACTACAAAACCATCAGCAAGAAGCTGGAGGTTAAGGTGACAACTGTTGGTGCAATTGTACCGAAATACAAGAACATGACCATCAATCTACCTGTTAAGGTTTCCATGATCATGAGAACAGGGAGAAACGGGCCTAAAACAACACAGCAGGAGTTAGTTAATTATCTCAAAGGAACCACAGTCAGCAAAAAAACCATTGGGAAAACTTTACTCTGCAGTGGTTTAACATCTTACAGAGTTTGCGAAGTCCCCCTGCTTAAGGCGGCACAGGGGGCACGCCTGAAGTCTGACAGTGAACACATTCATGATGTAGAAAGGGATTGGGAGAAGGTGCTGTGGTCAGATGAGACCAAAATTGAGCTCTGAATTGGCATCAACTCAACCCGTTGTGTTTGGAGGAAGAGAAATGCTGCCTATAACCCCAAGAACACCATCCCAAATGTCAAGCACGGAGGTGAAAACATGTGGGTTTTTTTTAGCTCTGTGCAGAAACTAAAGCAACCTACCCGCAGGGCTACTTCACCGTGTGGATGGGAGGATGGGCGGAGCTATGTACCATCAAATCCAGCGTGAGAACTTCCTCTGCCATGAGGCTTAAAATGGGCGGTGGATGGGTCTTCCAACAGGGTAATGACCCAAAACATCCAGCCAAGGCAACAAAGGAATTGCTGAAGGAGAAGCTTCTCAAGGACATGGAGTGGTACAAGTTTTTCGGTGCCCAACTTATGATTTCTTGTAAATAGCTTACTTGCTAACTTACGTACTAAGCTGAGAAGATTGGTGTGTTTTTCAAGCTTTTTTTTCTCAGGTTGTGTTTCTCGTTAGTCACTATCACATACAATTTGTTTTTTTGGTAATTAGTCTATTGAAGTTTGGGAACTTCATCAAGTCAGTGCCAGCTCCTGGTTTCAATTGCTATCTCAGTTTTGTTTTTATCAAGTTAAAAGTTCAGTAGAAATAAGTGAGCGTCCATCTCAAAGCCTTTGTCTCCAACATTAGGCCCGTTCCTCCACCAAATCCTGACAAAAGCTAAAGCAGTGTGCCATACAGAGCTCAATTTGTGTTTAACCACAATCATCAAGAAAATGCAAATATTTTTATTGATGTAACAAAATGGTGCATTTTTCTGTCAGCCTGTTGCAAAGACTTGTCAATTCTCATCCAACTCTCATCCAACAATCGATAAATATTACAGAATATATATATATATATATATATATATATATATATATATATATATATATATATATATATATATATATATATTAAGGTACATGTTTGAGCCAGAGTGGACTTCATTGAAGACGACCAAGGAGGACACCACTGTTGAAAGGAAATCATAAAAAGCGAAATTGGAATTTGCAAAAATGCATATTGACAAACCACAAAGCTTCTGGGAAAATGTCCTTTGGACAGATGAGACATAACTGGAGCTTTTTGGTGAGGAATATCAGCTCTATGTTCGTAGACTCAAAAATGAAGCATACAACCAAAAGAACACTGTCCCTACTGTGAAACATGGAGGAGGCTAAGTTCTGTTTTGGGGCTGCTTTGCTGCATCTGGCACAGGGTGTCTTGAAGTTGTGCAAGATAAAATGAAATCTCCAGATTATCAAGGCATTCTGGATAGAAATGTGCTGCCTAGTGTCAGAAAGCTTGGTCTCAGTCGCATGTAGGGTCTTCCAACAGGACAACCATCCAAAACACACAACCAAGAACACCCAAGAATGGCTAAGAGAAAAGCGTTGGACTATTCTGAAGTGGCCTTCTATGAGTCCAGATCTGAATCCCATTGAACATCTGTGGAAGGAGCTGAAACATGCCATTTGGAGAAGACAGCCGTCAAACCGGAGACAACTGGAGCAGTTTGCTCATGAGGAGTGGGCCAAAATACCTGTGGACAGGTGCAGAAGGCTCATTGACAAATACAGAAACCGTTTCATTGCAGTGATTGCCTCAAAAGGTTGTGCAACAAAATATTAAGTTATGGGGACCATCATTTTTGTCCAGCCCTATTTCATTAGTTTATTTTTTAAAAATAATTCTGTTAATCAACAACTCAAAAGGAATGGCTAATTTTGATTATTTAATTTTCAATAATTTTTAATTTATTGTTACTTTTGAACGTTTCAAGTCATTTCAGTGAGCATTGTGGACTTTCTTTCTTTAACTGAGGGGTACCAACAATTTTGTCCACCACTGTACAGGTGATACGTAAGAGAGATCACAAGAGTTTAGGGTGTGTGAGAAAAACATGCCTGTGTCTCACCTACTTCATCTTTATGTATTTTTTAAGTGTTCACTATGACCCGGTACCCGCTGCATGCCCGCTAAAATAAAAAAGTAACGTTTTTACGCTACTGGTTAGCTGAGGGGTCTACAACCTGGGCATTGTGTGTGTGCCACTTGCATGTGCCCCGTACGGGTTTTCTCCATTTGTCACCCCTAGAAAGCCTGTATACACCCATAAGGGCAGTTGTGACAAAGGCATTACGTGTCTGGATAGAATATCCTTCTTTCCATATCTTTTCTTCAAAAGAGACAGGTGCAGCCAGCACCCCCCAGGGAGCAGGGACGGGTAGGGGTGCAGCCAGCACCCGAACAGGACGGGGCTGAGGTGCATCCGGGACCACCAATGGCACAGGATGTGGTGCATCCGGGACCACCACCGGAACAGGACGGGGCAGGGTTGCATCCGGGACCACTACTGGAAGGGGATGTGGTGCATCCGGGACCACCGCCGGAACAAAACGGGACGTGGACGGGGACGGTGCCTGCGACGACGACCCCCCCCTCAGGGCAAGACGGCTCCCAGTATAGTCCTGGTGGCTCCAACCCCAGGCATACGACGTGAACTGGGCCTGGTCGAAAACCCAATATGACCTCGTACGCTCGGCGTCTTGGCAGTAGGCCTTCAGAAGCCGCATGTCCCTCTCTGCTGGGTCCAGAAAATAAGGCTGATCCATTCTGTCATGTGCGGGGAGGCTCGAGAGCCGGTAGGACCCAGACGCAGAGACGGGAGGCCAACGGGTTCAAGACTTGAAGGTTTATTAAACGAACAAAAAGCGCTGCCGAGCAGGATGACCAAACAAAAACGAAAACTTACTGTGACGTGACGAGAAACATGGAACAAGGACGCAAAGACCAGAGGACGTGAAACACATGACCAGAAGTTAATGGACCAGCACAAGAGGAAGGCAAAGACAAGACTTATATACAGGCAGGGCAGACAAGACACAGGTGAACACGATCAGGGCAGATGGGGACCAAAGGAAGTACAACTCAAGACATGACAAGACAGGAACCCTTTCAAAATAAAACAGGAAACAGAATCAAAAAAGACAGAACAAGAACTAAAAAAAAAACAGAGACAAAACAAACTCAAACCATGACAGCCATATGAATTTCAAAAGAACAAGACACTCCTACACTCTTTTTAAGATGCAGTTGCTCCTCTTCACGACCCTCTACAGGCTCGGACAGCCCAAAAACCTTGCAGCACCTGTCAGCCTTGCAAGCTACACAGAAAAGAACCGTCATGGAGTTAAGGTTGGAACTGTGTATTACAAGGAGCTTTGATTCCTAAACCACATTCATTCTACATAAAAGACTGAAAATGTTCAATCTGTCAGCGTTAACTTCAACAGGGACACGCTTTATTAAAAAACGGTGTTGTGAGAGCTGCAAGGAAAATGCAAAGAGGCACAAAGAAAATCTTTATGGCCAAAATGAAAAGAACAACTTTAAAGATACACAATCCTAACCACTGTTCTCAAAACAGCAGTTGTTGTTTTAAATTGCTGTAATCAGCTTGTCCACATAGTCAGCTGCTGTTAAAACCCTGTGATTTCTAAAAACAATGTCAATATATCACAAGTCTTTGTTCTGACCCTTAAATTGTGCCAGAATTTGGTTTAATTTAACTTTGTGATTACTGACCAACTGCTGTATAAAATAAAGTCCTCTCAGTTAAAGAAACCATAGGGAGTCTGCTTTAGCAGCTTTCTGGGCTCTTTAAAAGCTTGTGAAATGTTGGAACAAAAGAGCCAGGTAGAGGTAGCTTAACCCTTTGCAAGACACAAATGTTAGATACATTAAAAATGTAATTGTTTTCTTGACATGAGAGCTTAGAAAAGACTGAGTATAAACTCTAAAAAGCCACAGTCATTTTCAAGATGGCTTTGTTTACCACATACTCATTCTTTGGTCTTTTTTATTCTTCCAACGTCCTTACTGAGGTGTCATACTTTATAAAACAGCCTGCAATTACTTTCTGCGCTGTAAAGGTTTATAGTCCAATGCGTCTTTAATCAGAGACAAGCAGAGCAGCTTGTAAAAACATTGCCTCCTGTATATTAAATGGAATTATTTTCTCAAGATTCTCAAAACAAAGCCATTTTATTTCACCTTGCATGGAGAAAATATCAATTGTCTGGTTTTAAATCAAAGACTGTTTTTACCTATTTGTTCAAAGTAAGTGTAAATGAAGGCTCAGCTGAGGTCTTCGTTAATTTAGACAAAAGGAGAATTGAGATCTCATTGTTCTCATAATAATTATATGTTGTTTGCATTTATGTGAAGATCTTTCTTTTTTAGTTTTTCGTGTGAGTGTCATCTACCCGATAAGAGACAGAGATACATAGAGATATTCTTTATTGATCCCACGTTGGGAAAATTCAATTGCTACAGCAGTTCAGTGCAAAATAGGGAAAAAAAGAAGAAACAACAGCAATGTGCAAAAAAGAATGAAAGGGTGTTTAAAAATGTACAAAAATGCAGAAGTAATGACATTTAACAACAAGAAGAATCTACACCTACATACACCTAACATAACATATGTTATACGTAAAATAAAGTAAAGGAAAAGACAGAATATTCGGATGGGCTGTGGATGCATGATAACCGGTTTGTACATGCATATTTAAACTGTGGCATTGTACAATATTACAGCTGTTGGTATGAATGACCTGCCTAACCGTTCCTCCCTACATGAGGGGTGTAACAGTCTGCAACTGAAGGAGCTGCTCAGCGCCTCCACTGTCTGATGTAGTGGGTGAGAGGTGTTGACCATAATGGATGTTAGCTTGGCCAACATCCTCCTTTAATCCGCTTCCTCCACAGAGTCCAGTGGACAGCCCAGGACATAACTGGCCCTCCTGACCAGCTTTTTGAGTCTCTTTCTGTCCCGGTCTTTACTGCCTGCTCCCCAACAGACCACAGCGTAGTGGATAGCAGAGGCTACCACAGAGTCATAAAAAGTCCTTAAGAGAGGCCTACACACTCCAAAGGACCTCATTCTCCTCAGAAGGTGGAGGCAATTGTGGCCCTTCTTATACAGGGCATCGGTATTGTGAGTCCAGTCCAGTATCTTGTTGAGGTGTAAACCCAGGTATTTAAAACGGTCCCCTACCTCAATGTCTGAGCCCTGGATGCTCATCGGTGAGTATTGTGATGTTGTCCTCCGGAAGTCAATCACCATCTCCTTTGTCTCACTGGTGTTCAAGCACAGGTGATTACGCTCACACCAGTCCACAAAGTCCTTGATGACTGACCTGTACTCAGGGGACTTAATGGTGGAATGAATGAGTTCAGGAGTGTGTTGAAAGCACAAGGTTAGCTTAGAAAGATTTAGGGACACTAAGTAGACAGGAGTACGTGGAGATGTAGGACAAAGTTAAGGTGGGAAAGGCCGAACATGCCTTTGGTAAATGTATCGTAGAGTATTTGTAAGGATAATGTATTGTGTTGACAGGTTTTACAATTATGATGGAAAGATGGGACTATGAAGAGCTGATGAATGATAACAATGTTTGAGAGCACAGAGTACCGGAGGTCGCTGTTGTAGAGCAAAAGGTAGCAAATATCAATAAGAATGAATTGAAGAAGATGAGGAGCGGAAAGGCTTTTGCTCCTGATAACATAGCTGTGGAGGTATGGAGGAGTTTAGGAAAGAGGACTGTAGACTTTTGGTCTACATTGTTTTACAACATCTTTGAGAGTAAGAAATGTCTGAGAAATAAAGGAGAAATGTTCTGATGTCCATTTTTTTATTAAAAAGGGAAGACATTTGGTGAAAACTACAGAGAATTAAAACTTATGAGGTCCACAACAATATTATAGGAAAGTGTGGAAGGTTTACTGTAATTATTTTTCTAGATATCAATCTGCTTCGGGATCCTCTAGCAGCAACTGCTCAGATTCTGGGGAAGATGCTCAGCTGCAGGTCACAACAAGTGATTGCTGGTTGGGTTTGTTTCAGAAATGTGTTGCACAATACCAGAAGCATTCGCTGTGTTTATTCTGACTTAATGCTCTGAAAATCTGTCTGTGCAGAGGAATGGAGAGCAGCTGAAATAACTGTGCTACTCCACCGTAAACCATTTGCTCCTATACAAGTTCTTGTCAGTATGAGAAATTTCATGGATTTTTTTCAGTCTTCCAAGGTCAAACAAGAAAGGTTTTGTGTTTCCATCCTTAAACAGATGGTCTCTGTCTGTGATACCAACTCTCCATAACAACTTTGTCTCATGTCTTCATTTCATACAAATGGAACAAGTCGCCTTTATAGCGCAGGACTGGCAACCGGGAAACCAAGGTTCGATTCCCAGGGGGCACAATAAGCTTCTTTCAATGGACAAGACCCCTCATGCCACTGCCTCTCATGCCACTGCCTACCTATGTAGCCACAGGGGGACCAAAGTTTGGGTCTCCCTGTGCCGGTCCCCAGCCTAAATAAAAAACAGTTGTGTCAGGAAGGACACCCGGTATAAAAATCTCTGCATAACCACCTGTGCGAATCAGTGAAAGCTGATCGCTGTAACGTCTCATAGGGGATGAACTGAAAGGTGAGCAACAACATTGTTAATACAGACAAAAGAGTTGTTTTCTTAAACATTTTCGGTCAATGGTGTGCCTTATAACTTTTATCAAGGCAAATGCATAGCTTGGCCAAAAAAATTTTGAAAAACAATACTTATCTGATCCACTTTCATTTTTTTCTGCCGTTAAGTCAGACAAATGTAAACCGTGAAATAATTAAGCCTGCTTAGTGTGTTCAAACGTTAAAATATTAGGTGTTAAAAGGTTGGGATTATATACGCTCACGTCCACCCACTACCTTTCAAGCAATTAATCAAGCTCTATTTGACAATCATTATATTTAATTTATTTAATTTGTCTATGTATAAATATGTCTATTTATGATTGAGAGCAATTGTCAAGAAGGAAACATGCTTTTTTAATTTTTTTTTCTAATCAATTTATGAATTTCTATCATAAATAGATTTGATATCTCTATTGTTTTATTGCTGAAATTACTTGAACTAAATAAACCAAATCAATCAATCAATGAATCAATAACAATGTAACCGATCCTGTCTCTCCTGGACATTTTTAGAAACTATGATTGTTTATGTACAAACACCACAAATACTTACACACAGTATATCTGGAAAGCCTTTTATATAATACCCTCATCATTTCTGCGTCTAAAGATGACAGTTTGGGGCTGTGATACTGTATCACACTTTTGTTTTCCACACTTGCTTCACCTCAGCAGACGACGGGGGAAAAATGCACATCGTAAAGAATGTTGAAATACTTCGAATAGTTCTTAATCGTCTCTGGAGTAAAGGTGTATGCTTTCGGAGCAACATATGCAGAGTAAGCAATCAACAATGACAGGAATGAAGGAGTATCGGTGCACTCAACATTTAGAAAAATAAAAAGTCACCAAAATTCTTGCTTTTAAATCTAAGTTTAAGAAAAAAATGAACATTTTTGTTCATTATAACTTACTATTTTTAAAATTAGGAGAAAAATATTCAGAGTTGAGACCCAAATGTCATTTCTCCACCATCATTACCCACACAGACAAGCTGAGTTCCTGTTTACGCCCAGTCAGAAATGACTTCCCCTCTTGTTTTCTTGGTTGGGTAATCACTCAGGTGTGTTGTGGCAGAAACGACTTGTTTCCATTCAAACGTTTTGGTCCAAGTTTAGAAATCTGAAAACATCCCTCACTACTCCTCCACTTTAGCATGTAAATACATAAATGTGCTTTGATTTGGAATAAAAGAAGATGCCATAGTAAAAAGATGGGTGATGATTGAGCATGATTATGAAAGAGATGATGATAATAACAGTGAAGGTGATGAGGAGCGTAATTACTGGCTGTGATGGGGAATGAGAAGAAAAGCAGTTGTTGATACTTTAGACAAAGCTGTCAACAAAATTGAGGGAAGCTGATTTGAAGCCCACAGACGAGCCCCAAGCAACAGGATCAGAGCCGAAAGCCCCAGAGCGGCTGCCTCCCACAAAGAAGGGAAACAGGAGCCCCATAAAGGAGCAATTACCAAGATGGAGGAGTGTGGGGTAAAGGAGAGATCACAAAGAGTCGGAGGAAGAGATAATAAGAGGTGACAAAAACCAGACTGGATGAGAACTGAGCCACTCATCCGTTCACCACTGAGGAAACCCAACTTCTCACACAAAATCCTGGCTTTTCATCCCGCTGCACATTCATCATGTGTCTTTGAAACTTCACTCACCAGACACCCAAACCCCAATCATAAACACCCTCCCTTGAACAGCGTCTCTGAAATCCCCTGGTGTGCGATTGTTTAGCTCGGGCTCTGTCAAATCAAAGCCAGTCGGCTAAAGACTACACAAAGGAAAAAGCTGAGAAAAAAGGGACCCATCAATCTATGATGTGAACCAGATGGTATAGATGCAGCTAATGGACACCCTAAAGATACATTCCTAAGATTTCTTGTGCCTGAAGTCCAAACAAATCCACAAATATTCTCAACCTTAAGAACCTTTCCTTTTCTTCTACAGCCTGCTAAGCAGAGGACCCTCATCAAAAGGAGGCTGGTTGCTGAAATGGCTGTTTGAAAGGAGAACTCCATATGCATTGTGTGTGGCAGTGATAGATACACTCCAAAAACCGCAAGATACATTTTTTTTACAGTAAATACTGAGCTGAGCATCATTTATTTGTGACTGTAAACTTGGGACTGTGAACCTCAAATGTAGTGACAAGTAACAAGGAATTAAAAAATATATATTTGTCAAGCTTGAATCAATATACTCTTAAGAAAATGGAATAGCAGTTGTGAAATCTGTAAATCTAATTTCTTTCAAGTCAAGCACAAGATTTTTGTTCATTTATAAGTAGAAACACAATATTTTAACAACCAAAAACACCTTCGTTTTTCACAACTGACACTAACTGTTTTTAAAATGGAAATTTAACAAGTAAAAGGGTCAAATTAACCAACATTTTGAATAGCAGAGAAAAAATAGTTGCAGTTTTCCTGCTGAGCTGTTGCTTTACATGTACATTCGCTTCAGGCTTGTGCACGTCTAAAATCACACGTCAACGTACATTCTTGACAAATTGACAAATTTGTTCCCCATTTTTGACACTTTTTGTTTCTAAAAAGTATTTTTTCTGTGTTTATTTAAAAAGGCTGACTTAAACTGCTGCAAAACAGGAACAAAGATCAAACCAAGCAAAAAAGAAAAATTAAGGCTTTTATCAGCCATGTTGGTGTATTTTTATATTAACCTAGCAGTGTCCAGTGGGTGACACTGAAAAGTTTTTGTGTGTGAAAATGGGGAAAAAAAAGACAAACCAAAATACAAAAAAGTGCAAAAAAACAATGATCAATGATCTTTTGATCGTTTGTTTTTCCTTCTTCAACCTCCAACTACCTGAACCAAACTTTTCAGCGGACTTAAGGCAAATGAGAATCCCATGCAGTCAAACGAGGCGAAGCAGTCGATGTGTAAACGGACCTCGATGACATTTGCTGCTCAGATAAAATCTCACATGTGAGATTTTATCTGAGCAGCAGAATCGATTTGTCTGCTGGGAGTTCATTATCTTATTTTTTACCTGAAAAAAAACTTACAGACAGAAATAATTGCGAATAAAAAATGATTTTTGAAATGAAAATTGGTGTACTGAATTTTTAATCAAAATATGAGTGCATGTCACTTCAATCACATAAGTACATTTTGCATTTATAATCTCTAAACTCAGAAATATCTAAATTGGAGTAGTCATTTTGTTTCATTCATTCTCATGAAAAAAATAATATATATATTCTTTCATGAGATATAGAAAACTTCCCTCTCACCCTCCGCGGGTGGTTTCTCCTCCAAGCTCGGGTCCTCTACCAGAGGCCTGGGAGCTTGAGGGTCCTACGCAGTATCTTAGCTGTTCCTAGCACTGCGCTTTTCTGGACTGAGAGGTCTGAGGTCTTTCCAGGTATCTGTTGTAGCCACTCCTCCAGCTTGGGGGTTACTGCCCCGAGTGCTCCAATTACCACAGGCACCACTGTCACCTTCACTTTCCATGCTTTCTCCAGTTTTTCTCTGAGTCCCTGGTATTTTTCCAGTTTCTCATGTTCCTTCTTCCTGATGTTCCCATCGCTTGGCACTGCCACATCCACCACAACGGCTTTCCTCTGTTCTTTATCCACCACTACAATGTCTGGTTGGTTCGCCATTACCATCCTATCAGTCTGGATGTGGAAGTCCCACAGGATCTTTGCTCTCTCATTCTCTACCACCTTCGGAGGTGTTTCCCATTTTGACCTTGGGGTTTCCAGTCCATATTCTGCACACATGTTCTTGTATACTATTCCAGCCACTGGATTGTGGCGCTCCATGTATGCTTTCCCTGCCAGCATCTTATACCCTGCAGTTATGTGCTGGATTTTTTCAGGTGCCTCTTTGCACAGCCTACACCTTGGGTCTTGTCTGGTGGGGTATATCTGAGCCCTTATGGCTCTGGTGCTCAGGGCTTGTTCCTGAGCTGCCAAGATGAGCGCTTCAGTGCTGTCCTGTAGGCCAGCCCTTTCTAGCCATTGGTAGGACTTCTTGATATCAGCCACTTCAGTTATGGTCCGGTGGTACATCCCATGCAGGGATTTGTCCTCTCATGAGGATCTGTCTTCCAGCACTGCATCGTCTGCTCTCCATTTCCTGAGACATTCACTGAGCACACTGTCAGTTGGGGCCTTGAGCTTGATGTATTTATGCATCTTGGATGTTTCATCCAGGATAATGGCTTCCACGCTCACTAGTCCTCAGCCTCCTTCCTTGCGGCTAGCATACAGTCTCAGGGTGCTGGATTTGGGATGGAACCCTCCATGCATGGTGAGGAGCTTTCGTGTTTTAACATCTGTGGTCTGTATCTTTTCCTTTGGCCATCTAATTATTCCTGCAGGGTATCTGATAACTGGCAGTGCGTAGCTGTTTATTGCCCGGGTCTTGTTCTTGCCATTGAGCTGGCTTTTCAGGACTTGCCTAACCCGTTGGAGGTATTTAGCTGTTGCAGCTTTCCTTGTTGCCTACTCCTGGTTGCCATTTACTTGTTGAATTCCAAGGTACTTGTAACTGTCGTCAATGTCTGCCATTGTGCCTTCTGGGAGTGAGACCCCTCCTGTGTGGACTACCTTGCCTCTCTTTGTCACCATCCGGCTGCATTTTTTGAGCCCCAATGACATCCCGGGAGTCAATGTCATGCTTGCTCATAGCATATAGCTTGATGTCATCCATGTAGAGGAGGTGACTGATGTTTGCCCCATTTCTGAGTCGGTATCCTTACCCAGTCTTGTTGATTATTTGGCTGAGGGGGTTCAGACCTATGCAGAACAGCAGTGGGGACAGAGCATCACCTTGGTATATCCCACATTTGATGGACACGTGTGCAAGTAGCTTGCCATTTGCTTCAAGTGTGGTTTTCCACAGCTTCATCGAATTTCCTATGAAGGCTCTTAGAGTCCTGTTGATGTTGTACAGCTCCAAGCATTCAGTGATCCACGTGTGTGGCATTGAGTCATAGGCCTTCTTGTAATCAATCCAGGCTGTGCACAGGTTGGTGTGTCGTGACCTGCAGTCTTGAGCGGCTGTTCTGTCAACCAGGAGTTGGTGTTTGGTTCCTCTCGAGTCTCTACCAATGCCCTTCTGTGTGTTGCTCATCCTGTCCAGTTTTTCATACCTGAGACTCTTTCTTGGATGTCTGCCACTGTAATGGTTACTGGATTCTGTTCAGGGAGGTTTCTTCCTGTTGTTTTCTCAGAGAGACCAGCCACTGGGCATTGCTGTTTTGTGCTGTCTCTTTCTCCAATACTGTTCAGTTTGGAGCCTTGGTGGGTCTGATCGGCTGTTTTGACCCTGCCACTGAGCGTACACTTTTGCAGTTTGAGTTGCGAACAGCCTGTTTATCCGTCTGGCTTCATTGTCTCTTGTGTACCTCTTTACGCAGCTGCTCAAGGCTAGGAGCCTTTGTTTGACTGTTTCCAGTGCTTCGGGTATGGGCATGTGGCTGTATCTCTAAAGTACTTGCTTTCTTATTGTACCTCTTTGAGTCTCTGTCAGCTTACTCATATCCTTCCGAGTTGCCTTGATTTTGGCCTCTAACTGTTACTTCTGTGGTGGGTATTGTTTTCCATGCTTGTTCTTATAGCCAAGCTTCTCAAGGATCACTTTTGCTGAGGTGTAAACCAGTTCATTGATTTCTGTAATTGTTATGGAAGCAGCTTCCAGGAGACTTTCAGGCGGTACATCACTTAACGGTTATAGCTGTCAGGGTTGCCTAGTGCTCAGCTGGGGTTGTTGGGGCTGTGTACCCAAGCTCAGGGTGGGAGTGTGGTATGGCCTCCTCTCTGACCTGCTGTTCTGGCTCTCCCGTGGTGGTTTTGGAATTGGATTGTACCGCTTCAATCTCAAGTTGTGATAGGAGTTGCCGTTTGTGGATATTAGAACATTGGGCTACCAGTTGTTTGGCTTGATTGTGGGTTTTGAAGCATCCATTCATTCCACTCATTCATTCTCTGCATGAAACACATCTGGGTGGGATTGCTTGAGTAGTAGCATTCTAATAGAACCTTGTTTTTACATCTAGTCCATGTTCCAGTAGCCTACGTTCCATCAGGATGCTCTGGTCCCCCAACGCCTGACGCAGACCTTGTTTGGCTGAGCAACATGGTGGTTCATTGTCTCTCATGTTATGAGGTAGGCAGTACAATTTCAACTTTTCCAAGGGATTTCAAGCTATCGCCACCTAACTCTGTCAGCATCATTGAAAAGGTATTTTAGAAAAGAAAAAGAAGTTTGTTTTAAAGTTTGCAGATTTTGAATGGCGTTAGCTTGGCAAGCTCACAGAAGAAGCGTTCCCCCATTGGTTGCATATTATTTACCCAGTATTGTGAAAGTTTAATGCATTAATCCCTGGTTTAAGATGAACAGATTATTTGCACATGTTAGAAATGTGGGTATAGTTAACAATAAATCTCCGTTGCCGAGGAAATCCAAACGTTTACCTTTGTAGATTGTTTTTAACATTACATGGACCTGTTTGTCAAACCCAGGTGATCAGAAATGGTTGCTATGGAAATAACATCAACAGAAAACCTGTCAATTTGAAAAAAATATTTTTGTAATAAAATTGTTGCTCAGACCACGTTGACCAGGTGTGTAGCAACCATTCAGCCAATGAGGACAGGTCAAAAGAGGGCAGTGGGGGCGGGCAACACCTGAAACGCTACAACCTTTTTTTTTCAAAAGACACAATTTGTGGCATGCATTTTAAAAACACAAATAGATTTTTTTATTTTCCATTATCAGCTGTTACCCTGGAAACACCACAGCTCTGCCTTACAAGCCCTTTAATAGCCTCAGACATTGACCAATGTCATTATTTTAATTGAAAAAACCTGGAGCCAATTAATGGGTTGATTGATTAATCAGTATACAACCATTTGTAAGGTCCAATTTCGAAAGATTCCCTTGAAAGGGCTCTAATTTGAAATCCATATCCCATATCCAGAACAAAGCGACCTTTGTGTTTGTTTTGTCTGCCTAACAGCTGCACATTTGTAAGGAGAGATAGAGTAACACCCCAACAGTTTCATGAAAATATATGCACACGATCAACGATGATTGAATTCATAATCAAGCCATGTGACAGTGTTCTGCTCATTAGATGTTTGCTAAATAATAGTTATGGATATCAGCATCCAACTGGTTTCAACTGACTGATCAAGTGTGGATGAAACCGTCTATGCCGAAGCCAAGTCTCTGAATCTCTGAGGTTCATTAAAACTATAAACTGCTGTAATCTACAAAGATTAGATTCCTTCATTGAACAAATGCATTTGTTATAGTCCACTACATACTGAATCAGAAGTGGCTCTTTGCTGCATGCAGCCATCATCATCATCATCATCATCATCATGTCAGTGTTGTTATGTGGTCGTCTGCTGCTGCAATAACCGAGTGATAATGAGGACAGGATTCTGCGCCATAAAAGTCATTATATCTATTTCTGTTAAATCAAGTGAGTAAAAGCGTCTGCAGAGATCTTCAGCTGCTTGACTTGACAAAGCAGTTTCACCTTATCCCGGCAAATGACACTGTTCTGATAATGAGGCATGACAAGTTTATCTTTGTTCTCACTCGCTGAAGAGAAAAATGTGTGAACATCTGAAAATTTCCCAACACCTTTAAGGCTTTCTTGAAAGACGAAAAGAAAATCACAAAGTGCCTCTTCTGTTTCTGGTCAAACTTTGTCAGGCAGCTGAAGAAACATCAGATAAAAACTAATGATAACGCTGACAGACTGATGTCCCTATTCTGGTTCTGATTTTCTGACTCAGGCATCACGGACAGTTTTCCCATCGCAGCTATCATTCTTGTTAGTGGGTTCTGTCTGCAGTAACAGGGCTGTGTTTAACCTCAGCGGCCGATCGAATCAAACGCTTCTCATTCTGAGCACTCAAAGCAGCCTCCCGTTTCAGATCGATGGAAGAAACATTACATCTAATCAAAGACTGATTACTTTCTTGAAATTGACTGCAATTGGCTGCTGTGTCACTCTGCGATGTAAACCGTGTTTGGTTTCCAGTGATAACCAAACAGAAACTGACCTTTAATTTCTAAAAGATCAATCATTCTTACTAAGACAAATCGCAACCCACAGCTACCCTTTTGGTTAAAATGTAGTACCTGAGTGCAGGGTTTTGTCAGCTAATTAAAAAAACAAAACAAAAAAAGTAGCATGTCATGTGCTGCATATGCTGTGTGTTATCAAAGTTAAAATTAGCATATTTTTACAAAAGAGGCTGAACAAAGAGAAAAGCAATCCTATTGATGCTTAAATCATATTGTATTATTTTGATAGTTTAGTGACAGAATTTTTTTCTGCTTCTTTTTGTCATATCTACAGTATTGACTAGTTGAAAAAATGTGTGCAAAAAAGAAGAACTATTGGTGAATGGAGGACTGGGTATCAGAAATAATTAAAATACATGTAAAGCTACATCTCTCTTAGCATTGCAGGTTCAAGCAACCACTTTCAAGGAAAAGTCTTTATAGACCGGCATAAGTTTGCGTGTCAGGCTTCCACTTTCATAAATGTCGTTGTCGTTACAAAATTTTCAAAGCGCGCAGCCAATGAAAGGGTGTTGAAAGTTAAACCAGGTCAAACTTTGACCAATCAGGTACTTGGATTTGGTAGGGATGTATGGATGGCGTCCCTTTTAATTCACAAACGTGCAAACTGATTTAACCCTTGTGCTATCTTAAATGACCCCACCCTTACATTGACGTGTTCTTCCTACCATGACAAAGGTGGATAAAGGTGGAAAGATTTCATGTAATCCATGGACACCAGTGAGGTTCACAAATCACTGAAGAAAAAAAGGTTCAGCGCACTGTCTAGTGGGTCTAAATGACCCAACTCCCAATGGTAAAGTGCCTAGGATAGCACAAGGGTTAAAAATGATAAAGGAGGAGAAATTCATGATTGGAGTTTGTGCTCAGACGGAATTCTATGTTTTCTATCGGAATAGAGCTGTAAACCAGAAGATGGTGAGTATGTGTGCGAGAGTGCATGGGTGGGACGGACCTGGGGACTGGCTCGCTGGGATCCTCTGGGGCTTTTCCTCCCCATCACAGAGGGGGGAGGGCATTGAGGGGTTTGGGGAGGGGGGCTCAGATAATATGGCGGGGGAGGAGGGTTGTAGTGGGTAGGGTTATGGAGGGTGGCTGTGGGTGCGCGGCGATCTCTGGGTTGCACAGGTCGGGTCCCGGGGCTGGCTCGCGTAGACGGGGCGCCGGTCGGGTGGTGGGCGACTCATAGGTTCTCTTATATATATATATATATATATATATATATATATATATATATATAAGAGAACCTATATATATATATATTATATATATTATGTATATTTCTCATAGGCCCTTGTCTCGGTGTCCTGCCGCCTGGTATGGCTAAGCGCTCCTGTCCTGTGGCCTGGGGGCCAGACGTCGGGTTTGCCTATGCCTTTGGGCGTCGGGGGGGCCCCTGTAGGGGGGCCTTCTCTGCGCCTGGCTGGGTGGGCGATCCCCTCCCCTCCCCCTCCCGTGCTGCCTGGGTCCGGATGCCGGGGGGTTCCTGGCCTGGGGGTCTCTCCTCCCCTCTCCTGGTCTGGCTGCGTAGGATCTGGTTCCCCTTATGAACACACGGTTCACCGTGTGTTCATAAGGGGAACCAGATAGACTGTCCACCGGGGAGCAGTCTATCAGCTGTCCCCAACTTACCCCCTTCCTCATATAACCTCATAATAGGGTGAGGGGGTGGGGGGCTTAGCCTGCGATGAGCCTTGGGGGGGGGGTTTACTAGGCAGTGGCCCCCCTCCTATGGTTGCCGTATGGAGTGGGCCCCCCCTCTTTCGGTTTTATTTGCACTTTAGACATGTAGGGCCCTTGGTAGGGGGGTGCTTGGACATCACTGCCAGCAAGCAGCGGATGTCCTCCTAGCACCCTACCCGCCAATTTTAACCGCACCTTAGACATTTAGGGCCCCTTGGTGGGGAGGGTGAGGGGACGTCACTGTGAGTAATCAGGAGATGTCCCCTTAGTGCCCTACCCGCCAATTTTAACTGCACCCCCCTTAGTACACACACCCCTCCCCCCTTAATATATACATCCCAACATAAACACACACACATGCACACACACACCTTCTCAAACACACATACACGCACACACATGTTGCAAGGAAGGTGGGACCTGGGTCCATCTGTCCCCTGCCTCTTCCCTGGTGGGGGGTACGGGCCCCTTTGCAACGGCGGCTGTGTCCCCGGGGTGCCGGCTTCCTGGGCCCGGCGGTGCTCTCTCCGCGCGGTGGGGGGGGTTCACATTACATCTGAGCCGGGGGTTTCTGGTCCCTGGGGGGTGGGTTCTGGTCCTTGCTCCTGGGTGCTGGGCCCCGCCAAATTTCCAACTGTGGCCGAGCCTGGTCGGGCCATATTTACAACACCCCTTGTGGGCCCTCTTTTTTTCCCCGGGGTTCCCCCCTCCTGGGCGGGGGCGGCGGGCCCCCTGTCTCGCTCCTCCCTGGACCAACCGTGGGCCAGGCGGGTGGCTGCCTGGAGTGCGGAGCGGGTCTCCCTTGGGGGATCCTGGCTCGTACCTGGGGTTGAGGCGGGGGGATGCCCGGAACTCCTGGGTGGTGGTGGGGTGCTCGTTTGGGGCTGTGGGCGTCCTTCTCCGGTGGGGCCCTGCGTTGGGTTCTCCCGGCGCGGCGGGGGGGCTGCTCTCCTGGTTGGGCTGGGGCGGCGCTCTCTTTGCCTCCGTGCCTCCCTGGCCTCTGGCTCTGGGGGCCTTGCGGCGGCCCTGCTGGCCCTGGCCTGGGTGGCGGGCTTGGTCGCCCGGGCGGCGGTTGTTCCCTGCCGGTTCCCGTGTGGCGTTGGGGGGATTCCGGCTGCCGCTGCTGCTGCGGTGGGGGTCTTGGGGTGGGGATGGCTGGGCACTCTCCCTCCTTCTTTTCACGTTCCACCATCCATTTGAGAAGAACATAAACACTCACCTGAGCACTGGTGTTAGCTCACCTTTGCACTAACAGTTTGCATGACTGAATGACTGAAATATTTCACACTAGTTGGTTTTAAGGCATAAGTATGCGTGTAAACACTATCTGTTTTGTGTACATGTCGACAGGTGGACATTTTTGCAGCTAGCAGGTGTGTTTATAACATTTGAGTGTGTGTGTGGACAGGCCCCGCCCTTTTTGTACTACATTTGAACCTTACCATAATGATTAACAACCAGTAAACTTGTTGCTTTATGCTGCTTCATGGTCTTACCCCCCTTCCCCTCCTATTATCACCCCCTACCCCCCTTCTCTCTAACGTCCCTCTCTCTTCTTCCCCTCTTTCCTTTTCCGTCCGGTCCAACACCAAAGATTTTCAGACATGATTGAAATCAATAAAAATTAATGAAATTAATAAAGTTTGGCCTCAATTACAAAAGGGGTTTATTCAGACATACCTTTGGTTTGTCTGAAGATTAATAACCCCTCTTGTTAAAGTAAAATATGTCCAACACAAGAGGCCCTCAGCTCTCATCTGTCTGCCCAGCTGTTGGACAGGACAAGTTAAGAAGGAAAAAAAAAAATAATAAAAAAAAAATGAACACACGGTTCACTTCGGCAGCGTGCATGTATCTGCACCCCCACGTGCACGTGTACACTGCCACACTGCTCCCTGTCTGCTTCATCCCTCCTCCAAACCCACAGTGTATTGATGGACAGATATTTTCCACTCATATTAGTGTCAGAATAGGCTCCGTGCAAGTAACTAAGGAGTTCTACTTCCGCCGCCTTGAGTGTGAGGCCGACCATTTCCGGTTTGCGACTTCTATAGCAGCGACACGGCAGATTTTGATTGCGAAAGATGGCATATTTCACCCGTTGTCTACAAGGTCTCCCGAAAATCGACGTGAACGACATCTACAGGATTTTCGACCAGTGCGTGGTTACATGGGCAAAATATCGTATCGAAAAAATATAGTGTCGAAAATACCGGAAGGGAAATGTGTCCCATTGTAAACAAACCTTTGCTGTGACATATATTTATGCAGCAGCTCGGTAATATACGAGGCGATCTTCCAAACGTGCTTTTATTAATGTTATGAATATTATGAAGTGCCTGTTCGCTCATCATTTTATATTTAATCCTAGTGGTCAGTGTTTTTTTTTTTGTGGAATAAGTACGGAGCTGGAAGAAGAACCCAGTGTTAGGCTAACAACATTAGCCTTTTGATGGACCCAAAATCCAGGACGAACCACGTAAATGTCTGGGAATAACATCAGCCTTTATTTTGTCGGGGCACAACTAGAAACACAATTCCGTGTGATTTTTTGGACAGTTTCTAATGACTGAGACGGCTGTGTAAGCTGGCGGCTCGAGCTCTGCTCTGTTCTCGTGAGTCCGGCAGCCGCTAACCCAGAGCGGCGGGTCGGCTCGCAGTCCGAATTCTCACACATAACAAAACAACACGCACATGTAACAAAGCACCCTCCCCTCAAACACATTAATAAATCCGGCTGCTCTGCTCAGAGAGGTTTACTCCGTCCACTGGCACCGGAGCCCGAACGCAGAGCTCGGATGCCGGGTCCAGACATCAGTGGGCACACATCCCCCCCGCATCTCCCTCGTGAGGGGTGAAAGAGAGGGGAGAGCCAGCGGGGCGAGAGCGGAGCGGCTGGTTGGTCCCGTATGAGCTCCAAAGCTTTCTCTCAGTGAAACACCATCTATGCATGACGTAAAGAGAGCAGTATTGACACATGATCTGAATGACCGTTTACATGAACAACGATCGGTATACCCAGCTATCTCGATCGTAAAGAAATTTTGATCCGAACGAGTCTGACCGGGGCAGAGTATTCCGAACGGTGTGTTTTACATGACGCATTTTCTTTCCGATTGCTGCAAATACGAAACACGACTCGTCTTGCTTGGGGTGAAGTCCTCCCGCCATGTTCACCATCCATTCGGCTCTCACCGACACATATACTGGAAAGCTATGAAAGCTTGTAGTACTGTTGTACTTTGACAAATTCGCACACGGGTACACAACAATGTTGTGATGTCTTTGTCACACATTAAAACACCAAACGCCTGTCTTTTACCCGAAATCCGCTCCTATTTACTCAAAACTAGCAACTCAACAAAACTCCCCACAACAATAACACGACCAACAGGAAGTTGTCTGCCTTACACTCGAAACACGGAAGTTAACCGGAAGTTCTATCGTGCACGTAGGCTATTTCACCTTTGATGTAATATTTGTCTTTCCAGCAGATCTTGTATAATCGTTACAGCTTAAAATAATAATCTATTCAAATCAGTACTTGTATCCCCAACTTTCTCACCTCTCTTCCTTTTACTCTCTTCCACCCCCACCCCCCCTCACATTCTTCCCCTCTCCCTCCCCACACACACTAAATGTAACAAATAAAGAAAAAATAATACAACAAAAAGGGGTTTTACAAACCTACATTCTGGTTTCTCGAAGCTATACAACCTCTTTTGTGATAGTAAAACCTGTCCAACACAAAAGGCCTTCAGCTCTAATCTCTTATAAAGACTGGAGCAAGATCTACGAGTTCATCGCTTCAGCATTTCACACCAGGCCTCTTCCAACTCTAAGTGGCAGATATGCACTAATAAACAAAAGAAAAAGGAGAAGAAGAAGATGAAGCTCCTCCCTGCTTGTCCAGTGTGAACACCATGGGCAACATGCGCGTTCAAGATTGTGTTTATAGCGTTCTTGAATATGTTTCACGTCAGGTTGGTCTGGATCTTAATTGTTTTAAGTCCCTCTACATTCATCTTTTTCTCAATTGTAGAAGCGTTCCCAGTGTTTTTTTTAATCATGTTGATGCTGATTTTGGCAAAAATAAAAAAATACCTGTTTTGTTTTCTAGGACATACTGTAGTTTCTGTTCGTTAGAAATTCACTTCTGATTTGTGGGCGGTGCCGTTGGAGCGGGGCAACCCCACCCTTCTTCCCACGTCAATGCTGAGAGCTCTCTGTTTACATGCTCTCCCACTAGCTTACAGCCCTTTTATACCTCCAACTAAACATTAACAGTGCTAAAAAATAAGTGAGCAATTTTTTATCCAGGCTATCAAAATCTGGATCTAGTCTACAAGTCTACAGGTGGATGGAAGCTTGTGACCTGCCCATCATAACAAATAAACTCCTTTTCAAACAGCATTTTTTTGTCTCCTCCTGATTAACAACATTTTGAATTAAGAAATACTCAGAAACACAATTTTAAACCTAAATCTCCTTGAATTAGTCCTCCATCATCAAAAACAATGACACAAGAACATGATAAAAACACCAAAAACACTATCAAAGTCTTTAAATACAAACATAAAAAGGAACAGAATTTTTAAAAAGCAAACAAAAAGGGAAGCTGAACCCCCAGACCAGCTGTACAGTGGGCTGTCAAGATCAAATTGCTGTCCCTGAAAACATCTTAACCAAAGATGAAACTAAAACGGAAAAAAAAACAGATCTGCTGGCAGCTCAAGCACTGAAACATAATTTAACACATCAGATGATGAAGGGGTCAGACCAGTTGAGCAGAACGATGCCCTTTCTGGTCTACAGGCTCATCTGATTGTGTGGAGCCAATCAGGTTTGAATGGAGAAGACGAGCTAGTCACACGCTACTTTTTTGTCACCGATTTTCTCACACATAAAAGTTGAAAAATACAAAGTGTGCTGCTTTTGAGAGAAAGCAGAAGATTTAGCTGTGATTTTTTTTTTTTCAAATTCCATGCATAATACAAGAGATTTAGCAACTGCTAAATCTTAATTTACTGGCAAGGAGAGGCTGAGGGCACATCACTGCATTCTTCTGTGGTGCAGTAACCCGTTTCTCTGCAGCTCAGAGTTCTGAAAGAACAGACAAAAGTCCCATATTTCAGCTGAATGTTCAAACTCTCATTTTTTTCAGATGAAATGTTGCAGTCAGCTGTCTCAGCACTCAAATGTGCAGTAACTATAGGATGGATGGGGACACTCTTAATAGCACATATCCTCATGGGACCTCAGGCATCATCTGGTTAAAGTGCAGCTAAAAAAAAAACTAAAAGAAAACTTAAAAAACTCTTACTGCGAGGTCCAAACATCTCCATGCCTTTGGAGTCCTTACACAGATTCTAAAAACATGGGGTGGAACGTCAGGTTAAGATCCTGATTCAGAGTTTATCCAATTAAAATAATAATGACTGAATATCCTACTGTCAGCAAACAGTACACACAGATGCGTAGTATTCCCTCTAAATGCTCTCAGGTAAACTTCTCAGAATAACCTGGATCCCATTTGCATCACCGTGTTAGTTCTGTGTCTTTGATTCCATGTGCTGATGCCACATTAGCATTGCTTGCAGTGCTAAGATGTTTCCTATTCGTCTTTCCCAAAGAACCAATACCGTTACCTGAGGAACCATTGCCTTGTTCAGCTTCTCATCTCCAGCTGCCGCCTCAGACATCGCCGTCCTGACATCACAGACATCTACCGCACGTTTGTGAAGAACACAGACGAACAGACCTGCAGCGTTAGGACAAGCAAACTTCAGCAAAAAACCGAATCACTTATCAGTTACTCTGAAATCCTCAGTAAAGGAACCATGGTTCTTGTTCAAAATATTCAAGGAACACTTAACTTGATCCCCGTGGTGAGTTGGAACTTTTTGAAATAAACCTGCAAAATTTCCGACTTTACAACATTTTTTTTTTCCTTTTGCGAGGCTTCACCTTACTTAGCTGAGGACCTAAGAAATATTTTGGGATCAGAACAATTAATTCCAAACACAAATTTGTGATGTAATTTCACACTGTTAACAAACAGTGTCAATAAGGGAAAAAAAGACAACTTGTTCATGTGTCATTCTTTCTACAGCTGAATCATTTTCAGGTTGTTATCAGCAATAGTGGAGATTATAAAAAGATTTCAGAAAAATGCATACTTTCGAAAACTAGACAGCGATGTTAAGGTAAATGTTTACTGTAAAAGTTTAATGCTAACTATACCGTACACTATAAATATACACTTTTATGACAAACTCACCTGACTTCTCCAGCCTAATTACTGTCAATATTTCATGTATAATTGCTTTTATCTACAGAGGTTAATAATACTTTGGTACTAGTTACAGTGAAACCAAAACCCATATAGTCACAGCTCTTACACAGCTAGGATTGCAAAAGAAAGTTCTTCTCTTTAAATTATAGACATCATCTTGCTTTATATTTATTTGCACTAAGATAGTTTTGCAAAGTTTGTAGCACAAAAATGTGTTGAGAAACAGTAGTACGGCAGAGAAGTGATCCAGGGAGAAACAGAGAAGCTTATTTACTCAAATATTTAACATTCTCACATGTCACTATAGAACATTGGTGGGTGAACTCTGTGCTGGCTTTGTCACCAGCAGGTCATGAGTTTCATCCCAGTCCAACAAAGGGGACCTCTGTCCCTCAGGTCTGTGCTGATTTGTGGAGAGTTCAGTCATTTTATTGAACATTTGCTCTCTAAATGATAGTTGCATTGGATAATTCACACACAGCACCCAGTGTCTATTGATACATTTGAATATTCATCGTGACGTTTAACCTTCCAGTTGTTTGGACACAAAGGCTGCAGCATATCATCCTAATTGAGTGTAACAAGTGAAAACATGATCCTATTGAATATGTACATGTCAAATGTTTGACATGTATAAAGAAATGCATAACTACATCCCTCTCTCTTCTTCCCCTCTTTCCTTTTCCGTCCGGTCCAACACCAAAGATTTTCAAACACAATTGAAATTAATAAAGTTTGGCCTCAATTACAAAAGGGGTTTATTCAGTCATACCTTTGGTTTGTCTGAAGATTAATCACCCCTCTTGTTAAAGTAAAATATGTCCAACACAAGAGGCCCTCAGCTCTCATGTGACTGCCCAGCTGTTGGACAGGACAAGTTTAAAAAAATAAAATAAAAAAAAAATAAATAAAAATGCATAACTGCATTTACTGTCAAAGGCAACTAAAGGTTTGCAACTCACCTGTTTTTTTTCCATTGGTCTTTGGGCAAATGTTTATCCAGGGACTTTGACACCTGATTAACCCTTTAACACCAGAAATGTTGCCGGCAACATCTAAATAACACGCTCTTCGTACTTCCTCATCCATTTACACAATCAACGAAAATCAGCTGATTCTGACGCGGAGAAAAGAGTTTTCATATCAGCTTTGCACTATGATACAACATGTTACTAACGTAACGACGTAAAGCCGCTTTTCTCCGCAACAAAATCAGCTGATTTACATTGATTGCATAAACACTTCACTACTGTAAAGTGTTTGTCTGCATCAGGATGTGCTGGGTGCATATGTTGAAGAGTTACAATAGTCAAAAGAATGTTAACACTAAAACTAAAGCTCCAGTGTAAAAGGGTTTGGCTTTTACAAGAAACTATTTGCATTAAGGGATGCTTATAGCGGTACAGTGGTATTATATTTAATTGTTTTACTTCTAAGAACATTTATTCTCATTTGGTAAGTGAAGAAATGTTTGCCCCATGAAGGGGAATTTAGATCCCAACAAATGTTGGAAAACCTTTCAAAAGCTTTGTTTTTCATTTGTAGTAAACTACAACAGCCCAGTGAAGTTTGGTCTTCTGTACTTACTGGTTTGGCCGTTCAGTTCCTTTACACAAACATTGGCTTTAACGTACACCAAGTCATTTAACGAGGAAGCAGCAGACTGTTTTTTGATACACATTTGACAGTAGTTGCATGTGTGTCATCACCAGCTTGTGTCTCAGGCAGTGGATAGCTGATGCAGGGAGGTGGTTGCCTCCCAGTGCTGGAAGGAGAACCTGAAGCGCCAGGGATACACAACATGCCAAATGCAAGATCTGGGCTATGATGAATGGTAAATGTGAGAAATTACCACAGAAAAAAAGAATTTGGGAGGAATCATCCTGGTACCAGAAATGATAGTGGTTTTAGGGTCAGCGTTGGGGTGATTTTTGTTATATCTGTGATGAAATATGTGTGAAGTATTTGGTAAAAAAAATAAAAAATGACATAGAGTTGGTCTTTAAGCAGGACCAGGCACACCTCTTAGGAATGAAAAGCTTTCATTACATAGACTCCAGAGGATGACCTGCTTCACAGGATAAAAACAGTTATGAACTTTTTTTATTTTTTCTATTGTACTTCCCTGACGCCCTAGACCATCTTTTTAAATCACTCGGATCTTTTAAATCTTGACCTTGAGATGGTCAGTGTCTTTTATGCCTCTGTTCTCAGCCAACTTTTGTTCTTACGCCAGATAAATTCTCACATCAAACCGTGTGAACAGCCTCAGGTAGCTGTAAGTTGATATCTGCTGATTACTGACTGTTTACTGAATTAAGACATTGAGTCATTTAAACCAGTTCATTCCTTCTCCAAGGATTACGCTCAAATTCCATTCTGGGAATGAGAGAGGTGACATTCTGGTGTTCTTTGAAGTAATATATTATGTAAAGAACAGCAAAAACAACAAACACGCGTTTTCATTTGGCTTTGTCTCCATTCATCAAATGTTGTAATTTACCAAATGAATGTTTCTCCGGCCAGTAAAATTTTCTGGATCATTTGAATATTGTGGGCTGAGGAGTTCCACTTTTACATCAAATGTTTACCAAATTTTTACTCAAAATATCATAATGTTCATCCTATCTACAATATTATGTATTTAAAAAGGTGAAAAGGTGGTCTACCTTGACTTCTTCCCTAAAAGTGGTTTGAAAGCTAACTAAAGCCACACCCACTCACCAGGCAGCCATTGGGTGGCTTGAGGTGGGCGCTAGCTTTGTTACTGGAAAGTTACAATTATTATCAGTTACAATCAACTAGTTAGTAATTTATATTGAATATCAATATTTGGATATAGTGGTTCATATTTTGATTCTCCACGTTTATAGAAGTGTCAAGCAACCAACCTTCAGAACAGAAAATAACATTTTATGTCTATATATACTTTTTTTCATCTTTGTGGTTTTGCTTAACCCTTTACCTGTCTGCTTATTCGAATAGTAGAGAACATTTAGAAAACACATTGATGTATGTTACTCCCCCAAAGCAAGAAGCAGCAGAATTTTTAGTCTTGGTTGGATAGTTAGGGTTAAATGATCTATACCATCTGTACTGTTGTTAAGTTTTTAGTAATTTAACTTTTACTTTGTAGTTAAGAAAGACGTGTGCTAAAACAGAGGCACGCTTTTTTGAGTGAAATGTCCATCAGTTGGTCAGTTCCGAAACAAGACCAGTGGGTGTTAGGGGTGTATTGGCAGAAGTCTGGCGATAAGATACGTATCACTTGTTTGTTTTTTTTGTTGTTTTTTTTTAACTTGTCCTGTCCAACAGCTAGGCAGGCAGATGAGAGCTGAGGGCCTCTTGTGTTGGACATATTTTACTTTAACAAGAGGGGTTATTAATCTTGAGACAAACCAAAGGTATGTCTGGATAAACCCCTTTTGTAATTGAGGCCAAACTTTATTAATTTCAACCATGTTTGAAAATCTTTGGTGTTGGACCGGACGGAAAAGGAAAGAAGGGAAGAAGAGAGAGGGATGTTAGAGGGGGGGGGGGGGGATGATAGTGAGATGGGGGGGGGGGGGGTAAGACCATGAAGCAGCATAGAGCAGACAGGTTTACTGGTTGTTTATCATTACGGTACGGTTCAAATGTAGTACAAAAAGGGCGGGGCCTATCCACACACACACTCAAATATTATCAACACACCTGCTAGCTGGAAAAATGTCCACATGTCAACATGTACACAAAACAGATAGTGTTCACACGCATACTTATGCCTTAAAACCAACTAGTGTGAAATCTTTCATTCATTCAATCATGCAAACTATTAGTGCAAAGGTGAGCTAACACCAGTGCTCAAGTGAGTGTTTATGTTCTTCTAAAATGGATGGTGGAATGTGAAAAGAAGGAGGAGGAGCGCCCAGCCACCCCCACACCCAGACCCCCGCCGCAGCAGCAGCGGCAGCCGGAATCCCCCCATCGCCACACGGGAACAGGCAGGGAACAACCGCCCCCCGGGCGACCAAGACCGCCACCCAGGCCAGGGCCAGCCGGACCGCCGCGAAGCCCCCAGAGCCAGAGAGCAGGGAGGCGCGGAGGGAAAGAGAGCGCCGCCCTAGCCCAACCAGGAAAGCAGCCCCCCCACCGCGCTGGGAGAGCCCAACGCAGGGCCCCACCGGAGAATGACGCCCACAGACCCAGACGAGCACCCCACCACCACCCAGGAGTTCCGGGCATCCCCCCGCCCCAACCCCAGGTATGAGCCAGGACCCCCCAAGGGAGACCCGCTCCGCACTCCAGGCAGCCACCCACCCGGCCCACGGTTGGTCCAGGGAGGAGCAAGGCAGGGGCCCACCGCCCCCGCCCAGGAGGGGGGAACCCCAGGGAAAAAAGGGGGCCCACAAGGGGTGTTGTAAATATGGCCCGACCAGGCTCGGCCACTGTTGGAAGTTTGGCAGGGCCCAGCGCTCAGGGGCAAGGACCAGGACCCACCCCCCAGGGACACAAACATCCCCGCCTCAGGTGTAATGTGAACCCCCCCACCGTGCGGAGAGAGCACCGCCGGGCCCAGGAAGCCGGCACCCAGGGGACACGGGCGCCGTCGCCATCACATTTACGTGTGATGTAGCAGCGTAACAGGGGGCCGTTTTTACTTACGCGGAAGTAAACACAGAGTTCTCAGCTCATCACCACAACGTTAACCTTTTTTCAGTGCATTGTACACGTCACAGTGATCCATCAGAGCGCTCAATTAGAATCTTTTGGTGTGAGTGTGAAATACAGTAGAACTTTTACTCGCTCCGCCTTCAGCATTACAGAGGCAACGTGCAGTCTGTGCTGCAGACCTCAAGTGCCACAAAGCACCAAAATCTGTGATTTATATTGTACTGGCATAAAACTGGGCACAGAGTTTTGGTTCGGTACCCATCCCAAGTTAAAACTAAGTTGTACGTGTCTCGTTGAGCTCTGTTACAACAAATACCTCATGAGTAAACTTCCATCACAAGATGGTTTAGTGAGATCTTCCTGTTGTTTTGGTGCAGAGCTGCTGAAAGAAGCTTAGTGTGTTGCCAACTAGCGGTTGGAGGGGTTTAAGTGCAAAACCAAAGTAAGACTTTGAACTACATGTTTGCTCATAAATAATTAATTAGATAGCATTTTGGTAGCATTTTAAATCTATACAAGTATCGCCAAATGAAATATTGCAATATTTTACTCAATCAATTTTTCCCCCCTGCTGGGTAGGTTCCAACAACTATCAGGTTTGTTTCTCCTGCCTGTGGTTGTATGGATTTTGTACATTTTCTCAATCTTAATTTTTTTAGCCCAAACAGTAGGTTTGTGTTTTTTTGTGTGTGTCAGTGGGGTATTTAGGACGATGTAGGGGGAAAGCAATTTAGAGAAGAAAAGATGAGCTAAACAATAATGGAAAAACAAAGAAGTAAAAGAAAAGAAAAAAAATAGTTGCATTTATTTTGGTCAAAAATAAATTATCTTAAAGTTGCTGTTATCTCTAGATTTGTACGAATTTTGCCATTAAGAACCACACTACTGATATACAAATGGAAAACGTGCATAATGGGTTCCGCATACTTTCTTTAACTCAAGCAAATCTGGTGAGTAGATCATGTGCAAGTTTAGTAAATTGGATCGATTGGATTGACCCTATTTCACAGCATAAATATCAAAGTGAAACACAAACATGAAGAAACTCATTTAAACACTAACCCCGATATAAAGACACGTTTTAGGTTTTAATCATAAAAGACACTTGAATACAAAAGCAATTCAAGGTAACCTAGTTTCTTCTCATCCCTGCACAACAGCATGTGCATTAAGAAAGATGTAAATGTAACGCTTATCCAGACATGTTTTCTAGTCCAATTCCCTTAAGGACGTGCAGAGGACACAATCAATACAGGAATGGGAAGGTAATCCTCATCGGCTGAACACTTAACTCCGGCACAGCAGCCATTCCAAAAGCAATGGTCCATTTGAAAAGTTAGCGATGTGCCCCATGGTAGAAGTATGATATCACCAAGCCAGCATTCCTTAATTGAAACCACCAGAAGCCAAAGCTATCCCATTACATCAGTGGGAGTGGGGTTGCCAGGTCAGAGTATAAGAAAGCTCCCATGTGTAATTTTCGGCACTCGTACTTCAGATAATCCATACATATAACCCATGAGAGTGTATAGCACCAGACCCCCTACCCATCTGCAGCCAATTTGGCTCTTAAACAATCCTCTCTAAATCACACAAAGCACAGAGCTCGGTGCCTGGACTACAGAGAAGGCAGAGGACTACATTTTAGTTTGAATTCCCCCTCTGCGCTCTCCTGATAGATTTGAGAGGTGGAAAAAAAGAGAGTTGACTGGCTTTAAAAAACCTCCTCCCCTTGTTCTTTTTTCTCACAGAGGTGAAACACCAAAGGAATGCGGCCCAGGCAGCAGATTAAAAAAAATTGTTAAAACTTCACAAGGAAAAAAGAGCTAAAAAATATGAGTACATAAAATGTGTTTTGTCTCTAGTTTATTTCATCAAAGCTTTGGATTTTTTTACTACACCCTCGACAGAAGATTCTCACAAAATCAAGTTCTTGTTTATATGAGAGTAGCAGAGTTTATTTTCCGCAAAAATCTGGAACACATTTTTTGTCTGAATTCATTCAAGCAGAGTCTGGGACCAGGAACTCCTTTTAGACCCATCTTTCAAGATGCTCTCTGTCTGTTTCCAATTGGACTGAGCTCCGGTTCGCTCTGAGTTTCCTGAGTCTGAATAGGCTCCATGTCCGGAGCAGAACACCTGGATCAAAATGACCACCGTAGCCAAGCATTACAGGATGTAAACAGAGTGCTGCAGAAAAAGGTGGACCAACAATGATTCACAGCAGCTCATTAAAATGCAGTCTTATGAATGCAGGCTCATCAAAAGAACTTTAAGCGCGATATTCACTGTTTTACTAACAATCTATCTCATAAATACTTATCAGGGTAACTTCTTGGCTGTCACCCCCTCAGTAACAGCCTTGCAGCATGCCTCCGTACTACCAAAGCAGCAGTAGAAAGTGTTGTACCTGACGTTGATACAGACGTTCGGAATTTGTAAGCCAAATATAAGGTTTGAATAAGTGAAATATCCTGACAAGGCCTAAACTGCATGACTTCCATTATTGTTTCTCTCCTTGCTTTGCCCTACCCTCATTATTCCTGACCTCTGACTGAAGAGATCTGTAGTCACGTGGTTTTGTTTCCGGTTGAAAGGCAGTTTGATCACACACCAAATGCAAGGTTCAGTACTCGATCCAGACCAACAAACTTTTCCAGTCTGAAAACACTTTAGGTCATGTTTTTTGCATAGTTTGGCAGGGGGAGGGGCTTATAGTCCGGAAAATACAATTTTATGAAAAAATAAACGTTTTGATTTTTTATTATTTACATATCATGTTTTATTATTTTCAGACTGCTATATTTCATTGACTGTTGTAACTTAATGTTGTTTTTATTTTCTATCTCTTCATCATTGTAGAGCACCTTGCCATTGTGACAGTGTTGTAAAGAGCAAAATACATAGAAATTTGTTCAATCAAGATTCAGAATGAAAGCAGGTGGAGATGGTGAAATATCCAAGAACAGTGGAACAGGAAAGACTGGAAGCATACCTGACCACCATGCCAGTACTGTCCACCTATGTCCTCTGTAGGACCACTATGGTCACAACAGAACCTGATGATTGATTAGACCTTCATTTAAAAAATTAAAAAATAAACTGAGACGGCCCCCAGACCCTTTTCTGAGGCATAACACGAATATTGGGAGTTTTTGTGGTGTGTTTCCACTCAACACCTCGTTCAGATGGCAAATACAAAATAATAAATGTACAGTAAAGCACATTGGTTGAAGTATGTTTGCATAAATAAAAATAAATTCACCCTCTAGAAGATTCTCACAAAATCAAGATCTTGTTTATATGTGCAAACTTTTTTTTTATAGTAGCAGAGTTTGTTTCCCTAACATAACATAAAATATAGAGCAGCATGAACTCCACTCCAAACCCCCATTGGGATTTGAGGCATCTACCCATTGTGTTAGCCTTAATTTAAACACTTGCATTACATTGAAGCGTTGGTCTTTAGTGCAGCCATTAATGCAGCCTCAGAAAATGACACACCAATACGATTGTCGTGGGTGTATATATTTGACTACAAGCTAAAAATGTTTTTGAACAATTTATTAGCACACAAATTTTACTTCATGAAATCTGTGACGTCATATTTGGCATTTAAGCCATGATCTGTTGCACCTCTTTTCAAAAGTGAGTCAGATGTATGGAGAGAATCTAGTAGTTGTCCTAATTAAAACTCTTTCAGAATCAGATTATAAATAAAACTGAAAAAATATAGGTCAGGTTATTTTCTCTGCGACTCGGCACTAACTGTCCCACGAGCCAGTACCACTCCGTGGCCTAGAGGTTGGGGACAACTGCCATAAAGCTTTGACTATCAATTATAGGTGCCTCCACCTCTGTTTTACACCAACATCACCAATCACAATGATTCACACTTGCTCAGATTTTTTGCCGTGGTCTATTTTTTCTCTGCTGCTTTGTCTTCCTTTACGCTTACAATCTTTGCGCCCTGTAAAATCCTTGGAGCTTTCTCACTCCAGTGAAGCGCACCAGAGTCCATTTACAAGTGAACTTTTGCTCTAGCAGATTTGGCTTCACTTGTTTGAACTTATCAGTGTGAGAGCCCCTTAAATGCCCTGAACAGACAGAGCTCTGCTCCTGTTCCGCATCTGAGACAGAACGTTTCATGCTTTTAGGAGAGTTGATCCAACCTTCAGTCTGCAAGTTTGCATCAAAACCATATGCAAATTATATTATTTTTTACTGAGTCTAACTTATGAACATGTGATCTAGTATTGACCTATGTGAAAGGAATCATTTTTTATATATTTTTACAAAATCTAAAATAGTAGTCATCTAAAAAAATAGGAAACTTAATCAATGTGACAAAAACCTTTTGAAGTTGGATACTCCAAGTGTGTTTGAAGAGCAAGCTCTGGGATTTGGAAGGAGTTAAACAAATGGGGCAGTAACTCAGTTGGACTCCATGAAAAGCACACCATGTCCCTCAAAAGGACGTCTGGAGGCTTTCCAGATCTACTTCTGTGATTCATTTAGTCCACTTTATGTTAATTCCATTGTAAATTCCTGCTCACATTGATAGAATTTGTCAACAAGAGATAATCACATTTTTTTGAGCGGGTCATTTGGCTTGAATCTAATATTGACCTTTCTGTGAATCGTCGTTGGACTGCATTAGAGCAGAGCACATTTGAAAGATTGTGTTAACATTATCAAGTGAGACAAAATAGAAGACAGCCCTCACTAAGCCTTGTCTGACAGCGTTATCATGGCGGCTCCAAACAGTGGAGGGCACAATGTAAACAGCTTTTTCCCAAATGCAATAAATCCAGAACCATTTCAAGCAGGAGTGGCAGCTCAGTTTGCATTCTAACAATGACTTTTTTCAACATAAACTCACATGTAAAAAGGCTCTCTTACACTCATGCACACTCTCATTGGGTAAAAGCATACACACCAACAGGCTCACACAAAGAATACATAAACGTACATTCACTTTGTGTGACAGTCCAAACAAAGTAGGGATATCTGCTTCTGTTGCTAGGATACCAGTTCTAATGGCTCCTGTGTAAATCAGGGAGACTGGTGCCTCAGACAACTGTGAAAGAATAACAGAAACTATACCAACAAAGTGGAGGTAACTTTAAATGTAAAGCTGGGGGCAACACATTCATTACGTTTGGTTTACATTCAAAGGAAACAGGAAAGACAAGTCTGACACAGAACCATAAACATTTGTTCCTTAGAGATGGAGGACAAAGTTTTGTTGTTACGCAAACAGAACCAGTTTAGGGAATAATTTTTTTTCTTACCTTAATAGCAAAAGTGTGTGAGCCAAAAGTACAAAGAAAACTACCAAAAACCAATGTATACAGAGATTTATTTTCTATTTTTGACAGTATTCTGGACTGTTAAGGGGAAAACGACTTCTGAAACAATTCTAGAATACTTGATATTAAAATATAAATCAGTTCCTTGTGGTTCTTTTTGAATAAAGTCTCACTCTGATCATCTTTTGATCTGTTGTAAAAGCATTCCCAGTGGTCTTTTGATTATAATTATGCAGTTTTAGCTAAAATTAAAAAAAAAACTGTTGTTTTCAAAGACATGTTTCTGCAGAGCAGCAGTAGTTCATCAGAAATTTACCTCAGTTGTGGGCAGGACTGTGTCCATCTGTTTAAATGCTCTCCCACTAGCTTACAGCCCCTCACACCCCAAACCTAACTTTAGCGGTGCAACAAAAATACCGAGCAATATTGGAGCTATCGAGCCAGATAACAATTCAGACAAGTAAAACAAAGAAAAACTTGGATCTATTTGTCTTCAAGTAGATGCATTAGAATGGAGCAGAGCAAAGTTGTTGCTTGCCACTGTTTTTCCATGTCACGGCTGCAAGCTTTTTGCAATTGCATGATTTCTTTGCTCCCGTTTCATAATTCCTTTTATTATTCATTCATTTTTTACTTAGAAATACAACTTTGAACTAAATTTTCATTATATTTGTCCATCATTACAAAAAAAGCCACAAGAACATGTTAAAAATACTAAAAACACTATTTTTAACGAAGTGGGTCTTTTAAGAAAAGTGTTATTTCAGATATAAATGATGTGTTAGTGCTGGTAAGAATTTGTCTAACGGTAAAAACTGAGGAACAGCAAAAGGAAACCAGTCCCCATTCCCAAACTCCAGGAATAAGATCCAAGAAAAAGTCAGAAAGGCTGAAAAATTATTTAGGAAATGTGGAACACATTTTAAGGTCCAGGAATCCCCAAAGTAGCAGATTTTTGAGATGATAGTTATCTGCGCCTCCACATTTCTGCATGTCCTCATTCCAGAAAAAACTGTTATCATCCTCTTTCCATTCATAATTAACCTAACTCAGGGTTGTGGGAGGCCCAGGCCGATCCTGGCTGTCATCAGTGGTGCAAGGTGTGCAAAGACAAACAACCATGTGAAATTACCACTCAAACTAAACCTGATATTCCTGCAGTGAGATGCGTAAAAAACCATTAGTACATGTTTTTTTCTTGGTGGCAGACATGCTGTTCCTGATGGCTGTTGCTGATCATAGTCATTTAGGCCGAACTGTGATCAATTTTTCTGATCAAAGTTTAGTCAGTATTTATAGAAAGTGGACAGTTTTCTAAAGGCCCTTTCCCTCATATAACACTGTCAAGGACAAAAAAGAACATTGTTACACCACTTTTTAACAGTTTATACTCATGTGTATTAAACAAGCCTAATAAAGATGAAATATTTGGATTCATTTGTCAAAGTTTTGTATTTAAAACTGTATATTTAAGCTGTTATTTAAAATCTAAGAGTTTATGTCAACATGGAAGTGAAGCTTTGGTGCAATTTCAGTAAGGAAGACCTACCTTATTACACAGGGTTGCTGATTACTGCAACACTTTACTGTGAGCTAACATAGAAAGTGCCCACTTTCTCCACAGACAATTACAATCAAGTTCCTCCCTGTGATATGCGGTATTGAACGCGCATTTAGCTCATTCTTGAACGCATGTTTAGCGCTTTCTTGAATGTGCTTATAGTCTACGGTTTACACCAAATGAGTAGGGACTGGATTCTTCTTTTTCTTTTTCTACTGTTTACTAGCGCATGTCAGCACATGGTGTTAAATTTCGAAATGGTGCAGATCTCACAGATCCCGCTCCAGGCTTTTTCTTTCACAGCTCTATTCCAATACATGAAAGACTTGGTGTCCTATGATTCCGGCTGAGCACAAACTGCAATTGTTAATTTCGCCTCCATGATCAGTTTTTCAAACGTAAATAAAAGGGAACGCCATCCATTCGTGAGTACCAAATCCGAGTCCGTGAATGGTAAAAGTTTAACCTGGTTTAACTTTTAACACACATTCATTGTCCGCGGGTTTTGTACATTGAGCCCGAAAACAGTCATCAAAACTTGCATATCGACGCAAGACCAAAATGTGCATTTATATAGACTGTTTACTCGTTTGAACGCCCATTGCAGAAGCTGATATGATGGTAGTTATAGATGTTTGTTTATCCGCAAACCAAAAATTTTCGTCGGCCCTGAGTTTAAGGCCTTTGAGTTTAAGTACTGAATCTCAGATCCTAAAGGAGATTTGGACATTTCTTTGTATTTTAAAGCCTTTTTTTTATATAGTTAAAATTGGATCCTGACCATTTTTTGATGTCAGGAAACTCACTCACAGCATGGCTTAGCATGACTATGAAGCTGTTTCTTTCTTTACACCCTTTTGTTTGACCTCGTTTTAGTTTTGCACATTTCTTCCGGGATGATCTTCAGTTATCATGTAAATATGCTTTCTCTACTTTCCCTTACTCTGTTGCGATGGCGTCAATGCTGTAAGCAGCACATTTGACATGCAGCCAAGAGCAGCTGCAACAGCAAAAACCCCCAATGTGGTCGCTGAGGTGAGCTGCTTCGTTTGACAGACAAAAGACATGTAAAAGAGCAAAGATGGAAGGTGGTTTCACTTTGACAGCAGCTTATTTTCCTATGCAAACACAGAAAAACGATCTGCTTTCTACATCCTGCACTTGAACCAGCTGCACTTATCAACCCCCCCGGTCCATTATCTCTCTGCTTGACAATCAGGGTGTTAATGAGTTAAATTTTCTCAAGGTTTTGGAAAGTCTCAACTGAGGATTTGAACCAATGCTCTCACTGTCTTGGGACAGACACTCTGATGTGAGGCCGTTGCCTTGTTTTTGGTTTGATTTTTCAAACACCTTCAAGCTGTTCATCCT
Source organism: Oryzias latipes (assembly GCF_053564925.1). Taxonomy (NCBI): domain Eukaryota; kingdom Metazoa; phylum Chordata; class Actinopteri; order Beloniformes; family Adrianichthyidae; genus Oryzias; species Oryzias latipes. Next base: position 9,816,963 of record NC_136246.1, read on the forward strand.
GTAGTTTCAAATATTTGCTGAGAATAATTCATTTCTTTGCTCAGGTTATTGCAACACAGGGCAGGAATAAAATTCCTGATGAAGAGCGTTTTAAACAGACGGTAAACTAGTTTGTTCCTGTCTGCTGTTTCCTGTTGTGGCTCTAACACTTTTCAGACACAAAGCTTAAGCTGAGGTAATACACACTTAAACAGACTAAGTGTGCAGATGTCAAAGGTAAGTGAAGGTCAATAACTAGGCAAAAATATTATTTAATAGACCATTAGACTATTAGTTAAACAAAAAAGCAGGTATACTATGTTGGTAATCCCTTTAAGGGGAAATTAGCCTTAACCTTTTAACATTGGATCTTTAGCTCCTGTGTTTACATTCTTTCGACTGTCATAACTCTTCAACAATTTACGCAATCAGCGTGATTCCTGCAGATTCTGAAGCTGAGAAAAGCAGCTTTATACTGATATGCAACAATTTATAGTCGTTATAGCTATGAACTGGTACTAAATCTGGGTAAAGTATTTATCATTTGGTGTAGCCTCCTTTTAAGCAATGCAATTAAAATAATTTCCTGGAAAAACAAACCTCTTGGACTTGAGCCTCTTTTGAACTAACCGATTCAATTGTTACTGATGTAAAGTGTTGCATAATGGCTTCAGCATCCATTGGAATTATGTTACTTTCGTAAATGGTTGAAGAGTGAAAAGTAGTTTAAAAAGCGTGTGTTACTCTGTTTGTGTAAGCATTCCCAACACTTCCCATCATCCCTTTGTTTACAATCTCCCACTAGCTCACAGCCCCTAAAACTCTCAACCTACCATTAGTAATGCAGCAAAAAATGGTGAGCAATATTGGACAAATTCAGCCGTGAAGTTTTGATCCAGATTCCAGCTCAGACAAGGAAAACAAAGACGTTTATTGAACTATTTGTCTACAGGTGAATGCATCAGAATAGAGCAGAGCAGGGAGCTAGTGGCCTGCCGATTGTAGTTTGTACGTAATAACTACTAGCTTTTTCAAACAGATTTGTGTCATCTGCTTCTTCTTTACAATTGTTTGAATAAAAAATGACTCCAGAATGCCTCGCAGTCTTAGTTTTATGTCCTCCAACAGAAAAATGCCCCAAGAAATAGTTAAAGTTCCACCTCCTCTGGGCTCCATCCCACTGTTTTTATTGACCGTTCTATTTAAACATTTGCACAACAAACACCTGATCTGCTTGAGATGAATAAAGCATAAACATCACTAGTTTGTGGTAATACTCCAGTAATTTGCTAAACGCCTGATAAGTTTAATTCATTGCATATTTGTTCCCAATATCAGTCAGTTAAAAATAACATATAATTGACCTTAGGAACAGTTATTTCAGCATGCGTGTTTGCGGTTTTAATGACATCTCACTTGACATTAAAAGACCTGATTTTCTTCTTGATTTAAGTTTTAGCTGGAACACACAGTTAGAGATCTCTCAGAGGTGATATGAGCAGGCTATAATTACACCAAGGAAATGTTTTCACACAGGAAACCTGACATTTCAGACAAATTAGAAAACGGAACCCTATTGAGGAGACGCAGCTGAGATTCAAATACAGAGTCACAAATATTGGGAAACACACTAATAACCTTATCAAATGCATATGTGTGGATACTGTAACTCTTGTCTTCCATCGAAGGACTGGTGCGAGGAATTATGGCCTTGATTTAGTGTCATCTCTCTGCACTCCTCTGTATGAAGACTCATCACAGTGGACCCCAGAGTTCTGCCCTCTCCAGCCACAAAGTTTACTCACTGATTTGATCCATTTAATGATGAACTATTAAAGCCTTTATATTGGGCAGTTTAACTCTGCAGAAACTCATCTATTGCCAGTTTTTAGCTGTCCATAAAGAAATAAAAGCTTTTATTTTGTTTTTACTTTAAAGACTTCTTGCAATGAAAATGGTGCTTTGAGTGTTTTTAACATATTCATTTTTCTCATGATGGAGGAAACATCTATATATACATAGAGAGAGACAGAAAATTAAGCTCAAAATTACTTTTCTGATTATTTCTTTATTCAAATTGTTCTAAATCAGGAGCAGACGAAAAAAATGATGTTTGAAGAAGAATCCATTTGCGAAATAGAAAATACGCAGGGTGGGCCAGCAGGAGAGTGTGTAAACAAAGAGCTCTCGGCAACTGGGGGGGGAAGGGTGTGTCTGGAGGGTTGCTCCACACCAACAGTCTCTCCCACAAATCAGAGATGACTTTCTAATGAACTTCTGGCACTCTGCAGAAACTATGTCCCAGGACAGCAACGGCTAAAAATGGCTTAATCATAATTAAATGACCACTGGGAACACTTGTATAGATCGAAAGATAATGGAACTTTAATCTTTTTGAAAGGTCTGGATGGCCCAAACACTGGTGACAAAAGGTTTCTTACTTAAATGACTCAATTTAAAAAAAATAGAGAACCTAAATGAAAACCAAAACTATACAAAAGACAAATGAAAATATGTAAAACTTTTTAAAAAGAACAGTGACAAAAAGGTGACCCTGAGCAGATAGAGATGAAGAGAGGAATCTCGATGATCCCCTCAAAATGGGGCAAACATGGGGGGGTCCTACAGGCTTTCCTGACTACCCTCCTCAGACCAGATATGATGAGGGACTCGTCTGATCAGACTGACAAGAGGAGCTTCACACTCAGTGAAACTGACAGGCAGGTTTTGAGCTTCAGGGCAACCTGGTTGTAGATGTCCTTCATTGGGACGGGTGCACAGACATGGTCAAATCTGTCGCTGCAGAGGAATTCCACTGCCAGGTCCTTGAAGGTCCGATCTGTCAATCACAGAAGGGATGATGGGCTTAGAAATGCGCTTTATCAGAATTAAGGAACGCTCTGGAAGCCTGAACCGTCCAACGCGAGGTGTGTTAATTTCTGATAATGCACAAAGGTCATTAACCCGTTTATACTATGGTCACTTACAAAAGAAATGAATATTCAACCAGCTTTTAGTACTTTCAGTCTTGTTATTTTTTCGGCTTGGATCCCTTTTTTCACAAAGGCGGACTAATTGTTGCGTGGTACAGCGGAGCGAGTTGTCGCCGCGCTGCTCTGACCTCTGATCTCAACTACAGCGGCAAAGGAAGGAGATATATGCTGATCACCATGATGGGTTAAATAAAGCATCAGAGGGAAAGTTCACACCTTACCGCTTGTTTTTGTCCAGATGATGAAGTTAAAGTTTGTTTTTAAAGTAGCCAGTGCAGTGATATAGAACATTTACGCTATGTGACCGGAACTTCTTTTTTAGCCGTGCATTATCACGGTGGATTAACACTTTTGAATCCATACCCAACAGCCAATCAGAACCGAGTATTTAAACGGCCCATGGTATTAAAAAATGTTTAGACATCTCTCATTCATATAACTGGACACGTGGTGGACAGGAACTGAAATTATCTACGAAATTCAAATTTGATTTGAAAAAATGTGAAAAACGACAAAGGGTTTGAAATACAAAACCGATTAAAAAGACACAGGAGAAACAAAGATGACCCAACTTAAAGCTACTCTAAGAAAAGCAAACCCATTTCTTTCAAGCCAGATAAGTTTACCTGCAATAAAAAGCAATGTTGAGAGAACTTTACCTTCGGTTCTAAAATAATTCATATTTATTTTAATTTTAAAAGGAAAGCTAAGAGCTGAAATAATAATTTGTTTTTGTTCAATGTAATGACAACAGCTTTTAGTTCAATTAAAGTAAAAATGCAGCCTTCAGGGCATCAACTTTCTGTCAAAACTTAACTTGAAAGCACGTTGTTGGTGTAAGAAGATGCTCGCTGAAAGCTGTTTCATACATGAAAGCAACTGGACAATCCTTTAACACCCCCCACCCCCCTCCCACCTTGTTCTGTGTTGCACCCTGAGCATTTCCACGAAGCTTTACACACTCACTCTTATTTTTGGTACAAATTACACAGCTGTCAGCTGAACCTCCCACCTTGGCAGCTACCACCAAATGAGCTTCTGAACTCCAAGCACCAACAATAAAACAAGCAATTAACAGCCTGCAACTCAAGCCATTTATGCAGAGCAGTGTGAAACAGCTTGATCCCATTTTTCTGAGGTGTGAGAGTTGCCATAAAACGAAAAATTGAGGACACAATCTTCTTTGTGCTAATGTTTGATTTATGCCATATGTGAAGATTATTTGATGCATACAGCTTTTTAAAAGAAATGCTGTGATTTTGACCACATTTTGATGAATCGATGGAGATCCGTGGTGGAAATTCAATTGGAAAAAAAAAGAAATTCCTGAAAACAAACTTAAAAGAACAAACAATTTTTGTGTTAATGTTAAGAAGTAATCTTATAGTGTCATGTTACCTTCACACCGCTCTTGACAACACATGTTCAAGCAGCCACCTCCAATGAAAAGTCTACGTAAACAAACGTTTATGTAGACTTCTCTCTGGCATCCACATGTAGCGTTTTTGGGCTCTGCGGATAAAACGCATTGCAAGTTCAACTTTGACCAATAAGGGACTCTGATTTGTTTGTAATGGATGGCGTCCTCTTTGGTATCGGAATAAAGCTGTGGAAGGAAAAGCATTTCTGAGATTTTCAGCGCTTCAACATTTTGCTCCAAGCCTCGTCCAACTGTAGGTGGGCAGACATGCGCTAATAAACAGTAGAAAAAGAAGAAGAAGCCCCTCCCTGCTTGTCCAGTGTGAACACCATAGGCTAAACGCAAGAATGCGTTCTTGAACACACGTCAAATGTCTGGTGTGTCCGTAGCTGGACAGGTTAGAGTGATTCTGTGCCATCAAGAGGAAGATTAAAGGGATTTTGAGAAAAACTGTAAAGATCAACATCGTGGAATTCTGCCTGAAAGATATTTTTTTACTGGACTTATTCAGTTCAGGTGTTCAAAGTTGCTGTAAAAATGCAAAATACATGCAAGAACACCTTTTAAATATTTTATGTGTCAATATAAAGCCGGAAGACATTTTAAGTTTAAAATGTTCAGTTACTGAATTGTCATTGTCACATGTATAACACAATTTAAAAATTGGATTTTGTCTGATGTTAATTTTTTTGCCAAAAATTCTTGCAATTATATTTCATTTATGCTAAGTAAAGTGGTTATAACGGAGATAAATCATAGGGGGGCATTGCTTTTTGTTTTAACATTGAGTGATAAAAGGTAGAATTTTTAAAGAAAGAAAAAACAATCTTAATAAGAAAACTATAATCAAAACTGAATTTTAGGGGGAAAAATGCAAGTTTGATTTTTCTTTTAAAGTTACCATATTTATGTTAAAAACACACCCTGGTATAATTATTTCTATTTCCAAAAATATGCTGTCTTTTTATAGGCTAGAATTTTTGTAAGGTTGTGTTGCTTTATCTCATTACACTCAAAGTTGCTGTTTTTTTTCCCAGAGAATCTGTAAAATTCCAGAAGCTTCTTGTTTTGCAATTCTGTGGAATAAAGCTGGACGTCAGCAGTTTGTGTTGTGACAATCCACAGGTCTTCCAACCCGGCAGGAACTGTCCAATCACCAGCATCATCAAACAAAGACAAATACGGTGGTGATGATGTTGATATATGCAACAACAAAATGTCATTCAATTTCTTTTAAAGGTTTAAAACCATTCATTGTCATTGTATTCATTGACTATTTTGGTTGTATGTCTCTCTGTTGTTCATGTGTCGTAGAACTAACCTAAGTCCCTCGGGAGCTGATTTTTTAGGTTATTGACCACTCTGAACGTCAGTGAATAAAATTTTAAATGAAATGTGAAATTTGATCTAGCTGCTACCTACCAATGTGATCTTTGTTCTCGGATTGACAGTTTAACATTTCATCCATGAAAATAACAAAACAAAAAAACTGCTGATTCATTCTTCACTCTTGGTCTTATATAATTATTCCTCAGTCTCTTTTTTTATATTCTTCTTTTTCTGGTTCTCAGAAACTATGACTTACAGAAGACCACATGATATTAATCTTCCTTTGTTTTACTCAGCAAGCATTTTAATATGAAAACCCAACTTTTAGTAAATCCATGTTTTCTAACCATGTTGTTTCTGCCCCATTTTTCCACCAAACTGGGCATGATTCCTTTATTCTTTTTAGACTAAGCTTTAATCCTTGGATATCTTCATGAGTTGAGTGTAAAAGTTCTTGCTTTTCCTTCATTCATTCAGTTCACCTTGGTAAAAAAGGGAATATATTTTAAGGTGAGACGACAAAAGTAATTTGCTTTGGTTCAATGTCTCATGATGTAATGTAAAACATAAGAAGCTTTCAGTTTGTGTTTTCCTTTAAAGAATTTGAGATGCCATGTCAGGGTCGACCATGCTACTGTCTTTGCTTTCTGCTGTTTTACTTTCATTTTTAAGCAACTGTCAACGTGGTTAAAGTATAACGTGGTATAACATAACATGTCTCTTTGTGAATTTGGGAGTTATGAGAACATAAGTCATTTTTTTATAGCTGGAAAGAAATTCCGGCGTCAAGAGTTTCAAGTTATACCGTAGGGACTGTGATGCTTACACAGCTGCACGACATCCAGATCCGATCCAACCCAAGTGGTTTAATTAAATGGATTTGGAAAGGAAAGACATAAGGTTAATAATCTTTATGGACAGAGTTTCTAGGTGCAGTCAGGTGCCGGAGGGGGTCTGGTTTGGGAACCATAGGATTTTTCCCTTGCTCTTTGCAGATGATGTTGTCCTGTTGTCTTCCTTAAGCCGGGACCTCCAGCATGCATTATGGCGGTCTGCAGCAGAGTGTGAAACGGCTGGGATGAGGGTCAGCATCGTTAAAGCTGAGGCCATGGTTCTTGACTGGAGAAAGTTAGTTTGCCCTCTCTGGGTGGGTGGAGTGCTCCTGCCCTAGGTGGAAGGATTTAACACTAACTCCCTTGAAAAAGAGATTCTTAATCTCAATGGGACAATTCCTGGGTAAATAAAGGTTAAATAAATAAATATCTTAGGGTCTTGTTCACGAGTGAGCGAAGATCTGAGTGGTGAGATGGACAGGCGGGTTGGTGCAGCGTCCGCTGTTATGTAGTCGCTGTACCGGTTCAATGTGGTGAAGAGAGAGCTGAGCCAGAGAGCAAAGCTCTCAATTTACCGGTTGGTCTTTGTTCCAAAATCCCCTATGGTCATGTCCGAAAGAATGAGGTCCCGGATACAAGCAGCCAAAATGAATTTCCACGGTAAAAATGTAAAATGCACATTTGTAGGTTATCTAAAACATTTTCACAAACCAAATAGCTTTTTTAACCATTCTATTTAAAACTCTAATTTATGAAAAAACGGGTTGGTCTGATTTGTGGTAAACTGGCTGTGAGGAGAGGAAGAAGTGGAGGTTTTGTTCAGTGCATATGAAGTTTTTTCCACTAATCCCCTGAGTCACAGTCTTTTCATGAGGGGAAAATAAATATCGTTGTCTGAGCCTGATCACACAGTGCTGCATCCCAGCGTGATCAAATCCCCCTCCGACCAGCTTTTTCATTGTCAGAGACAAGAGCCTCCTTTGGGTGGAGAAGGGAGGGCTACAGCTGATGGTGGCGGTGCAAAGAGGACACAAGCCGGAAGAGGAGGGAAGAAAGTTGGAAGCTGGGCTAATCCCACACTGTCATTATCTTCACTTCTTAGACACAGTCCGGCAGCATGCTGGTAATGAATGCCATTTCCACGGATTTACACCTGGCCGAGGCGCCTTTTCTGCAATGATTACAGATGCAGAGCCTCCTTGGACACTTAGTGTTAGCTGGAAGGTTGTAGAAAGCAGTTCTGTGTCGCCCTGCATATCTGCAACCTGCAGAAAATGCATCATCTATAACTCAAAACAATGTTTACAGTCAGAGCAGCTCTACTCTGCGAAGAAAAGGAGCACGCAAGGACGCTCGTTTCACAGTCTGTTTGTCTAATTGATTATGATTTTCCCCAGGAGATTGAACATTAATGGAGATATTGTGTTATCTGATAAATAAAGCAAACATCTGCGGCGACACTTTGGCAAACAGGCTCTTTTCTGCCTCCTCTGTTCTCTCCCAAATGCTTCAAAGCTGTCCTTCACGTTAAGTTTAAAGATGCTGACAGGTGGAGGGACAGAGAAAAGCTCCCGTAATCTTTTTTAATACTTGTCAAACATGAAACAAACCTCTATTTAAAATAAATTATTTAAGCCGACTGACCCAAAAAAGTCTCTTCGCCGACAGTGCGCTGAACAGTGCACATAAAAGGCGGTGTGCCCTGCAGCCGCCTGCATGTGTTCTCACACAGGCCCAAACGCACCATTACGAAACTCTCCTGTTTCCCATGTACCTTTGCTGATATCCCACAACTGAATACCAACCAACAAGCCCAAGCTTGTGATGGCGTCCCATTCCCATGTGTCCTCTTCTTGCTTCATCTTCCAAAAGCTGTGGACTTACTGTGATGCACAATGACAACATTAAATCTAAATCCCTGACGTCACTCATTTGAATTCCTTCCTCATTCTTTGACACTTTTCAAGCTAAGACCAGATCACATTTGGATGCTTTTCAGAAAAATGATGCAATTATGCACATTTCTTAACCACAGAGTCCTCTGAAATCTGTCTTCCTGCTCTTCTCCACCCAAGCGGGGCTGTTTTCACTCAGTAATGGAGCTCCCTGCAGACACTTCCCATGCAGCCACCCTGTGAGCACATGAATCATTAGGTTGTCCCGGGACAAGTTTCCAGAAGACTGCGTTCAAAGAGTACACTACGAATGTGTGTTTAATGCAAAAGGTTGCCAAACTAAGTTTTAATCACTACGTACCACAAACGGTTGTGACATCTCTCGTACTTTGATTCCACCCACAAAACGGATGTCAAAGATGAATGTTTGTAAACCTCACATGACTGGTAGCTGTGCGGAAACCCAACCATAATCAGTTAGATGTAAACCACCACGCTAAATTCCCAGTTTTGACACAAACTAGTTTGTACAACCTGCTGCATTTCTTCAAATGACCACCGGAGGCAGGTGTCAACTGACCCCCACATCAAAAAGTCATTGTTTGCACCAAAGATTAGCAAATGGACTGTCAGGCTTGAAGTGAATTTTCAACTTCTGTTTGTGACAACACTGGAGGATATATATAGATATTTTCTTTTCTTTTAATCAGATTTCATCAGAGTTCAAACTTGTGCATATTTAGGGGTGGTTTTTATTTTAATTGGCAGTGGTCTTGGATCTAAAAGGGCCTTTAATTTTTCACATCCCATAATTATCTTTTTTTTCAGAATATTGTTGCTAAACTGTAGTCAACATAGTAGTCAACATACTAGCCTCATGTCAAGCTTCTGTTTTAGTGTGCACAATTCAATAGATGACATCGGAGGAGATCTGTTCAGCTACATGTCCATAGGTAAAAAAACGAACAGTAGTGAAGCATACATAGGGGTGCAACCAATGCAAGCATTTCTTTTAGTCTGACTGCAGGGATTAGGGGAAAAAAGACACTAAGCTTCTGTCTGTCTGTCTGGCAGAATCACACAATGTGGTATTATTAAAAGGAACTGAGCATTATTCCAGAAGTTACATTTCCTGAAAAAATAAAAAATATAACCCACGATGAGGAAGAATAAGATGGCTTAAAAACATAGAATTTACAAAAGTCAGCATGACAGGTGAGGTTTAGTTTTGTTTGTTTTGGTTTTTATTCATTTATTATTTTGGCGCATATTTAAATAAAAAAAATTAAAAAAAAACTTTTTTTAAGAACATAAAGCAGAAACCTTTAGCAGTTCATGGGTTGCTGACAAGAGTTTATTTTTTTTACTTAAATGTGAGCTATAACAGAAATGCACATCTTTGTTAATTGACCACAAAAATGTAAAAATCTATAACTTACTCAACCTTATGCAGTTTTATCAATTCGTCTTGCAGTGATTGTGTAGATTGAGCAGATAATGCTGATGTTCTGCACATACAAGGATCCTTCCTCCATCCTTCCTATTCCAGAATCCAAAAGAGGAATTACTATACGGGATTATTTACAGGATCGGACATCTCCATTACCCATGAATGCTGTAGGTAAGCACAGGTGATCAGAGCAGAATGCCTGCAGCCAAGCAGGTTTTCACCCCAAGTTCCAAGGAAAAGCAGATAAAGACAGAAAAGCAAAGAGAAAAAGTTTTCTTTTATGACGTTTAATTGAAAATGATTGGATTTGTTTTCTTTCCTTCAGTTTTTGAAGAAATCCCATTAGAGTCATAGCGTCATCTTTAATTTTCATGAGGAGAAAGCATCCTAGCAGATTAAAAAGTGGCTCAAACAATAACAACACAAAAACTAACAACAAAAATAGATGCAAACTTTGTATCAGATCCATTTGTTGTGAGCTTTCACTGTAGTGGACGTTAAAATGTACTTTAAGGAACAGGCCAATGTGACTATGAATACTAAAAGATGAATCACATGTGTTGTATTTAGATGAAGGAATGCCTTCAATTGTCAGCTCTTTAAACAGCTCAGAGCATAAAAGTTAGTTTCCTTTTTGAAAAATGTCTTTTTTTCTCCTGCATTCTACCGCTAAAAGATTCCTATATGAGAGACTGTCCTTGGTCATGCGCTGATATTCCAGACACGCAGGCTGGTGCAACTCGTGGTAATGCGTTTTATGGATTGTTGCAGGGCTCTGCATTAACATTAGGTGATAACTTATTTGAGGCGTGTTAACAGAAGAGCTTTGCAGTGTTATAACCCTGCAGATTTTAAAGCAGGCATCAGCTTACTGTCTGGATTCTGCATATCCAACCAACACAGCAGTTTTTGTTCTGTTAGTTCCCCTCGGTGCTTACTGTGGTTCATTTTCAGATCTTTGCAGGTTCCTCTTTTTTTTTGTTGCCAACATTTAATAAGTTTTCTAAGTCTTTTTGTTGAGTAAATTAGACTTTTCTGTAAACTTGCTCTAGTGTACTGGATGCAGTTCCTCCATCAAGCACAACGGACAGTCATATAGGTTAAAGGGTTGAACACTTTAACATATATGACTGCTGTTTCTGCCATGAAGGTGATTTCTTTCTACTGTTGCGTTGTTGTGATGTTCCTTTTCTTTGAATATATATATCCATTCTTTGTCATATAGGGCTTTAAGTTGGGATAGAAGCAGCAAACCTGACAGTCTGGATGTAACTCAAGACAGAGAAGATTGACACTCCCAAATTCACCCATTCAGTCCCACTATAGCTGAAATTGTTGAAATCATTTCTTTTAGCTTCAGTAAGCCCTAAAGGTGTTGTTTTGTCCAGAAAATCCAACTTTTAGAATGAGAGTAGTTTGTTCTTGAATGCCAGAATTTTTTTTTTTTACAAAGTAGTGCTGCAGCTGCAGTGAAGCGCATCAGGTCAAGTGTTAACAGTCTAAGAGGACGGAATGCTGGGATTGAAATCATGCGATTTGACTGGTCCAGATGGGGTACAGCTCTGGCTTTTTCGCTCATGCTTGAGGTGTGAAGCAGATCTTTTCCAGCTGTCTAACGCGGCTCTGACTGCCAGTCCACTGTACCTTGAGTTTTTGTTTGCACAACTTCAAGAGCAAAAGCCAGAACCACATGTCTTACTTGTGGCAGTGTTAAATGCAAACTCAGAATGCTCCAAATGTTGCACTTCTTATAATAACAATTGCAGAGTGGTTTAAAAAAAAAGAAAATTATGATTGTCTTTGATGTTTAAAAAAGTCAAAAGGTTACACCAAAATAAATCGATCTGCAGTCTGGTTTCAAAGACCTTTTCAAATGAAAATTGTGGAGGAATTTATTGAAAACCAGCTCTTTCTCTTTGAGCAAAACTTAAATTTGTGCAAATTTAAGGCTGTTCCTTTGATAACCCACTTCTACTCCCCTACTCCCAACTCCCTCACTTCTACATACACACATCTCTAGTGCCTGCAGACGTTCAGTTTGTATGATCACCTCGTCAATTATTGAAACAAATGTATTGGCGTCCAAACACCTCAGGTTTAGAGACTCATCTGATGAAAATGGCATTTTTTATCATGATCTCGGCACTTTTAATATAATAAAGCTTAAAATGGTAAATTCTCAATTATAGCTTTATGTATCTTTTAGACCCCAGGATGTTTTTAAAATACAGACTTTACAAAGGTGTCTGGATTCAGTTAAGAGCTGGATGAATAACAACTTTCTCCAACTCAATGAAGCCAAAACTGAGGTCCTAGTTTGTGCTCCTGACAGTTGTCGCCCCCAGATAATCCATGAGCTCGGTCCACTTGCTTCTTTTATCAAGTCCTCTGTCAGGAACCTAGGTGTAACATAAACAGGTGACCCCCATTGTGACACACATCTGTGTGGGTTGGCCTATGATTCACAACTTGTCTGATAAAAGTATGAAAATGCACATTTGAAAGCAACAGCCAATTAGTGGGGATTGCTTTTGTTATCATTCTTTTTTCTTTCATGAACAAAGGAAATGATTAATTCCGTCCTTCACAATGGGAATATTCTTTTCCAGAATCCAAACCAAACAACATTAGGATGGGAGGCCTCAGGGTGCAACCATGCAAGCTGTACTGGAAAGTGAGAGGCAGGAACAGGTTTTTAAAAAATCTGACATGCAAAATGTTACTCTTACAGAGCCTGCAGCAGTGCTAATGCGTTCTCTGTACAACAAAGGCTAATCATTTTCAAAGGAATGTGCCTTTCTGTCTGTAAGATATTTACAGCCTATGGACACAACTGATAAGGTAGTCCGGCCCAGTCAGTCTTTGGGTTGGAAACTGCCAAAGTCAGGTGTGACCACCAGGTGCTCCAAGTCCCTGCGGTCACTTTCCTGTCCCAAGCCCAGATTACTGCAGAGGGTTGGGAAAAAGGGCGTCCGCTGTGAAACTATAGCCAATCACACCTTCCAAAGGCAGCGCGATTCGCCATGGAATTCCCTTAGGGGCGAAGCTGGTAGGAAAACAAACACCAACTACAACACCATGCAAGAATCCTCCCAAAAAGTAAATATTTAATGTACTACTCTGTACCAATTAAAATGCCATATCTCAATATGTAACTGTAATGGCACTTTTTTTTGTGTTTTTGGTGTTTTTAACATGTTTTTGATAAATTTTTCTGATGCTGGAGGACACATATAAAGAAAATTCATCTCCAAATTGCATCCACCCATTTTCTTAATTGACTTTATCCCTCTCGGGGACATGGTGTGCCTGGGGGCTGTCATAGCTACTGTTGGGTGAGGGTGGGGTGCACCCTATAGGTTGCAAATGTGTGTTTATAGGGCACCCTATGAATCCCACTCACACCTAGGACACTAAGTAATCAATTCACTTTGAAGCATGTTTTTGGACTGTGTGAGGAAGCTGGAGTGCCCAGAGAAAACCCACACATGTACAAATAGAACATGCAAACAAATTCAATTGAGAAAGGTCCCTGCAAGGATTTGAACTTGAGCCTTCTCACTGTGAGGTGAGAGCGCTAACCACTGTTGCACCGTGCACCCCTTCAAATATCTGAGTATTTCTTTATTCAAATATTGTAAATCGGGAGAAGACAAAAAAAGATAATTTGAAAAAACTAGTTGTGATGCTTAAACTATGATGGATGGGCTCCATTCTGATGCATCCACTTGCAGACCAATAGATCCATGTACGTCTTAGTTTTCCTCAATTGAGCTGGAATCTGGATCAAAACTGTACGACTGGATAGCTCCAATATTGCTCACTATTTTTGTTGCACTGCTAGTGTTAGGTTGGGGGTGTGAGAAGCTGTAAGTAAACATGAGAGCGTGTAAACAGATGGATGATGGGATGTGGGGTGGGGTTGCTCCGCACCAACAGTCCCGCCCACAACTCAGAGGTGAATTTTTAATGAACTACTGCCACTCTGCTAAAACAATGTGCGAGAAAACAACAAAACTTTTTGGTTTTTATCTAAAAACAGCATAAATATAATCAGAAGACCACTGGGAACATAAATCAAAAAATGAAGGAAGTGGGAATTCAAAACCCTGCTGCACAAATTCACACACAAATTTTGCATTAGTGTCCTATTCAGGCTGCTCTGTTCTAATGTTACTGATTCTGACTTGTTTCATTTATTATTATCAAAGTTTCTGTGTCAGACAAAGTGAAGGACATAATACTAATTGTTTTTTTATTGTTTATGTTTACACTATTGTTGTTGTTTCTCTTTCAGCTTTTCCCATCAGGGGTCGCTACAGTGAACGAGTCGCATGGTAAACTTGGCAATGTTTTACACCGGATGCCCTTCCTGATGCAACCCTTTCAAAGCAACCGGGCTTGGGACCAGCACAGAAGTAGAGAAGGGAACCCTGGTTTCACGGACGGAAGGCGCCGCAAACCAGCACGAGCTAAACCAGCTCCTGTTTATGTTTACACTATAATGAACTTTATATTGTAAGTCACAAAAACAATCAATCAAATGCGCTGTTTTTCATTTCCTCCACACCTTTAAATTAAGAAATGATGGGTTTTGACATTTGACAACCTTTTAATCATCGCAGTTTCTTAAGACTCCAGCTAATATTTATCTAACCCTCGACACACGTAGTCACAGGTCCCCTGTTAAACGGAATTAACTTTTGTGGTAATATACTCTAAAATGTGATGTTCATGAGACATGAGGACGCCAGGTCTAAGAAGGTTTAGAACAATCTGCTTTATTTGACCTTTTTAGGTCTAACAATATTCCCAATCACAACCCTTCACAATATAAACTGCAGATTCCAAACAGCCATTTTTGAAGCAAAAAGTCCAAACGTGTCAAGGGTCTGCCGGCTTTTGAACCTGTCTAGTGCAGGCCTCCAAATTTTCCACAAAAAAAGCAAAATAAATAAACTGAAACGCCTGAAATTTGGGATGCTGTTTTAACAGCTCATACAGGGATTTTACCCCAAAAAAACAATTCAACGAATCTTGTGGATAAAACTTTCATTGTTCTTATTAGTACCAAAAACTGCTGCACTGTGGTGCAGTGGTTAGCACTTTTGCCTGGCAGTAAGAAGCCCTTCAAGTCCCAGCTGGGATCTTTCTTTGTGGAGTTTGCATGTTCTCTTCGTGCAGGCAGGGGTTTTCTCCGGGCACTCTGGCTTTCTCCAAAACAGTATCTCCAAAAAATACTGCATAGGTGAATTGATTACTCTAAATGGTCCCTAGGTGTGAATGTGAGTGTGCATGCGTGTGTGATTGTGGCCCTGTGACGGACTGGCAGCCTGTCCAAGGTGGTCACTGCCTTTTTCCAACAAAAGTTAGGCACTGGCAGCCCAGCGACCCCGTAAGGGATAAAACGGGTATAGAAAAGGGATGGATGAAGCCAAAAATGTATGTTTGTAATAAAATGATCTTTTTTTGTCCTTGGATGTGGATTTTCTGTCTTTATTTTACTTTGTCCATTTGAGTATATTTTAAGTATGGTGCTGATGTGTATTTTTTCCAGGCTTTTTAAAGCTTCCCAACTCCAAAATAGTGATCTCACAACAGAAGTTCTACTGTTTGGCGGCACAAAGGAACATCTCAGTACTTTTCCAGTACAGCTGATATTCGATCCTGCCTGACTGCTGCATGCTGAGCGTAAGGAAACTCACTGAGGTCTGGCTCAGGGTGCTTATGCTCTTTCATGTAGCATTGTCATGTTAATGTGATCGGACGCTGGAGATCTTCAAAGCAGGATTATTTTGTACCGCTCTGCTGAATTTACACTTCTGTGAGAGAGGCAAGAATATGAGGATTACTAAAATACATCAAAAAAAGAAATCAATGCATGTGCATGTGGAGAGGTGGGGGTGGAAGACAGTGTTACTTCAGCACTTAAGCTCTGAAACAGCAAATCACAGGAGTTTGCACTCTTTACAAAGGAAGGATGGTTTATGAAGTGGGTCTGGCCTTTCGCATCCTCTGCTTGTAGCCCTGGAGTATAAAGTTCACCATGAGTTACTTTAATGAGAGCAATAGCCTTCACCTAAAATGAGCCATGCAGCAGAAATTTTTGCAGACAAGGATAAAATCAGAAACATCCATATTCAGCTGCAAAGCTCCGTGTAGCATCAGCATGGAGGGACGTCCAATTAAAAGTGAAATAAATTCTCAGATCTACTTTCTTTACATCCTGTTTACAGTGTTTAACAACACAACGCTGTCATGTTTCTGACTCACTCCTAAACTTTTATGACTGACGGAAGTGTCAAAGGTGACTCAGAGGAACTGTGATCCAGTGTGAGGATCAGAAATGTTGGTGAGAACTATCATCCAAACAAAGCAAATAGGGGGAGCGCAAAGAAAAAAAGTGCGGATGTGTGTCTGGATCCGTGATGCGCAATATTTCTCCTTCTCCATGACCAGATCACCCCCTCCAGCTCCCCCTGACGCCTCTCACACGTGCAAGCAGCGCTGCATCCGTTAATAAATACAAGCCCAGCGACGTGAGTCAGCGGGGGGAGGGGCCCCGCAGGCGCTTCCCACAACAGCTGACACTCAAAAAGCAGGAGGAGCGTCCGGAGCGCGCCACACCGTAGAGGCGCGCCGGGGAAGTTGCGTGCAGGTCGGTGGCAAGTTTTGCAGGCTGCGCACTCGAAAGGACGCGCTGCGCAGCCGGATCGCTGACGGAGAGGAGAGCGCTAGGAGATCCACGCGGGCTCCAGAGGGTTGGAGCTGAAGGAGGTGAGAATGATGGCGCGTGGAATGATGGATCAGAGGAGACGGAAGACGCAGTTAACTACGGCAGAAGAGCAGGAGCATCGCAAACGCGCTTTTCTTTTCTGCGTCCTCTAAGATTTTTAGGCTTTATCATCTAAAAATGTGTTGTTGTTTTTTTCAAAATATACATTTTATTGTTTTCTTTATCCATGATCTAGCCTTTGTAATTGATTATTTTTATTTGAAATATGGTCCCATTTGTAGAAACAAAAATTGGGACTAATTCCTAATTTATGGCAAATTTGAAGCAATATTCGGTTGTTATGGCAACTCTAAATGGATGGTTGGTTTGCATCATTAAACATCAAATGACTTTCTTCCTGTTCTCTTACTACCTACTACATGTCCTCTCATCTCTTGCAGCTGCTGCTGCTGGCAGAGAAGAGCCAGCTCTCTGTGCATTTCGCCCATCTCCTCCGGCAGCTGCTTTTTCAATGTTGGATACAGTTTTGCTGCTCCCGTCAGGCTGAAATCATCCAGGGTCAGGACCTCCCTCATGGCAGCCGTGCTCCTCGGGCTGCTGCTTTTTGCGTTGCAGTCCCCTCCCGTGCCCTCCAGGCCGCTGGCTGTTGTGGGGACGTCTCCGCCTCCCACATTCTTGCCAGCTGACAATGGCACCACCAGTCACCCCAACGGGACCCTTCAGCAGCTCCCTCAGATTATAATCATTGGCGTGAGGAAGGGGGGAACTCGGGCGCTTATCGAGATGCTCAGCCTGCACAGCGGGGTGGCAGCGGCTCAGAACGAGGTGCACTTTTTTGACTGGGAGAGCCACTTTCAGAGGGGCCTGCCGTGGTATCTCAGCCAGATGCCTTACTCCTTCCCCGAGCAGCTGACAGTAGAGAAGACGCCAGCGTACTTCACGTCCAGCAAAGTCCCGAAACGGATCCACAGAATGAACCGTGACATCAAACTGCTGCTCATCCTGAGAGACCCCACCGAACGGGTGCTCTCCGACTACACACAGGTTTTCTACAACCGCCTCCAAAAGCACAAGCATTATCAGCCCATCGAGTCGTTGCTGGTAAAGGATGGCGAGATCAACCTGGGATACAAAGCTCTGAACCGCAGCTTGTACTACCGTCACATGCAGAACTGGCTGCAGTTCTTCCCCCTGGAGAGCATTCACGTGGTTGATGGGGACGAGCTGATCAGAGACCCATTACCGGAGATGAAAAAGGTGGAGCGCTTCTTAAAGCTGGAGCCTCAGATAAACACGTCCAATTTCTACTTCAACAAAACAAAGGGATTCTACTGTTTGAGAGACCACGGACGGGAAAGGTGTTTACATGACTCGAAGGGGAGAGCTCACCCGCATGTGGCTCCTGCGGTGCTGCACAAACTCCACCTGTTTTTCCATGAACCCAACAAGAAATTCTTTGAGCTGGTGGGAAGAACGTTCAACTGGAAGTGAACTTCCAGCCTTCCGTGTTGACTCAATCGGGGAAAAGTCGCCACAGACGGTCCGGTTTCCTCATTGAAGATGAAGAAAAGGACACAAAGCTCTTGTCACATTTATTCATAATATATTTTTGTATTTGTTGGTTAGTTTTAGAAGCGTGATCGAGCCAAACATCACATCACACTTAAGATTTTTTGCAAACATTGTTAAAAACACCCCCTCGCCTGTCACCTAAAAACAAAGCTGAGCTAAAACAAGCACTGAGCAGATTTCTGTTATCAATGCTCTTTTTAACATAAAAACTGAATTTGGAGACATTTACCTGCCGTAATCATTTAGGGTGTTTCCCCGTTGGGAAAAGGCCAAGATAAACGCAGTTTTGTTAGTTTTTTTTTTGTTTTCTCATGACTTCTCTATGAATGTGAAAGTGTAAAAATCAGTTATACAATGGGCGTGTCCTGTAAATATTTTTAAGCGAATAATTAATATCTTAATAAAGATGTATTTTATTTTTTAGCATGTCTTTTTCCCCCCTTTTCCGTTGACGTCATCTTTTATTCATCCTCAGTCTGAGGATTTTCCCATGAACAGACTGCTACAGTGTCCAGAACAGGTTATGCAGAATATCTGATGTGCAGTGTCACTTCCACCGTTGCTAGTTTATCATTTCAGATCTTTACAAAGTTGGGTTTCCCGTTTAGCCACCCGCAGCCGACTTTGACTACAACTGCTGTCTGTGGAGCTGACGTCTGCTGTGCTTCAGCTCAGAGCAGCACTCTTCACACGTTAGGATGACATTCTATTATCATAATTCAAGTGGGATTAGGTCAAATTTGAGCTCAATCGGAAGTTGTTTATGCCCAAGGGTGCAGCGTTCTTACTCAGGTCTCTTGAGAAAGAAGGCATTACTCATGTAAAGCTTATAAAAACATTAGCAGCAGGGGTTGAACGACATTAAGCTCCAAACCTAAAGCATAGCTGTGTTAGAACAAAGGCTTCAGAGGAAGGATGTAACCTCAAATGACCTTTACCCATACCCTAGAATTGTGTTCTGGTTTTTTTGAGTTTCATGAATAGTTATTTCCTGCTTTGGTCACAGTTTGCATGGGTGAGAGCCAGTATATATTAGGTGGAGGCTGATCTCTGCTGATAATACTATCAGGCAGTGAGTTGCGTCACGTGCCGTGCGCAGTCAAAGCGGCTGCGCCCCGGATGCTGCGTGGTTTCAGATATGTTTGAAGGGCTTCAGGTCTGCTGGAAACACATGAGAAGATTCAGCCTCAACCAAGAACCAGACCAGCAGCAATGTCACCGTCACCTTCCTCTGGCTTCAAGAACAACTGATGCAATATCCAGATAGCCCTACTCCCACCCACCCCCTCAACACAGCCTGCAAAGGGACTAATTTAAGAGCAAGATGGGGGGGGGGGCTCCATACAATGTCCAACATCAACTCTGCTGGTGGAAAAACATTTAGCGGTGCACGTTAGGGAATTGTTCTTTATGGTTCCCTTCCTCTTTAGGATCATTTTTCAACATTACATAACAAATCATCCATTGAGCTCATAACAATATATGCAAGGACTTCTGTTCGGTATGCAACAAGACTAAATTGGCGTGCTTTAAGGTCTTTGTAGGTTAAAAAAACAATTTTAGGGAATAAAAAAAAGAAATTATTTTCTGAAAGAGGTAGAGAAAAAGATTCCAGTTCTTGGCTTTGATGTTTTGATGCTGCAAAAGCCTAAAAAAATCATACACAGGCCTTCAGATTTGACATTTGACGCAGTTTTGTAGTAATTTACTACAGTGGCTTTCATGTGACTATGTCCTGAGGGGGTCAGCCAGGTTCAAACGTCCCAGGAAACTGATCAGATTGAATCTGACGAAGGCTGTGGGACACCTGCTGAAGCCTGGCGCTCTTGCGCTCTGCTCCAGAACCTGGGGGGCTCAAACGACCTTTACTAACAAACATGCTCAGACCAGACACACTAGGACCCCCCCCCCCCCCCCCCCCCCACTCCATCACACTCAGCATGCAATTCCCAGCTCGTCTGATGGCAAAAGGTGCAAGAATTTCAATAAGGAGGCTAACGCTGAAACATGAAGGTGTGAGACGGAGGAAGCTTTAAGGTGGAATCCTGAGGAGACAGGATGATAACAACCAGGACAACAGAGGAGGAAATCACCTTTAGCTACAGACAGTTCCCCTTTTTTAATTTTCTATAAAGTTTTATATGTCTTTTGGGGTTTTGAGGAAAAGCGTGACAAGAGTAGGGAGAAATTCTCAAAGCACATTTCATCAGTTCATAATAAAAAAGTGAAATAAAAACAGCTTTTCTACCCAACAATCAGTATTTCAGTATATCTATGGTTCTTCAAGGCATGAAAAGGTGCAAAACTTTTTTTTAAATTAAAATAACTAAAAGTTTATCCACAAACTCAAATATAACTTTTTTTTACAGTTTGAAGTGGTTAGAAAGTCTTTTTTTTATATAATTGAAAGTTCAGATTGGATTTTGTTGGCTTCCAGTTTTATATTGTATTTTCTGTTTATAAAATGTGACTTACATTTGTTTTTAATTTTTGCTTTTTTGTTCACTCTTTCCAGTCTTCTACTTTTTTATTTTATAGTTCTTTTCTTCGTTATTATGGAATTAATTAATTCCAACAAGAGTCCAAATGACTGCGGATTCACTCTGCAAATATTTTTACTTAATGCAGGCCTTTACATTCAGATAAAGTTTTTTTATTTATGTTTTTGTTGCCATACGTTCACTGTAAAAACACAAAATATCACCAAGTATTTTTGTCTAGGCTCTAGTTTAAATATGACAAGCCATCCAGTGGAACTAACTTACCAGCAATTTGTCATTAAGGTGTAATGACTTCTTTTAAGACAATAAATCCTGAATATCTTGTTGAGTCATTTGCTCCATAAAGTATATCATTTAAAGCTGAATCTCTAAAGCAGTTTTTGTGCTTTCGTATTCATTTGGACAACTTTACTCTAAATATTGTTAATCTAGTCTAATTTTGATTGGTCTAGACATAGGGATAGTTGGACTGTTGGAAAAAGTAAGCATATCTGTATGTATATAAATGTACCTACTTTTAAGATTTGCAACTTTTTCAAGATTCAACTTCGTCTTTTAAAGAGTAAAACATAACTACTTAAAAAAAAAGTCTCACCAACAAAACAATAAAAAGCTTAAGGTTCCTTTGGCAGATTTTTACACTTTTAACAAGGAAAAACATTAGACTCTAGATTTTTAAACCTGTTTTGAGATGGACTTTTTTTTTCTAAAGCACCCCCACAGTAGGGAGTGTCTGCTCGAGTAGTTTTCCAGAGTATTTCACTGAGATCACCTCGCTTCACATCAAATCTAATGATTAGATCCTTTGTTTGAATAAAATAGATGTAAAGATAATATCAAGCTGGATCCCCAGTGTGCCGGCCCCCACCTTTCTGATGCTGAACTGAGTTGGAGGCCTCCTCTCTTTGCTCCATGTTTCTCCGCCTCTTGCTGCTCTCCTCAAAGAGTATCAATAGCACAGACACATCTATTAAGAGTTCATGAACGCCCCATTAGTCTACTCAGTTGAACTCACTCAAGTTTCACACGTACATATTTTCTTTAACATCGGCTAATTAATCTCAGCTGCATAATAAATTTGTATCCTCTCCCCACATGCTGACGGAGCAGGAAAGCTGGGATTAATGGCCTCCTTTGATTCTGACACTCTCTGCTGCATTTGCTGCAGAACTTTCTCGAGTATTTTGCAGTGAGTCGGTCTGGCTCCTCTGTATCCTCCTCCTCTTCTGCCAGTAGCCCGCACTAGTTGCTCCTGAAGAGGCCGCTTTCTCTGCAAATCACAATCAGGCTTTCGGGGTCTTTTTTAGTTATTTATTTAATTTTAAAAAGGATTGTGATGCGGTGGAGCACGGCCCCTCCTGCAGTCTCCAGGGCTGCTGCCTGCTTTAATTGAAATGGATTGTTTGTCCAAATCAATGCGAGAAACTCTGCAGAAGCAACAGCAGGCAGTGAAGCCTTTTCAGTTTGAAAGAAAGAGCAACCTGTACACAGCGTCCACCTGTCAGCCTCAGTCAAGTGTGAGTCAATTCAGATTTCACTTCAGTTTATTTGCAGAGGAACAGCTCCCAACGTGAGTCATCCCAGGATTATGAGTTCAGAGTCAGACAACATTCCTGAATGGAAGGTAAATAAAGGTATAATGGTGTAATTCCCAGAAAATCATACATTAATTTAGCCCTAATTCAACAGCTGGAGAAAGACACAGAAAAAGAGCTTGGTACCAACCAGTACCACAGACAGAGATTCTGTGACCCACAAGGAAGAAAACAGGTTGAACGAATGTGCAGTTCACTGAAGGATAATGTTTACGTCACAGTCGCAAATATACAAACCTGCTTGTTTCATATCATCATTTTACATTTTTTTCTGATTTGACGGCATTTCTGGTGCCAAAAAAATGCTTCATTTGCTTCATCTTAGACACTTTTCTGTTTCCACATGAAGTTACTTTGGGACATAACAATATTCAAACAGAAATCAATCACTTTATTAAAATCAATCAATCACTTTTTTTTTATTTCAGTATGTCAAACACTTCTTTGTAGAGACCTTTCATCAATTTGCTGCAGAACACAAGGTGCTTGACGAAAGACATATAAACAGGTTAAAACAAAAGGACACAATAGATTAAAAGCAACAACAATCAAAAGACCAAGATACTGTAAAATGGAAGGAAGTGTGGTAAATAGTTTTCAAAGAAGCAGTACTGAAAAGATAGAAGAGTAAAAATGATGATAAACTATAGAAGTCATAAAATACAGAAAAGCCAAATAAATAAATTAATCAAATAATTGAATGAGTTATACAAAAAAAGTACTTAATTTAAGTTTGAAAGCGTTTTCCTAAATAAAAATGAAATTTTGGTTACTTAATTATATCAGTATTTCCAAAGATATTCAGGAAATAAGTTTTTGCAAAAGTCATGACATCTGAGGTTTAGCGCTTCAGCCTTAAACAAATAAAAGATTAAAGTTGAATAACAAACATAGAATTGTTGAAAAAATGAGTTTTTTCTTTTAAATGAATGTTCTGGAAGCTTGTACTTATAGGCATACACTTTAGCCAGAAGAAAAAAACAGTTTTTTTTTTTATCCTAAGTAACCTTGAAGTCAGAACTTTGCAACAAAAATGTTTTTTTAGAAGAAGCTTCAAAATGAAGTAGCACAAAAACATCAGAAAACCTAATAAATCCATTACTCCCATCACTTGAACATAAAAGCTTAAATTCAGAAAGATTGATTTGTGACAAAGCTTTTTTCCACTTTTCCCATTTTATAATCAAGTACTTGTCAAGAGTTTTCAATGCCTATTTTGAAGGTTTTCCAGCACTTTGCTACAAGAGATTCTTTTAGAATAAAGAACACGTATTTAGTGTGTTTTGTGCATTGTCTGTGTATAGGAACTGGAGCGAGTGAGTGTGACGTCATACATAGAAAACGACTTTCTTCCAGCTCAAATCAAATGAAGTCAATTCAGTCACCATTTTTTTACAATAACTACATCGCGATATTGGAGCCAGAAATGGTCGGTAAGCAGCGATTGGTCCTCATTCTGAATCAACGCTTCTATGGCAACCACTGTCAATCAGGATTGTGTGACCCCTCCCTCCTTGCGTTCCAAACAGGAAGTACCCACTGGTTCCTAGAAACCAACATCCCATAGACTTCTGTAGAGAAATAAACAGCTGTTACTCAGTCATTCTGTTGGTCAGACTAACCATTCTTGCTCTGAGACCCTTTTTAGCATGTTTGTGATAACCTTTTTTTTCGTAAGATTATATCTTTATTGCAAGTTAGTCAAGTAACAAAGTGGCCAATCAGATGCCTCAATAAAAATATGTGGTGGCTGATGACCTCCGCCTTGATTGTTTAAAATATTTGATTGAGTCAGTAGTTGCCATAGAAACATGGGATCAATCAGGATCAATTCCTGTTCACATACACTGTCCGGCTCCAAATGGCAGCGTCTGTACTATGGAAAAATGACAGCTGAATTTGCAGGAAGGAAGGCATTTTCTATGGATGACCTCACACTCGCTCAGTCCAGGTCTCTTATACAGTTAATAGTTCTAATGTGCTCTCATACCCATAAATGTATCAGGACAGTTTTTTTGTGTAACAAGCCATCTTGTGGTTACCTGTTGATCCGACTCCAGTTAACTTTTTTTTAAACAGGAAGTACTTAAACAGGAAGTACTTATGTCACCGTGTAGAGAACATGATGGGTATTAATGGGAACTAAAACTTTACTGACCAGAAAAATGATTAACCAAATCCTGCCTTTTTAATCTTTGTAAACCACAGTTTCTTTTTCTTTTCTTGCCTTTAGTACCGTCAACCAGAAAATGTTGACACACTGAGTGGCAAATGATTCTCATGTTACGTCTGGTTTTGTCCGTCTGTCACGCTGCGGTGGAGCAAACAGGAAGAGTCTGTTGGCCCTTTGCATGTTTGGTTCTCTAAAAGAAACTTTCTGTTGATCACGTCTGTTTACTGATCCTGTTGTAAGTAAAAGAAATCTGCGCTGAAATGTGGTTCGTCAAAGCGAGTTCTTGGTCATAAACTTTATCTCTGTGGCTTCTGCAAAAGACTCAAGATACATTTTAAAACGTTTCCATCAGGTAACAGAATCCCTCTCTAAATAGCTCAAAGGCTGTTGTTGTGTTTACTTTTATAAAAGCATCATTCAGAGAGGAACGTGACAGCTGTTCCGCTCTGACAGTCCCTGAACTCTTCCTTGAAGGAGTCTTGTTTGCAATAAATTCAAGTGCTGTGCAGAAAAAAGCATGGCATGACATGGTTAATGTGAAAAATGTGAAATATTTGTATGCACGCCATTTCTTTCCATCTTACGATCATTTACAGAGAAGAATGAGGAGCAAAGTTTAAAAATTCTGAAATGCACATTTTATCAAATAAAAGTCTGTAACTGATTGACCCAGTTCCTTGAATGAAATCGCTCCTATCTCGTTGTGTCCTGCTGCTCTCTGAAGAACCCCAGGCACATTTCTCCTCATCCTGTGAAAAATGAAATCGCTGGACTTGTGTTCTCCAACTGTCCAGAACTATGAAGGATTTCCCAACCCTGATTTTTCCTGGACACACAAAGTGCTTTTGGCAGTAAATGACAGCATTACAATGGATAAACTGAATCACTTGAGTTAAATACCCCAGCAAATGACGCAAACATATGATTCTTTCTCAGGGGATCATGGGAAACATCAATTTCCCTTTAAAGCTTATTATATCTACGGACATTTCCATTTAGAAGCTTGACAGAGAAACAAATATCATTTTGAGATTACATCAGAAAAATGTGCGCCTGCCCCTTAATGAGCTGCCTCCTCAATCCTGTTTGGCCTTCCAGAGCGGATGGAACATAAACACAGTTGTCATTAGGAGAAAAGGCCAAAGGGGTGTATGGGGGGTCCTGGCTTCTCTGTGTCTGCATGTGCTGGCAGCCGTGCTTCCTCCTGGTCCGGTTCCACATGAGCTGCTGGTGGGAGGACCGGTCCAAGCTGGGCTGTGTCATCACTATCCCTGCACAGCATGGCGTGTCTTCTGGCAGAGAAGGAAGCCTGCATGGCCAACAGTAACTGACCCTTCATCTGCATGGCTGGAGAGGCATGACTGGGCTCACTACATGGTCCTCCATCCTCTGTGTGTGATGGGGAGGAACTCTGATGCTCAAAGGGATTATTTTTTAAAACTCTTGACCACACATGCTGTATTTTTCACATTGTAGGGCGCACTGAATTATGAAGTGCACCGTCAATGAATGGTCTATTTTCAAAATTGTGTCATTTCTAAGATGCACCGAACCGAAAGGAACAAGAAAAGGAGCAAAAGAGTCAGAGATGAGTCGGCCCGTCAGTCAGACTTTAACAACTGTGTTCACAGTAATTCTAGAACTTGTTTATGCATATTTACAATGGCAGTTTACCGTTGCTGCAACTTGTAACAAACACACTGATACCACTAAAACAAATGTTACCACGACCATAACCTTGTTAGTAACACATAAAAAAGAGTCCGACACACTTACGTTAGTGTATTTACAAAAACGCCCAACCAAACATTTTCAAAATCACTGCCACATCCGTAAGCACAACCAAAACTAATCCAAAATACAGTGCACCATTTTTTTTGTTTTGTTTATTTGTTCATATTTTTTTTTTTTAGTAAGACTTTTGGTTCCAACTTATATTGTAAAAAAACTGAAAAGGTTGTACAGATTCCAATGGGTTGTGTTCTCGATGACAGTGTTATCCGTACTTTTATCTCTGTCAATTTTATTTGGATGCTTCTACTTACTGAAAAAGCTTCTCATGTGTGCAGACATAACATAATTTCTGCAGATGTGCCACAAATGTTCTGTTTGCACTGCATATGGTTCGAATCAAATCGTCAGGCTAGCATGTTGTAATACAGCTGGATTGTTGTGTTTGTGCTTCTATGATTAAAAGAAATGGAGCAGCTGCTCATTGAAACCAGGTGCTGGTTTGTCCTGCAGTTGCACTCTCTACTGGCGTGCACACCTGATCCGAGTTCAAACAAAACAGTGGGCTTTCATCATTCAACTCAACGTTCCTTACCTGCATTGTGAATAAATTATGTTGAGTAATCTGTTTACTCATAGTAAAACAACCCTAAACTGACATAACAATCAAAACATTTACTCTTTACAGGAAACAGCTCGTATTTTTTATGAAAAAACGGAGGAATGTCAGAGAAAGGGAGAGCAGTTGGATCCAGATTTTCTCAGAACTCACTGTTTATGGAAACACTTCCAAAGATGAGATTAGATTTAGTTACGTAATCTGGTGAGGTTGACGTCACCTACAATACTGAGCGTGTCTGTTTTATCATAGCATTTTAATGTGTTTAAATGCATTGTGTCAGTACCAACTGTGCCTTGTAAACCTTGCACGGAGGATTGGATGGAAGTTTTTCAATGTGTAGTTACTGAATGTGTTTTCTTTTTCCTCTCACATAGAAAACATGCGCAAGTTGGGTCAAATGACGACTACAAACTCAGTGGGAGTTAGTGCAAGCCTCAATGACTTCTACTCAGGAGCTCTGTGCTGGAAGCATACTCTTTCTGATTAACAAAAACATGGGTTTACTTCTCTGGAACCAAGGAGGAAAATGACAGTGCTGTGGGGAAAGCACGAAGAGTGAGTCAAGCGATCAGGATCTTAAGAATTCAGCTATAATGTGATGCTAAATATCTATTATAAGATGCAACAGAATCATAAAGAGATCTAAAATGACTATTGTAGAAATGTACAGACTTGTAATGAGAGTTAGAGGAGAAGATTGAAGTTGCTGTTGGACAAAAGTAAATTTAACAATGAGAGAAGAAGGCATCCAGACAAACTGACCTTAAAACCATGTCACACACCCACAACGTTCATTTTGCTCATATTGCATAGAGGAACATTGGTCATATGTGATCACACGTGGAAAAAGTGAGAAAATGTGTGGTCTTTACGTGAATTTTCACGTTAAAACCACAGAAGTACAATTAAACCACACAAAGAACATGTAGGTCAACGTAGAACATAAACTGTGTATGATTACTGCACTGTTTATTTTATATCCAATTTACGAGTGATTAGTTCATCGTAATTTCAACATGATATGTGTGCCATTTACGCGATATAAAAGTTATACATCAATGGTACATGTGTGTAAAGTCTGTTAGACACACATGAAACGGTTGTGGAAAGCCACACTTTTGCGTATGTATCTCGTAAAAACCATGCACAATACCGTGCAATTTACGCAATAATTCCATATAAACTACATAAAATACGTGTAAACTGCATGTTTCTCAACCGACCAAAAATTTTGACCTGCTCAAAACCGAAATTCACGTAAACGCATGTATCATAAAAGACCGAAATTTCATGCGTGGAAAATGCGCAAAATGTACGTAGTGGCTGTGTGACACGACGTTTACCTGATGTTGTTCTTGTTGCTTTTTTAGTTCCACTTTAAAAACAAAAGCAAATGACAACCTTGAATAACTCAGTGATAGAAGTCAATTTACTAAAAGCAAGTGAAAATTTAAAAAAAATGTAGAAGTTGAAGGAAATATGTCAGTCAACATTTCTGCATCACAAAAGGTCAAAAGAAAAATGAAAAACTGCAAGAAATTATATAAAATTAGGCAGAAATTAGCAAAACTAAAACTAATTGAGATTTTAAAATCTGTATTGTTCAAAGTGTTCTAGGTTCAGTGTAAACAAGGACTGGTGCCTTTTTTAAAAAAATCCATGGCTTTTGTGTTTCGTGTATAGTAATTACATTATATGATGTTAGCTTTGGCTTTAATGCCAAAAAGTTTAGCTGAAATTACAAAAGGGGTTTATTTAAATATACATCTGGTGTATCATAAGATTCATAACCCCTGTTGTAAAAGTTAAATATGTCCAACACAAAAGGCTTTCAGGACAAGTAAAAAAAAATGTCTTAAATGCTTCTTTTACTACGACACTTCTAACACTTTTTTATGGATACTAATACAAATCAAAAATCCCTTGCAAGTGTGTTAAAAATAGTGTGGAGGTAAATATAATACAAATATAAATATAATACCATTCAATAATTAAAAATCACAAGTATTGTTTGCTGAGGTTTTGAAGGAAAATGCAGTTTACGTTGTTTAGCTTCCTTTGACTTTATAAAACATAATCAACTTTTTAAAAAATAAAAAGACAAGACGTTAAAAACATATTTTGTTTAAAACCCACACAATGCCGACCCCCACAGACCCGCACACACACACACACACACAATGATAAACAGAGTGATAAAACGATGCAAATGTCAAAATTCTGAAATAAATCAAGCAAAAAAAACTCTGAGCGGTCCCAGTCATGAACTCTGAGGGACACCACCATTGCACCTGATGTGAGAAAAGTCCCTAAAGTTAAAATTTGTCAAAAATCATGTTTGAATCATTTCAATTCTGTATCAATGATCCAATTGGATCTGTCTCTTTAAGGACAATCAGTCTCAGTCCCTCCATGTTTGGGTCATATATCAGTCGTAGACGGAGCTGAGACTGAAACAAGAAACATAAATCTGTGCAGTTTTTGATGCTGTAACCAGTAATATTTTATCATAAAGCTGTTCTGTTGGTGTAGGTTGTTGAATATGTTGTGAAAGAAAGAAGATTGTAAGTCCAGATGCCAAGACTCAACTTAAAAAAAATGCCTGAAGCCTTCAACCCTGACATTGGGTGATGTCTGACTAACATTAATCTGATAAAAGAAAGCAAGTCATACATATTTGTAAATGTGCAGAACGATGCACAAACAATGTTGCATTTTTCAAACTAATAGGCAACAACAATGGCCTCTTGAATATCGCTACTTGTGTCTGTCCTCCATGGGATTGAGTTTGCACTCACCTGAAGGCTTTAGAGAAGCAAAGTGATGACTTCTGCTCCGCTGATCTGACAGCAGTGGGGCTAATTTAGTTCTTTGTATCCCACCTCTTATTTGGGTTTATTTTTAACCAAAGAATGATTTGATGTCATATGTGGTGTGTTATTAACCATCTGAGACTTTTTGTACCTAATTCTGGCAGTGGTTCTCTTTGGAAACATAGTCCTGCATGTAAAAACCCACTTAAAAAAACAAGATTTTACCTTTTCAATTCCATTTAATAATCATTAAAAGTGCCTTCTCGATTTAAATATTAGACTAATTTATGTTGGAACTTTAATATTCTATACTTTGATGCCAAAATCAAGAGAGACCCCCCCCCCAACCCCTTGAAATGTTTCTAAATCCATCCCTGATGTTGAGCCTGAATTTCAGAGATTACAGAAAGACGACTAAGAGCCCTGAAAAAAAGTTGCTTTATAAATAAAGGCTGATGTGATTTGATTTGACATTTGGCACACTTCAAATGACTTCAAATGTTTTTTCTTCATAATCTCCTGAAAACACTAAAGCTCCCATCTCGCAGGAAAAACTCTTTCCAGCAAAACCACTCTGTTCTTTTTTTTACTCTATTCAAAGGTGCTTTTTAAGTATTTATTTATATATACATATATATTTATTTCTTTATTTTTTTATTTATTTTTTTATTACCCTTGAGCATTTCACAAAAGCATCCCATATCCCCAAATGTCAACCTGCGAAATTCTAAGGCAGGAGGTAAGTGTGTTTGTTGTATAAAGATGAAATTACATTCAATCAGTGAACCCAGGGAGAGACATTTTCCTCTGACTCATGCCAGACTGAGCAAATAAATAGAGGAAAATCAATTGGCTGCTCCATGATTGACCAAATCCTTTCACCCGCGAGTCGTGAAATCCAATGACCTGCATGGCTGACGTATCGCCTCTCACCTGGAGAATGATAATGCAATCCCTCCACTAATTGAAGCACAACCATTCAAACTTGGTCCTCATTAAGGGTTGGACTGTGTTTCCCTTTGGAGGTCATTGTGTTGCTTTTGGTGCCATGTTTGTTCTTCCCATATGCCAAGTTAAAATCTTTCTTCCCAGCTAGGCAGTAATTTTTAATAGAAAATTAGAAAAAACACTCAAAGCCATTCCAAACTTTTTCCGAACACTTCTGGTGCTGTCAGCTGTGGTCCAAAAAAAATCTCTCAACTATTTTTAACAGTACTTGCAAACCTTCTTCATAATAAATGGTGTATTCTAGCGCTTTTCCACCTTGTTTTAAGACCCAAATCACTTCACAGTCCAATGCAAAACCATTCAAAATCTTATTGCCGCTCCGCTGCCTCCTGGTGGCAAGCGAGCTACGATTCATAGAGATTTGTAATCGCCCAGGTCGCATTGGATGCAAGGCCATTGGAGAGGAATTGCACTAACTAACCTGAACATATTTCGAGTGATTAGAAGACGTGATGGCAGAGCAAACTTTATCCAAAATATGTCCACGTCCCCAGATCTCCAATACTGAATTCCAAATACAAGTGGGATAACACCTTATTTCGCTCTGACTAATTTCCCTCCAAAACATAACATTTTCACTGCATCTTTAATTTCTAATGCAACTATAACCCCAGTTAAAAAGTAAGGGTTAATGGCCGACAAAGTGTGCGGTTATTACTTTTTAACGCACGCCGTTGCTTCTGCGAAGTGCGTTAAAAAGTAATAACCGCACACTTCGAAGGCCATTAACCCGCTTATACCATGGTCACTTACAAAAGCAATACATATTAACCAGGTTTTAGTCCTTAATTATTGTTTTTTTTTCCGATTTGGATCGCTTTTCTCACAAAAAGCGGACTATATGTTACGTGATGCGCATCGCGCCGCATCACGTAACATATAGTCCGCGTCGCGAAGCACCACCGCTGCATATGCTATATATGCTGATCGTCCCGATGGCTTGAATAAAGCATCAGTTCAGAGAGAAAGTTCACATCTTACCGCTTGTTTTTGTCCAGATGATGAAGCAAAAGGTTGTTTTAAAGAAGCCGGTGCAGTGATACAAAACATTTAAGCTAGGTGACAGGACTTCTTTTTTCACCGTGCGGTTATCAGGTTTTAATGCATAACCAGCAGCCAATCAGAATCGAGTATTCAACCGGACCATGGTATAAGTATAGTTATTGGTTATGTTGAGGCTTTTAAAATACGAAAAACCTGACGTACCACTTCCCTTGTCTGCACCATTACTTAACCACAAAATTATAAACACCACTCAGAATTTTGTTTCCGTTATCGCAAATAGTAGCAATAAGGGCCAACCTTAGTATAACTAGACCACATTCAAGTGTTACCGACGCAATGCTATTGTCCTTCACTTCCTATCGCTAAGAAGTGTAAACTAGCCTTAAGACTGGTGTCAACCTATAACCACCTGAAGCAATGCAGGGTTTAATAATGGATTGGATTTATCTGCGCTTTTCAAGACACTCAGAGCGCTTACAGTGTGTCCATTATTCATTCACTCCTCATTCATACTTGGTGATAGTAGCTACTGTTGTAGCCACAGCTGCCCTGGGGCAGACTGACAGAGGCGTGGCTGCCATTTCGCGCCTACGGCCCCTCTGACCATCACCGGGAGCATTCATGCACATTCACACACCAGTGGAGCCACACTGGAGGCAAGGAGGGTGAAGTGTCTTGCCCAAGGATATAACGACATTTTGGCTGGTGGGAGCAGGGATCGAACCGCCAACCCTTCGGTCATTGGACGACCCGCTCAACCACCTGAGCCACTAGTTTAGTGTCTTGCTAAAAGACACTTCAACACATGTTTGTGCAAGGCAGGAACCGAACCTGGGATCCTCCAATTAGAGCTTAACCTCTCTAAAACCTTACCTAAATAAATCTGTGCTGCCTTTTAATATTCCCCAAACTCCTGAAAATTTAAGCTTTTTTATTTTCCATATCGTACCATACACAGCTGTAAAATTTCTCAAAGTAAACACACATCTCAAGAGATGTTTAGTGGGATTAACCAACTAAAATATTAAAAAGAAAATATCCGATGTAACTTTGTCCTGTTGCTTGCTAAAGCAAATGACCACTCAAATCTTGGATTGAAAAGATTTTAATGATTTGTGTGAATGTTCCAACCACATAATAGTGTTCGCATTTACATTTTTCATGTTTTCAGAGAACGGTTCATAATGTGGAAAAATACAGTTAAGTATTTGCATTCTTGTTTTGTTTTTTAAGGCAAAAGACCTACTCTTTTTTAATTATTTATTTATGCACAAACACAAAAATGTTGTAACAGACTTGGCCCAGCAAAGTCTTTTAGTTTGAAACGGTCAAACTCAATTTACCCTTTAACAGCAATGCAGTGTGACAATATAAAATCTTTCTATTTGTGTCTGTGGACTTCAAAGACCTGCATGTTCCTCGTGAATGCAACAGGAAAAGTGTTTTGCTGAAATGTACTGTAACAAAAAAATCGTTTTTTCATGGACTCTATTTTAGCTGGGTACTTTGAAGATGCATTTCAAGATCATTTTAAGTAGAAGCAATCATTAGGATTTTGCTGCCAGTTTCCTGTTTCCCACACTTTGCACATCTCTGTCCTAGCATTCAAGAAGGACTTGCCTGATCACCAAACTTCTGAATCTTACCTTAAAACTGCATCCAGTGCATTTCATAAAGAGATGCTACTATTTGTCAGCCTTTTGCTTCATTCAAGCTCCGTCTGCCAAATAACTGAACTTCTGTCATCACAGGATTAAACTGAAATGAAGAAGACTTCATGCAGTTTTTCTTTTTCTCTACGAAAAAAAGCTTGTATCCACACTTCCTTTACACCATGCAAGTATACATTTTATACACTTCTGTACAGGAAAAATGCAAACAAATAAATATGAATGAAATGCGTTACAGATAATATACCTCCGAAAGCTTTTGTTGCACCAGAAGTTTTGAAAAACTTTGAGAAAGATAGAAAAATAGAGAGTCACAAACCCAACCTAACAGCCTGTTTTTGCATAAGTTTACTAACTTCTTTTTGTGTTTTTTATTGTAAGAAATAAACCAGCAGAAGGTGTATACATGGTACATCTCTGCCTGCCTCCAACTCATTTCCTCACAAAGCTCCTTAATACAATATTCATTGTTGGTAAAGCCGGCTCTGACAGTTCTTCTCGCATGGCCCAGTTATGTCCTTGTTTAAGGTGGTTTTATGCCTTATCTATTGTTTTTGGGGATCATTTAAGCTGTATTTGAAAAGATAAGAATGCTGTGTTTGTTTTTTTCTTAAAAATGTGCATATTTTTTTATTCAGGAAGACTTCTTTTCTCCTATTCTGATTTAGCTTTGCCTCTTGGACTGTCAAATGTTCACACTGGGCTTCAGCTACTGCCTCTTTAGTTATTGTCAGTCTATGAATGTGTTCTGTTAGTGTTTTCTATGTCTCTGCATATCTATATCTTTCCTGCTTTTGGTTATTTTTTCATTCAAGGATCCTGGATCCTCACTTTTCAGGTTATTTGATAAAATGTTTTTTTTAATCTGCATGTTGGACTCCTTTCTGGTGGTATTTGAATAATCTCTGTTACAGCAGAGGTAATATGTATTTGATTCCATGGGCGAAGCCATGTACCGTCAAATTCTGAGTACCTCCTTCTCTCCTTAAGCCAGGAGGTTTACAATGGGAGGTGGATGGATCTTCAAACCGGATAATGACCCAAAACCTCCAGCCAAGGCAACCAAGGAACGGCTGAAGAAGAAGCATTTCGATTCTATTCAATTTTATTCATATAGCCCAATATTTACAACATTAGTCATCTCAATGGGCTTTTAACTGGAAATTGCATAATAAAGAATCATAAAGAACATGAAGTCATAGAATTTATTATGGTAATGGCTAAACTAAACAAAACAGACTAAACTGCCAGTCTCTGGCCCTCATTCCTATAGATCAGTGTTTTTCAACCTTTTCTGAGCCACGGCACACTTTAACCTTAAAAAAAATCCCGCGGCACACCAGGATCCAAAAATTAAAAAAAACAAAAAAAACGGAGAAACTCATAGTCTGTATTTATCTACAGTCCCTCCACAATCTCACATGCATTTTTGAGATCATTGTGGCAGAAAAAGCTTGAAACTGCAGCTGTTTTTTTTCTAAAAGATGCAATAAAAGTTAAGTTAGAAGATGTAAAAACAGTTTGATGTGTGTTCGTTGATTTCAAGACGTTTAACAACAGATCTCCTTGAGCGCTGTCACTCTCACAACCCAATGCATCATGGGAGATGTAGTGCAATAAACGGCCGGCGGAGATCGCGTCTCTGAGCTTCCTTGTTTTGTTCACTTGTTCCACGGTCTGATACCGGATTCTGTGGAAAGCTGCACCGATAAAGACGAGCTTTAGCTGGTGTTTTTGTAAGAACTGAGCGACTTTACGAGCTAAATCGGGACAAGGAAGTGAAGACTTTAACCACTTCTGATTGGTCAGACTGATGACATGTGATTAAGCTCCCCAAGAATGATTGGTGGAGACAGTTAAAGGGACGGGACTTTTCCAAAATACAGCCGGAGTTGCAGCTGAATCGCGGTACGTCATTCTTATCAAAATGTCTTTAATAAAATAAAATAAACGCAAAGAAAAAGTATTTTGCGATCTTTTATATTCCTAACTCCTCAGTGTTTTATCAGGGCCTGTTTGGATGAACAGAGAGCTGAAATCCCGGAGATGGGAAATGTTTAATTTTTCAGTTAATGAGGGCAATTTCCCACGGCACACTTGACCATCTCCCACGGCACACTAGTGTGCCGCGGCACACTGGTTGAAAAACACTGCTATAGATAACCTATGGAGAGAGCTGAAGCTTAGAGTTGCAAAGCAACACCTACCAAATCCCAATGACTTCAAAGTCATTTGCAAAGAAGAGTCGACAAAAATTCCTCCTGATATGTTTAGAAACCCGATCATCAACTACAAGAAACCTGAGTACTGAGACTTTCCTGCAAGTCGGATTAATGCTTATGTCCCTCAATGAAATACAAATAAATTTATATAAATTCTTTAAAGGGAATTTTTGGATTTTCTTTAAGATTTTCTATCTCTCACTATTCAAATGAACCCACCATTAGGATGACAGTCTGCCAATTTCTGTTTAATAAGGCAAACCTACAGAATCAGCAAGGGATCAAATATTAGTTTTACTCCACTAAACATAGTTAGACAGAAGACATCTCATACTCAAAATCGACAACTACACAAACAAATACACATCATGCTTCATCCATCAACAAAAACTGCCAGGATCTCGTGCATATTGTGTAGGTGAGTTACAGCAACATTATCGTGCAAATTGCATCTTAAGTGTTGCAAATTTCGTTAAATTCACTAATTTCCTTCATCAGCGATACATTTTTTTCTGCTGCAAAAGATGATTTATTGAGATGACAAAATCTGCTGTAGGCAAAAATCTGGAGAAAAAAAGCTCAGATGCTCAGAGCTCTGAAATTATTTTGCATGTCAGCAGACATGAAACCCTGCCATCGTCTTTTTATGTTTGCTGCAAGTTGGCGATGTTCACCCAGCAAGGATGCAGTTACACTCACAGCCTCAGCTCAGCCAGAGGGATTTAATCAGATGCTTTCCTTTGGTGACCTTGGTGACGGAACACAAAGGGCTGCATGTCAACAGCATGAATACAGAAAATGTCTCTTTGAGCCACAAAAGCCTTTGCAGCATATGTACAGGGTCTTCTGCATCCCACAATCTTTCAATTTCCTCCATTTTCACAGAAGCATAGAACAGCAGACGAAACCTTGGCTCACTATCCATCACATAACAGATGAAAAGAACCAGCCAACAATCCTGAGCCGCCTCGCAGAGCCTGCTCACCCGCATCTGTCAACACTTTGAGAAGCTGCGTTGCTCTGCGATTCCCCAGCAGGAACAAATTTTAGCTTTAAAAGTCCCCCAGAGGGATGCAGATGTGGAAAGGAGGGAGCAAGTGCATTGATCTGGTTGTGTAACACACGGCCGTTTGCCATAGGTCAATGAAATTCCATCAGCTTTAACCCGCCTTCGGTCAATAGCTATCTGAAGAGTCTCCACAGACACTGTCTTCTCTTTGCCCGGAGCCACTTGAATTTGTCTTCAGCTGGCTGCTTTCAGTGAGAAGTCAGGATTGAGTTAAACACTTGATGAGCAAAGCATTCTCCGGAGGAATGAGGAGACAGGCAGAGTGAACTTTTCTGCATGTTTTACTCCCCTGACGTATGACCTATTTCAGTGAATAAAGTATATCTAGGAAACATCAGGGAGATTTGATCCAATATATAGAAATGATTCTAAAACAGGCAATCCATATTTAAAAAGAGGTAAGCTAGTATATTCTTTCATCAGCCCCCAAAGATATGATAACACAGTTTATATCTTAGATATTAATAAAATAGAGATTTATGAAAAAAGGGGGAGCTCTGCCAAACAAGAAAAGAGAATCAGAATTCTCCACCAGAAATTAGTTCAGAATTTTACTGTTTTAATTACTTTTAAAAATCTATTTTGTGCGTTTGTATTTGCAATAAATATTTTACTTGTGACATACAAAAGACAATCTATGCCTTAGTCACAATTGGCTGTCAGCGGACAAAAAATGGGCAAACCTGTACGGCCATCTAGGAAATTTCAAGATCATTCAGCTAGTACAGTGAAATTCTTCTTCATACAGTTTTTTTCTACGGGCGACAGATTGTAGGAAGCACTTATACAACATGAGAGGGTAGTTGAGAGTAAAGTAGGTGAGATGCAGACATGTCGATTCTTTGATTTTTTTCAACCTTCTTTGAACCCTGCAAACTCTGCAAGGAGCATGTAAATGCTATTCCAGTGATGTTATTGAACAAACCTCCTAAAGACAACAGTATTTTTTTTTTAAATAAAAATGTTCAAATGCACTCATCCTCATTATTACACACAATGGTTCAACAACATTTGATAGATTTTAAAATCCTAAAAATGGTCATTTGTTGAATTTCCTGCACAAGGAGGCCATAGTTACTGAAATCAAAAGCCATTACAATCAAAAACATCTTAATAGGTCAAGTTACATTTGAACATAGGACCCTTTATTTCTTAGCAGCTTCACAATTCTTGCATCCATTGAACTTGTGAGTTTTTGAAGTTTCTGCTTGAATTTCTTTGCAGGATGTCAGAATAGCCTCACAGAGCTGCTGTTTGGATGTGAACTGCCTCCCACCATCACAGATATTTTGCTGGACAATGTTCCAAAGGTTCTCAATATGGTTGAGGTCAGGGGAGGATAGGAGCCACAACTCAGTACACCTCCTTTTATGCCCATTTATGCTCATTCCTTGCAGCATGAGATGGTGCATTGTCATGTAAAAAGATGATTTTATTATAGAAAACACTGTTCTTCATTTTGGTCAGTCAAAGACTCCACATACTGATTTTTCAGACAATCTGCGTGGTCATGAATGCAGTCCAGCGGCAGTCAGTCAAGCGGTAATGACGTCATTACAAAAGTGGGTGACAGCTAGGGGGTCACAGCCGGATCTCCAGCTGGCAGCAGCACTGACTGGATGATGTGTAAATTGTTTTCGGATAGCAACCGTCCATATCAGGTGCCACCAGCTGCCCGGTAGCCCAGGGTAATGTTCACACTAGCGCAAAACGTGCACTGCTCATACATTCTCAGCGCACAAGAAAATATGTGCAGCGCACAAAATACAATTACATACTGCTTACATATCTAATAAGGCTATTTACATAAAAAAAATTGCAAACTCAAATTCATTAGAGATGCGGCATGAGTTGCGCACACCCAATTTTCGTGAGTACCTCACAAAAAAGGAGAAAAGGACAGCCTCAAGGTGCAAACAGACCGGCCTGTAACTTTCACTATCCTTACAAATACTTTACAATACACTTACCACACGCATGGCAATGGCACACTTCATTTACATAACGTCCCCTTGAGGTGCCCATACAAGCCTAAAAGGAACTGCAAGACTCACCTGCACTCCCTTTAACATGCAGCTGTCCCTCTCTATGAACCTCCACGGGCCTGGACAACCAAAAAACGTGCACCATCCATACGGGTCAACCCCCACAGGCTTGCTTGTAACTAAGCCATCAAATGATCCTGCACAGGACTATGCAGGAATAGAAGATGGATGCAAACTTTATGGGAGTATAGTTCATCATATTTTGATTAATAACACCAGCTTAATGAACAGTTTTACATGAAATAATGATAAATGCACACAGTGTGCTATTTTCTCTTGTGATGCAAAGCTTCAGTTGTGCTCTTTAATGATTGCTACAAAATGATGTATGAAATCTGAAAATGACAAATAAATTAATCAAATATAAAGTAGTTAAAACATGCAGGACATGATTTCCTTTTTCATCAGGGAGTTTTTTTAAAACATGAATATTTAAGAAAGGCAAAGAGTGGACTAATGACAATTTATGGAAAGTATCTTTTTATTTTTTTTTTATGAATTTAAATGCTAGATGTTAGCTTCAGCATGCTAATGACCAACCTGAACATGTTAATAATGACTGTTCAAGCCTCTGGCCGCTCCAGTGGCTTGCCTGATTAGACTCATTTTCCATCATCGGCCTCTCCGTTGCCAGCTCCAGCCCTTCATTGCCCACATTAGCTTCTCTGTGAAAGGGACTAGCTCTTGCAGGTTCTCATTAGCCTTCATTTTTTCCCACATCATCTGCCATGGACTGTACTGAGAAGTGGGCAATCAGGGGAGGTTTAACACTCAATACGGTGCTGCTTGTCTGCCACACAGAAGCTGTTCATCAGGGTCATCTCCATTACCCAAGTGACAGCTGCCGTCTATTAACTGTGTTCTTCCAGCTGCTTTTGCTCTTCACAAGAGGAAAATACAGATTTATTCAGTAATCAGTTTCATTTCAGCATCTTGTGCTTGTCCTTTCATGCGCTGATGGTTGACAGAGTTTATGATCTGAAAAAGCTCATAGTTGATGAAATCCGTCATGAGTGTTTTTCCCCTGTTTGCATCAAAAGTGAAGTACAGGTGTTTATCTTATGCACATCAGCTGCTTCGATCAGCTTTTTAAAAATAAGTTCAAGTTTAAAATGTGCATGACAGAGTTTATGTATGCTGGAGTTTTTCTATAATGCTCGTTTTATATGTCTGTAAGGATTCTGAGGTTTAGTTTTTTTTTTTTGTTCTTGGTCATGTTTTTTGGTTTTCTTTTAGTCAGTCACTCCAGTTTCAGGTTCATGATCCACAAATGTCTTCAGTTCACTTAATTACCCTCAGCCTATTTAAGTGTCTGGTTTTCTGTTCATCCTTGTCAGGTCATCTGCTCTTTTCAGCTTTTTGCTGCTCCCATGGTTTTGTCATGTTTCACTTTGTTTATTCAAATGTTTTATTTTCTGTCACCATGCCTGGTCTCTTGCATTTTGCAGGTCACCTGCACAAAATATCAAGGTCATAGACCGCTCTGTGAACCTGTAGAGCAGAAATGTTCCTGCACATTTTTTCTGTGGACATGCAACGGGGACAGGTGGCAGCAACACAGAGTGGGTAGGTAAGGGGGAAGTTGGTGAGACGCAGGCACATCATACAAATATTTAATTTTTCTAACCCTTCCAAGTCCTGCAGACTGCGCAAAAGGCTCGTCAGTGCTCTTCAAGTGATAAGTGCATGCTCCTTGCATGCAGCCTGACTAATGGAAATGAGAAAATTACACAATCCCAGTTGGGGGTTCAGTTCTTGGCCTTGATAATGTCTCCACAAGTGTGACAAGAAAGAACCATTTTTAAATGCTACACTGAGACAAAATTAGTTTACAGATGTCAAGCAACGAGTCCTTCAAAAAGTGAAGTTGATATTTTAGAAGTTGATGCACACTGATTTACAAACAGAAAAGAAAGATCAATGTAAATTTTCAGTAAATAAAGCGCAACTTTTTGGGTTGAGAAGCGGTGTCAGTGTGTAATGTAGACAGATCAGCCACATGGGTCATGTTGCAGAAATACAGCAGCCCATATGCTGTCCATTCCACAAAAGTCATGGAATAACCGGTTTACCAAAGAGACCAAAGCTAGTATGTGATGTTTTATTTTGAAAAATAAGCAATTCCCCCTGACATAGTTGCCTTAACTGTTCCCCCTCCCACAGAGACGCATTGTCTGCTGGATTTTTTTTAATGGACATTTATGTAATTCATCTGCTATGGATTAGTCTTCATATCTATCTTTAGCGCAATGGCAGAATGTTTTGCCCTGACTGCCTCTGAACCACAGCAGTGTGTCCAGTGTGACAAAGGCATTGACTGGAACAAATCCCATTGACAGCTACCAACGCTAGGCCCCGGAACCGTACCGTGAAAGAACATTGTCAGGCACTGCTGGATTAAGACAGGGTTCTACCTAATGAGAACTTCCATCAGAGGAAAATGATCAGTTAAAGCTGTTGGCAAAATCAGAGAGGACGAAGCCTGACGTGGCCCTAACACCATGCGTGCAGAAAAAAGAGCAGGTGAAGGCTACATTCTTCTCATTCTAAGACATGTTCCAACACTTTTGAGCCACACAGTTCAGGGATTGTCTGTGAGCATGTTGAATGTAAAATTATCTCAACAAAGGGGAAAAGTAACACCTCCAGCTACTTCTTTTTCCGCACTTTTTAGTGATTCTGGTTCTTTGAGAAACAGAGGGAACTAATAAAAATCCTCCTGGAATATCTTTGTGTTTCCAGCCACTTCGGTAACACTTTATATTAAGATTCCTTAACAACCTTTGTTAACACATTAACAAGCATTATAAATGAATTTATAGGGTGTTAGTAAGACATTTATTAGTACAATAAGTCTATTAAGGTTTACTAAATTACTTAGTTAACACATTTACAAGCATTATTATTAGGATATTTTCAAGATGCTAATGAGACATTTATTGACATTATAGGTGCCTAACAAATGTGTCGGTGTTAATAAGTTTAATAACATTTATTAACAACCTTTGTTAACAAATAAAGAAGTATTATTATTGTTTGGGGGTTCTAGTAAGACATTTATTAGCATTATAGATGTCTCACACAAACCTAAGTGTTAATGAGCTTAATAAGTTTTATTAACTAACTTAACAAATTAATAGACTTTATTAATGCGTAAGATGCTAATAAAATATTTATAAGCATTAAAGATTTCATGCAAATACATGAAAGCGTTAATAAAATTTATTAACATCTAAAATCAGACCATTGTCTTCAAAATCCTTATTACTAAACTGCTTATAAGCTTAACAAATGTATTAATTAACTTTGTTAACAGCTTAGTAATTGTTTTGCAGCACCTCATCTAAAGTGAGGATGGTTTTACCACAAACAACCACAAAGCATAAAGCTTGTAAAAAGAACTTTATAACATTAAAACAGAATAAACATACAAAACTCTTTCTGTAAAAGAAATATAATAACTTAGTTCAGACAAATAAAAAAAATTAAAAAAACATAGGGACCGGTGATGGATGACTCTAGCATCATAGTTATTTAGGAGAAAGTAGCAAACTATCCTGAGTGAAACATTCATTGCAAATCCCATCACCAGGAGACAGTTCTCTGGATTCAATGGTAACTGCATTCATCCACTGTTGATTTGTTTCCAAGTCCAATGGAAAGTTGCACAAGCCAGTCGTTTTTGAAGACCGAAAGCAACAAACCGACAGGAGCAATGCTAAAGCTAACACGCTACCAACCAACTAGTACAGAATCAAAGATGGGCAGGTTAACTAATTTACCAATGGCTAATAAATTTGTCAATCAAACTCATCAGCAAAACAGGCGTGCTCGCTTTCAGCCAATTGAATGGCGTCTTGGACTTTCTTTAACCTTTCAAACAGGTGACAAAAAAGCCCCGCCCATCTTTGATTCTGAACAGGTTGGTCGTGTGCCTGTTAGCTTTAGCATGGCTCCTGTAGGTTTAGTCCTTCGGTCTGCAAAAATTACCGGCTTGTGCAACTTTCTGGTGGATTTGGAAGCAAATCAACAGTGGTTGAATGCAGTTGGCATTGAATGCAGAGAACTGTCTCCTGGTGATGGGATTTGCAATGAATGTTTCACTCAGGATAGTTTGCTAATAGTATACTTTATCCTTAATTATGCTGCTAGAGTCATCCAACACCGGTCCTTATGTTTTGTTTTGTTTTTGTTATTGAAAATTTGTCTGAATTTAATTATTATTTTTATTTTACAGAAATAGATTTGTATCTTTATTCTGTTTTAATGTAATGAACTAAAGTTATTTTACAAACTTTATGCTTTGTGGTTGTTTGTGCTAAAAACCGTCCTCACTTTAGTTGAGGTGCTGCAAAACAATTAATAAACTGTTAACAAAGTTGATTAATACATTTGTAAAGCTTATAAGCAGTTTAGGAATATGGATTTAGAAGACAATGGTCTGACTTTAGATGTTAATAAATCTTATTAACACTTTCAGGTATTTGCAAGACATCTATAATGCTAATAAACATCTTACTAGCATCTTACACATTAAGAAAGCCTATTAATTTGTTAAGTTAGTTAATAAAACGGATAAGCTTATGAACACTTAGGCTTGGGTGAGACATCTATAATGCTAATAAATATCTTACTAGAATCCCAAACAATAATAACACTTCTTAATTTGTTAACAAAGGTTGTTAATAAATCTTATCAAGCTTAGTAACACCAACACATTTGTTACGCATCTATAATGCCAATAAATGTATCATTAGCATCTTGAAAACATCCTAATAATAATGCTTGTAAATGTGTTAACTAAGTAAGTTAATAATTAAATAGTAGTTAATAGTTAAACAAATGATTAATCACTTATTGAAAATTGTTAAATTGATTGACTTTTAATGATATTACTTCACTTTCTCCAAAAATTGATAAATTGATTCAAAAATCTTTCCTAATGTAGCATAATTTTGCACATGTTTTTAACTTTTGATACTTGATGAAATTTTGCTATGAAAATTCCTGAAACAGTGTTGTGTCTACTTTACTGATATAGTATTATGTTTTATTCATATGAATGGCTTTTATAAGTAACATAATCTGCATATATTTCAGATGACTGATCTGCATTTGCCATGTTGATTTCTAAAATAGTTATTACTGACGTAATACTTAAGTAATTCATCTTTGTCATGTGCTTTATCGATATCTTATGATTTTTAATTCTGTCTGATAAAAACTGGGAACCGGATATTGATAAATCATGTAATAAAATGGTTATAATATAACGGGGTGGGATTATATAAGTTCGCTTCCTTCCACTCCCTTTCAAGCAATATTTATTAATATGTCTAATTATCCTAAGTTTGATTAGTTACTGTATGAATGTATAACTGATGATTATATTGCTGTTGTGTATTATTTCTAATTAATTGCTTGAAATAAACCATTTCAAATCAAATTCAAATCAAAAATAATCCTCATTAGACTTATACTAATAAATATCTTACTAAAACCCTAAAAATTCTATTAAAATGCTTGTTAATGCATAACAAAGGTTGTTAAGGAATCTAAATATAAAGTGTTACCGCCACTTCTCTTCTCATCTGTTTTATTCAGAAATGTCATATCAGTGGCATGTCACAGGTTTTTCACGTTTTTCCAACAAGTGTCTTTACACATCTCTCACCATGGGCAGGCATGGTGCACAACAGTCAATCCCAGGTTCGGTTCCGCTGTGACAAAGGATTCCTTGGCAAAACACTGAGTCCCACATTGTTCCTGGTGGTTATAAGTTGGCACCAGTGTTCAGCATTGGAGCCGCCATCAGTGTGTGAATGTGTGTGTGTTCAAGAAAGGTTGTAAAGCGCTATTCACTTCAGACTGAGAAAGATTATAAAGCTAAGTAAAATTAACTGCCCAAAGAGAAAATGATGACATTGTTGTTATGTAAATTGTAGATGTGGTTCAATAGTGAAACTGTGCAGAATCTTTCACCAGAATCTTTCAAGTCATGCTTTTACACGAGTGCATATGTTTGAAGTTTTGCAGCTTCTTTGGTTCTAATTTCTGGTAGAGCTTATTCAAGTGCCAACCACTTCAGAGAAGTGACACAGAAGCTATCAATGAAACTCTTATTAACCCTTTAAAACCGGAGATGTCCCAGGCAACACGTAAATAACACACTCTCTTTAACATGATGTAGCTCTTCAAATGTTCACCCAA
Organism: Oryzias latipes; assembly: GCF_053564925.1. NCBI lineage: Eukaryota > Metazoa > Chordata > Actinopteri > Beloniformes > Adrianichthyidae > Oryzias > Oryzias latipes. The sequence goes on from NC_136246.1 coordinate 9,861,834, forward strand.
TCATTTCTCTGTGACAGAATCAGCTGATTTTCATTGATTCTGTAAACACCTCAATATTATAATGTGTTTCTTTTTCTTTTTCTACTATTTTCTTTTTCTAAATACATTCATTGGGTTAACAGTTGAAGACTTAACACTTAAAGCAGGTGTCCCCAGATCCAGGCCTCGAAGGCCGGTGTCCTGCTGGTTTTCCAGAAACCCGCCTTATTTTCTGCTGATTACCTGGATCAGGTGTGTTTAGCCAATAAGGAGCTTCAATGGCAGGTTGGTTGGAAAACATGTAGGACACCGGCCCTCGAAGCCTGGATTTAGGGACCCCTATTTAAAGGGTTAAAGTCAGATTTCATGCTGACAGGAGCGGTGTAACTCACAATGAAAAGAGTGTGAGTTTGCTAACTTAAGGCATAGAAGTAACAAGTTGCTAATGAATTATTTTAGTGTCTTCTGAAGGATTTTAAACTCTATTACGACAAAAAAAAATAAGTCTCACTGTTGGACCGTTCTTCCAGAAGCACATTTGGAAAGTTTGGCTGATTCTACTCAAACTCTGCCGCTCGAACATGCTTTACACCCCCGCATTCTGTAAGAAAATGTTTGTAGAAGCAGTCAGCGTGATGATGGAGAGTGGTTTTATTCACATGTGACCTTGGAAGGGTTTGGAGCACGCGCGATAAATCATCTTAAGATGTTAGGGAATACTTTTGGCAATTCTAGTCACCTCTCTGTGGGAAATATTGATTTATAGGAAAACGTGTGCTTTCTTCATTTATAATATGTATATAATATTATATATATTAATATTCAGATATATAATCTGAGTTGCATATAAAGACCATGTCACACAGCCACTACATACATTTTGCGCATTTTCTCAAATGAAATTTCGATCTTTTGTTATACGTGCTAGATGTACATAATTTATTAGTGTTTCTTGCATTTGTCATTCATCAATGCCCGCAGATGTCCATCGAGGGTTTCGACCAATGGGTCTTTATGTGAATTTGGCTGTGAGCTGTTCAAAATTTTTGGTTTGTTTAAATTACGCAGTTTATATAGTTTAAACGCAATTATTACATAAATCTTACACAATTGTGCGGGATTTTTTTGTGGGATGTGTATGCAAATTTCCACGAACATTCCACGTAAGTTCATGTATGTCTAACGGACCTTTCAGTCATGTACTAACCAACGTATAACTTTTATATCGCATAAACGGCACATTTATTGCATTCAAACTCTGTAATTGACGCATAAATCACCAATGAATTGTGTATAAACAGTGCAATAATCACGCACGGTTCATGTTCTAGGTTGATTCGCGTGTTCTTTGCGTGACATCATGTAACACTCAACATTAAATGGCCCTACAACCAAACAAGACCCTATGTGACCTAGGCCACTCCCACCTTAATCTTTCTCCTCCAGGTTTCGAGACCCATCAAGGGTCCCATGTGGGAATCTTTTTTTTTTTTTTGTCCAGCATTTCCAAACTCTGGCCTCCATTTTGAAGCTTTTCTCGCAGTTAAACTAACCATCACTGAAAGAGTTTGGCATATTACCGTGGCGACTGCCTGTTTTACCATCAAGTCGCTGCTCAGTTTCCTTAATGGTTTCATTCTAACGCAGACATTTGGTATGGAAATGTGACCCCTTCTTGCTTTGACAAAATGACTCCGTCAGCATGAAGGATTTTGTTTGCAGCACAAAAACAACAGCTGAATTAACATATCAAGGAGGCTGAGGGGAAAGGGAAAATGGGAGCTATTCTAAACATCTTCCCAGTGGATATCCGACAATGATGCCTGGCTCTATAAAAGCAGTAATAGCTATTTCAGCCATGTGCAATTCAAATGTAATTGCCTTGATGTTTGTTTCTCCTTCAGGTGTCTCCAGTCTGCTTTGTATTTTTTTTCGACACAAACTGCACTCGTTCGTCTTGCCAAACAGAGCCTCCTCTTGCAGAGGTGGATGCTCCTGCCGCCGCGGCTGCATGCGAGGCTGTTTACACTGCCTTTCGTCAGGTTTTATTAAACCTATAACTTGCAGAAACAGACACTCGTGAAATTTGTCTCAGTACGATTTTTACATTAATGCTGTCAAAGGGGGTCAGAGGAGCTTGTGGAGTCTTTTTTGAGGAGTCGATGACAAGAAGTGGAGCGGCGATGCTGCTGGAGCGAGATAGCAGTGTGTGTGTGGGGGGGCGGGGGGTGGGGGGTCCTGGGGGGAGGGGGGTGCATTAGCTGCTGTCTGCATCTGAGAGGGTGAGGGGAAGTGGGAGAGAGGCTTAATGTCTGTCTACTTCTATTTCCCTCTTAATTTCACACACTGTTGAGTCAGCCTATTGACTGACTGCTTATGGAGGTGCTGGCGGTCCACCAGCACTGTAGAGGAGGTGGTGCATATAACTCTTCCTCACAGCTCCATCTCCCCATGCAAGACCTCCACTTATTTAATAAGCTGGTACGAGGCCCATTTTCACCCATCCGTGCATTTGTGTAATCTCCCTCCTACATGGGAGCGAGTGTGTTCGATGCTCTTCCCAGGTTGTAGCTGAGGGCATTCCCACAGGACTGCGCTCACGCTACAGCTTTGTGCGAGACGGGTAGTCAAATAAGAGGGAACATGCAAGCACTCGGAAGGCTCTTAGCGCCTCTTTGCCCCATGTGTCCTCATATCTCCAATCAATGCTCCTTTACTCTTTATTCCCACAGTCCTTAAACTTTTTAGATCTCACTGGAGCAGGGAGTTGTGTTTTCTGCACACAAAACTGCTTCCCTGTGGCGAATTCTCTGCGGCATAAAGATGAAAGTTTCTGATTTTTTTTAGTGTATCTGCAAGTTTATGTAATCTTTGTATACCTTTTGTTGAACAGACACCATCCTATGGGGGCAATTAATTGAATCCAGCTGCCCAGGCAGTTCAGTTTCTTTAGCCATTCCATTCATTGATTCGGAAAATGTACATGGGAAATGTACATGATGAAACACAAAATCCAAGAGGTGCCACAAACAACAGAAGGACAGACACAGCTAAAACCTTAGTCACAACTGCCCTTACCGGTAGATACTGCGGGCGAAAAACAGGCAAACCTGTATGTGGATCACACAGGTGGCCAGCACAATTTAAAGGTTGTACATGACTCTGTGAGCCTGTTGAGTGAAAATTTACATACAAATTGTTTTCTACGAGCATGCTGTGGGCAACAGGTCAAACAGTTAAGCAACAAGTAAAGGTAAGTAAGGGTAAAGTAGGTGAGATGCAGGCATGTCGTACCCCAAACCCAGGAAATGAGGATATTAGACAATCAGACTGTAGCTTGTGTGGGGATCTTATGGGCATTTACGTATCACCTCCACACGAAATGTGTGCAGCATTTGCACTTGGTCAGTAAGAAGCCAGTACCTGCACCTAAGTAATGCTTATAGTGCACATAACATTACTTCTCGATACACTTACCACACACACAACACACACAACATTGGGACACACCTATTCTCCCTCTAAGATGCAGCCACAGACCCCCAAAACCCACACTACCCATACAGGTGCATGTATGGGCATAAGCAATAGATTAATTGGGGGATCAGAAAGGTTCCTTGTAAAAATGTATTTGGTACCTGTCCGCCGGGGTGTCTTCTGTTGTTGACTTGGCCATATTGGACTATTAGTGTGTGTTCTTTGATGTCACCAGTGAAATCCAGCAGGAAGCCTTGGTGAGAGCTGGGAGGAAATGGTATGTCACACCTGAAAGAGGCAGCAAGTTTTATTGATATTTTTAAACAAACTCCTGCTGCGATTAAATTATTGATCATTTTAATAACAGACTTCAGTCTTCCATAGATGAAGTGGCTCCCTTCAAGACAAGAACATTAAGAATCACTCCTAACACGCAATTGAGTGTGTGTGAACAGGCCCCGCCCTTTTTGTACTACATTGGAACTGTACCGTAACGATAAACAACCAGTAAACCTGTCTGCTCTATGCTGCTTCATGGTCTTACCCCCCCCTCTCACTATCACCCCCCCCCCCCCCCCCCCTGACATCCCTCCCTCTTCTTCCCTTCTTTCCTTTTCCGTCCGGTCCAACACCAAAGATTTTCAATCATGGTTGAAATGAATAAAGTTTGGCCTCAATTACAAAAGGGGTTTGTTCAGTCACACCTTTGGTTTGTCTGAAGATTAATAACCCCTCTTGTTAAAGTAAAATATGTCCAACACAAGAGGCCCTCAGCTCTCATCTGCCTGCCTAGCTGTTGGACAGGACAAGTTAAAAAAAATACATAAAAAAAATTTAAAAAAAATAACACGCAATGGAAAACTGATGACATTAAGCGGCTGAAACAGAATTGAAAGAGAGCAATGATGAGATACAGGAAGACAAAATTATTAATTATCATTGATAATCATCCCAAATTTTTAAAAGAACAACTCAAAATGTACAATAAGTCAATTTAACAGGCCTGAACTTTCTACTTTTTGAAAACCATTTCAGACAATAAAAACAATTCAAAATTTCTTTTTAAAACGATTTTTTAATAAACAAAGATTTCAACAAGTCCTCCATGGCATCATCTCATGGTGTATGTGAGGACTTTGCAGACCACTTCATGGGTAAAATCAATGCTACAAAATCTAGCCTTTCATCTGTGCAACACACTGATTTTAACAGATCAAAAGCATTGTTTTTACCCAAGGTAACAATGGGGTGTTTTGTCCTGATTGTTGCGGAGATGCTTGGTTGAATTTTATCCCTAGGAAATGCCACAACCGGGCTTTTAGATCACATTCCCACTTCATTTTTGATACAGTAGATCACCAGATTTTATTTTATTAGAGTGTAGTGGGCCTCTGGAAATGTTCTGAATGTTTTATTCTTATCTTACAGATCAACACTTTTTAGTAAGTATGGAGACATGCTCTTTAAGAATCCATGAAAAAAGTTGAGGAGTTCCTCAAGGGTCGATTTTTGGTCCTACACTTATTAACTTGTACCTGTTGCCTCTTGTGTCATCAGGAGACATGGCATTTACTTTCACAGCAATGCTGATGATAAACAGCTTTACATCGCCATGTCTCCTGATGATCTTGAACCTGTTAACACTCTTTTAAATTGTATTTTGGATATAAAGTGATGGATGGCGGAGAACCTCTGACACCTCAACCTGTGACAATCCGTCAGTTTCCTTTAGGTTTTTTTTGTGTGGGTTGGCTGTGCATCCTAGAAGGCCCCGCCTCTCTCCTGTCTTCCTGTAATATGCACAGCTGCTAGCATTTCAGTCAATTTGTTTGTATTGTTCTATTTAAGCTCACCTGTTTCTGTAGTCTGTGTCGCAGTGTAGTTTTCTGTGGGTTCAGCTCATGTTCTTGGTTTGGCTTGTTATGTTTGATGTGGAACCTGTGGATAAATTGAACCATTCAGCTCACTTCTCTTGCCTCTTCATTCCTGTAAATGGGTCATCCGGTTACCCCCGTAACACAAAACATGACAAAACAGACGTTTTGATCATCGGACCTGAAGACGAGAGAGATGATTTTACCACATCTTTGTTTTATGAATCTTCCAAGGGTTTCCTCTTAATTCTTGATTTTTTTCTAGAGACTGACAGATAATTATAATCTTTCATAATATTTAACACTTCACTGCTGTAAAGTGTTGCATATCACAGTTAAGCTGTTTTCTCCGCTCCAGAATCCGCTGTAATTACATTATTTGCGTAAACAATGAAGGAGTTACCATAGTTGAAAGAATGTAAATACTAGAGCTAAAGCTGGTGTTAAAGGGTTAAAGGGAGTGGCGGACAAATAACTTGGGTAAATGATGGACCATGTCCCAAAAGCCAAGTTAAATAAAACTCACATATGGTCATGAGGTATGGATCATGATCGAAAGAACGAGGTCCCGAATACAAGCAGGTGAAAAGAGCTTCCTCCGTAGGGTGGCTGCGCGCTCCCTTAGAGATAGGGTGAGAAGCTTGGTCACCCGCGGAGAGCTCGGAGTAGAGCCGCTTCTCCTCCACATCGAGAGGAGCCAGCTGAGGAGGCTCGGGCATCCGGTCAGCATGCCTCCTGGACGCCTCCCTGGAGAGGTGTTCCGGGCTTGTCCCACTGGGACAGGCCCCGGAGAAGACCCAGGACATGCTGGAGAGACTATGTCTGTCTGCTGGCCTGGGAACGCCTCGGGGTCCCCCCAGAGGAGCTGGAGGAAGTGGCTGGGGCGAGGGAAGTCTGGGCATCCCTGCTTAGACTGATGCCCCTGCGACCCGGTACCGGATAAGTGGAGGAAGATGGATGGAAGGATGGAATGATGGACCCATGTTACAATATTGATATTTATGTATCTATTTTTTGCTGAAGGCATTCATAAAGAGGCTCCAATTTTTTTTGTTTGGCAGAAACTCTGTATCTAAAAAGACTTACAAAGCAATAATCTCTGCATCTACTGTAGATTGTTCTGTTTTTGTCAAACTCACGTGATGTTAAAAGCATCACAGCCAATAAGTGGCTTCTGTAACGATTTCCAACCACCCACTAACCAATCAGCAGACCGATGTACCAGATGAAGACAAGCAGATGGTAATATTTAAGAAGGGATACTTTTCCCTTTGTCTCCTAGAAATTTCTAAAAGCTCTTTTGTGGTGGTATTCTGCAGTGAAACAAACCATAAGTCGTTTCAGCTCATTATTGTCTTTAAAATGCTGAAAATAAAGTTTGGTTTGTGTGGTTGGTTCAAAAATTCCTCTTTTTTTTTTTGCTTGTTGTGGTCAGAATGTGGCTGGAGGACGGAAGAATCTTTTTATGTTTTGTGAAGATTATTTTTCAATTTAACAAGCATATTTTCAGTTAAAAAAACACACATCCTTTGGAAAAAATATATGTATTTTTTGGTTTTTTTTGAAGACAGAACTGCAACTCCACCCATTTCAAAGGCTTCCTTTCTCAAAACTGTAGCTTCTAAAAGTGGAAATACTCAAGTTGTCCGAAAGAAGGAAAGTCAATTTGTCTTTATGAGTTTATTCAAACACGGCACATAGCTTTATATTGGTGGTTTCTGTCTTTGGAGCGGAGAGACTCCAACTAAGAGATGGGAATTTGGATCATCTGTGTGTTGAAGTGTCTTTGGGAAAAATAGTAAACTCCTTACTGCTTCAGGGTGAGTCATTGCAGAGTTAAAGCGCTGCTTATTTTAGAAGATAAGAAGGCCCGTGTGTGTCAGCCGAATGAGAAACACGCTGTACAGCACTTTTAAAATGCCAGATAAGGCTGAATAGGGGTTTCATCCATGTGGATCATTTAATATTGTTAACAATCTCTCATTTGCTCCTCTTCTCTGCAAAGTCAACGAACTCCAGGTCATTATCAGAGATAAAATAAAGTGCAGCATGCCTGGAGTTCAGCACCAAAATAAAACCCCATCTTTTGTGCAACTGGAATTCTGCAAAAGTTGGAACATTTAGGGTTTTAAGGAACATGGGCTTTTAATAAGGGCTGTGGTGTAGTGGCAAGTGCCCCTCCCCCCTCTTCCCTCTTTAGAAGGTTCGAATCCCAGCTGGGTCTTCTCTATGTGGAGTTTGCACGTTCTCCTCGTGCATGTGTGGGCTTTCTACGGGTTCTCCAGCTTCCTCTTCCATGGTCCAAAAACATTCTTCATAAGTTAGTTGATGACTTTAAATTTCCCCTATGTGTGCACGTGGTCGTGCTGCCCAGCAACAGACTGGCAAACTGTTCAGGGTTTACCCCGCCTTCACCCAGTAGTACCTGGGTTGGATTCAACAACCCAATGACCCCAAAATGGAATTAGTGGGCTGTGAAGATGGATGGATGGATGGATGGTAGAACTTCAAATAAAATAATGTATTTGGCCTATTACCACAATATCTCTTCAATTTCATTATTTGACATAATATAGGAGTTACAAACTCTTTGTAACTGGAGGCTTATATTGATTTGTGGGTGTTTCACATTGTTTTACTTCCTCCACGACACATCAGACAGTTTCTGCCCATCTTTTTTTTTGAGAGACACTCTGTCTCTCCAAGCTTCCCTCTTTAGGCTAATCCATTCACAGACCTGACATGAACAATGTTACCGACTTACAAGACCTCCACCAGCTTTAGCTCTTTACTCTTTCCACCTTTTTTTCTTGTCCTAAGTTTTTTAAGATTTGCAGCAGGCATCAAATTTGAAACATTGCACAGAAATGTGTGCAATTTCTTAGTATAGACATGTTTTTTCATGTACTTTATCTTGTGGATTCAATGACATGTGATTTAAAAAATCTTCGTTTTGCATGTAAAAAACTGGCCCTTATTAAAATTGGGTTGTACTGTTTTAACAGTTGCCCTGAAGTGCAAACCTGATCAATGAATCATTTAATGCCAAAACATGTGACACAATGACAATTAACCCTTGTGCTATCTTAGATGACCCCCCCCCTAACATTGACATGTTATTCCCACCATGACAAAGGTGGATAAAGGTGGGAAGATTTCATGTAATCCATGGACACCAGTGAAGATCACAAATCATTGAAGAAAAAAGGTTCAGAGCACTGTCTAGTGGGTCTAGATGACCCAACTCAAAATGTTAAAGTGACTAGGATAGCACAACGGTTAAAATATTTGAAAGCATAATAAAATATTAAAAGCAATTCCTGAACCTAAAAGAAACATTTCTAAAAACAAAAGTAATTTCCGCAAATCCAAATAAATCTTAAAAAATGTGTTAGCATTTAAAAATAAAACATTTTTGTATTTTGTAACATTTTGTTTTGATTTTTGAAAATTACTTTTGTTTTTTGAAACATCACTTTTGTATTTTGTTTTCCTTTTTTGGAATGATGTTTTAGTTTCAAAAATGTTGTTTGATTTCTAAAACGTAATTTTTTTGTCATTGTATTGTATTTTTGTTGTGTTGGTTAAATATGATTTTGTGTTGAAACATTTGTTGATGTGGTTTGCAGGGCCACCGACGTTTTTATTGTGTTGTTAAACGTTTGCATAAATGTGTCACGTTAGCATTTCCTGGGTTCAGGAGGTTTTATCCAGCTTTTATGGACAGAAGCAACAATTGCAACATTCAGTCGTGAAATCTGCAAAAATAAGAGTTTTATAAAGATTGTAATAATTATTTTTTGTAAGTTCCTTTTATTTTCAAATACAAACAAAAAGAAAGAAATTACATAAACATAATAAAAGGAGTGGGTAGAAGAAAATCTTATTCATTTCCACCCCCAACCTTACTATATTTTATGCATACATATTAAACATATACTAATTATTCAGTTTCAGTTTTTTTTATTTCAAACACAAATGCAAAATAAACAGTAGTTTAACATATAAAGCAAAACAGTGTGTTTGAAAAGAAGTTGGTTGAAAAGAATTTTGTCTGATCCCACCCCCCTTTTCCAACACCTGATGATGCGTCTATCTCTATTTACAGATATGTACAATGCGCGTATTTCTATTTAAAGTTTTGTACAAAATATTCATGTTACATTCTGCCTGCCAACAGTGCAACGTGACATTTTTGTTTTATTAATCATTTCTGGCCTTAGAAAGTTCTGTTAGTGACTTCTTTTGTTTTGAATTCATTTAAACTTCACACCCTTACATTGACGTGTTATCCCTACCATGACAAAGGTGGATAAAGGTGAAGTGCACTGTATTGTGGGGTCCAGATGACCCCACTCCCAACATTAACATGCCTTGGATAGCACCCCTAATCAAATCCGTTCCATAAATCCACACCACAATTTGATAAACACATTTTCTTTTGTGCAGTGCGAATGCACTGCTTTTGAAATTCAGTTGTTTTCTTAAATGGTAAGTTTTCACATAAACAATAAAAGAAAAAATATTTAAAGATAAGCATCAAGGGACCAAAGCAACTTCACAAGTCGTGATTGTCCTTTTATTGTTCCATTAGGCTTCTCATTTTCTAATTCATACGTTTTAAGTTTGTAACTTTAACCTAAACCTACCTTTTACCAGCAAAAGATATATGTAATTTAATGTTCATCTTGCTGTGAGTTGTAACTTCAAAGTGTTTTGTGAAAACCTGGGAATTCTGTCTGCAAGCAAATGTCCCCTCAAATCACAGGAGCGTTTCTTGAATAGGTTCTTGGGAGAATTCAATAAAAAGACCTGGGTCAGTAAATTGAGCCTGCAGTGGAACAGCAGCGTCTGCTGAAATTGCTCCTCCTTTCTGGGTTGTGTGAATAAATATAAGGTAAATCACCAACTTGTAATCTTACCGCTGTCACCTTTCTTCACCGCTAAAGGCTCTTATCAGCGTCAACAGCGCCGAGCCCATTTTGTCCGCCAGACATAAATAACTTTACATTGGTGGTGAAGCGAGATAAGGTGTTTGGTGAAATGTGAGCCTTAACAGATTTTGACAGGAAGCTAATATTCTGTTGGTTCAGACGGGAGAACATTGGAAACGAGAGGCAGGATAATGGGCGGAAGCCGTGTGAGATCAAGGAACAAATGGCTCGCCGTACTTTTTCACACTCCATGCCGACAGAGTCATTGATATTGTGAACACCAGGGAGAACTGCCTTTCTGTATACACGGGGCCTCATTATTTTGTTCAAATGGAAATATGTGTAATTTACCGTAGTGCTGGGGAGGAAGAGAAGCCGAAAGGAAAAACTGATCCGTCTTTATGTGTTTGGAGGTGTAGTATATGCTTGTCAACTCTCCTCTCTTAATAATAAACTCCTGGTGTTACTTTTTCCCATAAAGGAGGCTTCCAGCTAAAGAGAAAGCCACGTCTGCCCTCACGATTTGTTATTCAGTGAACCGCATCTCTGGAGAAATGGATTTACTGGCGTGCCCTCTGCAGAGGAATGAAGGTCAGCCCCTGCCATGGAGATGCCATTTGCCGCACAATGCAATTGTTAATACGCAGCTCTGAGAAAGCAGGCAGAAAAACCTTCATGCCCATTTGGAATTCCGGTGACGGAGCGGGATAAAAAAAGCGAAGGGTGCAGGGATTAGAAGGGCAGAGGTAGAGTCAGTCTTGTGGCTCCTCTCTTTCTCTACGGTTTTTGTGCCCTCACCACTACAACCCTCCGCTGTTTGGAGGACAGATCTGGCAGCTGAGGCTCGTGCAGCACTGCTCACATTCCTGTCTACTCACATACCTCGGAGAGAAATTTCACCTCTGACCGCAAAAATGTGAAAAACCTGAAAGAAAGAAAGAAAGAGCACAAACCAGACACGGCTGGCTTTAAACCAGCCAGAACTCTAGATGCGCTCGCAGCCAGCAAGGCTTCCATCAGCATAACAGAGATTTTTGTGTCTTTATTCAAAAACATGGCTCCACTGTAACCTTAGCACTGGCTGTGGCTCAGAACTGATTTGATGCTAGCACATACAGAATATTGAATTCACTTACACAGCAAATACAAGGAAAAGCCAGAAATGCCTGTTTGGTGTTGTTTAATGTGCACTTTGAAATTCTTTGGTATTTGTAAAAAACAATAGTTTCTTTAACACTCAATACAAACATTTTTTTCAGGAGAATAATACGGTGGCTCTTTCCAAAGATGGATTGCCAGAACTCGAAATGACAAAAGAAGAAACCAGAAAGGCACTATGGGACATCTCTGATTGGATGATGACATTTCTTCACCATTTCAACCAAGAGTTATTTGCCACTAAGTGATACTGGATTTGCTACATTAATCATAAAGCGTTCAATAGTATGCTGACAATGAAGACAAATTTGAAAAAACTCAAACATCATCATCCAATCAGCGATGTCCCATAGTACCTTTTCTGGTTTTTATAGTGTGTTTCTTTTTAGACATTTCATTTTGATTTATGGAAATGCCTTTTGTTTACCACAACGCTTTATTTTTATGTCTAATTTCTTTTTTTGTATTTTTTTCTTTTTTGGAATTGTATTTTGTTTCTGGAATTTTGTTTTCATTTCAAAAATGTAATGTTGTTTTTTTTATTTTTTTATTTGTCGTTGTGATCGTAATATGTTTTTGCCTTAACTGATTTGTTAGTGGGATTTGCACTTCAGCGCTACTGCAGAATAGGGTATAGTAGGAGTTCTATTGCTCTCGTGTGTTAGCTTAGGGGAAAATAATCCGATCTTCCTATGATGAGTTTGAACATGTCTAGACTATTCCAGATTGCATGATGAAGAAAAATGACAGTTATTAGGGATAATATGATATGCGTCTTCACAGTCAGTTTGTTTGTGGTGGAAGCAAAAAAATCTGTTTCCCTAAACCCTTCAGAGAAAGTGATTTCAACTCTCCTACACCACCAATCCTTAACAAAAGCATTAAAATATCCTGGAAAAACAGTCAAAAAGATGTAATGTGGTCCACATGTGTAACAGTTTTTACATAAAAGCTGAAATAAAAAACAGGCCAGCCACAAATTCTGATCCAAAATGCAATGATAGCAAATTCCTCAAAGTAAAAGTCAAAATGAAAATATTCCACTGATGGCCAGCAGGGGGCTCTCGTGGACCCACAAATACACTTGTTTTTCTAATTCAGTCATTTTTAAGGTTTAATATAAGTGTTTTTTTTTTCCTTTTAATGACCCCACAATGGAAGAAAAATCATTTTTTTGTGTACTGCCTTCAGTGAGTAATAAAAAATAATCTATCATTTAGTTGAGAAGACAGGCAAAGGGATGTGATGATCGTCTCCACTGTTTTGACTTTATGTATGCTCCTGACGACCAGCAATGCAATTGTGTTCTTTGTAGAGGACATTTCTAAACCAATGCATCCTACTAAATTTCCCTTTTTTTGTATCTATAGAGACAATTTGGGGCTTCTGAATAAAACAAATATGAAGGGGCAAGACTTTGGGAATTGTAGTTATTGGTGAATTTAAAACACTTTTTGACGGGATGATTATTTTTTTACACTGTGATAGTCAGGAAGTAATGATGAGAAGTTCACATATAAATATACAGACCTTTTTGTGAACTTTAGAGATGAAAAAGATTTGCATTTTACCAGTAAAATACATCTGCTTTTTTGGAAATGTCCCTTGTGTGTATCCATACATACATTTTAAATTAAAGCCCTGAACTGTCTACAGGTGAAGGTTGCATTTAGCAGGAATGAGTTGGGTTTTAGTCATAATGAGATATTGTAGAATGCCTTTTTCCATAAAGAATAACTGTCATTTCAACTGTGACATGGAAGAAAAAGCGTTGACCCAAATGCCTTGATGATCCTCCTAAAGAGTTTGTGAGTTTTAAACAAACTTACCTCCAAGCAGAGTCAAGTTTATCTGTTTTTTTCTTTTTTTATGCTGTAAGACATCATGGGAGACACTGTACATGTATATGCATGCGCTAAAAGTGATTTAAATCTTCCCAACCAGATTTCTCCAAGGAAAATAAAATAACACATAACTGCTCCTTTAACGGAAGTCCCTTTGCTCCTTTGCAAGCAGGGAACAGAGCAGGAGCACAATGATGTCTCAGTTTGATGTAATAATTTCAGCTCGTTGCACAGAGCTGTTTCTAGTATGTAGGACAAGGATTTGCATGGAAAACTTCAGTATGAAGTCAGCTTCAGAAACTCTTCTTAAACTTGTCAAGTACTTATAAAGCCATTGTTGAGCTGCCGTCATTTCATTTATTTTTTATTGAAGCCCACAGCGCTCCTTCAATCCCAGAGGGAGCAGTTTGGGATCTCGTAAAGTATAAATTCAAGAGAATTCAGTAAAATGCAAAAATACATTTCCTTTTGGGGCCTGACAGATTGTATTCGGTCCTTCTTGCATAGATAATTCCCTCCCTGCTTAAAACAAATATTCCAGATGGTCAGACGGGGTTCTGTTATCAGATGTGACAGTTTTGCAAATGCTGCAGACGTTTCAAGCATCTCCATGCTTTTCTTCTGTGCTCCACAAATTTCTCCTCCTCTGAAGTATTTCCCTTTCCAGGAAGGTGGCTTGCAGTCATATCCAGATCGATGTTGCTGTTTAGTTCCTTTGAACCGTTACCTATCCTTAGTGAAAAAAGGGCCTTCTTTATCCTGAGATGTGGCCAAAACAGCTTTGAGACACACATTAATCAAGCTGGATGTTAGTAAAGTCCTAACTTTTTACAAGTTCTGCTCTGTGAGCTGCAGTGTTCAGTCGTTGCTTCTATAATGAAAAACCAAAGCTTTAGGAAATCTACATTTTCAAGCTGAAGTGTTTTTCTCTCACCCAAACAGCAAGTATTATCATGTTTACGGTTTTTAGACAACGTTATCTCCTGTGGTCCAGAAGGGGTTTTTCCATTAGGATGCTCAGATTCCCACCACCACCAAACAGGTGATAAGACTGATACATCCTGAACTAAGCAGGAAACAAGACTCCAAAAATCCCACAACTTCTATATCTGAATTCATTTGCCATGTATACCTGTTACATCTCTTTTTGTGGATTCACAAACACGTCTGTTTTTGTTTGTTTATCACTGGGTGCGAGTTACGACGGATGCAAAAGAAACTCTCCCTGCTGTTCCTGCTCCACACAGCCAGTGGGAACCTTCCTCATTGGTTAAAAAAGCTCTCAGAGCGTGGTGCAGCAACAACCACGACGGTTGTAGAGGCAGCAGGACACCAACAACTTTCAGGGAAAATTACAAATTCTCTCCAGGTTTACCTCAGAGCCTCACAGACAAATACACGCTGTTTTTTTTCTTCTTTTTTATGACTACATGTTTAAAACACCTTTATGTCCAATTGATATTTCTTCGATTCTGTAGTTAAGACAATTGCCAGTTTTGGTTTACTGTCTCATGAAGGTCAGACATGAAAACAGAAACATATCTTAACCCTTTCACACCAGAGCTTTTACACCTTTTGACCTTTTACACAATTAACGTAAATCCAGCGAATTCTGAAGCAGAGAAAAGCAGCTTTGCGCTGATATACAACAATTTACTGCAGTGTTTACGCAATCAACGTAAATCAGCTGATTCTGATGCAGAGAAAAGAGACTTTGCACAATTATGCAACACTTTATTTTCATAATGGACACTGGAAATTCAACCTGCAACAACCTTCCCATTGCTGTACCTCAGCACCACATATATAAATATGTATTTACATATGATATAATTGCTTATTTGCTTTGAGCAAGGAGCTGCACGGTGGCACAGTGGTTTTCAAGATTCCTCCCACAGTCCAAACACATGCTTCACAGGTTAATTGGTGTCTCCAAGTTGCCCCTATGGTGTGCATGTGAGTGTAGGGGTGGTGCCCCGCCTTCATGCAAGAGAGGCTGGGTTGGTAGCTTTCCCATGACCCCAAAAGAGATTCAGCAGGTTCTGTAGATGGGTGGGTGGATGGATGGTTGGTTTCAATGGCTTCCAGCAAACAAAGTCGTAGATGACTCAAGGTTTATGTCATGCCTCGCTGTTTGTGTGATTGCTTGGAGCATCAGCCATATTTTTATGTCAGTTTGAATGCATTCAGTAAAAGAAAAAAGTTGGTGAAAAAGTCAAAAAGTAGCAATAGAAGAAAGTTTACTTTCATTAATAGTTATACCACTTCATCATACCATTTCATTCCTGCTTTTCATCCTTTTAGTTTGTGCTCATTTTGCAGGAATGACCTTCAGAACAATCGTGAATCCATTTATCAAGAGCTCTAACTAAAACCTATTGAGAGAAAGGTGTTCCAAGGTAAACCAGCAGCTAAACTGCACGAAAAAGCACCTATCCAGACTTCCTTCAAAGGTAAAATGTTGCAGAAGGCTGTTTGAATCCAGGATTAAAGTCAGTGACCTGATAACAAAACCGGACGGGCCACTCGCAGCTTTTCGTCTCCTCGGCTCAGAATGCTTCAGTTGTCCCACAAGGAGGTTTAGGGGAACAACAGGGCAACCTTTTCAACTAAAGCTGAAATAGCAGAAGCTGATCCACAGAGAGATCTGACATGTCAGAAGAAAATCCTCATTTGGTCACTGCAGAAAAGTTTTTAGCTGGCATGGCTGTTCCAACATGTCCATCAAGCTCTTGATCAATAGCTTTGTTTTCAGTGACCTTTGCCCTGACGTGACTTTTGGAGTGCAACACAAACACTGAAGTGTATTGGTTACTCGGGTTAAAGACAAATTGTGTTTCCTGAAACATAATTTTTTGCTGCTTTTTTAATCTTAACTTTGAATGAAAAGAAGAAACTTCCTAACAAATGTTAGGAGATGACATGTTTTTGAACAAACATGTATGACAATTGGCTCCACCAAGTGGTGATTAACTAAGGGAACATTTAAAAATCAATAAGTAATAAGGAGGACAAAATATTAAATTACCTTACTGACTTTCTTTTATATTATTTCTACTTGAAGGTATATATTCTGCACATTTTTGTTTCATTATCATATGTAAGTATTTCAAATTACTTTTCACAGTGTATTGGTTTGGAAAATTTATTTAAAAAGGTATTACCTCACTACTAAGTAACTGAATTACCTTTTGATAAAAGTAATTAAATACCAAAAATAACTATATGCATGGAAAAAAACCAGCTGTTTTTCAAAATGTGTACATTTCTAATTATTTTTTTATTAAATAAAAATTAATTAAATAAACATGCACTTCTATGCAATATTTAATATTTATTGCTCATTAACCGACAGCTCTTTATCATAAACTCCTGCTATTTTTGTTGTAATTAGACATCAACAGGTAAAGATTATTATGTGTGTTTAACTCTCAATACAAAATACATCAAATTCTAAGACAAATAGAAAAGTACACATCTGAAAAAAAAACTTCCAAGTATCTTATATTTAATTTACAAAATTTTGTCAAAATTAAATAAATCAAATTTATAATTTCTGACAACTGGTCTGGTAAATATGTGTACTTTTCTTCAAAAGTAAGCAGTTAAATAACATCAAATTTTCTTGTAGTAACTTGTTACAAACCCCACTGGAAGTTTAAATCTTATATATATTCCCACCAGTGAAGGTTAACTTTTCATTGCAACGGTTTGGATTCACAAATTCTGTAGTTTCTTCTACTTGATTGTATGTTAATCAACATTTTCTTCAGGTTCTGATTGGCTAACATGACAAATGGCACTGCCCTCAGCCAATTATAATCCAAAGTTTTGACTATAATTATATAGAACAGATTTAATGTCTTGTGTTTGTACTGTAGAAGCAACACATTCACCCCAACTCGTCACATATTGTGTGAACGCATGGTAGGGACCGCCCCCCGGGTCACATGTTGACGCTTTGGGTGAGCCCAACTCGTTGTTTTTTGGCGTGCTGCATGCTGCAATAAAATGACTGATAATGTTTCCCACATTCTGACACCTGCCTTAATAGTAATAAGAAAAAGAAAAACAACTGTATTTTTCTTTTTCCCAGTAGACTGAAAGTAGCTGTTGGTATTTGTTGGTCTACAAAACAGAAATTAAAATAAAATAATTTGTATGGTGGAAAACGAAAATCAATCACGAGCATTTTGTGATCTCTTACTTTTAGCACATCGAAAAACGATGAACTAAGCACACCCAAAGCGTCAATGTCATAAGTCTGAACTCTGTCTCCCCCTCTTTATTTTGTTTTTGCATTGAGTGTGTCAAAAGTAAGAGTTCTGTCTCCCCCTCTGATCACCAGCGGGAGATGTCCCCAGAGTTCTAGCTACACAACAACTCCCAACAATCCCTAGCACACACTACCTGGATGCTGCACACCTGAGTCTCATTCACTCAATCAATCACAGTATACTTAAGCTCTGCACTAAGTGAAGCTCAGCGTGAAACATTGTTTGTGTCATTCTGTCTTCCTTACAGAGTGCTTTATTTAGATCTGATCCTCTGACACCGCCTGCCCCGACTCTTGCCTGAATTCTGATTCCTCTGTCTCTCCTCTGAAGAACTTATTGTCTGTTATCAACTCCTGATTTAGCTTTTTAGACTTTTAGCTGAGCTATTAAACCTGCTGCATTTGGATCCAGCGGTCTGCCTGTTCTTGTGACAGTCAATATGGAATGCGGAAGAGGGGTCCCTACCCATGCGTCCATTTATGACAATTTGTGGTGAGAACGTGTTTCAATTTACCAGAGGCGCTAGAGGAAGTAGCAGAGGAGGAGAAGAATCTGCTGCTTGGGAAACCAGGGTTTGTTTCCCAGGGGGTGCAATGAATTCATTGTGGGTCCTAGACCCTTTACGCTACTGCCTATCTATGTAGCCACAAGGGGGTCTGGGTCCCCCTAGCCGGCACATGTTCTCCCTGTGCATGTCTGGATTCTCTCTGGACACTCCAGTGTCCTCCGGCAGTCCAAAAACATGCTTCATAGGTTAATTTGGAAAAAGTCACGTTGGTATGAATATTATTCTGTGTGGTTGTCTAAGTGTTGTCCTGTGGTGGACTGGTGGGGCCCAGCAACCCCATGATCTTGAACAGGAGTAAAGTTAGTTCAGAGAATGGATGATCTTAGCAGACTTGGTTCCAAGGACATATACTGTGAAGTCTGACAGGAGAACAGGTTTATAATCATTGAAGCATCCATCCATCATCCATCTTCAGAACTCGCTGAATCCCTTTCAGGGTCATTGGGCTGCCAGAGCCTTTCCCCGCTAGTGTTTGGGATACACCCTGAACACGTTGCCAGTAAGGGCCACACAACCACAGACACTAACATACATACCTAAGGGTTAACCTATGAAGCATGTTTTTGGACTATGGGAAGAACTCGTGCACGGGGAGAACATGCAATCTCCACTCAGAAAGGTCCCAGCTGGGATTCAAACTAGGGGCTTTGGGCTGTAAGGTGAGAATGCTAACCACCATACCAACGCCCGTCCCGCCCATCAAATCGAAGTAATGATTTGATCTTCTTGCCATATGTACTTTTGCAATGTGCCCTGATTCAAATGAACAAAATAGTTTCCCATAGTCAATCAAATTTCCCATAATACATGAAATGACTTTTTCCCTAAAATCACACGGCAGAAAAAAAAAAATTCTTGCAGGTTCTCCTAAAAGTTGGTTTTGGACTCCGCCCACTGTTAACATCACAACACTTCACTACCAAAGCCAAGTTCCTGATGTAATGAAACACTATAAACAACATTCACCAAAGTCCAGGTCTTTCCAATCTGAAAACTGTACAGCCAGGCTTTTACTTCACCATACTGCATAACTTTCACTTTGCTGCGTAATTTCTGTTGTACCTTTGGCGAGTCACACAGCACCGGCTGTTAAAATCCCATCACAGGACCTCTTGCTGCTTGTTTACATTCACTTGAAATGGTTCGCCCCCACCACGCATATTGCTTTGGGTGTGAGCACAGCGTGGGAATTCACGTGTAATTTTACGGAGCAGCTTTCTCATGTGCTCCTCTGTTATTGTCAGTAAGACCATCAACAACACAATATGCCTGAGCTCTTTCCATCTCACTGGAACATGGCAGTAAAAACAACACAGCTGCTGCTTTGTATGTTTTCCCATTGTTGATATTTGCTGCCAAATCCACTGTAGTCAAAGTTAAGTCATGGGCTTTTGCAAAACACACAGACAGGACTGGGTTGCTAGGAAACACAAATACTTGCTCACTCTCAGTTAGATCAGGGTTGGGTTTTTTGGAAAGCCATAGAAAGTAAATGTTTTGTACTTTACTTTTTCGATGCCCAGATGTCAAAGAAGCCCCCAAAAATGTGATATGGGGAATGTTAGGAAGAGGCAAATGATCAAGTTATCCTGGCAGACAGCCATTCTTTTTTAAACAAATAACTCTACACAGTTTTAAAATATCCCACTAACAGGCACATTGATAAAAGTGATGTAATACTTGGTAAACTGCTTGTTTTGTACAGTATAGCTTTCTAAAAGTAGACTGGGAACGGACCCAGTTACTGCTGGCAAACGGCAAGAAGAAGATTCAGATAAATAATGGCAATTGCACGTCATTTTTTTTTTTACCTCTTTGAAGTTATTTTAAATATGACAACGACTCTAATTGCATCACTCTCAGTACACTGAGTAATGAATTTCATGTTTCGCGTCACAGCTGAATATTTTTGCCTGACAGCAGCTGTGGACAATTTGAGTGTGCAGAAATACTTGTGATGGTTTTCACTTTCAGGCCGGGATCAAATTATCACAGCCATCCCACAGTCAATTAACTTCAATTCTCTGCCCCGTCATGTCCTTTAAACCACTTGATCCTCATGAGCATGGCACAGCATATACGATTTGTGCATTACGTGAATGGAGTGCCTGTCAGAGTCGGGCACAATGAGGATGAAATAGCTTCTGGCCTAGTTAATGGAGATGGATTGTATCCAGAATGATGGAAAGTCACATTTACTGAAGGCCACAGCCAGGTTGAAGTCCTGAACTGTTAGTGAGCTTGGGGAGGCTGGTGGCTGTTCCACATGTGACCGGCTCAGAGGTGAAAACGACAGGCCAGCCTTCTGCAGTCGAGCACTTACAATAATTAGGCTTGACCGCGCTCCCGCTTATCCATTATTCCTGGCTTGTCCATTTGAGATTCCTCACTCTCCAGTGTGTTTGCTTTAAAGGTCTGCAATTTCTACAGAGTGAACACTGCTTTAGTTACCTTCTCGGACCAGATGTAAAAATAAATTCCACCTGTGTTTCTTCCCACACACCAAAAACATGCTTCATAAGTTGACTGATTACTCTAAATTGTCAAACGTTTGTGTGTGATTGTGTGGCCCTGCAACAAACTTGTTCCCTACTTTTACCCAACCAGGTTAGGCTTGGGCAGGCCTAAAAGGGTGCAGCAGGTTAAAAATATGGAGGAATCTTGGTGTTCAACTATATTAGTTCCATTTTTAATTCTTTTATAGTCTTCTTTAGGTCTAGTCAATTAAATATGTGAGTTCTTTTGAATTATGTTTGCCACTTAATTTGATTTAAACCCCTTGCTTAGAACAATTTCAGTTTTTAAATGAGTTGAGAAAAAATAATTAAGTCCTAATAAACATGAAAGAAGTATAGGTTACTTTCAAATCTATTTCAGAACTAGATGGAGCTGCATTTCCAGAAGAAAATGCAGGGATGAATGTTGCTAAATGAAAATGAAACCTAAAGGGTAATAGTTGGCTAAAAAATAAAATAGAGAAATGATCAAAGTTGTCCATAAATAGCCAGTTTAGCTCGTGCTGGTTTGCGGCGCCTTCCGTCCGTGAAACCCGGGTTCGACTCCAGGCTGCTCCCTGTTGCGTCAGGAAGGGCATCCGGCGTAAAACATTGCCAAATTTACCATGCGACTTGTTCGCTGTGGCGACCCCTGATGGGAGAAGCCGAAAGTGGAAGATCAAAGTTGTCCATAAATAAAGTGAAAACAGCACAATAACAAAAAAGACATTTTTGGTAAAAATGCCAGCGCTGGGTATCAAACCAGGGAGCTTCTGCCCCACAGAAAGAAGCAAAGGTTTTCAAGGATTCCCCATGTTTTTCAATCGAGGAAAAAAATCCTGGAATATCTTGAAAACATGCAGAGGAAAGCACAAGATGAAGAAAAGAAACAGACAAACAGAAATGAACAGCATAAAGCATGAGGCAACGAATTGTTCAAACCACTGAAGAGAGGTAAAAGGTGATATCACACAGAGCACTCGAGCAAAGTAGAAAAAACATTTGGTCAAAGTATGATGACAGCTCCAAATGTGGCTGCTGTGGCTAAACCTATAACTAATGAGGTCAATCAAAACACAGCCTGTGAAACTCTTAACATTTTAGCTTCTGTGGTTTTCTTTTGAGATTTTTTTCTAGGTGTCATTTGCTCTATTAATTGTCCTCTCACACTTACACTTACATCTTCTATTTTTATCAGAATTGTTAGTGCAATCTGTGACTATTTAAGATTACAACATGACTACAGTATGTTTAATTTCATGGGTTTTTTTTCAACTAAGTTACATTTTTGCTGTGAGATGCAATACATTTTTTTCCCTCTCAATACACTACACTTGATGAACATTAATTATTAAACCCAAAAAAATCTAATATAACTGGAGTGAGAACAATGTAAAGAAACACAACTTAAAAACATTCTTTAGTTTAGAATTACCTCAAATTGTTGATGAGGAACATTTTTGTCTCATCATTTCACACCAGATGATCTTATCAGGATTTTTAACCACCGCAGGAGGAAATCATCATTCACCAGCTTTGCTTCTCGGAAAGGTGGGTGTCTTAGAATTTCTTGAACAGGATGTATATATCATCATTAAATTGTGACCTTGAACACTTAAAGAAAGCCATCAGAAGCCAGACAATGTTTAGTCTCATAAGTTTTCTAAATTAATATGCTATTAAAAATAATTTTAAAAATCTATGGCATCTTGATTTCACTCCAGGTCATTTTTTAATCTATTATTTTAATTGCTTCATGCTTATCACCCTGCTAGTTCTGTCAGCCCATGTTATTACCAGGACGGTTTAAAACTTCTTGTTTGATGTTAATGCATTCTGTTGCATGTGTTTTTTAAAAACTGTTTGTTATTAACATTTTTATGAAATGTTCTTCGTATGAGATCAATCTTTCTCTGGTTTCTTACCATGGTCCGGATGAATACTCGATTCTGATTGGCTGCTGGGTGTGCATTAAAACCTGATAACCGCACGGTGAAAAAAGAAGTTCCGGTCACCTAGCTTAAATGTTTTGTATCACTGCGCCGGCTTCTTTAAAATAACCTTTTGCTTCATCATTTGGACAAAAACAAGCGGTAAGAGGTGAACTTTCTCTCTGAACTGATGCCTTATTCAATCCATCGGAAAGATCAGCATATGTATATCGCCGAATCTTGAATGCAGCGGCGTCACGTAACAAATAGTCGCTTTTTGTGAGAAAAGCAATCCAAATCGGAAAAAACAAGAAAAGGGTTAATATTATTATTAATATACTGGTTAATATTTATTGCTTTTTGTAAGTGACCAAGGCCTAAGCGGGTTAGTGGCCTTCGAAGCGTGCGTTATTACTTTTTAACGCAACCGTCCTCAGTTCAGGCTTACACGGCGTGCGTTAAGAAGTAATAACGTACACTTCATTAACCTTTACATAACGCACAGTGATGACCGCACGCCTAAAAAAGAAGTTCCAGTCACATAACTTAAATCCTCTGTGTAACTGCGCCGGTGTAGGTACCATAACCATTAGGCCTGCAATAACCGTTCAGGTCCTTTCGACTGAGGATAACGTCACACCACGGCAGGGGTGCTCACACTTTTTTGGCATGTGAACTACTTTCGAGACGACAATGTCTTAAAGATCTACCCATAAATAATATGTGTGTGTGTGTATATGGTATTTTGAGACTAAAATACTGTTTAATAAACATAGTATTATAGCTATTAGTATGTAGTTTATGTACTGGTAATTCAATAACTACACAGTAAGAGTACACAAAGATACTTTTGTATTAACAGATCAGGCGTTTTATTACAAAAACAGAAAGCAGAAAGCATGCTCTCCTGTAAACCGTACAGTAGGGGGAGCATGGCTTTTAAACCTGCTGGCTCCATTAGGAGCGTGTGCCGCCACGGAAGGGGAGGGACTACGGAGCAGGCAGCAGGAGGAGACTCAAGGGGCGAAACACTCCAGTTGTCCGGAGTGGTCTTCTGGCGGGGACTTGACGTGCCGCGGGGCAAGTAGCGACTTTCTCATGACATAACTGCGCTCGGCGTATTTAAACAGTCACGTTTGTATCGGTGGATGTCCGATTGGCCGTTCTGCATGTCAGTCAAGTCCCCGTACTTGTCGGTGAGGTTTTTGATTCGCTGACGGATTTTTTAGAAGGACTTTTTTGTTTTTTGGGTTATTTATCCTTGTTGGCCTTTGTGATGGCAGCATACCCTGCCACACCCACAAACAAAATGGCGGTAACCTCCCCCCAGCATTGCACACTTTTATTTTTAATTTTATTATTTCAGATTCTTTATTCTTAAATAAATGCACACATTTCTTTGAGTTAAAATATACATTTATTATCTATTTTCAATAATTTCTAGCACATGTACATTTGTTTAGTTTACTTATTTTGGTTTGTTTAATGTCACCTGTTTTTTGAGTTGCCAGTGCTGAGGGTGCTACTGGTCTCTACGGGTGTGGCTGAGGTTCTACTGCTGGAGCTGTGCTGTGAGGACTGGCAAAGGAGGAGCTCAAGCCTTCACAGCATTTAAATACTCCAGTCAGGCAATTGGGCAGGTGCCATCTACAGGAACCTCCAGGGGAGAAACCAATGGACTTATTTAATGTTTATTTGCTTTGCTTCTGTTGGTCATTCATTTTGTTCCACTTTTGATGATTTTCTCTTCCACTAAGAGACCAAATTTTGTGTTTAGTCTTGTCTTTATAGTCTTTGTTAAACATTTGTGTAGTAATGTTAGTTCCCCCCCATGTTTCTCAAGTGGTCTGATCAGCCACTATATATGTTCCCCTGTTGTGTCTTTGGTTAGGTCAGTTTTGTTTCTGTTACTTGGTCTGTTCAGTTGGTTAAGTTAAAGTGATTGCCTGTGTTAATCATGTTTCTGTTGACCTCTTTTAAGGGCCCAGTTTGTTCATCTTTTTACATTTTTGAGAAAAATTAAAACTTTCATTTTTGATAAACTTCTGTTGTCCTCATTGGCCGCTCGATCCATCACAGCCTTCCTCATGAAGATAGACTGGTCGATCGTGATCGACGTAATGAGCACCCCTGCACTACAGTAACCCCACTTGGACAAACTACATAGCGTCCAGATCTGCTCGGGTTCTACATATTTTCATATCACGTGTCCTTTTGTAACATAAAGTTCTTTTCCCTCTTAAGTTGTGTCTGACATTGTTCTTAGTGATGTTTATAGAGAGATTTTTCCACAACCCACTTTTTAAAAAGATCTGTGGCTGTTAGAATGAACCGGCTGCTCCACACAAGCGAACCGTGTCTCTGATCAGAGCAGCTGGAGTCTCGTAGCTGCGTGTTCGCAGGCAAGGAAGGTGCTTTGTTATAGTGTTCGGTCCGGAGAAGGGTTTGGATCGCAGTCTGTTCGGCTGCAAATGCACTTAATAATAATCATAACTGTGGTAAGAGGTGAACTTTCTCCCTGACACGATGCGTTGTGTCACTTATGACGATTAGCACATGTAACACTTTCCTGCTCTGGCTAGTCCTCATACACCAGCTGCAGCAGAGTGCAGACTCAGTAACCATTACCATGACCATGCATCACACCACGTATCACATGTGGAAAGTTATTTAAACTGAAATAATAATAAGATTAAAGTACTGCTATTAGAGTTGGCATTTCTTTCTTTCAGAAGTGACTGTGGGATAAGCTGGATAATGGCCTTCAAGGAGTCCATTATCAGAAAGTAATGGATAACGCAGAGGCATGAATCGTCTTCTGCCTCGCACCGGATGGTTGCGTCTGTGAAGTCTATTTTGGTTGCAAATGCAACCGTCCTCTGCTCCACGTGGGACAGTTCATATCTCTTCATTTTTCATTAATTTCTGTTGATGCACACCTCGCTAGGCACTATACCTTAAATATTTCCAAAACTGATTACAGTCCTACTAAAAGTTTTTAGTGTAATTCTAAAAATTGTGTAATTTTTAACTATTTTGGATTTAATAAAAAAACAAGCCTTTGGTGCCTTATTGAATATCCATCCATCCATCCATTCATCTTTCCATGTGCTGTATCCACCAACTGAAAGTGAGTAACTTCTGAACACAACCCTTAAAAGTCACCAAAACTGTTCTAGGCGCTCGAAACACTGTTCTTAAATATCCTGTGATGGGAAATAGGTGGCGCTAAAATAAAGAAATGATTTTAATGTCAAAGTGTTGCTGTACATTATTGGTGTCTACTTGTGTGTGTTGCACATTTTTTTATTCTTCACCTGCAGATGTGTCTCATTGAAGAGGAGATGAAGATGGTTGTCTCTTGGGGTTTTTCTATCTTTAGAAATGTTATTTGTTGTGTTTAGCTAACCTTTAGTTTCCTGTCTTTTGTGTCAGATAATTTGTCCTCTTGTTATTTTCAATGTCACTTTTCACTACGCCTCTCGGCTGGCCTGGGAACGACTCGGATCCCCCCAGGGGAGCTGGAGGAAGTGGCAGAGGAGAGGGAAGTCTGGGCATCTTTGCTTAGACTGCTGCCCCCGCGACCCGGTCCTGGATAAGTGGAGGAGGATGGATGGATGGTCACTTTTCAGTCACTTATTTCCTGATTTATTGAAGTTCCACAGTCTTCAGTTTTTCTTGCATTATTGTTCCTCTACCACCTTTTCACAACAAAAACAATATCTCAATGGAGATTATTGCGATCAAATTACAGGAACGTTCTCTGTTCTAATGAAGCAACTACCACTGAACAAATGTCCTTCTTCAGGCCTGTGTCGGCAGGCGTCTGCCCTGCGCGTTGGGTAAAGAGCAGCTCCTCACCTGCCAACAATCAGCAGGCACGCTCAGCTCATTAGCCCTGGCTCCTCTCGTTCAAACACACATCTTCCTGAGACTCCACATCACAGCGGGAGGCATGGCTGGGATAAATAAGGAATAATAAAGGTACCATTCTGGCTGTGAGTTGACCTGAATATGAGGCTCCTCGGAGGCTCTGCCGACACACTGCAACGTTACAAGGAGCCGAGCACTTTATGTAGGAAGTTGAGATGAAATCCAACTTAAAGTGGAATAACACTAGTAAACGAGAAGGTGGGGTGTGTGTGGTTAGGTTCTTACTCACATGCTTTTGTATCAACGGCTATATTTAGAGCAGCTAAGATGAAAGATGATCTATAATTCTAAGTTTGTAATTCTAAGATTCAGACTAATTCGAGCAGAAACTTCCAGTTGAAGAGAGTGAGTTTTGGACAAAAAAAGTATACAAATGGGGTGTGGGTGGGGGTTCGGCTCTCCTTGCAATAAGGCCGCCGGGATGGGGAGACTTTGGCCCCGACGCTTGAGGGGCCGGGGTACGGTTGTATCTATCAATCGGGGGTAAGTCTGGAAGCTGTCCTTGAACCCCCCTCCCTTATGCGACAATTCATGAGGGTGATTGGAGCGAGAATTAATCTGTGATGCACCTTGGGGGTGGGGCTATATAGCAGTGGTCCCAATCCCGCTGGTTGCTGCACGGCTCCAGGCTCCTCCCCTCTCACTTTTAACTGCACCTAAGCCATGTCTGGCTCCTTGGTGGGAGGGTTCTTGGACATCCCTGCCAGCAAACAGGGAAGTCCTCACAGTGCTTGGTGCCCGGGCCTTATGGTCCCTTAGATCCCTGAGATCCCTATAGGCCATGAGCCGAGGATCACATCATATCTGAGCCTGGGGGTGTTCGTGTCCCTGTAAGTGCTGGTTGTGGCTTTTGCATCCGAGAGCTGGGCCTCTCCAAAATCCCAACTGTGGGACCTGGCCTGGCCAGCCCATGTTTACCACACTCATGGGAGACCCCCACTTTTCTTGGGCATCTTCCCCTTAGCAGGGGGTGAGTGGGCCCTGCCTTGCTTTCCACTGGACTTCCTACGGGGTGGCCGGGTGGTTGCCTGGAGCACAGGGTGGGTCTCCCTTTGGTTAGCCCTGGTTAGTGCCTGAGGTCAGGTTGGGGGGGAGGCTCAGGAGTCCAGGGTGGTGGTGGTGGGCTGGGGGCCTTGTACTGGGCCCCCTTGGGGCAAGCACTCTTTGTGCCCCCCTGCTCTCGGGCTGGAGGCCTCTGTGGTGGTCCCGCTGGCACTGGCCCGGGTGGCTAACATTGGGTTGCCCAGCAGGTGGATTTCCTTGATCTGCTGTCCTTTGTGGGTGTCTAGGGGCCCCGACTACCATTGCTTCCTCGCCTTCGCTAGGGGTCTTGGTAGTGAGGGACAACACAAACACTCACCTTAGCACAGGTCTCAACTCACCTTTACACAAATAGTCTTCAAAATGGAATGAAATGCGTTACATGTGTTTGTTTGTATGCATGAGAATGTGTGTGTGTGAGCTGTAGTTGTATTGTGTACATGTTGACATGTATCTGTGTGATGTTTTTTTGTGGAGTCAATGGGTATGTTTGTAATACTTGGATGAATGTGTGGACAGGCCCTGCTCCTTTTGACTAACATCTACACATGACAGTAATGTATGTAATGCATGCATGTGTGTTCTGCATTACATGCAGAAGAAAACATTGAGTTAGTAATTAACCCCATATGTAATCAGTTGTATGATATTGTATAAACACATTTCTGAGACCACATTCTCATTAGTAGGACCCAAACTTTCCTTAAAAATTCATTGTACAACTTGGTCCATGTTTTCCACCCTGTAGTTCATCATCATTCCACTAGAGGCAGTAGAAGGGCTTTCCCTGCTTATGGCCAAAATGGCTGCTTCCATAAAATGAAATAAAAAACTTTTGGCAGGAAACATTTTGCTAATTTTTCGAATTTCACGGTGACTTTAACAGTTAACTGCTGCATTGATAGAATTTAAAATCTGTCGAATTTCCTTTTTCAATACAGTTACACCATGTTAAATTTGTGTGAATCAAATGTAAGACGGTAGGGCAATTAAGCTGCTTTTTTTCCCGAACACTCGTGTCAACATTTCTACATCTTAAACTAACACTGTTGTAGCAAAAACGTACCAAACCCAACTCAACATATCATAGTTAATGCCATGAATATGGGCTATATATGGTTAAATGATAAATAAAACAATAAAAGAACAGCAAAACATTTGGGTGAATCCTCAAACACGGAAAGCTTTTAGCAGTCACTTTTGTTGATATTGAAAATAAAAAAGAAAAACTCTTGATGCTTGGCCTAGTAATACAGAAAGTTCACACAGAAACGCTGCTGCAGAATCAGACTTCTTCGAGGACAATATTTAACATAGGGGACATTCGTTTGGTTGTCAGCCTTGGTGCTGAACTCATGCCATGTATCATCAGCTGACCTTCAGCGCAGTGCTCTGACAACGGCCCGGGGGCGTACATGGGGTGACTGATGTCGCCTCAGCCACCACCTTCTCACACCAAAGGCCTCTAATATCCTTCAAGTATTACCCGAGCCCGGTGTCTACAGATTCCTATCGCTGCTCCCGGCTTTAATTATTCACACTGCTGAATCTCATGCTCATCAGAGACGGAGTCGGACTCCAGCTCTTTCCTGTGCTCATCTATCGCGCTGTGTGACATGACCTCATCCTTCTCACGTATCGTGTGCTGCGTAAAAGCGCTTTTGAATCTGCCAAAGTGTTCAGTCATACTTATCTAAATGATTTCTTAGAGGCAAGTAAACAACTCTTTGCTATTTTTATCTTTAATTTTAATAACATTGAACTTCTGACAGTAAACCACTGACTTTATTAGAGAACTAGACTGAGTGAGTGTGAGGTCACTCATAGAAAATAAGGTTTACTTTTGGCTCCAATGAAGTGAAGTATATTCAGTCATCAGATGCCGCCAAGTTGGAACCAGACAACTTTATTAAGCATTAATTGATCTGAGGCAGTCTGAGACAACAATTCTATAGCAACCACTCGAGCCAACCAGGGGAGAGCTTGTTAGAACTCCACACCCTTTGCCCTTGAAAGAGGTCTTAGGAGAATCTGTCAATCAAACATTTGGAATGTTCGATTTGAGACAACAAACTTTTATTGAGGCATGTGATTGGTCAGTTTATAACTTGAATAAATTGCAACAAAGAAAAAATGTCATGAGAAAGAATTTGGATGACCTCACCCTTACAATGACGTGTTCTCCCTACCATGAGAAAGGTGGATAAAGGTGGAAAAATTTCATGTAATCCATGGACACCAGTGAAGATCACAAATCATTGAAGAAAAAAGGTTCAGCGCACTGTCTGGTGGGTCTAGATGACCCAACTCCCAATGTTAAAGTGCCTAGGATAGCACAAGGGTTAAGCGGTACTTCCCAGTTTGATGACTTACCGTCCTGCATTAGTCCGAGAAGGTAAAAAATATGAATTTATAGGACCTTTTTATTATTGTCTACATACAAATAAGAAAAATGTCATTGAGTTCATGAGAAAAATGATCAGATTCTCTTTCATGTTGTTTTTGGACTCCACCCAGTTATCATGTCATCAACACGTCCATGTCAAAGCTCAGCCCCTGATTGGTTGACACTGCGTATCTTCCTTATCAAGTTCAGATTTTTTTAACTCTGGACATGCCGTAAATCCCTAAATGCAGTTTTGCAAGACAGCTGTGTCTGAACGTTGACCACTGAAACTGGACACCTCTGCATTTAGTCTGAACGCAAGCTTTATACAGCCAATGTTGTAAAGGGAGCGGTGGGTGGGGAAACTTTTTGCAGACATCAAAACCCAGGTTGGATGTCTGTATGTTGTCGTGGCAACATGGTTTCTTTTCACAGTTGTCGGAATGTGTCATGTGACGGAACAAAAGGACTTAACTCCTTTTAAAAGGTTTATGCTGTGCGAGTTAAAAATAGAACCGTCAAGTTCTGTTGAAAAATAACTCATGAAATCAATTGATTTGTTGGTGATGTGTCAGCTCACAGTAGTGAAACTTTGTGGTTTTTCTGTACCTGTGGTAGAGATACATCCTATCTATGTGGTTTGTCACAGCGTTCACACAAATCTTCTCTCCAAGCCGAAAGCTGCACAGTTTTACTTTTACCTTCTTTTAAACCTGGCACTCTTCCTTGCACTGACCTAACCCTCCTTTCACCTCTGAGCTTCTCCTGCTCAAATGGGGAGCATGGGTCTTATTTCTCCATGACAGGTTTGGAACAAAAGAAGCTCAGTTTTTGGGTAGTTGGGACTTTGAGAGCAAAAGGAGGAGGGCAGTGGAGGACAGAGAACGGGCTGCCAGACTGACAGGCTGCCACCAGGGACCAAAGTGTAGAGACGTTTGGGGAGTTGGAGTTTGTGGCTCCAGAGATAAGCATCACAGAGAATATGAGAGGCTAGATGATAATCTCTTAACAGGAAGTCAGGCTATGCTATTGCAAGAGAAACCACAGGAGGAAGACTGACCTTGTGCTGTGTCGCATTGCTTTATGATACTGGCCCTCCTACCCACTGCTGACAGGAAGAAACTCCGTCATACTGCTACTTTGCTCAAAGGCTGAGCTGAGGGTTGAAAAATCAAATAAATGTTTATTATATTACAGCTCTTCATAGAACTGGGAAGAGTTCAGTGCACTCTCCAGGGACTTTTTCACTTTAAAAATTTTCTAATCAAACTGCGACTCGGGTTGCAATTGATTCTCCACATAAGAATCAAAGTGATCTACAACCTTGCACGTTCTAGAGGCTTTTAATAACTCACTTTGTACAATTTTAAGGGAGAACATAAAAGTGTTTAAGACCCACTTCGTTGAAAATTGTGTTTTCTGTGTTTTTAATATGTTCTTGTGGCATTTTTTGTTGTTGTTGAGTATTGCTTTATTCAAATTGTGAATCAGGAGCAGACAGAAAAATACCATCGTAGAAAGAGTGTATTTTTGACGTAGAAAATTCACCGGTTGGACCAAAAGCTCCCTGCTCTGCTCCATTCATGCACTTGTAGACATAAAGACCCATGTTTGTCTTTGTTTTCCTGTCTAAGCTCTTCTAACAGAACAGGTGGATGATGGGAAGTGGGGGAGGGGGCTTCCTCTACACTAACGGTCTCGCCCACATCTCAGAGATGAATTCGTAATGAACTACTGCCACTCTGTAGAAACTATGTCCTACACGGCACAGGTTTTTTGGAATTTGGAATAAAACCATTATAATAATCATAAAAAGAAAAAGGCCACTGGGAAAGCTTTTTACAATAGATCAAAAGATCAACAAATGATTAAAAGGTTTTGACCAAAGTTGCAATGTTGTAGAAGAATAGGTCCCAACTACTAGAGTTTCCACCTACCAACTTTTTAATGCTCAGCCTGATGCCTGACATCTCCATGGTTCAAAAGGGGTGGAAAGAGTGAAGTGGGGTTTGTTGGTTTTTATTTTGCTGAACAGCTCTTTGTGCTACCAGATCTGAAATGTTCTATAGAAATAAAGAATGATTTGATTGGAAATATTGCAGAAAAAAGGTATTAAAAATGTGGTTCAAAACTCTACTGTTTATTTGAGCTGGAAATGCAAAGATTCACTTTCTCCGCAAACGATTCAGGTCAAACCTAATTTTTTTGGGCCACAGTTTTGTTTCAGTTCGATATATGATTTGTGTTTTACAAAACAAAACAAAAAAAAATCAGAAAATTTCTTATTTTATGTAATTAGCTCTTGAGCAACGAAGAAAAACATTTTCAGTTGGCTTATACTAAGCCTGCTGATGTAATAAAAGAACGCCTGGGAATTTTAAACATGTGCTTGAGCAGTTCAATGTAAACATATGGAAAAACATATGCAGTAGGAATGCAACAATTTATTGCCACTGAAGCAACTCAGTGGATTTATAGTAAAGAGTCCACTCAGAGACTGGACAGTCAGGAGTTCAAATCCACGGCCGAGTCATATCAAAGACTCTAAAAATGGGACCCATTGCCTCCCTGTTTGATATTCAGCATTAAGGGGTTGAATCCCCAAAAGGCTCCCGCTCGCAGCTGTATCTGCAGCTCACCGCTCCCCCAGGGGATGGGTCAAATGCGAAGAACAAGTTTCACACCCCCAGCTGCGTGACAACTAATGTGACTAACTTTCCCCACAAGTCGGTTTAATGGTGTTAGACATTGTTCAATTTGGTTTTACTGTCAATATTATGCACAGCAACCTTAGGTTCCAAGAAAGGCGCCAAATAAGTAAACTGGATTATTATTATCATATTATCATTGTTGTTGTTGTTATTATTAGTAATATTATTGTTAAACTGAAAATTGTGGCATCCTACATGCGGACATTTTAAAAGTTTTATGAAAATTAGTTTATCAGTAGTTTTTTTTTATCAGTAGGTTTTTCTATTAAAAAAACACTTCAGGTCCAAAATTACCTTAATTTAGCTTTTTTTAGGAAACCCAAAATATAACAGATGTTTTTTCATAGCAGGAAATAGATGCAGGCATCAAGGTGTCAAAAAGTAAATGTCACTGGTTTTTATTTAAAGGTGGAAAAAAACACCCTCAAGGATCTTCAAATCAGAACGGGCAGTGTTCGTTCTGCTCCAATGCTGATAAAACCCTTTTCTAAAAACGGCAGACGTTACACAGAAGTAGAAATGAAATATTGAAGGTTAAATTGGGGTAAAATATTACCATTAATCCTAATTTGGGCTCACAGAAATGAAGCTAGATGATGATCAAAAGAGTAAATGTCAACCTGCTTCCTTTTGCACTCAGCAGAGTAGAAGCTGAAATGTCAATATGCTGCTGCTCACACTTAACAGAAATATCTGTCACAGTTAAAGCCTCTGATTTCACAAATCTCTGATCAAGCCATTCATTTTAAAAGAATGCAGAAGAAGGAAGAACAGCATGGGAGAAAGCAACAAAGCCTAAAGCAGGAAACATTTGCTGAATTTTCATGACGATGAACGTTTTCACAAAGAGCTGCAAACGGTTGTGCATTCTCTGAACTCTTAGCTTAAAGATCGAAACCATCGCAAGAGAGATGCAGAAGACAAAGCCCACCACATGCCACCTTTTGGGGGCCAAAGCTGTGAAGACCTCGAGTTGCAGGCCAGCCGCCCACCGAGCAGGAAGTCATTTTAGGTTACTGCAGCCTGTTCAGCGCTTAGCAGAAAAACACTTGAGGTGTTTCTCTACCAACAAGGAAGGAAGGAAAAGTGCACAGGCGCTGAGCAAAATTCAAAGCAGCGTTCACAGTTTACTGGTCACCCACTGACACTGGTGTACTCGACAAGGCTTCAGAAAAAGTAGGTAACCTTTTCAATAATTTGGAGCATAAAACAGGCTGAGATAGAATAATAGTGCACGGCAATAAAATAACATAAAGCCACAGAGAGAGCTGGGGCTTTGATCACCAGAACTTTCTGTCAGAGAAAGACTTCATTTTAAAATTCCAGTTTTCCTCTTGAGTTTCAGAAAAATTGGTGTGTACTCATTGGTTAGAAAGTTGTTTGAAAGGTTAATTAAAAAAAAATCCTATTTAAAAGTTGAAAAATAAAAACAATACCTAAGAAAATTTGAATAAAACGATTTAAAAAAGATTTTAAGAGTTAAAAGGAGACCATCCGGTTTATAAAGACAAAACAGATCAGCTGGATGTGATGAATCTCTGTATTTTTTTGGACGTTTTTCTTGCATTTATGATATCTTGCTGTTTTTACAAATCCCACTTATGAGATGCTGCTGTATGAATTTTAGGTAAATTGTATACAGATTGCCTGTTGCAAACAAAGTTTCCACTTTTCCCGATCCATTTTATCGCGCCGCAGCCCAATAAGCTGGCCAAATCCAAGGCCGGGACCGAGCCGTCCTCCGGGGACGGTGGGGGGGTGGGCTGTAATGTCTGCTGGCAGTTTTGAAGATTTGCAGGATTAATGTCCTGACTTCTATTTTAGTTGGTTTCCTTCCTTCCTGCCCCACCTCTCCTCCACACCGTTTAATGGATTCAGACATCAAAACCTGTCAGTCACACACACGTTCAGTCCTGAACAGCTTTCCCTTCCCCTTTTTTCGAGTGCGTATCCGAAGAACGGTCTGTTTAAAATTCATGCCATGTTTTCAGAAGCTTAAATTACACAGATGGAAGATGTCTGACAAAGATCTAAGTCTGGCTGCCGAGTCTCTGTGGAAAGTCCAAATGTAGCTGGCAGCTGCCTTACCTTCAGGTGCTTTGTTGTCAGACTTGATTGCTGCTCATTTGACACAAAGTCTTTAAAGAATGCTGCCACAAAAGTGGTTTTCACTGAGTTATTGGACTTGCAAGGTTAGTGAAAGTTAAGAGATGTCAGAGTGATCGTTTTTCAGCTTTCTTTCTATTCTTTTTTTGTATTTTCACATAATTTTCCCCCGGATAATAATCAGGCAGCTGTCACGCCACATAAGCCTGATATTATTTTAGACAGCATGGAATTGGTGTGTCAGATAAATACGCAAAACTCTGATGATGTTTGTTTTTTTGGGGGAAATTGGGGAAACTTTGACCATTAATCTGAAAAACAGAAACAAAAATATTTTTCTGAAGGCTGAATCCTAGCATTTTTTTTTTAAATAGTTGAACCCTTTAGAAGGTTGGAGCCTTTTTGAGGATGTTTTTTCTACTTTACAGTTTGCTCCAATAATTTACCCTTAAAGCTGTTTTTTGTTCCAATGATTGATAGCCATTTTTTTTTAGTATAACCCAATTTCTTTTTTTTTAACTGATAGTCTTCATCATATCACACAATAATTCCACAAACTGTTCGAAATACTCAAATCCCAGAGATAATTTAGTCATTTTTTACTGCAGAAATGACAACAAGTTGAAATCAATCAGTTTTAATGTTTTGTAACTAAAGATCAAACATGTTGAAAAAAAATGAAACAGATAAACCTGCAAAAAAAAGCTATGAAGAGTTTAAAATATAGTGAAAAATGTCTAAAAGAAAACAGACGAGGCTCCACTTGAACTCCAAAGGAGTTATTCCAATGGTTTTTTGCAGACGTGTCAATTTTTGTCACGTTTGTGTTAAACCCAAAACGTTGAAGCTGCAAACTTTTTGAAACACATACATTTGGAATGAAAACAGTGCTAATGGCGTTTTTGTTTTTTGTTTTATTCCTGTGACACTGAAAACGCCGGTGAGTTTGGAGACTACTCAGGGTTAAAACACACACATATGTTACAAACCCAAAAGCTGTGCCACCTATTGCAGCTATAAGTTGTTTTAATTAAAAAATGAGAAAACCTCATTATGAATGTCCCTTTTCCTGTTTAAATCATATTCAATATCTACAAGTGTGTATTTATTGTCACAGAAATTGTAATTATTCTCAGAGGACAAAAACAAACAAACGTATACTTATTTCCTAAATTTAGGTTTAAACTTTGTTGTCAAGATACTTTTAATTTAATACTAAGAAGTGAAATCCAAAAGTGGCGGTTAAGATCTGAAGCACCCACTCTTTGTGTTTGTGAATGCAAATCCAGTGTTTTTCCTTGCTCCGTGTGTTTAAGCCTTCAGGAAGAAGAATCCAAACACAAAGTGTGTTGGAAGGACGCATTCTTTAGCAGCACTCTTGACTAATAGTGGTATATATTTGTGTTTCACCCCCAGTTAGCTGCAGGGAGAAGGGACAGCCATGAGTCCGCTGTGATAATGGTGAGTTATGGTGGCCATAAGTGCAGCGTTTCCCTACGCTGGTTCCACGTGAACGTTTCCGACCAGACACTCAGAGAGGCTGCGGCCTCTTGTGTAATTACCCTTGAATGCAGAATTATTAAAGAGCAGCATTCTGCTCTGTCACTGTTAGCATTAGAGTTGCCATGCAGCTTTCACTGTTGTTTTTTGATCAATTTTGCATGTATAGTGTTTTGACTGAATTTTTTTTCACACTTTTGGCCACTTACTTTGCTATCTTGTCTTTTTTTAATGAAATCTGCAATATTTTCCTTCCAAACATGGTTTTGTAGATGAATATATCATTTATTTAGCACATCCATAACATCACGGCATAAAACAAAATGGAGATAGCAGAGAATAAAACTAAAGTTTTTCCGTAATCTACAGAAAAAAGCCAGAAAGGCTTTCGTTGATCCCACTGCCAGGTACATACAAAGACAGCAAATTAATGGGGGGGAAATAAAGGAAAACACATAAACTAAAAGGAACAAAATAACAATTTTCTTTTGATTTACATACTCTGTATATCTAAATGTAGTTTGATTTACAATTAAGTCACAACAAAGGAGTCTATTTTTTGTATTTAGTTTTGTAGATAGTCAAAGCGTAGTATAGAAGATCAGTATGAGTAGAATTTTATTTGGGTCCAATCTTATAGGAAATTGTGCTCGACTTCTTTCGGATAAAGGTTGGTGTCATTTAGGAGTCTGTCTTGTTTAATGGAAGTGGATTTAGTGCTTATAAGTAAAGTAATGTTGAAGCCAGCTGCTATTATAAAGTGTACTTAGTATGAATGTTCAAGTTAATAGAATATTGATATTCTGACTGTTCAGTAACTTTAATTTATTGAATAATGGTGAACTATTTGTGCTCGATTTGGAGAATCCTTACAGTTTGTTTGTTTTTTGTAATAGGAAGATTTTAATTAAGTAACTTGTAAAGGTGCATCTCCAAGTAATAGTTGGATCAGTTGTAATATATACATTTTGGTCGGACCAATTTTAGCAATTATTCCAATAATTTTCTTGCATGCATGCTCAATGTGTTCTTTCCACATTGATTATGTCATCATTTGGCCTTCTGAAGTGTTGCTGTTTTGAAGGAAGAGTTTGTTGCTGTGTGTTGCTATTTACACCTTTTTCACCTTTTTCTGACCAGTCATGTTACAGTCAACTTCAAGAGTTTCCCAGACACCTTAGGCTCATGCTTCTCAGAAAACCTGCCCGCCGTGCAGTCTGTTATCTCTCATACCGACCCGAAGAGGCTTACAGATCACGCTCAGTCTGCATCGTGTTATTTTCTTTTATTCCACCCATGCATGCGGATCTCAAGTTACATTTCTTGATCGACAATGCTGATTATAAGATTTACTTGGATTACCCAAATAATCTATATTTACCCTCACTGCTCCGTTTCTCACTGCATTAGTGAGAAAGCCGCAGATATTTTTGTGCACCGTCTCCAAGAAAACTGTTAAAAAAGGGTAACACTTTGATCGACTCAGTTCAACTTTCTACAAGAGTATAGAGCTGCTATATACTTCAGAGATCATGCCAAATATAAACAACCATATGTTATCTATATCCGCTTCATCTCGGTTAGGATCGCAGGGGTTGTTGGAGCCAATCCCAGCAATTGTGAAACAAAACCGCGGTGAACCTCGGACAGGTCGCTGCTTCATTGCAGGGGGGATATTATTTCTATATTATTTATTATTTATTCCTATTATTTCTGCAAAGGAGATTAAAGAACTGAAAAAAATGTCTTACTTCAACTACTTTTTGGGGTTTTAGATGGGTTTAAAATAAAGCCTAAAAATAACTAACAGACAAAAATTTGAATCCTTTCAACAGCCATTTTTTTATTTTTAAAGTCCAAACTGAAAAGAGGAGGTCAAAGGCTTTGATTCTCTTCATTTCAATAGTATTTTTCATATAGACACAAAAAGGGAAAATATTGCTGCTTGTTTTCTTTTGTTTGTTTGCATGTTTTTTTGCAAACTTAATTTGTTGAGTGAACTCTCCAAGTGTGTTTGATTTGTTTACCCTGCTGTCTGCTTTGACTGGTTACGGCACTGAAGTCTGCACACATGTCAGCCCTTCAGAAATAGACCTACTACTCATCTCTTTTTCTAATGTGTATGATACAAACGTGTTGGTCCTATCTGTGTCACTGTGAGATCACAAAAGGAAACACCTGGAGGTGGAAGCATGTAGTTATGTTGCAACACCTAATAATAGCATCTCGTGTGTATCCGTGTGTGAGCGTGCACAGAAAAGAGCTTTCCAGTCAGAATATCGGATCATACAAGGAGTAAAAACGAGCAGATGTTTATTTTCCACATGGGCTGCATGATACCATAAAGCTACAATATTTAATGTTCACAGAGTCGCATCACGATAGACATGAACAGCGGCCAGCCGTGTGCAAATACCAACACGGATGAGCCCGAGTACGATGTGGTGGATGACCACGAGACGATGTGCAACGTGCACATCCTCCCGGCGAGACCCATCATCGATGAGAGAGAGTATGCAGGTATGAACCTGGTCTGTCATTTTAGATCTGCTTCCTGTTAGAAATGTTTGTGTATAACGCTGGTGTTCAGTTCAAACATCTGTTTCTGACTTTAGTCATTTTTATTGCTGTTTTTGTAATTTAAAAAAATTGACATTTATCATGAAGTTTCATTGCTTTTTTTGCAAATTGCAAAATTTGTAAAAATCTAAATAAGAAACTTTGGGCGCACCACTTAAAAAATGTCTAAAGTAATTTCCTTGCCAATTAAAAAATAAAATAGCATAAGACTGCTCATGCAGAAGTGTTTGGTCCTCCCCCGTATCTGTGCAGCAATGGACTGTTGAGTCAACAGAAAGTTAGCTAGCAGAGAGAGACTGAAGAGATTTCTTTTTAAAAAGCGGTGAGATGAAGCGTAGTTATTCAAGGTGCATTGAAAATTATGCAAGAAAAGAAAGCCACCTTCAACAAAAATCTAACATTGTAAGTTAAACGACAACAAAACTGTTGTGCAAGAAGAAAGACAAAACAGGAAAAAGAAGAACAGAATCAAAGATATTTAAAACAAAGATGAAGAAAGTCAAGAAAGAGAAAATGGACAGAAAAAGACAGAAAACACAAGGGGAAGGGCAGAAAATGAAGTTGAGGAGATGTGTTTTTGTAACGCCAGTTGATAGGGTTTTGTTCCATCATTCAAGAATCTTTGTTTCTTTTGCCTTCTTTAGTAAAACCTGACAAATCAAAGAAAAGACAGAAGACCTTCATTTGTTCCTACTTGAAAATGAGTGGATAAAAATAGTGCATTTATTAAATTCAGTGTTTTTTCCAAGTGAAAATTTGTAAATAAACTCGATTTAAATGTGATTTCAGTTTTAAAGTTTGTATTGTTCACCTGCGCCTCCAAATTACTAAGTCCGCCCCTGTCCACATGAAAAATTCATTTGCTCTAAGTATAAAGTATTTTCAGCTCAGATGAGACATATTTTTCAAAGAGCGAAAGTGAAACATCTCCGGTACAAACTTTGATGAGCGTAAAAGCAGAGTGGGTCTGAGGGAGCTCGTGCTGAGTGAGCATGATCTGATAGTGGGTCTCCAGAGCTCCCTGTTGGCTCAGTCAGACTGAGATTATATTCAAGCAGGAGGTGAGGAGGAGGAGGAGGAGGAGGAGGAGGAAGAGGAGGAGTGTGGAGTGTGAACAGACTCTTTACTCTCCTGCATGGATGTGGCTCCCAGCCAGGGGCCTCACAGCTGCAGTTCTCCACCTCTGGGACATTACCAAACGCTGTTTTGAAATATTCATGTGTACAAAACTCAGAAGTATGCAGGCTGGGATGGATGCAACTAAAAGAATGAAAGAGTTACCAAAGAATGAAAGAACTTAATGAGAAATGAAGCATTAAGGACATTTAAAGCTTGTGTCACTCATGAAAACTGTAGCAATCACAGTATTGTTTGCTTTCAAGACAGGGATCTCCCAAGGTCAGCATCTTCTCAGAACTTTTCCTGCGTTTCCACTGTAAGCTTTATGATTTGTTCTCTCTAATTACAAGTCCAGCTTCATGTCCACTGGTCCACATCTTCTAATTGATTCTGTCTCCTCCCTCAATTTCAGAACCATCCCAGATGTCTGTCCAGAAACTTCCCCCGAGTTCCAGGTAGGATTTCTTTTTCTGTCAAGACTACCTCCAATCATCTTTAGGTCTATTTTAAATGTGTCTCCAGTGGTCTTTGTTTTCTGATTATGCCGTTTTTAGCCAAAATCAAAAAACCTGTGTCATTTCCTAAGACATAGTTTCTGCAGAGCTGCAGTAATTCACTGACAAAGGTGACAAAACACTGACCCCTTCCATTTACAGTTCTTGAGAGCTCTCTGTTTACACTTAGAGTCCCTCACAACCCCAACTTAGCAATAATAATGGATGGATGGATGGATGGATGGATGGATGGATGGATGGATGGATGGATGGATGGATGGATGGAATTTTTCTTGGACTTGTTGTCAAATTAATCATAAAATCTCAAACAGAGGGAGTAAAGCAGAAAATGCAAATCCAAGAGTACACAGAATAAAACCATAGAAAGTATTTTAGAAAGCGAGATATAAAATAATACTAAAATTAAAATGAAACAGGTATAAGATAAAAATCCACTTAAAACTAAAAGGCAATAAAGTGAGTATTTAGATTTATTTAAAGTTATGAAAACTTGGCAAAAACTGCAGTCATCAAAGGGAAATCATAGAATTATCACCCAACTTTCAGGGGGTTCTACATAAATGTACTTCAAAGCTCTGGGATAAATCCCTTGTGTCTAAGCAGCGCAGAAAGCTGCTTCCAACTGAAACCAAAGTCTGTTCTGATGATTTATTTTTCCTCTTTTATTTCTGTTTCTGAAACGTATAGGACCGGCTGTAAACAGAGACCTGAAGCCAACTAAAAGAAAAAACAAATCAAGTAACACCAGAGCAGACAAATACTTCATTTACCTTCTCTATGGCATGAAAACTTCAATAATCATATGCTCTTCCTTCAGAGACAACTCCCCCACCTCCACCCCCAGAAGACCAGGTTAACACTTTTTTCTGTGTTTATTATTACAATGTTTGGATCACAACCTCTAAACCAAATGACCCCTGTTCTTGTTTTTTATTTTTACATCACAGATCTCACCGAGGTAACCCCTGCAGTGTTCATGCTCTTTGTCATGGACTCAAATGAATTCAAAGAAGCTCTGATTGGCCAAGTCTCCTTATCCTCAGGTTTGCTCAGTCACCTACACCTTCTGTTCAGGAAATGATCGACCGCCTGACTGTGCACACCATCATTGAAGAGGAGTAAGTACATCTGCACTCCCAAGTCCCTCTGAGCTCCAACTCAACAACATAGAACATTGGCGCCACCTGCTGGTTGAAGCATGAAATTGTACATCTTTGACTAAAAAGGTTCTGTTGGTGTTAAGTCCTGTTTTCTTTATTTCAGTTTACATCTGAGGAGGACCGAATGTGTAAGCATTCATATGTGCAACTTTTTCTGATAAAATTCTCAAGTGTCTTAAATAATTTTTAAAAATAATTTGTTTTTGTCTTTTTTAGGCAGACTCTGAGTCAAGAACCAGAGGTAACTTATGAAGCCCTGGACATGATATTAAAAAAAAAAAGATTATTCATTTCAGGCCACGAATTTGTATTTTGCACACAAAAACTAGCTTTTTGTGGCCACTTTTGATCAACTTTGTTCACACAAATTAGTATTTCGTGGCCACGAATTAGAACATTACTAGCATTTTGTGGAGTACAAAGTAGCAGCACTGAAATTAGCATTTTGTGTCCACAAATAAGTTGTAGGGAACCGAAAATGATAAAAATACTAATTATACAAAATGCTAATTTATATGTGAGCACAAAATACTGATGTAAATACACAACATGATCATTTGTGTGCACATAATGCTAATATGTGAGCACAAAATACTGATTTATGTGCCTCAAATTGCTAATTTGTAAGAAACAAAACACTAACTTGTGTGCAAAAAATGCTAATTTGTGTGCTCAAACTCTAATAAAATGCTAATTTGTGTCCACAAAATATAGATTTGTGTGCTCAAGATGCTAATTTTTGAGGACAAAATACAAATTTTTGTGCACACAAAATGCTAATTTGTGTGCACAATATATTGATTTGTGTACACAAAATATTAATTTCTGTCCACAAAATAGCTTACTAATTTGTTATCATAAAACACAACATACAAATTCATGGCCATTAATTATTATTTGAGGGAATAATTAATCGTTATTTTTTTTCTGGAAATGTCCTGTCCAGGGTTTCTTTAGTAACTCCATAAACAGAATAAATGGAAAATGTTGCAGACATGATGTAATATTTAACATGTTTTTAGGTCGACAGAGAGCTGAAAGTCTCTCAGGCGCTTCAAATAACCAAAGGCATT
The DNA here is from genome assembly GCF_053564925.1 of Oryzias latipes. NCBI lineage: Eukaryota > Metazoa > Chordata > Actinopteri > Beloniformes > Adrianichthyidae > Oryzias > Oryzias latipes. The sequence goes on from NC_136246.1 coordinate 9,904,495, forward strand.
CTTTGGATTTGGAGACGCGGGACTTAGAGAAAGGGTAACAACTTTTAATTTATCAGCCTTTTAGCCTGTTTTTTCTTCACACTTATGATTTAAAAGTTGTTGTTTTTTTATCTTTTTAGATCACAACAGAACATAGGTAAGTATCTTTTGAATTATGTTGATCATTTTTTTCCTGTTGCTCATTATGTCACCAAACACGAGCATTTGTTTAAAGAAAGGGTGCCATCGAGACGCCATCACCACGAGTGGCCGCAGACTAAAGACGACATCCACCAGCATGATTTTATTCCCATACAAAAGCCACAGGTAAATCTGAAGCCACTTTCTAAAAAAATGTGGTACTAATGAAACTTGGTAACATTTGTTCCTCTATCACTTTGTTAAAAAAATGGGGAAAATGTCATTGCTAGAACAAAAAAAAGGTGCTGATACAGAGAGGCACTTCAATGTTGATGAGTATGTTTTTGCACTTATCCAACCATCTTTCAAATCCATTTGAACCCTCTTGGGGTCAGCGGAGCATATCCTGGCTACTGCTAGACAAAGGCAGGTCACACCATGGACAGGTTGCCAGATCTTCACAGAATCCTTATTTAACCTACAAAGCATGTTGTTGAACTATTGGAGGAAGCGAACGTTTCCAGAGAACACACACATGCATGATGAAAACATGCCAATTTTATGGAAAAAGGACCAAGCTGGGATTTAAACCAAGGCCTTGCTGCAGCAGGATGAAAGTGCTAACCGCTTACATGCAGTCTATTTGCACTTTCTTAAAATGTTAAAGTTTGTTTCCAGATTTCTTGTACAAACCCTAAACCTCGGGTCAGTATCTGATCAGGTAATTATAGCTGGCTGAAGTTTAAGAATGTCAGATAAATTCATCTAGACAATAAAAGAAAAACACAGTAAGAGACAACACCAACAAGCAAATTTTCTTGTGCACATGGAAAACAAGTGCGACGGAGGACTCCCATCACCCTTTTGCCCTCTCCAAGGAATGCTACTCCCTGTACTCCTTTTATTTAAGAATACAAGGAGGTTACAATTGAGTCAGTTACCGGTAGTTCAAAAGAGGCCCAAGTCCAAGAAGTTTGTTTTTCCAGGAAATTATTTTAATTGCATAGCTTAAAGGGAGGCTACACCAAATGATTAATATTTTACCCAGATTTTAAACCAGTTCATAGCTTACAAATGCTATAATATGAAGCACCTCACTTTTATCATTTCAGAGGACTAGCAAACTAAAGTCTCTGGACTTGGACCCTTCTTGAATTAAACAGAGGTGCTGCCATATTGGATAATTAGTGCTGCCATCTATGGGATAAAGCTAAACCCATGCAAGAGAGGCCCAAGTCCAGGAATTTTGCAGTTAATGCATTTTAAATGTCAAGCATAGTCAATACATTACAACGGACTTGGGACTTTTTTGCACATAATCAGATAGCTTTTCCCTTGAAGACCATAGAACATATAAAATCTCTATTTTGAAAAATTGTGGACTTGGGCCCCTTTTGAACTAACAGATTCAACTTAAAAACATCCTAATTTGGGGTAAGAAGCAGACAATTAAAACACAGAAGAACTGTTGCTGAAAAGGTAATATTTTGCTTTGTGGATCATGACCTAGATTGCTTTTGTTCGGGGACCATATTACTGTAACTAATAACTATGAAAATGAAGACGATTTTGGTTTACAAACAGAGCCCCTGACTGACGTTTGCTTTTAGACGTACTGTGAAGGAGACTGGTACGTTGGGGCTTGTAAACGCACCGATGCTGAGCATGCTTTACATCTGGTGAACAAGGTAAATTAAACTCATTTTTATTTATTGTATAAAAGGATTTCCACAATAAAAGCACACCAGTAAACAACTCACTTTTATTACTTACAAAAAAAAACTGAACAGTTTTTTTAAATGCTCTTTTCAAGGACGGAGCTTTTTTAGTTCGTGACTGCTCTACCACCAGCAACAGCGAACCCTTGGTCTTGGTTGTGTATCACGAGAAGAAGGTTTACAATGTGAAAATTCGATACATAGAGAGCATCAACAAGTATGCGCTGGGAACTGGACAAAGATCCAACGATGTGAGTTAACCACTTTGGAAGTCAATCACCATCCAGAGAATCAGACTGACCATGACTGATGTCTTCTTTCTTCTTAGGTGTTTGACTCTGTGGCACAAATCATCAACTTTCACTCCATATTTCCCATAATATTCATCAGTGGGAGAAATGTGACCGGAACTAAATACCCAGATAACTGTGTCCTGACGTGTCCGATTACCAAACAAGATCTGGACCATCTTCTACAGTAACACTTCAAGAAAATCGACTAATTTTATTTTAACAAAAGTTTTTTTGTTTTTTTTTAAACAGATTTCATTTGAGGCTGCAGGCTACTGCCTGGCTGATCATTTTTATCTTTTCTTGACTTAGTAGAAAGTTTTCTGAAACGGAATACAAATTTGATGTTTTTAATGTTCAGTATTTGTTTTTGCCAATCACCTTCATTTATTTATATTCAAACTGATGAACAGATTGCAAAATAAAAGCTGAATACAGTCATTTTCTGAAACTTTACATTGAAATAAATGTTTAAAAATAAACACGTTTTTGTTGGTCAAAATCAGGTTAAGCTTGAGCTAAAAAATGTGAATAATGCTTTTTTAATATATAATGATATCTTTACACCTGCATTCATTTCTGCATTAGTTGAAGAGGCCTGGTTGTGTGTAAGGGTGTATTCAGACCGGACACACTTGGTTAGTCTCCCCCAATAATACAGAACAGAACTGTACACCCTGTTACATCCCCCCACAGCAGAATATTGGCAGTCCCTACCATGGTCATGATCGGAAACGTGCTGGAGGCACACCAAAAATTGTCCCTGCAGATCGTCTTACAGGTGCAGGATCTGGTGGGTCCAAGCACTCTGGCATTGGCATAGGGACATGAGCAGGCAGTTCTCTTGGGTTACTGTCCAGTGGCATTTGCAAAGTTTGCCATTCTGAAGACAAGAGACTTATGCACATTTTTAAAGAGTTCCTATTCAACACCTTCACAATCCTTCCCCATTCAGATCTCACCCTGTTAACCAATCCTGTACTACCAACTGCCTTGAGCATGACGTAGGGTTCAGGGTCCCAACCACCATGCAGTTTTCCCTGTACCTTTCGGTTTCTATCTTTAACCCACACACGTTCCCCTACAGGCAAAGGGATCGCAGTAGCACTTTGATTAGCGGCTAAAAACTTTGTTTCCACTTGCGACACTATATGCATACTGCAACTTCTGGTGATGATAGTGCACTCAACCTGTCAGGCAACCGATATGCTTGTGTTTTCCCACCACCATCCCTATATGGAAGGCGAAGATGGTGCCCAAACATCAAATAGTATGGAGTTAAACCTGTTGCACTGTGTATGCTGTTATACTTATAACAACTCTATTTACTGCATAAAAGCTTAAATGTTGAGAAAAGCAATTCCTAAACATGCCACTCAAAGAAAAACAGTGCCAGAGGAATATGAGGACTTGAGGAAGATGCTTGATTTTGTGCTGGAAGAGATCAAAGCTATAAAGATTGCTCCCGGACAAATTCTGGATGCAATCGAAGAGGGGAAGCAGGTCCGGGCTCTGCAGGTGCGAACTGCAGGCACTTTAACATTGGGAGTTGGGTCATCTAGACCCACTAGACAGTGCGCTGAACCTTTTTTCTTCAATGATTTGTGATCTTCACTGGTGTCCATGGATTACATGAAATCTTTCCACCTTTATCCACCTTTGTCAAGGTAGGGAGAACACGTCAATGTAAGTGTGGGGTCATCTAAGATAGCACAAGGGTTAAAGGTGTTCAGTGACTGGATGGAAAAGATGTTTTCCTCTCTAAATAACAAAATATTATCCATCTGTGGAGATTTTAATATCAATCTGATAAACCCCAGCAAACATAAAGCAACCGACGATTTTTATCAGCAGAATGTATGATATGAGTTTATATCCAACCATAACAACCCAGCAGAATTACCACACAAAGCGCTGCTCTGATTGAAAACATATTTACAAATTATAAAGGAAATTGTTCTATTATTATCATTGTTCAAATGTATTTGTGTATCCCTTGTGCTATCTTAGATGACCCCACCCTTACATTGACGTGTTCTCCCTACCATGACAAAGGTGGATAAAGGTGGAAAGATTTCATGTAATCCATGGACACCAGTGAAGATCACAAATCATTGAAGAAAAAAGGTTCAGAGCACTGTCTAGTGGGTCTAGATGACCCAACTCCCAACGTTAAAGTGCCTAGGATAGCACAAGGGCTAAATGTGTGTTTAAATGTTAACTCAGATTGACCTGTTTACCTTTTCTGAAAACAGTTGTGTGTTTGTTAATCTGCTTCTCATCTCCAGATAGGATGAGGGGGTTTTACGACACACAGCTGATAAGGGATGCTGTTTGAACTTAGAATCCACCAAATGGGTTATAATACGACACCCCTAATGAACTTTTCTCCTTGTCTTGAAATTGTTACCACCTACTTGTGTTCTTACTAAAAGCAGCACGAGGAGAGCAGACCTTTGAGAAGAGAAGCGTGGTGGATGTTTTCTGTCACACTGGTTCTTCTCCCTTGTGCATGAGAAACTTGATTCTTGTTGTGGTCTGTTGTTTCTAATTGTGTTTTTCTTTAATGTCTAGATGCATTTATCTGACACAAATAAAATTGAATACACTTATATGAGTGGACTAATGATATGTGACATAACTGATCATTTAACAGTTTTGGCACTATTTGACATCAATCTGAAGACAAAAAAAATTATAAAAAAACCAGTCTACAAAAGGTTAAGAAATGAAAAAAACGATGAATTCTCTTAATAATGACTTATCCAGACAAAACTGAAACTTTGTGTACAGAGAGAAACATGTGGACATCGCTTATAAATGTTTTTTTAGAAATATTTAGCTCACTTTACAAAAAGAATTGCCCAATTTAGAAATGTAAGAACAAATTTTCCAAGTGCCCTTGGTTAACCACCGGTCTACAAAATGCTTGTAAAAAGAAAAACAACCTCTATAAAAAATTCTAAAACAGAGGACAAGAGAAACTGAACAAAGATATAAGTCATGTAAAAATAAACAAACTGAAATAACACAGTACAGTAAAAAACTGTACTTCAATAATCTACTGAATGAAATAAAAACAACATAAAGCGAGTTTGGGAAATATTAAATAACATCATTAAAAATGAGACAAAAAAGCGAACATACCCAGATTACTTTACGGATGAGAAGGGTCAAAGCTATAACATCAATGAAGCAGCAAACGGTCTAAATAATTTTTTTGTAAACGTGGGTCCAGAGTTGGCAGCAGAAATTCCAAAATGCAAAACCAGAAAGACAATAATCCTCCCATCGAAAGGATCCCAAACTCAATCTTTCTCTCTGATGTGAACGAAAATGAACTGATATCAATTGCAAATAAATTCAAGAGTAAAATCTCAAAAGATTGTGGGGATATAGATATGACAGTGGTGAAAAAGGTCATTAATAATATCTATAAGCCTCTAATGTACATATTTAACTTATCATTACAAACTGGGAGATTCCCAAACCAAATGAAAATTGCAAAAGTGATTCCTATCTATAGGAGCAGAAACAAACACCAATTTACAAACTATAAACCTGTTTCTCTTCTTCCACAATTCCTAAAAATGCTAGAAAAAATATTCAATGATAAAGTAGTTACATTTATTGATAAATATAACATTATAAATGAAAACAAATACGGTTTTAGAGAAAACAGATCAACCTCATTGGCTATAAATGATGCTGTGGAGGAAATCACAAATTCTCTGGACGAAAAGAAATATGCAGCTAGCTGGAATTAAAAAAATATTTGACACTCTTAATCATGACATCTTACTTGACAAACTGGAGGTATATGGGATAAGACGACTAGCGCTAACTTGGGTCAAAAGCAATTTAACGGGAATGAAGCAATTAGTCAAGATTGATGAATTTACATCAAAAAACCATAGAGATAAGTTGTGGTGTCCCACAAGGATCAATTCTGGGCCCACAGCTATTTAATATATACATAAAAGATATATTCAATGTTTCAAAGCTTAAGAAACTCATATTATTTGCTGATGACACAAACATATTCTATTCTACGGACAATCATAGGGAACTTATCAATGTGGTAAACACAGAGTTAACCAAAATAAAATCATGGATGGATTACAACAAATTATCTTTGAACCTAGATAAAACCAAAGTGATATTTTTTGGTAACTACAAAGCCAATACCAAGCTCTCATTTGAAATAAATAATGTCCTAAATCTTAGGGTTTGTTATCGATGACAAACTAAATTAGAAGCAACACATCAGACACATACAAACTAAAGTCTCAAAAAGTATTTCAATCATAAATAAATCTAAACATATATTAGAATACAACAGTAGATATTTATTGTACTGCTCCTTAATACCACCATTACTACTACATACTACTATTTCACCTGCTGTATAGAAATTTGGGGGAATAATTATAAGAGCTCACTACATCCTCTCTTTTTACTTCAAAAACGAGCCATCAGAACTGTACATAAAGCCGGATATCTTGATCATACAAACAATTGATTTTATCAATCTAACCTTTTAAAACTGTATGTGGGAAATCGTTGCCATTCAATATCCAAAAACAGTTCTTAGAAAATGAAAGACGCTACAAACTGAGGGGATGTAGGAACTTCAAGATCAAACTGATAAGAACCACAAAGAAAAGTTTCCGTGTGTCGGTGTGTGGCTCTAAACTTTGAAACGGGTTAAGTAATGAGCTCAAATAATGTTCAAATATCCAAATATTCAAGAAAAAGTGTAAAGAAACTCTAATTTCACAATATGAAGATAAGAGGAGTTAAGAATAAACAGGTGTTTGAATAATTCCAAATATATGTGTAAACGTGAATGTGGTGAAATAATCAAAGCTCTTTTAATTACAACTAAAAGTGTAATATACAATAATGATTACTAAAATGTTGAAATTACAATCAATAAGCTTTTGATTTTCTTTACTTGATCTGCAATGTGTAGCAATAATTACTGGTTTATTGTGATAATGTGTTCTAATAATAATCAATGATTATTACATAATGGTTACTGTTACTGTTTACTGAAATAATGAATGAAATCATGGCTGGGTGATAGGGAGTGGTTCGACTCTTTGTAACCGTGCACAAGTCACAAAGCTGTTTGAATAGTTCCGACTCAAAATTGGGTCCCTGGTTAGAAAAAAAACAAGACAGGTAACCAAATGTGTGGATGATGTTAGTCGAAATAGCATGAACTTTTGTTTTGACGGTCTGATCCTTCGTGGGGACAGCCCACGCGTAACGTGTGAACATGCCAGTCATTACGTGAATGTTCTGGTAAGAATCATTAGGTCTACTTAACGAGCGAAGGTCAAGGGCAACGACTTCTAGGGGGTAAGTAACACTGATTGATTCTAAAGAGGCTTTGGGTTCTGACTTATCTTTAACCCTTGTGCTATCTAAGATGACCCTACCCTTAAGGCCCGTTCACACCGGGACGAATTTCGCCGGTGATATTCGCCGACGTTTAACGCCTCGTGACTAAACAAAGGGCACCAATGAGAGTGTGCACACCGACGCGAAAAAACGCCACGCGTCAAAGCGTCAAAAAAAAAAAAAACGCCTCAGGTTCGTTTTTTTTTTTTGACGCCTCGCGTCGAAATCTATTCGACCAATGAGAATGGCGCTTTTGCACACGTGTCTGGAGCTTCTGAAGTTACAGTAAAACACAACTTGGGGGCGCTCAAACACAAAACTGCCTTGCTGAGGACACATACCAGCGAAGAAGATAGACGCCGAGTAGCGTCCACACTACCGCGAAGAAATAATGACGGACATTCTAAAATATCCCCGAACCAAGACCCAGCTGGAGCTACTGATGCTTGAAATATTCATGTTTTCTGTGTATTATTCTGACAAGCGCGTAAATACTTGCCCTCTTCTTCTGAGTGAAAAGCGACTTTAAGAAGCGTAAAGTTGCGCAGCGCCACCTTGTGTACAGGAGTATTTCTGTTTACATTAAGCGCCATCTAATGTCAGGGAATGAATTTGCATTTTCGCTCGGTTCATCGTCAGCGAAAATCGCCTGGGTGTGAACACAAAAAACGTGGCGAAAAAACGTGGCGAAAAACGCTGGCGAATAACGCCTGGCGAATATTCGTCCCGGTGTGTATGGGCCTTTACATTGACGTGTTCTCCCTACCATGACAAAGGTGGATAAAGGTGGAAGATTTCATGTAATCCATGGACACCAGTGAAGATCACAAATCATTGAAGAAAAAAGGTTCAGTGCACTGTCTAGTGGGTCTAGATGACCCAACTCCCAACGTTAAAGTGCCTAGGATAGCACAAGGGTTACGGCTGCACACAACACACCCTGACAAGAATCCCACACTTGTTTGTCCATGTCAACCCAGGAGAAGTGTCGTCTCAGAGTGGCCAGTGACCTTCCAGCCCCTAAATCAGCAGTTAGAAAAAGTATAAAAATATATACATTCCTTTAAAAACATAGTTTATAAAAATTGACGTTTAAGACGTATTCTTAGAAGAAGGTACGGTAATTTAAAAAAATGTTCCTCTCAGCTTGTCCTGAATGAAGCTTCTCTGTTTGTCATAAAAGTCATAAACCTTACATTCCTAAGTAGTTTGTAATGATTCCTGCAAGGATAAGAAATTTCTTTGAAAACCTTTTAGGTAAATTCCTGTTTCCCTAAATCCTTGATTGGGGTCATTCTGTGTTTTGGGAAGTAACAGACCTTTTGAGGGCTTGAGGTCACATTGGAACCTTTAACATCCAAAGTAAATTCAGATCCACAGATGTTCTGGGTTCTGGGTTCTGGCAGGGGAATCTCTGAGTTCTGGAACACGTCTTACTTTAGTAGACTCATATTTTATCCTATCACAGTTTGAGAAATTGAACATTTAATTACAGCGTGCTACAGTATCAACTGATGCAATTCAATTCAATTTTATTTGTATAGCCCAAAATCACAACAACAGTCGTCTCAATGGGCTTCGAAGTAAAACATGAACTCAAAAGGATCATGAACACAAAGAGTTCAATAAGAAAATACTAAAATGAACTAACAAACTGACTAAGCCATACTGGCATCCCTGCCCTTAGACCCCCCTTCATGGTAAGGAAAAACTCCTAAAAATAACGGATTCCGGAAAAAACGAAGAAACCTCAGGGGTGCCCACATGAAGGAGGGATCCTCCCCCAGGACGGACAGGCGATTTACCAGAACTCTTAGAGAAGAATTAACTTATCTAACGCTACAACTACATATATAAAGTCCAGCAGACAAGCTTCATCCAGCCATGGTTGGGGGGACAGTCAGCCTGAGAGCCTGAGACAGGAACCACAGCCAGGTGTAGGAGCAGGAGCAGAGACGAGGTACACGGCCAGGTTTTTCCAAGTCCCACTCCGATCATCTTTTGATCTATTGTAAAAGCGTTTCTAATGGTCTTTTAAATAAGACAATGCTGTTGTAGCCAAAATGAAAAAAAAAAAGTCTATTTCCAAAACAAAGTTTTGCCGAGCAGCAGTAGTTCTTCAGAAATTCTCTTCTGAGTTGTGGACAGGACCGTTGGCGCGGAGCAACCCCATCCCTCTTCCTGCCACTGATAGTTTTTGGATCGGGTTATTGTGGCCCTCCCAGCATATTTTCATATTACAAATAAAATCTTTTTTGACATTTTTTTTTATTTGCTGCTGATTCACAATTATTTGAAGCCCCCCACCGATCCACCCCTCCGAGGAACAGTTATGTTTTTTCAGTTTTTGACAAGTACATTTTTCTAATGAAAGAGGACAAATTTATCCCTTGTGCTATCCTAGGCACTTTAACAATGGGAGTTGGGTCATCTAGACCCACTACACAGTGCTCTGAACCTGTTTTCTTCAAAGATTTGTGATCCTCACTGGTGTCCATGGATTACATGAAATCTTTCCACCTTTATCCACCTTTGTCATGGTAGGGAGAACACGTCAATGAAAGGGAGGGGTCATCTAAGATAGCACAAGGGTTAAGAAAACGTCGATTCATTTTTGCATTTCTGAGTATTTCTCCTTTTATCCTGTTATCCTGGTTCAGTCCACTGACTGTATATGAACTGGACTGAGCAACCCCTCCCCCTTGGCATTCCAAATAGGAAATGCCGCTGGTCAAAAGAAGCCAAAATCCCATAAATTTCTAATGATAAATAAACAGCTGTTACTCAGTCATTCTCTTGGTCAGAATAACCATTCTTGATATACTAAGTTTTTTTAACATGTTCTTTTTCTAACACGTTCTTCATAATCCTAATTTTTTTCATTACATTTTTTTCTATAGTGAAAGTTATTTTGTTTATAAACTGGCCAATCAGACGCCTCAACAGAAGTGTGTGGTCGCATGTCACATGTTTGATTGACAGATACTCCTTAGCCTGCATTCAAGTGGTAGGGGTCTGGCCTTCCAACAAGCTCACTACCGATTAATTAAGAGTGGTTGCCATAGAAACATTTACTCAGACCGACATGAACCAATCAATGCTAACTGACATCATCTGGCTCCAAGATATTACCATTTGTATTGCAACAAAATGGGGACTGAATTGACTTGATTTATTGGGAACAGAAATTAGAACATTTTGTTTGAGTGACGTCACACTCCCTTACTCCAGTTCTCTTCTACAGTCAATGGTTTGGTCATTACTTGGTTGACTATATTTACACCTCTGTGTTTCAAGTGGTTTGACAATCCATATTTCATTTTTTTTGTGTTTTTGTTAATTTTTGGTTAACAGTCTGAGTTGTTTCTCTTTTTTTAGTAATTATGTTGACCTATTTTACAGGTGTATGGTTGAAGTTCAGTTGTGATTCTTTTTTTATTTTTTAGGGTCAAATAAAACCATCTTCTAGTAAAACTTCATGTGTCCTGCTGAAGTTCAAATCTTCTATGAAATTCTCCTGGTAATTTAGAACATTTGCTTGTTTTGTGATATATTTTAGGGTGAAAAGTAAAAAATCCCCCCAAAAAAACAAAACAAAAAAAAAGATACAATTTTCTTTGGGAAATATTTATTCTCCATCAGCCGCAGGCGGTTGCCATGTTAAATGTCGCACTTTCTTGTGAGTTCATTCTGTAGCTTCCTAATGAAGACAAAAACAAACACAATCTACTTGTCACGAATCTTTTAATATGAACTTCATCTGTACATGACTCAATTCTAAAAAGCATTAGACGATTTGATTTCTATTTACACAAGAAAAACATGAGAATCCAAGTTCAACGTTCCATGTTTTTTAATAGAAAAAAGTCGTTACATAAGTGTTATTATAAAAGCATTGAGCACAACATTAATAAACACGAAGAATGTAATAAAAACAACACTTCTGTCTCGCACAAATGAGGAAAATCTTAAAAGTCCGGGAAACATGTCCAGTAAGAACATTCAACGAAAAAAATCCACAACAGGGACTGCACAGCATGAGTGTGGCTGTAAATGCTGTCAGTCCCCACCAGGTCTTTATCTTGTTAGATTTGTCGCCATAATCACAATAAACTCTGAAATGTGGCAAAATATATATATATATATTTATATGTATTATTTATGTTTACACTGTTTTGTCAAAAAAAATGGGCAAACAAAATGTAGAAATTGAAATGTCTAGCACCTTAAACATAGCTTTATATTAAGGACATGAAGGTGTCCCAATGCTGCCTGAATATAAATCAGATTATGGTTGTCATATTGACGACACGTTTAAAAAAAAAAAAAAGAAAAGAAAGTTGGAGCGCTTAAAAATGTCCACAGCTAGTGTCTTTACAGCAGGTAACACAAACAAGACAGCAGCTTCCTGACTGTTGCAGCAGTTCACCCATTTGATGATCTTCTGATGACTAATATAGCCACAACTATATATGAATCCAAGTCAATTGATAGCAATTATTTTACAACACACAGTTCGGAGGACAGGGAAGTTCAATACTTGAGATGAAACTAAAAGAAATGTGTATGTTGTTGTGTAGTAACCATCAAGGATTTCCCTTTACCTAATATCTTTACAAGTGAAGGTTATAGTATTCTGTTTTTGTTCAACTCTGTTGCCTGCTCTGTCAGTATTCTCATGTTTTTTAATCATCTATAGGGAAAAAAAAGTTTTGACATTCAGATCAATATCCAGAAACTTCCAATAGCCTGTGGTTCCAAAATGATCAGACAAGAGGAAAAAATGTGAAGTTTTGATCCATAACAGACAAAATTAACAGAAAACCAAAAAGAAATGTAACAAAAACAAACACAGGAAGATTCATCTACAAAAGTACACTTTTGAGTGTCAATTAAAATTATTTCCATATCAGAATAAGGCTCTGTGTGTTTGATGTTTTTCCCGAATCCAACACATTTTGCAGCACTTAAAATCTGCTTTGGGCCGGTCTAAGATCCTCTATGGGGGTCTATGAACATCAGCAACAGACCAAAATGATGACAAACTGTCCCAACACACAGACCCATGATTATGAACACAGGTAAACAGTGTTTTCTTTCCACTTTGCCCGCGATTGAGTTACTTAAATAATACTTAAACACAGCTGTCCTGCCTAATATTTCCTGTGAAATGGGACGTAGAAATAAGTCATAACATCAACCATTAAACACTCATTGAAACTGTGGTTTTTTCAGTCTGCTGCATGGAAAGGTAAACCTTTAGAGAATTTTCAGTTTAGAAACATTTGTTTTAAATAAAAAACATGCATCGGTACATCAGACAAGTTGACAAATTTTTCAAACACTATTATACATCTGTGTGTTCAGTCCAAGGCCTGGAATCAAAGCCTGCATTGCACTTGAATATTACATATGGTACAACATCGGTTGTGGTTTTTATGATCTCTATAGGAAAATAACAGCCTTCATATTGAGTAGATAACACCACCATCGTTAAAACCGACTTTTTTTTCTTCTGGTAATTGCAGATTTACATCCACACGTGGACAATACATTCACTGAAAACCGCCGACGGTGCATCCCATCACCTCGTATTTTTCTCCCATCACTTTGCTCAGTCTCATCTTCAAGATTTGGCACTTTGGGACGGCCTCAGAGGTGTCTGCGACAGAGTCCACCTTCATTCCCTTTGCAGAGGAGCGGGGTTTCGGATGGTTCAGGACCACCACCGGCTGGTTGGGACCCGGTCTTTTCACCGGCTGGTCCTTCTTCAGTGGCATTGGATAAATAACGGTACAGTCAGTGAGGCTACCTCCAGGTACCCGAGGCTTACATCCGGATATTCCAAGTTTGGGTCCTTTTTTGTTTTTTTTCCACACGCCCACCTGAACTCGCTTTAAAGAGATAGTCAAAAACTTGGAGGAGATAACATCCTGACTTGTGCCCGTTTGTGGCGGTCTGTTTTCTGCGGCCACCGGTGCCTCCGTGTTAGAGGAACATCTAGATTCTTTGCACTCTGGTGATTCTGAAGCCAAAGCATGGTTGTTTTTAGCCTTTCCTGCTGCTTCAATCACACTTCCTTCCTCTTTAATGGGAGTGTCTTTATGGACCACAACAGGTGGATGCTGAAAGCTCTTATCCTGCTCTTCCTCTTTAACAGACTCACTCTTTTTCTCCATCGGTAACACTTTGCAGGTGGAGGGTGTAAGTTTAATAACGTTGTTAACGCGCTGCTCTGATGAGGCAGCCATACACGTTTGCTCTGTGTCATTTATTGTTGCGCCGTGGTCTTGAGTTGGACTGCAGGAAACATGGTTTTTATCCATCACTATTCCTCGCAGAGCCATGACCAGTGGCTGCATTAAACCTTGGCCTTCCTGCGGCTGCTCGCTTAACGAAAACACAGAAGAAATTACTGGAAAATTCTGTGTTTGTGACATGTATCCTCCTGCCATCTCTTTGGATTTAGCCTCCTGGATCCAAGATGACATATTTCTATTTGTTTGATTAGTAGAACTTGATGTTTGTATTGACGGTCTGATGCTTAGATTCCTTGAAGTCGGAAAGGTTTTTTTGGCAACGCTTTCTTTGCCGACTAAAACTGAAGGAGGTCTTGTTTGTGGAGCTGTAACGAGAGGAAGACTGGAGGGTTTAGAAACTGGCCTGTTTTGCTGGTTCAAGCTTCCCACCTCTTTACCCGGCTTGCTCTTCAGGTGAATCTGCCCTGGTTCCACCTTCACAGCAGCGGATGGGTCCCGGATATTGTCAGATGGCCTCCTGGTTGCGATACTCTTGGGATGCTCTAAAAGGGAAGTCTTTCTGTCCTCCACCACCCTCGGAAGTACACCATTTCCCAAGCTGCCTGCGTGTGTTGTTGTGGTACTCGGCCTGCTGACCACCTTGCTGCAGATGACAGCAGGAGGGCCGGTGTTATGGTTCACAGGAGCTGATTTGATTGGTCTGTACCCACTGTTTCCTTCCCTGACAGGATTGAGGAGGCTTTTGGAGACCTTGTTTGGGATGACAGCCTCCAGATTTATTATTTCTGGCGATGTTCTTTTCAATCCACTTGTCTCTTTGCTGACTGGAATCGAAGGTTTTTTGGGAGCGCTGGCTGGGATGACGGCGGGACGCTCCACGTTGATTTCACACGGTTTCCTGTTGACTGTGCACATGCCCATGCTCACGGACCGCGATGTATTTGGACAGTGCAGCGTAGACGATGGTGGTTTCTCTGGTAAAATATTATGTGAAGCTGCAGTTCTTGTTTCTTTTATCACAGACTCATTCTCTTGTTTAGAGATGAGCCTCAGCTTTAGCTCCTTCGTCCCGTTGACCGTCTTCACCTCCATGAGTTCAACCAGGCAGCCTGCAGGTATCGACACTTCCTCGGGCAGAGAGACCGTTAGAGCCCTATTGTGCTGAATGAGACCCTGCAAGGCCGACATGTGTTCGATGTTGCCGTTAACATTTGACACATTAGAGTTAAGTGTTTTCCCTCTTTGTTCATCCTTTCCCAGTCTGACAGCGGGCGCGATTGGGGTGGGTACTGTCACATGGACAACGGGGGGAAGCAGTGACCGATCAGCAGTTGATGCACTTGTTAAGGCACTGGGGACAGAAACCAGGGGACTTTTTGTCACACCGGGCTTAGCAGGTCCTTGGTTAATGTTTTTAGTGTGTAAACGTTCAATGTGCTTCACGAGGCATCGCTTTCTCATGTATCCCTGTCCGCAGTGCGGACATTTCAGCGGGAACTTTGAAGTATGCTGCTGCAGGTGTTCGCTGAGCTCTGCCTCGCTGCCGTACACGTGGTTGCAAATGAAACAGTAAAACCTCGTCTCTGCGTGCTCCATCATGTGCTTCTTATACACTGCGGCGTCCGTCGAGGCAAAGCCACACTTCTCACAGTATTTCACGCTTGAAGTGCTCAGTAGCCGGTCCAACGTAAAGTTAGGATGCCCGCCATTCAAAGATGACTGCATGCTTTGATAGCTGACAGGCTTCATGGTGACTGCGAGATCACCTGGTTATCCTACAAAATAAACATCCATCTTCAGTTAATTCCCAGGGTCGGTTCCTTAGGAGAGCTGTCTGACACGCAGTGGATGATCTGCGCGGCAGGTGTCCACCTGGGAAAGGCAGAGAGGACAGGAGTCAGCAAGGGTGAGTGAATCCTGCAGACCACAGAGCATCGAGAGGAGGCCCATTAAGCCCCTCCCCCTCGCTCAGATCATCAAGCTTTTTTCTCCCCCTTCCTACAGTGTATTTATTTTTTGTTTTTAAAAACGTAAATAATGGCCTAATTTTTTTTTAAATAAATGCATTATTTAACAACTCCGTTACCTAAGTCGGCATCCTGAAGCTTCCTTCCCGAGCTGTCTCCCTCTGAACGGTTGGAAAAGGCCTTGAAATACCAAAGCAGGAGGATCTCGGAGACGACGCTCCGTTTTTCCAATGTTTGGGTTAACAAACGACTCCAATTTCCTACTTCCTACTAATTAAATGCGACGAAACGGAAGCTTTAGTTTGTTGAATATTCTCTGAACAGATAAATGCCCTTAATTCACCACATTTTCACGTGATAACGGCGCTTGTGAACGCAGCAAACCAAACCGCTCTAGGTTAGCTTGTCATTAGCCGACTGCTAGCGTCCGTGCAACGTTCCGGAAAACAAGCTGATATTTTTCGAAATAAAAGCATGGTCAAATAGATGGGCGTATAAACTGACAGGTGTTTTAAACAGTACTATATATCACTGCCCTTACAGTTAGAACAACTTTAAATCCACAAAAGTACTGCCTTGTACTTTCAGCAATGTAAATCCACTGTGAATGCTTTTATTGTTATTTTTCATTTAACTTTATTTATTAATTTATTTATTTTTACAAAATCCTTCTGTGTTCAGTATAATTTCACATTTAAAGGAAATCAATTAACGCTTTGCTTAAAAAAACGTGTGCGTGTATTTTTTCTGACGAATCCAAATCGCTTTGGAACCGGTCTTAATGTGAAGGGTTGAACCGGAAGCGGTAGTCTAGACATTTTTGTTTTGACGAATAAACATGGCGAACCGTTCGTTTGATTCTTAAAGAAACGCCACGCAAAGCTCGTATTCACCCAGCGTTGATGTACGTGAGTAGTCCTTCTTGCTACGAAAATAGCGAAATGCCCCGGACCAAAAATAAATAATTAAATAAATCATAATAATAAAAAATAATATAACGGACAACTTTCAGTGTTACACTGGTTTTCAAACAGACTCCCCCATTACAGTTTGTTTCGCTTCTAAGAGGCTCATTTGTACGTAGAGGCCATTGTAAACTGTGCGTTACAAAGCTAAAGCCACAGGAAGTGATTTCATGCTTTTATGTGGAGGGGGGTATAATTAAGCCTCGTCCCTCACGGACAGCGAGTGTTGTGTGACAGAGATCAACAAGGCTGACATTTTTAGGTGATATGTCATAGAACGTCATGCTTCTGAAAAAAATCTGCAGGTTGCTTCCTTCTGTTTCGCTGTCTTTCCCAAGGTGAGTCTAACGGGATGGGTTGAAGTTGATCTTCACGGATCATCCCGTGATACTTGACTGAGAAATGCAACTTTGTCGGTTTGTTTTGAAACCGCGTGCGTTAGTTGTGTTGTTGACATAGTTGAGAATGTCCTTCATGATGTTTGTCCAGGAGGGCTGGATCCGCTAAATTCAATATTAGCTTAATATTATAGAGCCACGGATACAAATTGATTCTGTTATTGTTGTAGTCCCCATACCGCGGCTCCTGTGAGCACCGCCGTGACCATTCTAAAAGTCTGTTTCTGGGATGTGCACGCTATTGTTGCCTGTCACAATGACTCAGCACGGGCGTTCACGTGACCCCTCACTTTGGGGTCGGCCCGCGCGCCTCCGTCCCTCCGCCGTTTCCTGGATACATCAGTCCTGCTAACCTGCGCGCGCGCCTGCAGTTTCAGTTTGTGTTCGCTAAGGAGAAAGTAGTTTATTTTCGTTCTCTCGTCTTTACTCAGACTCAGAGTCCTCCGCCGCAGCAGCATGGCCTCGGAATCTGACGCTACCCGCTTCGACTTCCTGGTGATCGGCGGCGGGTCTGGAGGTCTGGCCGGTGCTCGGCGCGCGGCCGAGCTCGGAGCCAACGCCGCCGTGATCGAGAGTCACAAACTCGGAGGTACCTGCGTGAGTAAAGCATATGCATAACTGCAATCACACGAAGTGTTCACGCATGTTTAAAAGTTAGAGTGAAAAGGACCAGCTGTACCCTTCCTAAAAAAAAAAAAAAAAAAAAAAAAGTTCAAAGGGAATGCATCCCATTCATTCAAATAACAAAGTATGGACAGGATCCGATCAGGTGTGGTCAAACTCACTGAATGTGTTTCCAGCTGGTTTGTTATAAGATCAGGATGAACTGAAAAGGCTGTTAACAAGTTAGGAGGCAGATCCATGTCTTCTCATGAGTAGACTTCCTCACAAGGTCATTTAAAGGGCCAATCGTGAATAATCTGGGGGGAAATCGGGAACTCAAAAGCAACATCTCTGTTGCTTTTGAGTTCATCATGAAGGAGAACGCTCCCAATCTAGACTGACGGGTTACAGGTGCAGAAAATAACCCCAGGAACATTTTACAGAGCGGAATTATTCTCCTCATGGCTGATATTTTGGTGACTTTAAACATTTTCAACGTCATTTCCCTCTAATGCGACTAAGAAAAAATTATTGCTGCACTTTTAGTCCAAACAGAGCAAAGCAGTTTAGTGTATTTTAGAACGAGTTATGAGAAAACAAAAACTCAAACACTCTGATTTTGAACGTGCAAGTCATGAAACGGGTGTGCAGACCAAACACAAGAGCTATACACTGATTTTAGTGTGACAGTGTTAAAATAATGTTCATACTGTTACACCATAACTGTGTTGATGTTTCTTCAATGACACTTATCTAATGTGCTGTGTCACAATTTCTCAGGTTAACGTTGGCTGTGTTCCTAAGAAGGTACATTTTTATTTTGCTCTTGTTGCTTCATATGTACACATATATATATGAATGGAATGAAGTAAAAAAATAGTTTAGGAAAGCACAATAGGAGTAATTACAATGGCATCAAATACATGTGTATGTGGATGTAGATTTATGGATTTATCTCTTTAGCTTTAATTTTTCTTCTTTAGTATCTATGTGTTTTGATTGCTTGAAATAAATCAAATTTCCACCCAATCCAAACTCAAATATTCAGAGATGTATAGGTTTAGTTTAATGTATTTTTTCTCCTAGGTTATGTGGAATGCAGCTGTTCATGCAGAGTATCTACACGACCACTGTGACTACGGCTTTGAGACTGGAAGCGTTCGCTTCAGCTGGGAGTAAGTGTCGACACAGGACGACCACGAGCTCTTTCAAAAGCTGTTGCGGCACTTCCTGGATCGCAGCGGTGTTCAAATCAAAGCACAACTGTAGCCGTGTTTCTCCACTTTTACCCACTTCTCTATCTTTGCACACATCATTGCTGAGTCATTGTTAAGAAAGCACTTTTAAAGGAGCGGTTCCTGAATTTCTAGACGGCCTGAGACTCCTTCAGGCGTGTCCATGTAGACCAGGATTTTGCTTGAACAAAAGAGGCAGTCAGTCACATTTGTAACTGAACACTTAAAGGGCAGCCTTTAAAAACCTGGGAATTAACTGACAAGTGCATCTATTTTGATGGCCTCAAAAGCTTGTTTTATGTTTAATTTGACTGTTAAATGACGGAGGAGGTTAACCATTTAACAGCGGAGCCGTCGCTGGCCGCAGCAAGTAACAGACGCTCTTTAAACTACTGTCATTTTTTTACTGTCTGCGCAATTACTAACATTCCAACGGATTACGAAGTTAAGAATTTCGATGCTAAACTGCAACACTTTACAGTAGTATAGTGTTCCATATCTGCTCAAAGCTGCTTTTCTCCACTTCATAATCCATTGAAATTTTTTCCACAAACGGTTGAAGAGTTACTGTAATTTGAAGGCACTAAAGCTCCGAATTAGAGGAATATAATCTATCATTTAAGAAGTTTAGTATTGCTTGGAAACCTCTTCAATACATCAAAATTACCCAAAAAATAAAACTAAACGGTAGGGTTGTGCCGATGGCTGACTGACATCACGATGGTGTCTCACCATCGTGATGCCACGCCCCCGCCACGCTGTGAGTCTACACCATAAGCCGCGGTTACATGTAAAAATATCTTGATGGGATCAATGGTCGGATTAGAATTCAACCGTGTACATGGGCCCAGAAAAACTTTTTCTGATTATAACAAACGTTCACATGGGTAAATCATTCGCACATGCGCAGTAGTGTTTGAAATACTGGAAGAGGAAATGAGTTCCGCTGAGAGGCTACATACATAGATATCTGGCAGCTCCGTAATATGCGAGATGATCTTCTAAACGTGCTTTTATTAATGTTACGGTTATTATGAAGCGTCTGTTCGCTCATCATTTTCATTTTAATCCGTGTGGTCAGTGCTTTTTCTGTTGAAGAACGGAGCTGGAATAAGCCAGGCTAAGAGAGGCTAACACCCGCGCTAACAACATTTAGCCTTTGATGAACATAAAATCCATGCGGGAAATTCTGCAATCTGCAGCTTGGCTGAACGTAATATGTGGGAATAACATCAGCCTTTATTTTGTCGGAACACGACTGGAAACACAAATCCACGTGATTGTTTGAACGTTTTCTAAGGACTGAGCGAAATTTCTGCTTTAAGCTCACACACCCTGCCCCAATTAACAGAGCCGCTGTGTGAGCTGACGGTCTGAGCTCTGGCCGGACACACTCTTTTACCGGACGACCCGGTTCTCCTGAGTTCGGTAGCTCATTCACCTTGAGCTGCGGGACGGATCGCAGTCCGAAGTCTCCCACACATAGCGCACACGTAACAAAGCATCCTCCCTTCCCATCAAACACCAAGTCCGTCTGTTCTGCTCAGAGACACGGTCGCTCAGTCCACCGGTCCACTTGACTAATCAGGTGCAGAAGCGGACCACTTCTTTTCTATTTTGCTTGTTATTTTTATTTTTTTGTTAAAGTCACTCCCCTCAGTTTAAACTGGATCACCGCAGATGAGTCATTAGTTGGGAAATAAAATAAATGAAGTAGTAAGGTAAAATAATGAAGAAGAATAATTATATAATAACAAAAAATCAATCCCTCCCCCCCGACGATATCATCGTCCATCCCGATGGTCGTCAACTGCCAATTTAAGTGACATCGCCCAACCCTTCTAAACAGATGTTCGTCGACTGGTTTAAATTGGAGTGGAGCATCTTCTGCTCTCTTGGTAAAAAAATCCCAACTCACGGATCATGAATGACGAGTATTTTCAGTCTTGCTGATATGATTTTTGTGTTTTATTTTATTTTGCAGAGCTCTTAAAGCCAAAAGGGATGCATATATAGCACATCTAAATCGCATTTATCGCAACAATCTAGACAAGGTTTGTTCACCATTCTTTGTTTTTAAGTTATTGAAAGGTTTCACCTTCTTTGTTTCTTTTGAGATGATGGACTTTATCGTTCTTTTTAACCTTCTCCTCTCCAGGCTAAAGTCACTTTCATCCAAGGCTACGCCAGGTTCACAGATGATGCTGAGCCCACCGTGGAGGTCAACGGGAAAAAATACACAGCGCCTCACATCCTCATCTCCACTGGAGGGCAGCCTTCTGTTCTGAGTGATGAGGAAGTTCCAGGTACACCAAGATTTAAAAACCCACACGATCATCTTTTGATCTTTTGTAAAAAGCGTTTCCAGTGGTCTTTTAATTACGATTTTGCTTTTTTTTTGCCAAAAAAAAAAACTGTTGTTGACTAGGACTAGAACATAATTTCTGCAGAGTGGAAGTAGTTCACTAGAAAATCATCCCTGAGTTGTGGGCGGGGCCGTTTGTGCTGAGTACGCCTGTTCCCTCTTCCCCTCCCCCCTTGCTGAGAGCGTTCTGTTTACACGCTCTTCTGTTTATATGTGTTTCATTAACAGAAAAATGCTCCAAGAATATGCTAAAAACACAATTTTCCTTGGTGTGGGATTGACATTTCTTTTAATAATTTATACTAAGGGGTATCAAACGGTTTTGTCATTTCAGGGGCAAGCCTGGGCATCAACAGTGATGGCTTCTTTGAACTGGAGACCCTCCCAAAGTGAGATTTTGACTCCTCTTGAGTTGTGTATTGTTTGACATCAGAGTCTGAATTGACCTGGTCTCCCCGATAGGCGCAGTGTGATTGTGGGTGCTGGTTATATTGCTGTGGAAATGGCTGGCATTCTGTCCACCCTGGGCTCCAAAACCTCCCTTATTATCCGACAGACAGGAGTAAGAAGCAAAGAGCGGCTGAGCATGGTTCTGGACCGCCGACCGGTGCGTTAACATGTCTCTGTGAACTCGCCCTTCTCTCTGTAGGTTTTGAGAAACTTCGATGCCTTGATCAGCGCCAACTGCACCAAAGAAATCCAGAACAACGGCATTGATCTGTGGAAGAACTCCCAGGTGAAGTCTGTGTGTAAAACGGAGAAAGGCCTGGAGGTGACCATCGTCACCAAAGACCCGGACAAGACCAACGATGAGAAGATCAGCGTCATTGAGGAGGTGGACTGCCTTCTGTGGGCCATCGGGAGGCAGCCCAACACGGCCGGTCTCAACATCGGTGCCATGGTAACAGTCTGCTCGCATTTCTCTAGATTAAAACCTACTAGACTTCAAAAATGCACACTTAGATGAACAAGATCATTTTTAAAAGTTTGTAATATTTATTCTACAAAACTGAGCCAAATGTAGTGCACCTATATGTAGCCTGGCGAAATCAAGCCTGCACAGGACACAAAACTGTCTTTGGGTTCTTTATTCCAAAACAAAAATGTAACTCAGGATTTCAGATAAAAAAAATGGTAATCAGGAAGATAAAAAAACAAAAACAAAAAAACTGTGAATCTATTATGCCATCTGGATTCTTCTTTTAGCCAGTCACTTTCCGATCTTCCAAAATCACGAAAGAAAACAAGTGTAAACAAAACAAAAAGAGAGAAAAAGATCAAATTTAAGGAAAAGAGTACACAAAAATAACTACAGCAGGTGGTCTGTGGCCCGAACTGTAACAAGGATGACAGCGAAGTTGAACACCGGCCACATTAACTCCGTCGAGCACTGCTTTTTATGTTTGTTAACCCTCTTGACGTCTGTCAACGGCTCTTCACGTCAGGTTTCAACCGTCTTGAATCCGCAGATCAAAATAACTGTCAAATAACGGTCCGACCGTTGTTCCCTCTTCAGAGTTCATCCTTTCCTTGCTGAACTAGTCATTTAAAATTCAGGAAACGCCACCTAGTGGCATAACCATGTACCTACATTTCCTCCACTTGGCTACATATATCATATTATTAGAATATTTTATAGTAATAATCTCTATTATTACTATTATTTTTGGTTTTACCCGCTTTAACCCTCCTATTCCTTTCTACACCATCTTCATTTAACTTTTGGTTCAAATGCATCTACAATTTAGAGCTGTTTGCTACGACAGTATTAGGGCCAGCATAAAATAAACATAAGAAATTAATACACAAGAATAAAGTTGTAAAAGTATAAGAAAAAGGGTGAAAATGTACAAGGACAAAGTCCTAAAATTATGAGGAAAAAGTCGTAATTTTATCAGGAAAAAGCTATGCTTTTTCAAAAATAAAGGTGACGGTGTGAGCCTCCGTCCAGATGACGTGGCAAATAAAATGCATTTATGGTGATTCCATACGGCTTTAGCTTATCACAGGAAGCCATGAGCCGTAATGCGTTTGGACCTCTGCGCTGCCGACGGCGTAAACGGCTGGAAATCCTCTCCTTGTGGGTCAAGAATCTTCTGAAGAGGCCCAGTTATTCATAATTCTTTGAGTTCATTTAAAAAGCATTTTGACCGTGTCTCGTATTTTTAGGACTTTATTCTCATGAATGTTTGACTTTTCTACCACTTCATTTTACAAATGTCTTTATATGGTGGCCGTCATACTCCATCATAGTTTCCATTTCACGTGATTCCGTGTCGGCTTCGACTTCATGACGCGCTGCTGGCAGCATGTGAGCTTCAGAAAAAGTGGTGCAGAGATTGCTGCTGTCTGATCTGAGTGAAGTTCAGCCGCACTTTGAGAGGATTATTCTGGCAGATTGCAGGGATCTAAAAGGCTAGAAAGCACAACGAACATCAAGATTAAATCATTTAGATAAAAAATATTTGGCTTTTGTGTTCTTTCCTAAAGACTGTTTCCTCTGGTTTTGT
Source organism: Oryzias latipes (assembly GCF_053564925.1). NCBI lineage: Eukaryota > Metazoa > Chordata > Actinopteri > Beloniformes > Adrianichthyidae > Oryzias > Oryzias latipes. The sequence goes on from NC_136246.1 coordinate 9,928,335, forward strand.
TTACTTAGATAAACACCTATTGTTGCTAAAGTTGCCCGTGAAGGCAGTTTGATCTTGTCCTATTTGATGCCCACCCTGCAGGGCGTGGACACCGACGACAGAGGACACATCATCGTGGACGATTTCCAGAACACCACTCGATCTGGCATCTATGCTGTGGGAGATGTTTGTGGCAAAGCTCTACTCACGCCTGGTAGGACAAACTGACTGACAGAAACCCTGAGAGACGTGTCTTCATGCTGACTTCTGTCCTGAACTATGCCACAAATCCCCAGAGCAACAACAACGTTTTGCATGGATGTGGATCCGTTGAATAATCGACATCATTTCTTTTTCTCTAACAGTGAAGACACATTAGACATATGGACTTCTGATTTAAAAAGAAATCACAACATTTAGCTTGAAGCTCAGCCCTGGTATAAAAAAAGAAAATAGATGACTCCTCCAATGTCCCCACAGAGAAATTGCTTAACCTTTCAACAGTGAGCTTTAGCTCCAGTGTTGACATTCTTTCAATTGCCGTAACTCTTCAACGGTTTACGCGATTATAGCAATTCCAGTGGATTCTGCAGCAGAATCTCTGCAGAATCCACTGGAATTACATCAAGTGCTTAAACTATAGTTCAGAGAGCATGTTTTGCTGCATGTTGCCAGCACAGCTCCAGTATTAAAGGACTAGTTGTGGTCGATCCGGGATTGGATTGTAAGAATCCCTTAACACTTTTTCATTAGTTGCTCGCACCATTAAAATTAAAAACGTTAACAAAATTCCGTTTTTAATGAAATATTTCCCCAAAGTAGTCATTTTCTGTTTCCAAAAGAAACGCATGGTTTTATATCGGTGAAACCCTGTCACAAGTAGGGCTGTAACGATAACCGCATCACCGCGGTGATGAGGTCATCACCGCATCACCGCACGTTTTTTGTTTTTCTTGTTAAGTTTTGCATATGGCGCGTGAATGGAGCTTTAATAAACACATTAAACACATTCATCTTTCCTGATAATTGACTTTTTCTGCTAGTCCTGTGTTCAGACTTTCCTTCTTTCTTTCAAACTGTTTTCTCCTTCTCTCCCACCGCTCTCTCTCATAGGCGCGCGCTCTCGGTGCCTCCGCGCTGCACGTGCCACGCGGCTCCCTTTACGCACAGGAGCGCGCTTTCAGAAGCACACAAACTCATTCTACAACAGAAGTTTTCGTCTCGCGAGGAAATATGACAAATTTACCGCGTTCTAATTGTTAATTTACATTGTATTCATTTCGGTTTCAAGCTGCGTGCGTTCTTAAGGGCGCGCGACACGGCCGCCCGCCGGAGGATTTTGTGTGCGTAGGGAGGGGGGGGTTATTAGGGTTCACCTTCACTCCAAACATGAACGCGCGCTGTTAGATTTCCATGAATATCACTACATGGTTTGTTTGGGAACTATTTTTTGCAGCGTAACGTTATGTGTCTGTATAAACAAAGGCGGACCCTCCTGCCCCGTGTTCTTCATGGCTAACGGAAAAGTGACAAAGTGTCTGCAGTCTGTTTATTACTGGGCAATATTTAATATTCTGAGAAAATGTGTGTACCAAAGAGCACAGGTGAAGGCTCGCGTGCAGCTAGAGAACGGTCCGCTGCAGAGGGATCAACACGCACCCCCAACACACATGTGCGCACCTTCCTCCTACATGCAGCGCTCCCCACAGTCACAGTCAATCCACAACACCTATATGGGCTTTATATATAGTTAGTTCACTAGTTAGGTAGTAGTTAGTTGTTACTGTTATTTTATAATAAAGAATACTACGTTGCAATTGTATTTATTTCTGATGCGGCCGCCGGGGGATTTGGGGGGGGGGGCTGCGGTTAACCGCGACACCGCGCCCCCTGGTGGTTCATCACCGCGGTGATGAAAAATCCAACACCGTCACAGATCTAGTCACAAGCACAATGCCACAATGTGAAATGGGACGTTGGTCGCTCAGGTGATCCTCTCGCTTTAGTTTTGTGGCACTATAAAAACCTCAAACATGAAAATAGGACTGTAGTGTCTCAGGGCCTACAGTCTACCCTGAAGCACTGCTTCATTAGTCATCACAGACTGAAATCCATTCATGCGCCCAGACGTTTTGAATCATTCTATTGTTGTTGTTTTTTGTATAACGGTGTTCCCTTGTTTATCATAGGGCTCACGTTCAAAACTAGAGATCCATGTGAGGTGCATTCCAGAACGTGCTGAATGGCGTTCTTGAACCTTTTACTGCATGGTGTTCATACTGGACCAGCAGGGAGGGGTTCTTTTTATTTTTATTTTTTCTACTGTTTACCAGCGCATGTCTGCCACCTACGGTTGGAAGAGGCTTGGTGCATATCTTGTGAATCTCGCTCCAGATTTTTTCTTCCACAAAGCTATTCCAAAATATGAAAGACTTGGTTTGATATAATCCCGGCCGGACACAAACTGCAATTGTTCGTTTCTCCTCCACGATCAATTTAGCACTTCAGTGGACTTAAGGAGCGACATCCATTTGTCACTGCCAAATCCGAGTCCCTGATTGGTCAAAGTTCAACCTGTTGTCGCTTTCAATGCGCGTTCATTGACCATACATTTTGTCCGTAGAACATGAAAACTGACGTAAAAACGTGGGTTGCGACGCGTTTGAACACTAAAACCTGAAACGCGCATACACGTGCGTTTACATAGACTTTTCGTAGAGAGTGGTTGCTTGATCGCGCGTTGCTGAGGGCGGTGTGAACAGAGCTTTATATCTTGGAAACAGCCTCATATTCTGATGAGATTTTTAAAAGTCCTTTGTCCGGATCCCACTGGGGCATTTCTTGATCTTACATGGGCGGTTTTTGTTTTTTTTCTTCCAAGGTTTTGTCAAACTTTTCAACGATGGGGAATGCTTTTGCTGCAAAGATAATGTGGTTTAAGGATGCTTTGTTTCTTGTTGGGACAGTTGCCATTGCTGCAGGCAGAAAGCTGGCACACAGACTGTTCGAGGGCAAGAAGGACTCCAAGTTGGACTACTCCTGCATTCCCACAGTGGTTTTCAGTCACCCGCCCATCGGTACTGTGGGCCTCACAGAGGGTGAGTCCAAGGCCTTTATCCACAAAGACACAGCTGTGAAGATGTTTGTTGCTCACCAGCACTTTATCATGCTTTTCTCACAGAGGAGGCCGTCAAAACCAAAGGGAAGGAGAATGTAAAGATCTACAAGACCTCTTTTACTCCGATGTATCATGCCATCACACGCAGGAAGAGTCAATGTATCATGAAGCTGGTGTGTGTGGGCAAGGAGGAGAAGGTAGGAGCTATCTCTGTCCTACAAAAAAAACTACTGTCTTCCCGTTTCTACAGAAATTCTGCATAATTTTGTGCGTCTGACGTCTTCAGGTGGTGGGCCTGCACATGCAGGGCCTGGGCTGTGATGAGATGCTGCAAGGGTTTGCCGTTGCCATCAAAATGGGCGCCACTAAGGAAGACTTTGACAAGACGGTCGCCATCCACCCCACCTCATCCGAGGAGTTTGTGACGATGCGTTAAAGCGAATACAATCTCCGCGCCTCCCCTGTTTCCTTCAGTCAGCAGCCAAGACAAACACAGCAGGAAAGAGTCACCTCACATAAGCTTGACCACTTGCTTTATGAAACTCATTGCACACTTCCATTTCCTCTCATTTAAGTGACCTTTTTTGTATCAATTGTTTTTTCTACTTTATCTCTACGGACCAAGAGCAAAGTATGGTCCCCTTAGACTTTACTGTGGGTCTTGAGTCATGATTGTACACTCTGGATTCCATTTGAATGAGTGAAACGGAAGTGATGATTCACCAGCACTTGTTGGATTGCTTTGGGGGGGTCAGGTAACCTCTCTCCTTGTGTTTGTGTTTGACTTGTCAGTCATTTGTTAAATGATCTTATAAAACGGATGCTTTGAGGCACCAATTTATTACCAAAAAAATAACATACATCGTTTTAAACTCTAATAAAGCTGCAACTTTTTTCCAAAGTGTTGGATTTTTTGTTCTTAATTTTGATATTCTGGGCTTAAATCTGTTTAGAAGTTCATAAATTGCGTTCTACGTGTTTTATATGGTTCAGAATCAAATAAGATGCCAACAAAAATTTCTAAATAGAAAAAATACATTTTATTAATTATTTTTACTTTCATATATACTATTGTGATTTCTAATGGAGTGTTTTAACCCTTGTGCTATCCTAGGCACTTTAACATTGGGAGTTGGGTCATCTAGACCCACTAGACAGTGCTCTGAACCTTTTTTCTTCAATGATTTGTGATCTTCACTGGTGTCTATGGATTACATGAAATCTTTCCACCTTTATCCACCTTTGTCATGGTAGGGAGAACACGTCAATGGAAGGGGGGGGGTCATCTAAGATAGCACAAGGGTTAAAATGAGTTACTTCTGTCATCTTTAAGGTAATTTTGGAAACTCATCAGCTTTTAGAGAGCTTATCTTTTGTTTCCCACTGAAGTTCTACAGTAAATGTGTTTGCAGGAGATCATTCATATTTAGTTCTAAGGATGAAATGGAAAGTGGAACCAGGACAACAGATGGTTGGTCTTTCACCATCACCTCAAAGATGATCACAAAGTGCTTATTCTTGGACAAATGGGTAGGTAAGACTGACTGGGGATTGGAGGTGCATCTTGGAGGAGATTAAAAGAAGTATAGGCGGAAACCAATGTGTTATATCGCTAGAGGAGACACGCCCGCTTGAGAAGCCTGGCCGACGGTGGGGGAGCGCGACGCCATCTTGGTGAGGTCGTCGGCGCCAACATGACAATGCTTTCTATTGCCTTAAGTGGCATCTAAGTAGCTTTTATATAATATATGAATATATATTTATACATGTATAGATATATAATTTGTTGTTGTCAAATAATAGAAACAGCCTTAAATGCTCAAACCTTAATGAAAAATGCACACTTTCAGGACTTCTTTCAAATAAAGAAATTTTTACAAAGAATTTTTAAAAATAATTTCTAAACACTTGGTTTTAGACCTCTTTGACATGTAATTTAAATTATTTAGAAAAGCCCAACAATAAGTCAATAATAATAGATAATAAATCAGTAGTAAGTCAATAAAAATAACAATAAATAACAAGTCTTAAATAATAATAATAAATAAATAAATGATGAGTCAACAAAAAGTCCAAAAGTTAACAATAGATTTACCCTAAAAAAACAAACAAAAAAAAACAATAGATTAACCCTACTGATTCATGTGGGTGATCAGTTTGGTGTAACACAGATGGTATGGTGTCAGGTTTCAAGCGAACAGTTTGGCCAGTCTTATCAAAATCTGTTTCTACAAAATGTTCTGAACATAGCCAGACTGGATTACTAGTTGGTAACCAAGGTGATGCATGCACTGTGGCAGTGACTTGACCTCACCAAGATGGCGGTGCTCTCCTCTCTTGAGGCATCACGTGATGTCTCCTCTAGCGATATAACTCATAGGAGAAAACGGTGTCCTCGGGAGGAGCTGGTGAATATTTTAACAGAGTTAAGATTTGGGTGTTTAAAACCAGTACAAAAGCTTATTTTAGAATAATTTTCAGCTCCTTTTTTTGCTGAAATCTAATTATCAGGGTTACAGCATAGCCTCTGATTTTTTTAAATAATCGTACATTTTAAAAATTTTGCTTATATATTTTTTGTTTCTCAAAAAAAAAGTGCATTATAGGAACATTTCACCAATTTAAATATGAGATATTTTCTCAAGTTTCTTTGCAATATTTACGGATATAGGACAAAAATGCAATATATATATATATATATACGTGGGAGTAAAAGGAAAAAAATAGAAAAATATGCGAATTTTAAAGTCGTATTCATATGATTAAAAAAAAACATTTTTTTATTTAATATATTACGTGACGAACTCGGGATGTTTCCTGTGTCACGAAGATGACCTTGTTGGTACAGTCCAAACTAAATATCGCGTTATTAATTGATTTACCGTTAAAGCCGCACAAAACTTTTTAATTCACGCGAGAATACGTTTTCTATCCTGAATATGTCAGAGGTCACGTGGTATTGTGTTTGTACCGGACATTTATGGTGTCGTTCCCATCAATTTGGTCGCAAAATGAATACAGATTATGCTGAACAAATTTCATCGTAGAAAGGTATTTCAAGGAAAGACCCATCCAAGCGCATTTACTGGAAAATTGCGGTCATTTTGATGAGATGTCACGGGGCACTTGCTTGTTATTCATCGACGCTAACTATGTTGGCTAATATATAGCTAACTAGCTGTCCAGTGAAGTGGAGCTACAACTCTGTTTCTGTGAAGCTGCTGAGAAGTCGCCAGTTTTTTTTTGTTTTTGCCAGAAACAGTAGCTTGATTATTATGATAGTTTAGTTTATTATTAAGTAAAAGTTTCTTGAAATGAGAACGTCTGTGTGTTGTCGTGCTAACTTTTCTTTGACGCTGCGTGCCTGAGCTTGAGAGGATATTCGTCGGCGTTAATCTGGTGGCAGAGGGATAAATTGACAGCCGGACTGTTGTGACATTTTTTGTTTTGACAGTCTGTGCAGCGCGTTCCTGAGCTTCACCACCCGGTCCCGCTGCAGCGAGGATCATGTACAGCCTGGCCCACAGACCATGGCACGTCTTCTGCAGAATCTCCCTGCAGCACCGATCCTCCCTGTCCCACCGGTCACCGAGGTTCCCGCAGCTGTGTTACGGTGAGCCAGCTCCTGTGTTGATCCTGTCCGGTAGCCCTGCCGCGTTAACATTTGCCGTGGCTCCCCGTGTTGGTTTGGCAGGTTGGCAGAGTGCTACTACTAGCATACACAGCTGGAGGCTTACCCCTCCAGACTGCCGCGTGTCGTCGGCGGGACTGGGCAGGATCCAGCACTACTCTACCTCTGGTGACGGTAAAGATCCTCCAAAAGCACAATCAGCTGAAGCTCCTTCGGCAGACAAACCTCCATCTGGGGATTTGAAGGCTACACCAAGCTCATCATCAGGTACGTGACACGTTCCTGAGCTCTGTGACAGACATGGTCCTCAAAATACTTCTTAACTGTGCATAGAGAAAATTAAAATAAAATAGTATTTATGAGTATTTCTTTATTCAAATCATTGTGAATCAGGAGCGGACGAAAAAATGCAGTTTGAAAGATCTTGTAAGTGTGACATAGGTCCTACAACAGTAGGCCAAAGGTTTCCTGCTTTATTCCATTCTGGAAATTAAATTAAAAATCTGAAAGTAACAGACAACAGGCAAAAAAAGTGTGTTTGGTTCCTTTTTGATTTGTTAATCGGTCGTTTTCTGACTGCTTTAATACTTACGTTTTGAGCATTAAGTTTGTTATAAAACAGCAAACAACATATGTAATGAGTGGAATATGACTTGGAATGAATTAGTAATCCCTTAGTTACAGCAGAAAGTAACAAACTGCTGCAATAAAAAATAGTTTCTACTATCAGTGTCTTCAATTTTTAGCTTTTATTGGCAAATTTCAAACTGGCACACGAGGGGAGCATCAACAAGAGACTGTCATGACAAATTCTTTGTTTTCTTTTATGGTTATGCACACAAACTAGGTTCTAAGTAGCATCACTGACCATTTTTCACAACAGATGCAGCGGCTGAAGGCCTGACTAAAACCGAGTCCATTCAAGTGAAAGGTAGACTCTGAATTTCTGCTCCTCTTACATTAAATATCAGTTTGATTGTCTTTGGTAAACGTTTATGACAAATGTTTTTTTTCAGTTCGAGCTGTCTTGAAGAAACGGGAATATGGACCCAAATACACCCAGAACAACTTCATCACAGCTGTCAGAGCCATGAACGAGTTCTGCCTCAAACCCAGGTGAACTTCAATGCTTTAGGCTGAAACCACAGCTCACATTCCTCTGCTTGATTGTTAGCATGCTGTTGTCATTAGCTAACACGGGGCAGCCTGCTTCTCTAAACACCCCCCTCTTCATCTTCTCAGCGACTTGGTGCAGCTCCGGAAGATCCGGAGGCGCAGCCCCCATGACGACACGGAGGCTTTCACCGTGTTCCTGCGCTCAGATGTGGAGGCCAAGTCCGTGTCAAACATTCTGTTTTAAACCCCAAGACATCTCTGTCTCCTTCAAACTACGTTGTATTTTCTGAAACCTAGTTGATGGAGTTGTTTTGTTTCTGTAACTCTCAGAGCACTAGACGTTTGGGGAAGCCACGAAGCTCTGGCTCGAGAGAGGAACCTCAGGAAGGAGGTGGAGCGAGAGTACCAAGAAAGTAGGTTTCTGGATCTGCTGTCGTTTCACACGTAGAACCAGAACGCCAGTTCACTTGAATGTGGAGAATGAACTGAAGGTTTGGATCACCCAGAACCAGGGAGCTATTGCACAAAACGTAGAGGAAGATTAAGAAATTAAGTCAGGATTTTTGAGATCCTGGCTTTTCCAAAAAAGTTGATTCATCGTGATTATTCTAGGTATCGTGGAAATGTATTCTGTGTTGCCTATGTTATGATTAGAGGATATCTCCACTTAAGTAAACCCAAAAGCAGAGTAAATTGCGATAAATTAGGTTACAATGGAGATTTATTCCATAAAAATAGTTCAGAGCAGGCTATGGTTCAGGACTGATCGATCTTAGGAACTTATTTTTTACTTAATCTTTTCTGCAATGTTATTTTGTATTAAATTACCAAAAATTCAATGTTTAGTTTTGTTTTTTTGTACACATCTCAAAAGCCTTTCTATTGGGAAAAAAACACCCATTCAAATTAAACAACAGTTTTGCAGCTTAAATGCCTTTTGAAAAATCAAAAAATGTTTTTGGTTGGTACAAAAAAGAAAAAAGAAAAAAAAAAGGGCTGCATGGTGGCACAGTGGTTAGCACTCTTGCCTCACAGCAAGAAGGCCTCCAGTTCAAGTCCCGGCTGGGGGACATGAAAAACACAACATCAATGGGGGACCTTTCTGTGTGGAGTTTGCATGTTCTCCCCGTGCATGCGTGGGTTCTCTCCGGGATCTCCGGCTTCCTCCCACCATCCAAAAACATGCTTCATAGGTTGATTGGCAATTCTAAATTGTCCATAGGTGTGAGTGTGAGAGTGAATGGATGTGTGATTGAGGATATTCTGCCCTGCGACAGACTGGAGACCTGTCCAGGGCATCCCTTGCCTACGCCCAAGTGGCCGGGATAGGCTCTGGCAACCCCGTGACCCCGAAAGGGAATAAACGGAAAAGAAGATGAATGAATGGTACCAAAAAGTCATTTTTTAAACAGAACCTCTGTGTTTGTGGTGCTGTTGTTTCTCCCTTTAATTCTTCTTAAAGCTAGAGGCTGCTCAGTGCAAACCAAATGTTTTTGGAGCAAAGGAAAATTATTTTTCCTGACACGACAACCGAGACATAGATGATGACTGTTACAAAAATACTCACTTTTTAGATCCATGAAATAAAAGTGTTGGAGTTTATGAAGCCTAACAGAAATGTGTCTTTAGCCATCTAAGTTAAAAAAAATCAAAAACAGAAATGTCATTTCTTTTGTTAATCTTCAAACATCTGCCCATCTTTATGTCTTACCGTGTCACATATTGAACTGTACGTCTGTAGGAACATGACTAAAAATTCTTTTGTAACGTCTTACACCACATTGTTGGTTCTGTGTTGCTCCTAACATCGATCCTGGCTGTGCAGTAGCGGTGGACACCATGTTTTCAATTGAAAAGAAAACTGGGTCTGGATTTTATTTTTAAACTAGCCCATGTTCAGGCCTACAGGGGACTTGTTGTAAAGAGGATCCTCTCTACACAAATAACAAACCAAGATGTCGTGTAACTAATGAACTTCAGGGAAGGCTTTTATTTTGTTGACTTTTTGCACTTGTACTGTGTGAATCACAGCCTTGACAAACAAACTCTGCCACAGTGGACTAAAGAGAGGGGACAAAACAAAAGAAAAAGGTTATTTTACTTTGTAATTGTATGTTAATTTGTCATTGTGGACGTTTCTAATCCAGGATCCATCCAGTGATTTGAGGTGGAAGCAGCTTTTATTGTGAAGGCTTCAGTTTAGGTCCAGCTATCAAGCTGTTTTTGCTCTAATTAAGTGTTAAAAACTGAGACAAAACAGTAAAAGTTCTTCTTTCAGTTGTCATTTAAAAACTGTTGAGTTAGAAAAACCATAAAAAGCCGTTATCTACTTTAGTTTGTTCAGCCTCTAATCTTACTTTTTCATTTTTTTTGGTCTACAGATATTTTTCGAAACCAGCAGCTACTAAAGGAATACAAAGACTTTTGGGGAAACACTAAGGTGATTTTTTATTTTTTTTTTTTAAATATTATGAGTGTTTACTGTACGTGACATTTGACCCCATTACAGAGGTCGTGACCTCTGAGGGACAACAGCAGTGATGCAGCCCCTTGTTTTGCTGTATAATGATGCTAGCTCTATCCCTGACAGGATACTCGACTCTCTGCTGCCTCGTATTACTAGAGTTTTCATTCTGTCTTTGTGGGGGGAAAAAGAAACCATCTGCAGTTTTTATGTCCTGTGACCGTCCCCAACGACTGTAAATCCATCAGAATGTGAACAATCTGTGTGGAAACATACCTTTCTGCTCAACGTCCTCATGTCTCCATCTTTGGGTTTCAAAGCCACGATCAGGAAAGAGGACGACTTTTCTGCAAGGGCCAGGCAAGGTGGTGATGGTCGCCATCTGCATGTAAGTTTTCCCCATATCCTGATCCTCTGAACTGTTTTTGACTTTTTCTGAGCTTTTGTTTTTGCTGTCCTGTCACTCGGAGGAGAGGAACTCCAGTTCTGCTCACAGCATCGAAGCATCAGTCCGTAGTGTGGTTTGGTAATGCAACAATCACAAAACAGGAGGAAGCCTTTGATTTTGGGAGAACTTTCAGAGCTTGTCTGGGGATCCGTGTTGTTTCTTCTGGTAGAAATCATTTTAAAGGCTTCAAACAGACAGAATATGCTCTAGAAGATTGTGGTTCATGGTGAAATAAAAAAAAAAATAGTTTAAGTTTGTACTAGAGCCTCATGTTAGTGACGGCATGTACTCGTCTGTGCGATTTGCTGATCTCAGACCAGGCCAGATCAAAGAAACCAACTGACTTTAACCTTTAAAGCCGTCCATCAATAAATGTATTCACATGAAAAAAAAAGGCAGATTATTATTATTATTGTTATCAGGCCACTGACCGGTTTAATGCCTGTCCAAACAGGACAAAAGTTTGTCTTAAATAGTTTTTAGCCTCTGGTTTCTGAAAAGAAAAAAAGTTTTTTCAAATTAAAAAACGACTACAAGAAATTTATCTTAAAGAAAAATGAAAACATTGGTAGATTTTATTACAGACGAGGAAGTTTCAATGAAAGAAAGTTGTTAGTTTGTAGAAATTGTTTCTGATTTGTAAATAATTGACTAAAAGCAACATTACAGTTATTTTTTCATAGAACACCAGCAGCTTTATTTTTCTCTAAAGTTGAAAGCTCTTCTTCAGTTTCCCAGCTGACGTTTTCTCCCCAAAGAAACTTTCCAAATGTAGTTTTTGTGTTTGGTTTTTATTCGCTTTTAAGCATCGAGTTACTAACTTAGCGGTCCGACCAGCTGCTTAAAGTCACGTGACGCGTCAAGGGAGACTGATGTGGTGACCAGAATCTGGGAGTTTTCTAAAAAAAAAACCTCCTTCAGTATCAGAAAATAAACAAAACGGAAGTAATCAGAATTGGCGTGTGTATTTTTCTTTTCTGTCTGCGGCCCGGCACCAAGTGGTTGGGGAGCACTGCTCTACATCACACACACACAAGCCTTTTTTTTGTCCGCTTCTGATTCACAATTTAATTAAAGAACTACTCAGTAATGCAATTTTCAGCTCAACATTTTTTTGTGTATGTCAGAAAGATTCCATAAGAACATGTTAAAAACACTAAAAACACCATTTTCATTGGAATGGGTCCTAGAGGAAGGAGAGGAAGTGGGTCAATAAAAGCTTTTTTAACTTCTGGAGCTGTAAACTATTTTCTTGTTTTTTATATTGCAAGGATCCATAAAAATAAATAAAAAACATTCCTAAAAGCAGCTCGAGTTGTTTGGAGACTCAGGAGGAGTTCAAACTCACAGGAGCTTCTCTGTAGGTGTGTGTGGTTTCACTCGGCAGAAGACGTTTTCCCCCTGATGCTGTGAGTCAGAGTGGGACCAACTCTGCAAGAGACTCCCACAAGATCAGAGGGGGACTGCCGTTTTTTTAATGAAGAGCCAAATGCTTCAGGCCCAGTTCCTCATGAGGTTTATTAGATTAGAGGACATTTGTGGTCACATGACCCACAAACTCAGACAAAAAGTTCAGATGTTAGAATTTACGCTGGAAGCATCAAGAGAAAAACCAGAATCATTGTAAACTGAGATTTAGGACCGCGTTTACTCTTTCTGCAATAATCTTACCTACACTTTCATTTACTAATCTTGTTTTCAAGAAGGTCATCGGTTGAACCTTGTTGTGGAATAATAACTACTCTGTCTGTTGTTTGTGTTTGTTTTCAGCAACGGGCTGAACTTCTTCTTCAAGCTGCTGGCTTGGGTCTACACCGGCTCTGCAAGCATGTTTTCTGAGGCCATCCACTCTCTAGCCGACACCTGCAACCAGGCGCTGCTCGCCGTGGGAATAAGTCAGTCTGTGCGCAACCCGGACGCCGTGCACCCGTAAGCGTCTGTTGATAAAAGAAACCAAGTCGTTGTGTGTTAATAAACTCAGTGAAGACGGGGAAATCCCAGTCCCTTTTTCTGCTTCAGGAAATTGGCTTTCTTGCAAAAATGAGACCTAAATAAGGGTACAAACCAGATTAGCTGCAGGACTTATTCTAAATTCAAAAGTTAAGCCATTTTTTTCTCATGTAAAGCCAAAAACATATTTGATGTATGAAATAACATCCGTAAATGTTTTAGCAGCACAACAGGCTATAGTAACGATCTGGTTTAGTTGTGTGACTTACAGAATAGTTTGTGTTCTGCCTTCCCAGGTATGGCTTTTCCAACATGCGCTACATCGCCTCCCTCATCAGCGGGGTGGGCATTTTTATGATGGGGGCAGGCCTCTCCTGGTACCACGGCATCATGGGATTACTGCACCCAGAGCCCATGGAGTCCCTGTTGTGGGTGAGAGCGGCTCTTGATGGTTCTAGATGAGGTTTAAATGTAAAGGAATAAAGGGCCAACATTTGTTTTTTTTCCCCGTTGCAGGCTTATTGTATTTTGGCGGGCTCGCTGGTGTCTGAAGGAGGTGAGGGGGAGGGAGAGGAGCGCTTTGATGGAAGTCTGCTGGTCAAACTGACTCCTGTTTTTCCTCCTCAGCCACATTGCTAGTAGCTAGTAATGAGATCAAGAAGAGCGCCCGCCAGCAGGGGCTATCTTTCTATGAATACGGTATGTAGGCAGAAATCTATTCCAGTGCTCCCCAACCCCCAGGCCACCGACCGGTACCACTTTACGGGACAGTTGGTACCAGGCCACAAAGGAAAAGACAGATATTCTGACTCTGAAGGTAGTTTTATTTCGGAAAACTACTGGATTCTCTCCACTGCATCCAACTCGTTCTTGACGCATATCAAAAATCCACGCACTGCTGTCTTAAAGCGGCTGCACCGACTGCTAAATTGTTACCCCCAAGCTAGCAACTTTTTATTCATTTTTCATTTGCAGAAAAGATCCAGTGATTCAACAGAAGAAGAGCTTTCGACTCAAAATAAAATAAAAAAAGAAAGAAAGCTGAATTTAACAGCCAAAAACCAGAAATTTACTCCAAATATGGATTTATGGTGACAGTTGTTCCCACAGACCATAATAACAATGCAGAACATTCAGGAACCGTCAAATGTTACAAGGATACTGCTATTGTTTAGAAAATACCAGTTTTAAAAACCATTTCTGTTTGTTGAATTTAACCATCACATCATAAAAGTCAGATGAGGTGAAAGTTTGTGTCTGATTTTTATTTTTTTGTATTTTTTTAAGCTTCCACTTAGACAGTTATGGGTTAAAATTTAAATCACATTTTAATGGTTGCTACAGTACGGAGCCCCTAAAGGGCCATGAAAAAAAATAAATTGAAGTACAAAAACAAAAATTTAAAGTAAAAATAAATAAATAAATAAACTAACTGATTCGCACCCTGTCCCCCTGACAGCTGAGGTGTCTGTGTTGTCCATCTGTACATTTTATTTTTTATTTTTTTGTTATTAATAGGTGCGCACCCGTTTTGTTTCAATTATTTTTTTCTTCAATGACCCTTTAGGGGCTCCGTACTACAGAGTACTAATAGTTTAACACTGCTGCAGATATTTTACAATAATGAATATAAACTTTATCCTCATAAGTTTAGAGAAACTGGAAGGTAAAAAATCCCAACTTCCTCCTCGTCTAGGCCGGTCCGTTCATGACATTTAACCGGTCTGTGGCCTTAAAAAAGGTTTGGGGACCACGGCTGCTCTGCGTGTGTCGCATTATTCAGAATAAGTCCTCATTGTGGTTTGAAACAGTCTTTTTTGATTTATTTTGATTTATTTCAAGCATGGTAGTCAAAGCAATAAAGAAATTACACATATTGATCAAACTCATTACAGAAAGGTTGAAATGCACAGAATAAAAAGACAGAAAATAAGACAATACAAAAAAGTCACTTAAATCACATTTGCTTAATTAAATATAGAGATTATTAACTAAAGTTAAGTAAAGTTTGATTTAATGCTTGAAAAGGAGTGGGAAGAAGCGATCTTAAATAATCCCACCCCTACTGAGTTCATTCATTTGATAGTTTTACAGTTTTTTTCTTTTCTTCATTCAGTGATGCAGAGTCGAGACCCCAGTACAAACGTGGTGCTGCTGGAGGACGCCGCTGCTGTGTTGGGGGTCATCATGGCTGCAGGCTGCATGGGACTCACCTCCCTCACAGGTGAGCCACGACACCATCTGCCATCCTGACTGATGCCGGTGTTTGAGAAAGATAAATGACTTTAAATTAATCTTGTGATCCTCAGGCCTTTTCCAAAAAAATCTACTCAAATGATTTTGTAGAGATGAGCAGAATGCTGTGATAGATCACAGGTTACCACATTTTTAGTCAATCTAAACTAAACTAAAGTTTTAGTTTTCTAATAAATAACCTTCATGCTCCCTTCATCTTAAAAATCCAGATTTTTTTCCCCAAAAAATTTAAATACAAGTGGAAGTATTTGTCATCAAGTTACAATTACAGGTTTGTTTGTTTTTGGTGTTTTACCATGTTCTCGTGGAGGACATATATAAAGAAAAGAAGACTCAAACTGAGTGTTTTTTATTCAAATTGTTACAAATCAAGAGAAAAACAAAGAACTTCGTTTGAAAAAGCTTGAAAAAAATGCCGGGCCAAAAGTGTTCCCAGTGGTCTTTTAGTTATGGTTACAGCGTTTTTTTAACCCAAACCAAAAAACCTCTTTTCTAGGACATAGTTTCTGCAGGGCAGCAGGAGTTAAATTAGAAATTCACCTCTTAGTTGTTGGATGCACTGTTGGCACGAGCAACCCCTCCCCCACTTCCCGTCACCCTTGACTGAGCCATCCGTTTACACATTCTGCACAAGATTCACAAAAATTTGGATAAAGGAAAACTTATTTTAACCTTAATATTATTTACATATGTCCTCCATCATCAGAAAAATGCCACAAGAAGATGTTAAAAACCCAGTTTTCACCATAGTGGGTCTTTAAGACGGGACCCTCAGGGGGATGCGGGGCACCGTCTGCATTGACCTGTAACACTCTCACAAGTAGGATCAAAGATGGGTCCAAGCAGAGATCGGGGAATATTTTATTGGGCAGTTTGGCGAATCAATTGTGTTTCTTGTAAATCAAACGATCTGGTTGGTTTTAGTTCTTCTGTACTGGTTGTGACTGAATGACAACCAAAAAACTGGGTTCCAGAGTGGGAGCAGCTGAGAACCCCTGACCTACTGTGCATTGAGGGCTACTGTCGGCTCGTCACCAGAGTTTGCTCCACTTTCAGGAAACCCCTTATACGACAGTCTGGGCTCTCTGGGCGTGGGCACTCTGCTGGGCGCCGTCTCCGCCTTCCTCATCTACACCAACACGGAGGCCCTGCTGGCACCCTCCATCCAGGCGGAGCATGTGCAGAAGCTCACAGAGTTTCTGGAGAACGACCCTGCTGTCAGGTTAGAGCAGTGTTTTTTCAACTAGTGTGCCGTGGGAAATTACCCTCATTAACTGATCTAAAAACATTTTCCATCTCCAGGATATCAGCTCTTTGTTCATCCAAACAGGCCCTGATAAAACACTGAGTAGTTAGGAATATGAAAGATCGTAAAATACTTTTTTCTTTGTGTTTATTTGATTCTATTAAAGACATTTTGATAAGAATGACGGTACCGTGATTTAGCCACAGCTTCAGCTGTTTTCTAAAAAGTCCCGCCCCTTTAACCGTCTCCACCAATCATTCTTGGAGGCTTAATCACACGTGCGATTGCAGAGGGACTGTACATCAATACAGACTATAGAGTTTCTCCTTTTTGAATTTTTTGGATGTTGGTGTGCTGCGGGATTTTTGTCAAGGGTGAAATGCGCCTTGGCTCAAAAAAGGTTAAAAAACACAAAAAAGTGAGTCTGTACAGACAATGACAACAAGAAGGGGTTCATCTATTTAAAAAGGGGGCCAAAAAGGAGAAATTGATTTCATTTCACACTTCTACCTAGGTCACTAAATTAATAAAGATGCTTACAGTTGTTTTATAAACAAAAATTGGAAAACATGTAAATAAATACACATTGAAACAGAAACATAACTCCTGTAGTCGTGGATTTAAATAAAACATGCTGTGAGTATAAATACTTCAACGGGATTATGTATAGAAATCATGGAGAACCCGTTTTAATGAGATATTGTTCTGTTTCTTCATCAAAGGTTTGTTGATTAAAAGCTGTCAACCTTATTTCTATCTGACTTAGTTTTTCTTCAAAGATCTGTGTCTGCTTCATTTTCAAGATCTGTTTTAGAAACGTGACCTTTAAACTTTGGGGGAAAAGGTGTCCGAAGTGCAGACAAGCTGCTCTTCTTTTGCTCCTAAGCGTGCTTTATTTGGCTGCAGGGCCATCCATGATGTGAAGGCCACAGACATGGGGCTGAGTAAGGTGCGCTTCAAGGCGGAAGTGGACTTTGATGGCCGGGTGGTGACTCGCTCTTACCTGGAAAAACAAGACATTGACCAAATTCTTAACGTAGGTTTTTTTTTCTTTGTTTCCATGAATCTTCTCCTGTTTAACCTCCTTGCACATGAAGGAAGTAGCATTAGACGGGGAAAAAACTTCAGCTTTAATACAACTTGTATATTTCTTTGACTAAAACATCTTGTGGTGGTGTTGTTTTTGTTTTTCTACAACATAAAAGGTTTGAATCCAGAGCCCTGAAGGCAGCTTTTGAAAGCTCTCCAGAAGGTTTTAGGGATAGTTGAGCTATTTAAGTATGGAACCCCAGAAGGGACATTGAAGGAAAAACAACCTAAATGGAAAAAAAAGAATAACTGCTGTGCAACAGTTTTTATATCTACTTTGTTTGTTTTTTTAACGAAGATTTTTTTTCAATAAAATTTCTTACGATGTTTTTCTCGTTGATTTTTTTTTTTACGTAGATTTTGTTTTTGTTTTTACTTAGATTTTTTCTTTTCTTTAATGTCCCTTTAGGGGCTCCATATTTAAGAGTAAAGTTTTGCAGAAACTTCCCCACAGGAGAAGTATTGTAGTTTGTATGTTTCTCTCATGTCCCAATCCAATCGCGTGATCGGAAATCTGTCCCGATCACGCAGTTTCATATTCAATCAGAATTAGATGATGTCTCCCGATCAGGGTTCAGATGTTAATTATTATTTTGATCAACACTGTGGATTCCAAGTTAATCATTTCAAATAAATTCGCTAGTAGAAGTCTGCATATCATGAACAGATCACGACATTCGGCTCAAAAACTCTTTTGATAAACGTTTCAAACTGACAGCAAGTGTCTCTCTATTGGTTAGTCTCAATGAAGACAACAATCTTTAAAGACGTTTTTTTTTTTTTTAAATCAATAATGCCTCAAAAACAACCAAAACTAACAAAGAATTGCATTGATATGAGCTAGTTATGAAAACTCATCGTCATATTTATGCTACAACGATTTTAAAAGAAAATCATTCGTTTTTAAGAATTTTTAATGGAGATATGAATCACATTTGATCAAAAATGTTCAATAGTTCTGAAGATCCTAAAGCTCCACTCACCAAACGTTCTTACATGACTAATTATCACCTATATTTTTAACTTTTACTTGATCATTTAGTCTACTTCCCAGTAGTCCTTGTTTATTAAATGTGTTGATTTTTTTAAATGTGTGATAAAAGTATCGGATGGGGACCCGGTATCGGCAGATACTCCGAATCGGATCTGGATCGTCCTGATGCAGGTTTTTTATGTTTCTAAAAGACTTTCAACTATTTTTTCTGTCTCTGCAGGACATTCAGCAGGTCAAAACACCTGAGGAGCTGGAGAACTTCATGCTGAAACACGGGGAGAACATCATCGACACGCTGGGCGCCGAGGTGGATCGCTTGGAGAAAGAGCTGAAGGTACTGAAGCATCAGAACTCTCCTCTTTGGAACAGAATGTCCACAGATTAGTGTGTGACTGTGTTCTCTGCCCTCGCAGCAACGGAACCCAGAGGTCCGTCACGTGGACTTGGAGATACTATAACCCCTTTGAACCGGGGGAAACGTCTCGCCGCACTAAGAGGAACATTCAAAGTTGAAGGCATCGCTCCTGAGTCCTCCTCTCCACCCACAAACCCCATCCAGTCTTTGTGTGTAGTAATCCAGAGGTGGGCTGTATTTGAACTGATGTAGACGTCGTGAGCTCGCGCTGCCAGAGGTCTCCTTTCACCTCCCACTCGCAGGACGGCGGCGCCCTTCGCCCGAGCTCGCATTCCCTGTGATCCTGTGGTTGGGATGATTGGGATGAGGTCACATCTGAAAATCCTGACCCAGAACAGGACCAGCATCAGTTACAGGACTTGAATGTCGTGTTTCCTTGTTTAGTGCAGAGGGAACCCTATTTAAACCAAACCTATTTAATAACTAGAAGATATGAAAGATAGTCTTTTCCTTGAATATAAAACACTTCCTGATGTGATGGCAGGAACATTCATGTTCTCAGAGAAAGACTGAGTAGTTTTGGGTTGTTTTTGCTTTTACAGAAAAAAGAGTTGAGTTTTCATTATTTTTGTTTGAAGGGCTGAAGAGGAAACTGAAGCACTTATGAGGCACTGGTTTAGGTGAAAAAGGTCAACACCTTTTTGAAAGGAACCTCAGACTCTTTTCATTTATAATGTATTAGATATTACAATATTTTTCATTAGTTACGCTACGAAACAACAGTTTGCATCCCTTCCATCCTTTCAGGAAATCCTCTGGGTTTTTTCCTGTGAATTGTGGTCTTAAGATAAACAAAAACCATCATTTCAACTGTTGTACTGAGTCTGGATGTTAGTGTGCATTGTTCGTGTGGTGATTTCTCCCCATCTGTACTGAATATTCTGTATGAAACAAACAACGACTGAGTTTTTTTTATTTTTAATGTTTGCTGCCACAACACAACACTGGAAGATGCTTTGGGGAGGGGGAGTGGGGGTGCTCTGCTGGCACATGTACGCTTGAAGGTGTTAAAGGTGTGAAGGACATTTGAAGTAAATGGTTTCCTTATGATGTTTGGATTTTTTTTTTTTTTTGCTCTTTAGACACTACTTTAAGTTAGGGATATTGTGGAAAAACTCAGTGGATGTCATAAAAAGTTTGTTTCACTTCACAGATTTTCAGGATTGGGGGGGGGGGGCAAATGTATTGGGGTGATGGATGAACCTCATTTAGTTTTTTCTCACTCTCTTCAGTGTGTCTTACTTATCGGGAGCCAAAAAAATCCAAGATTTCAAAAATTCTGTGGATATAAAAAGCTGATTTTACCAGTAAGTCATTCCAAGTTCATCATTCAAACAGCCATGAACACGGATCATCTGGCCATAGTGGGCCTTCAGGTTGGTAGTATACAGTCACATGATGAAGGTGATGTAGTCTCAAAGTGTCATCAGCCCACTTGCATCAAGACAGAACGACTGGCAGAGTTTGTAACAGACCCAAGAATGGAGCCCCACTATTGACGGACTGCAACCACGTCCAGGACCTAAGGTCCTTCACTGAGAAGCCCCTTAACCAGACGCAGGGGGGTTTCTAGGGTCAAACCATTCACAACCGACTCCACCGCTTTGACCTAAATGACAGAATTTAGGTGACTCCACTGTGAATGTTTGCAGTCGGTACACGGCCATGTCAGCTGGACTATGTAGCAACGGTCTACCGTCCAGTCCACGAGGCACGGCTTCACGGGTCACCTTGCACAGAAACAATAGTCATCAGCGTTGCTGGAGAAGAGGAGGTGAGCCGTAGACTGAGGTCAACAGTGTTGGCTTTGGTGGAGGAGGTGCAACAGTCTCTGCAGGCAGTGCAAAACCGACGTAGATGGTCCAGTCACTGCACGTTCTTACCTCAGAGACATCATAGAACCGTCACCATCCCCCAATTCCACCAGACCACCCCCCCAACATTGTATTCACGGATGATAATGCTCCACCACATTGGTACAGAATAATTACGTTTGGAAGTGGGAGTGCCTCTTATGGTATAACCCCTGACCTGAACCCCATAGACCATGTCTAGGACCAGCAGAGACTGGATGATCGTACTCACCCACACACCCAACTAGTACTGCCTGTAGCACATGTGGGATAGGGGAACGCCTCAAAACAGCATCATGAGGCTGGCGATGAAAATGAGACGTCGCTGTCGAGCTGTCATTGTGGCAAATGGTGAAAATACTCGCTATTGACACGGTCAATGTTTGTTTATTTGGGGCTATCTTTAATGTTGTCTGAACTTTGGGGGTGACAAAATAACAAGAATATGAATTTCATAAAAATTCAGACCAAATATAGGAAAAGCACTCATACAAATAATATCCCTTACTTATTGTGAGTAGTGTGTTTGATTTAGATTTTTTAATTTGAAAAAAATGTCTTGGAAAAATTCTGATTTTTTTTAAAAGATTTTTTCATAATCTTTCCCCGTTTTTGATAATAATAGCAGGAAATGAGGCTCTAATGAAAGCTCAGAAGCTTCTCTGGAATGTACACCCAAGTCCAATAGATGGTGCAGTTTTGGGGATGAGAGAGGAGGGCACTGTTCTGTTCTGGAGGCTGACGTCAATAAAAACAGTCATTTCCAGCCAGTCTGCGTATTGACCGACCGTTCAAAACATTACGCACAGCTCCGCGGCCGGACCACGCGACACTGCCCGACTGAAATGGGGTTTTGTCCGCAGAGATGGTGAGCAGATGCAGCGCGGAGGGGCTCCGTTGCAGGTGTTTTTTTTTTTTTTTCCAGCTCACCCTTTGAGTATTGTGTTAACATCATGTTGGGTGTTACGCGCATATCAATGTCATCTGTCATGTCTCTCCATACCTTTCCACAAGTCCGCTGTCCATCCCGCTTCATTTTTTGCCTGTCACCACAAAGACATGGTCGTTGTAATTAAAAATGGCGATGATATTTCTGATTTTTCTCCAAAGACAAATTCGTCAAGGTACAGATCGTCCTGCGCGCCTCCAGTCTGTGCGCTGCGCGCGAAACGTTTGTCCATTCCAGTTTCTGTGGATATGTCCTACTAAATATAATGATAGATATGAATAGCTTGATATTTATAGTTTTTTTTAATCCATCAATATGAGTTTTGGTTTTTCTTTCTCCCTTTCATCCCTGTGAAGCGCGTCCAGTTTCCCACAGATGGGGGCGCGCTGAACCTGCAGAGTGGGGGTCTCTGGATTTGCATTAAGCCTCTCCATCATCACCCCAAACCTGTGCTTGAATCCCCTCAAAAAATAAAAAGCCCCCATCAGAGTGCAGCGAGCAACCACTTCTCCCTGCAGACACCCTTTGATGCGCGCGTGCCCTCCTCCACCCGCTCCTCATTTTGCTGCTTTTCCACAGTCACAGGTTTTGGGAGCGTCTGTCTGGGAACGAGCCGTCCCCTCATGGCGGAGGAGCAGCAGCAGGAGCAGCATCTCCACCATCTCCACCCTGCTCTGCGCTTTTAGCCTCTTTACAGTGCTGCCTTGTCTTCTCGCGTTCAAGCAGCATTGTACAGGGCTATGACGGCGCAGAGAGCATGACATCATCCACGGACACCACTCGTCTGCGTGGACGCTGTGCCCGAAAGGAGAGCTCTCCCCATCCGAGGATCCTGCATGAATTATTCATCTTAAGCGCGTCATTTTACTTTTCAAGAAAATTAAAGTTATTTGAATACATGGGCGGAGCTAGTGGGGGCATGGGGGGAAGCTGCCCCCCAACAAAAAGCTTTGTCCTCCTCCAAGGAAATTTTTGAGTCAATATTAGTATCACTATTGACAAGGGCTAAGAAATAATCAATACACGCTTCTTTAAGCTTTATTAATAGCCCCTTAGCTAAATGAACTGTTGTTTTTAATATGAATACCAATAATAAAATGTTTGTATTTTTATCGTTTTACCTTCTCCTGTGCTGTTCTCATTTGCCACCCTTCCAATGTCTTCTGCCCCCCATATAAAATGTTTGCGCTCCGCCAGTCTCTTTTTTAACTGTCGCTAAATGCTTAGTTTTCTTTACTCTGTGTTTACAAAAAGTCAGAAATGCAATCAAAACCTTCCAAATGTGTCCCTTTTTACTCTGAAGAAGAAGAAAATGGCTGAAAAACTCTGCACAGCAGGATCCCTCTGCTCGCTGTGACTCTGATCTGCTCCTCTCAGAAAGGGGATTGCCTGGTGCTCAGCTCTGAATCCAGTAATTGTGCACGACATGGACATTTAGGCTGCTTGAGGCACTGATCTTAAAAAATTGAGCACTCAGTAAGTGTGCAGCAGCATTCTCTCCAATCATTTCCTGATCAGCTTTTTTTAAACACTTTACTATATCTTAAGCTGCAAACGCAGGTTTGGGGTTCATCAAATGCTTCCCTGTCAAAATCCTTTTGCTTCTCTTTACAAAAAAAACAAGATTTTTTGGAAAACTCAAATTTCACTAAAAGTTTTGGTTCACGTTTAACAATTTTATTTTTCAATAAATGTTGTCAAGTCAGACTGCCATTCTTTGTTGTTATTTTGGAAACAAAAAAATTAGATTCATGTTCTAAGACTAAGATGTTATAAGGGTATATTAAGATGGGCAAACTTGAACTACACCATGCACATTTTGTTCTAAAATGAGTCTTTTCCTCTTATTATAATATTTTTTTGTCACTGTATTTAAAATAAACTACAATTAGGTACATAAAAACTCAAACCATTGCTTAGAACTAGCAAAGAAATCCTTTTTATTGAGCTGTAAATCTTTAAATTTGAAGTAATTGTGATAGTTGCTTTTAGCTTGGTTTTCCCAATTTGAGTGCTTGAGTTGCATTGTGGGTAATTATCTTTGATCTGTCCAGATTTTCTTATGGTTTTGAATGGCATTTGGAGCTTCATTGTGAGCATGGTTCCGGTGTCTTGCCTTCTGCTGCCTGAAAGCTGAGCCCTTGACTTTCGCTGTTTGCCGTGAGTGTCTGTTCTCTCTGACTGTACCTGAGACGCAATTAATTATGAGAGGCTTGTCAAGACAGCAACCTCTTCTCAAACAAGCTAAGGCTCACCAGAGGGAAAACTGGTTCCCCCAAACTCTGACAGATCCGAGGAAAAGATGACAACCGGGAATTCTGCTGTCCAGTGACAAAGACTGCACAGGTTTTTATTAGAAATGCCCGTTTTGTGTTCTATAATGGCCTTGGAGGAAGAGTCCTGCGTTTCTCTGCCTGTGGTTGAGTCCAGCTCACGCTCCTGAAGAAGGAGGAGTGGATGTGGGTCCAGGCACTTAACCTCCTCACTGGCTGCAGCTCACGCAGGGCTGCAAGCCGTTCTCGTTGCAGGAAGTACACTTGAGGGCTTTGAAGGAATCCGTGAAGCAGTTGCGAAACACGGACATCTTGCTGCCATGGCACATTGGACACGGGATGAAAGCAAAGCCCCCGCAGGTCTGGCACGTCTGGGGCTGCTGTACCCTCTGGAAGATCAACAGAAATATTTCATAGATAATCCCAAAACTCTAACATGCTCTTTGTTTGACAAGGTTAGAAGGCAGGTTATGAACTACTATTTTAGAAGAGGATGCGCACAGAATTCCCAAACCAGAACGCTTCTAGCTCTGTGGTGTAGGTTTTCACTGCTACACCTCTTTGCAAATAAAAGTTCTTTGGGCTCCCATGTTGCAAAGAACAACAAAAAAGTGTATATTTTTATTAATTGAAAGAGGTTGATCAGAGACACAGAACCCTGCTGTGCTCTTTGTTTCCTTTACAGGTCAGCGTGGCCTTGACCTTGCTCAGGTCAAGGTCACGCTCACCTTGCTCAGCTTGACCTTCCTCAGGTCTCCAGCCTTTTGACAAGACCAACACAGAGATAGGGCTCAAAAGCAGAAAAACAAACAGCCTCAGAGAGGACCAGCAAAACTTTACTCCAACCTTCTGGGTGTGAAAGCCCACCACCATCTTTGTTTCAGAATCAGAAGGACTGTTGGAAACGTCATTTCTGAGTGTTATTTGGAAAGATAGGATGTCCTTCCTTCTGTTCAAGTTATGACCACCCCCACAATAGAAATAAAAAGGCATTTCATCAGAGCAGAAGCAGTTTGTTCTAGTGGCATTCCCTCATGCATGATCTTTTTCTGTTTCAATCATGTCAACGTTGAATGAGTTAAAAACATTCCAGACTTTAAAGACTCACTCCAAGTAAAGTGATGTTTGGGGTGTTTTTTAC
Organism: Oryzias latipes; assembly: GCF_053564925.1. NCBI lineage: Eukaryota > Metazoa > Chordata > Actinopteri > Beloniformes > Adrianichthyidae > Oryzias > Oryzias latipes. Next base: position 9,953,257 of record NC_136246.1, read on the forward strand.
ACGTTCTTAGGGCATTTTTCTGATGATGGAAGACATGTTTAAAGAAAAGCTTAAAATAGCATTTCTGAGTATTCCTTTCTTGAAATGGTTGTGAATCAGGAGCAGATGAAAACATTTAATTAGATACTGCTTGTAGATGTGACATAGAAAATACGCCAGCCCTGCTCAGCTGCGTTCTGATGCTTCCACTTAAAGACGAACATGAGCGTCTTTGTTTTCCTCGTCTGAGCTGGTATCTGGCTCAGAACTGACAGGCTGGATAGCTCTGATATTGTAAGTAAGCTAGAGGGAGAGCATGTAAACAGAGAGCTCTCAGTTTTGGGTGACGAAAAGTGACACTCACAACTCAGGAGCAAAATTTAAATGAACTCCTGCTGCTTTACAGAAACTATGTCCTGAAAAATGACACAAGTTTTTTTTTATTTTGATTAATAATGGCATAATTATAATATAAAAAGACACTGGGAATAATTTTACAATAGATCAGAAGATGATCGGAGTGGGACTTTAAGAAGTCTGCAGCAGTTTTATTCTATTTTTGGAAACTTCATTACCTAACGTGATATTTTCTTAATGATGTCAAGTGGAAATATGTGTCCACTTTTCAGAAATGCTATTTTAAACAATTTGAAGCCCATGAATTTCACAGGAGGTGGCCTTGTTCTGGACCTTTTTCATGCATGACCTTTCAAAGCTGCAGCTTTTTCAATCGCCTCCGGTGGTTTCAGTGTATAATTTAAATGTCAACTTTTGTCCAGCTTAATGTTTTTGCATGTTTAGGTTTCTATGTATGCAAAGCCTGAGGAGATGGCCTCTCCAGGGTTTAGTGACCGCGCTGCAGGTCCGTTTTGACCCACTGTTTCTGCTTAATCTGGCTTTATCTGAATAATTCTGGACAAAAATAACATTTGATTCATAGGGGTTTTCAAAATCACCTGCTTTATGTACTGTAAAAATGTGAATAAATCCAAAATAGAAAAAATTTGCCAGCATTAATCAAACATGGGATCACCTGGTGATGTTTCAGACAGTAAAAACAAACCTCGATTTTAGTCAGAAGATCTCGCAGCTCTCCTGATTCGTTCATGGCGAGTATTTTCTCAGCACCCTGCAGATCAGATATCATGAGGACGATCACTGTCTGGATGTTCCATTCTTGCAGAAGCAGTCGTAAAGACTCACCCCGAGGTAGTGTCCGTCAATGAACACCACAGGTAACGAAGGAGGTTCCCCCACGCGTCGGCACCGCTGCTCCAGCTCCTTACCGAACTCACTGTCCAGGGCGATGTTCTTCTCCACAAACTTCATCCGGTGGTTCTGGAAGATCTTCCTGACCAGCTCGCAGCGCTCGAAGGTCGTCCTCACCACTCTGAAACTGGTGGTGTAGATCACTATCCGGCCAAACTCCACAGACAGTTCCATCTGAGAGTAGAGGAGAAGATCGGTGTGTGAAGAACAGTGGATCATCAGCATTGTCAGAAGCTTCATATTTTCTGTTACTGGAGCTCCAGTTTAGTTTCTTTTCTTCCCTCTGGTTACTTCCTTGCTTCAGTTTTTCGTTTACTCGTGTGTTTTCTTTTACCCCACCTCTCTGTCTGAACTCCATTTGGTTTTTCCACCAAAATGTTTGTTTGCCCTGAAAGAACATTTCCATTCTTAGAGACTTTTTGTTTGTTTTGTACAATCTCTTGATTTGTGCGTCTGAGTGTGTTTCTGGTTTGGTTTTACCTTTCAGAAGAATGTCACTCAGTGAGACTTTGTTTATTAATTTCAGCAAAAGAAACACTCAACGACTTCACTTCAAATTCAGTGATTTGAGGCATAATTACAAAAGAAGAAGCAACATAATGAGTTTTACTTTTTTAACTTTCAAGTGTATTATAATGTTCGTTCCTCACAATAAACAACCTCAAACAGGTATTTTGGTCCATTCACCGATTTTGAGTATTCCTCTTCCTGCACTCTGACCAGCAGCCCCTCCCGATTCACAAAAACGAGTGGGTCCTCACACTGTGACGTCACAAAGTGAGATCAGCCCCTTCCAAGAAGAGTCTGCGCTGCCAGCACCGCCCCCAGGCCAACACACACACCCACTTTCTCCACGGAGCCAGCTGTGTTTGGCAAAAATGCTTTCCTTTTCTGTGCACAATATGCAGATCCCATTTAGCTAAAGTTTGGATGTCTTTTGTTTTTTTTCTTCTGCTGCTGTGACTATATATATATATATATATATATATATATATGTACAGTATATATATAGTCACAGCAGCAGAAGTCAAGGATCTGCCACTGGGTAGAAAAGCGAAGCCGGTCACAGCAGCAGAGGTGGAGGAGTCACTGATGGGTGGGCATTGGTGAGCGTGTACTGTATCAAACCTATTATAAAAATGATATATATATATATATATATATATACATATATACATATATACATATATATATATATATATATATATATATATATATGTATATATGTATATACATATATATATGTATATATATATATACATATATACATATATATATATATATATATATATATATATATATATATATATATATATATATATATATATATATATATATATATATATATATATATATATATATATATATATATATATATATATATATATATATAGGGGATGGACTTCAGAGGGGATGGACTGTGCCTGGTGATGTGGCCAAGACGGATGAGTTCAACCATTTTTATTAGAGGTTTGATTCAGTACACGGACCAAGGAGATGATCATTTACTTTAGTAGTAGGCCCTCCCACCAACCAGTGATCATCGATGGGGGGGGATCAAGGTGGTTGACTCCTGGGTGTGCACCTTGACTGGTCAGAGCAGGCTCAGGCTCTGTATAAGAAAGGGCAGAGTAGGCTGTTCTTCCTGAGAAAGCTAAGGTCCTTTGATGTATGTAGAGACATGTTGCTCCTCTTTTATCAGTCGGTCGTGGCGAGTGTTGTTTTCTATGGGGTTGTATGCTGGGGTGGCAGTATGACCTCAAGGGATTGCATTCGATTGGACAACTGAGCACTGATAAAGAGGTGTGCATCTGTGATCGGGAGGAAGGTGGACTCTGTGGGAACTGTGCTGCAGAAGAGAATGAGTGCCTTGATTCAGAGTAGCCTGGACAATCCCAGACATCCTTTGAACAACACTGCGATTCACTGCGATGCAGGACAGAGCACTTTAGGAACTCATTTGTCCCTTCAGCTATAAGTCAGGCTTTAATACCTAAAGCCTGACGTGTCTAATTTTTTCTGTAAATCTTTTAATGAAATCTCTTGTCAGTCTAACAAAGATTTAATAGCTTGATGGAAAATCTGTCAAGTTTTTCTCAGGCAATAAATCACATTAAACTCAGTTATTGGACCCGTTCAACTTACATTTGAAAACAAACATTTATATTTATATATATATATGCAATTATTTATTAATTATATATATTTATTTATAAAGTTTGGTAGATTATTGATGATCGCATGAATAAGTGTGTCTTAAACTGGGATGGACCTAAACACCTCAAAGTTTTGTGCTCAGTTAATTCACCTGAACTAACTGAAACTGAAAGAGAAACAATGAATATGATCACTGAAACAACATGTAATTGAAGAGAGTCACGTGTTAACCTGAAAAATAATCAGGCATGACCGATGACTCTAGCTGGACTGATTGACCCTTTGCCCCCTGGTAATCCAAACAGGAAGTTCCCGCTGGTTCACAAGAGGCCAACACATAGACCTCTATTAAGAACTAAACAGCTATTACTTTCTTATGAAATAAGTTCTTTTCTATGGAGGTCGTCACACTCATCTGTCCAGCTCCCAGCTCTCATTTATGGTCAATGCAAATGAAATGCACTTTATTCTGCTCAGGTTTGAGGAGATGGCTGCAGCCTATCCCAGCAGGCAGATGATCAGTCCTCATGACCTCGCAGCACAAATGTCACATCCACCCAAAATTCAGATTAACTCCCAATGCAGGATTTAAAATTGCAGGAGGAGACCTGGATAAAGTCCTGACATGTGGAGGGAAAACATGCAAAGTAATTTCATCTGTGCTGTATGTCATGTGTATGCAGCATACTTGACAATAAAGCTGACTTTTACTTTGACTTTGAACTCCTCACAGTATAGATCTGGATTCCAACCAGGAACACCTCACCGTGAGGAAGGCCGTTACACAAGTTACTACACGGTTTGGACTTTTGAAGCACTAAAGTTGATCTGTCAAAGCAGAAGAAACTTTGTGCTGCTCTTCATCCTGAGCGTTTGTTTTCCAAGGATGTATGCTCATGTTCTCTCAATAATATTAACTTTGTTAAGCAGCTGTTGCTCAACTGTGGACATTTTGCACCAAACACATCATTCAAATCCATAACACTAGACATCAGTCCCGCAGATAAAGCTTTACTTTATGAACTTGAATTTATCCAAACAGTTATCCTGCATTTCAAATCCTTCAGAGATTTATAAAAGCTGAGACTTTCTCTGTGGGATCGTGCTGCTTCACCTTGATAAGTATTTAATCTCCACTCTGAAAGAAAGAAAGAAAGAAAAGCCCCCTTAATTGCGCGGAGAGGCTTTATTCGGTCAGTGACACGGTGCGATCACATAATACCAGTTAACAGGAAAACAGTGATGACCTTTTATGTCACCTGCAAGCTCTCTGACCCGTAGGAACAATCGCTGCAGTGCTGACAGAAAGCAGTGCTGCAAATTCATTAACCTGATTAGTTTCTCCTGGAACACTTAACCAAATGCATCATTAATCATTAATTGCTGTGTGGCCTTGTCTGGTCTTTGGAGTCTTCCCGCAGAACAACAACTCTCACTAGAAAGTTGATGGGAAATGGCTTTGAAACACCTCAAGGACATTTGGGACATTAGAGTGTTTGCTATGAAGAAGCCATAAGTTTGATGGACAGTACTTACACAGTTGGAATTAGGAAGGTTTTCAAACAGCGTCTGCCCGGCACTGACTTTATGCTTGACCCCTCTCACCGTCCCATTCTTACTGAGGATGTTGACCCTTTTGGTGGTGAACAGCCAGTCCTTGGTGGCGCCCGCGTGCAGGAGCAGCGCGTCAGGCTCTCCCTCACACTCATCCAGCTCAGAACCCAGAGGTCCGAACAGGTGGGCTTCTCCGGTCGTGGAGGGGGTGCTGGCCCGCTCGGCGTCGGAGCTGCTGGTGCAGTCTGAATCCAGAGAGTCCGAAGGGCCCTCATCCTTGAACATCTCCTTCAGCACCCGCCCGCTGCTCCCTGAGGCCACGCGGAACCTCACCCGCTTCTGCGGCTTCTCCTGCCCTGCCATCAACTCTGTCCCCTCCATTGCGAACCCTCCTCCACATTACATGGCCCCCAGCTCTGCAGTTAGGATCCTTCTTCCTCATTTAGAGGTAAACACGCAGCTCAGACACACTTTTTTTTGTTTCCCATGGATTACTCCCAGGTTTAATCCTCACAGTGTGAACAGATCTAAAAATGACTGGGAGCCTGTAAGCTCCCCTCGCAGTCAAATAGCCACTAAATAATACATGTGTTTCTACCATGGCAACCGAGCAAGCTAATCCCACGTAAAATGATCCTGTCCTTTCAATTATTCATGATTTTCTGCAGAGTTTATAGCAAAGCTTTGATGGAAGACTTTTAACTGTCTGACTTCATACGCTGTTATCAAACAAACATTTCATCTTCTTCTGCAGATAAAAGACAACAGCTGACCTTGGGAGGGCGACAACCCTTCATCAGCTGCTGCAAAATTCTGTTTTTTTAATTTTTGGATGAAACTTGTTGACTGATGAAAAAATCGTATAGTTCATGTTTGGAATTCGTATTCTCCTCATATTGTAGACAGCCCTTCTCACGTGTTCAGCTTTTTTTTCCAACGTCAACAACTTTCTCATTGGCTATTGTCAATGATGTTGGTGATTCCCCTGCAAATTGGCACAGTTTTTAAATAAGATGGCATTTAAAAAGTTTAAGACTTTTTGGAGGACAATCAAATGCACCCTCTGAGCATGTTGTACTCTTGACTGAATCCACATGAGGACTTCCACTTTTATATCCCATCTTTGTGCATTACAAATTTTAAAACGGTTCTTTTTATTTTAACGTGTATGAATTGAATTCAAAAAGCCTTTTCATTAATGTACATAAGTAAAAACAACCATTTTTTTCTTCTTTTTCTCCAAACTTTTTAATGAGTCACAAAAAAGGGCTTGCTCAATTGTTACTGCTGTTAGAAAAAAGGTGGTACTTTGGGTCTGTACCCAACGCTTACAGATCCACTCCAATGAAAATGGTGTTTTTGGTGCTTTTAAAGGGCCAATACCCGGCTATTCTTAAGCCTTTTATAGTAAACAATATTGTGGCGACCGACATTAAGCTGTGTTAATCTGTCTTGTGTTGCTATCCTCAGTTTGTGTTGAGTGATTCTGTTGTGTTCTGTGTTTACATTGGTGGTCTAATTGGTTAGATTAATGGGATTGGAAGAGTGTGGGTGGGGGAGGAGGAGCAAGTGAATAAAAAAGGAATGTCTGAAAGCCTGTATGCTCTGAAAACGAATGGCGTCAGGGCCAGTCTTCCATTTTGTGCTGTTTGGTACGGTTGCTGCCAATGGCAACCATTTGAGCTACATTAAAGGCTTCACATCAGCCGGATGTTACAATATCCATGTATATAATAAAATGTTACCGTTGGCAAGAAAGACTTTTTATTTAAAAAGGTAAGACGACTCGATCCCTGAAGCACTGGCTTTGTGTGGGTGTCGCCCATGTCATGACATCATCCTATAGCCTGCCTCGGCAATGTGTCTGTGTGTCGCCCACGAAAACAAACGATATCCAAACTTTTGCGAAGATGGATGTGCATATTGTGCAAAGAAAATGAGAGCATTTAGCCGATGACTGTTAGGAGAAAGTGTGTGTGAGTTAGCCTGTGCTGGCAGTGCAGACTCTTCTTGGAAGGGGCAGTTCCTCACTTATCTTCGTCACAATGTGAGAACCCGCACATTTCCATAGAATTCTTAATGGGGCTGGTGCTCAGAGAGTAGATTTTTGGAGGAATACTCGGAGATGTGTGAACGAATCAAAATACCACTTTGGGGTTTCTTTTCGTGAGGAAGGAACATTATAAAACACTTTAAAAAATTGATTTGGCATGATAGAGGCCCTTTAACATGTTCTTAAGGCATTTCTCTCATGGAGGACATAGTTAAGGAAAATTAAAATTACATTTTTACAGCTGGATGGCTCCATTTTTGTTGCACAGCTAACATTAGCTTGGGGTTGTGAGGGGCTGTACGCCAGCGGGAGAGCATGTAAACAGATGGGTGATGGAAACTGGGGGCGGGCTTACTCCACACCAGCAGTCCCGTCCAGTCCCATTTGATTAGTTTGTCTTTAAAATTAGAAGTCTGGTTTTGTTTTATTAAATTGGTGTCAAACTTGCATTGTTTTTGAAATGGTTCCTGCAACTCTTTCATTGATTGGACTAATTATTAATATGAGATTAATCATCATGCAGAGGCTGTCTGTTGTTATGTGTGGGCTGGTAATACAGCTTTTTTTTTGTGGTCTGTACAAATATTTACAGTGTTTGATAAAGCAAGAATTGCAAAGATAAGATATATCAAATGACAGGATATGAAAATGTAAAACTTTCTTTTTTTGTGCTGACCATAGTCTGCATTCATTTATTATTGACCCATTAGTGCACATAAAACTATGCCTCTTTTATTTTTGTATTTAACTGCAAAATACTGATTGGTCAAATTCATGTGATGATTTATAAAAAACACGTAGATTGGACATTTTAAAAGCAGAATCTTAATGATACTTTAAAAGACAATTGCCACTGTAATACAGCTGAATGATTTTTTTTTCATGATTTTAGACTTTCTTGAGGCATTGGTCATGTTTTTTTCTGTTTCCTGTAACCCCTTATCTTTCCTTTTCTCAAAAACTTTTGCCTTTTGTCTGGCCACATTTGAAAATAAAAAAATATTTTTCTTAATCCTTCTTGCCCGGATAAATAAAGATTAAATATTGTTTTTTAAGTATTAAAATGACAGGCAACTGGCATTTATGATGTTCTAGCACTCTTGACCGGTCAGTGTCCCCTCAGGCTGTGAGTTCCTTCAAACGGAGTTAAGGTTTGTTTTAGAAATATCTCAGACATCTTCTGTTAGTCTGAAAAGAGTGGCTTAGTGAGATCATCCCTGTACTCCAGTTCATGATTCACTGTAAGGTGATATTATTCCTCAACAGTCCGAGGAGGGAGTGCAGGTGCTGACGAAGTCCTCAGAGAGAAGAAAGGAACATCTAATGTGTCACGGTGACATAATGCTGTCTCAGACAGTTTTTGGTGTCTGCGTGTGTTTGTGTGTGACAGGTTTCCTGGTAAGCAAGAAGCGCTTTTCCTGGAAATGTGTTCTTTCTTTTCAAAATGTTCCCACTGCACATGTTTGCACTTGTTTTATTTGTTAAAATAAAACTTTATAAGGTCCTGAGCTAATTACAATCATGCAATTGACTTCCAGGCCTTTATGATCCAAAGTGACCTCAATTTACAATACAGCTTTGAAAATAAGTTTTGAACTGAACATGAGGATTACACCGGTAGTCATGCAACTGGTAAAATGGAAACGATATAAACAAATATTTACAGTCATTTGTAGATATTTTTTTAAACTTTGGTTTTAGGAGAAGTGTGTAAAGAGCCAATAAGGAAACACTAGTTTGCCAGCTTCTTGAATAAGTAGTGAGTCTCAAACAAAACTGGGTAATTTCAGCTAATTATTTTGATGAAATCCTGTTTTCAAACATTTATGAGGTGTGACCATTGATTGTATATGAGAACCGGACCGAGAGTGTGACAACACCCATGACTTATTTCCATTTCTAACCAAATGAAGTCAATGAAGTTGCCATTTTTTTGGCAGCCAGAAATTGTCAGAAAGTAGTGATTGGTCCAAATCGGTCTGAGTCATCATTTATTACTATGGCAACCACTCTAGCCAATCAGAAGTGAGCTACCATTTGAAAGCGGGCTCAGGAGAATCTGTCGGTCAGAGGCTTTGAATCATAAGACCACATAAACTTTTAATAAGGCATCTGATTGGTCAGTTTATAATTTGAATAACTTTCACTACAGAAAAAAAACACATCCTGAAAATAATTCAACATGTTAATAAATGTATCAGAGCAAGAATGGTTATTCTGACCATGACTGATTAACAGCTGTTTGTTTTCCTTATAAAATTCAATGGGATTTTGGCTTCTTGGAAACAGTACTTCCTATTTGAGGGGGGAGGGGTGACTCGGTCCAGTTCTCATATACAGTTAATGGGTCACCATGCAGAGTATTTCAGACATTTAGATTGGAGTGTAACATGCAGCCAATAACACAGCCTGCACAGTCTTCACATTTTTGTGCATTGTTTATGTTTACTTGTTTTGTGTTTCGCTCTGGTTTGGGGTTTCCCTACTGACAAAGTTTCATTTCATCATCCTTATTAAAACGGGGGTCTTCTTGCTGTGAGGCAAGAGCACTAACCATTGGTATTACTACTGACAAAGCTTATTAAATCATCAATAAGCACTGAAAAGACTATAAAAAACATAAAACAAATAAAATTGTAATGGCCTTCCACTCTGCTGTTCTCATTTACCACCCTTACAAAGTTTTCTGCCCCCCTCCATATAAAATGTTCTAGCTCCGCCACTACTCAGCCTTAGCTTAGCCCCTCCCTCTTCTCAGGTAGAACGCACCTAACAACTCACTGTGGATCAAATCAAACTATGAAAACGGGCAGCTAGATGGTATTTTGTCTTTACATGAGAGTGTGCTCTACCTCCAGAACTGGTTCCCTAATGTTGTGCTGTTCTAACCGCGAAAACATACTTGTAGCTCATAATAGGAGAAAATCGAAACACAAGAAGTGAGGAACTTTCTTTCATTCTAGTACAGACTTCCAAGTCCTTGGAAACCGAATGTATCTGTTTCTGTGGCCATTTTTCCATTCATTTATACAATGTAGCTTTAAAACATTTACAATATCTGAAGCATAAAGTTTCATAATTTTTCTATATATAACAATTACAACTTGTGTTACTTTAACAGCAGCACTAACAGGTTCCTTTCAAAATAAAATACCCCAAAACAGTGTGTCAAATATAACTTGAAATTAAACAGGTTGAAAAGTCAAGTCAAACGTGTTTCTATCATTGTGACTTTGGTGTCCCATTATGCTTTTTTTCCTTTTACTGCAAAATATAAACATGTCAACATTGGTGTAAAGTCCTTTTCCCCCTAATCTATACATGTAAATGCAAGTCTATACTTTAGGAACTTCAAATGGAGGGGCAAAAGACCCCTGCCTTAGGAGAACCTTGTGTGACAGAAGAGAGGGACTTAAAAGGAAATAATACTGCAATCCTTTTTTTTCTACTTTTGACAACTTTTACTGAAAAGATCAATTAAAACTGTGCAGAAAGAAAAAAAAAACAAATGTGAAGATTGCAGGTTGCTTCCATGTTTCCTTAATTCCTGACTGACCTGTTGCAGAATCTTTAAATGCAACAAATACAACCGTTCCATGAGAGATGGAGAGATTTGACTGTTAAAAGAATTGCAGATGAAGAACCACATAGTTCGGAGGCATCGTTGTGAGTTTGATCAAGTGAGTGCAGTGACTCAGAACTTGCGGGTGGCTGACCACTGAACCGCCTCACCCTTTCCTGACCACAGATGATCATCCACAAGGGGGCAGGATGCGATTCAATTACAGCTAAATGTGCTCTGACCAACCACTCCCTAGAAAGCTGTAGGAAAGAAATGAAAAGATTGACAGTGTCATCCAAGCCCACCATGAGAGTGAGATGAAGAAACCAAGCAGAGACTGCAGCTACTGATGCAGTTGGGGTTGATCAGGGTGACTTACAGAAGGGGTTTGACAGTAGAAGTGTTCAGGGGATGAAGACACCAGGCACAACCAGATCTTCATCTCCTGGAACTGAAACTCCAAGTAAAGGATGCAGCAGCAAACACTGTGCTTTTGCTTCCTATTTTCTCCCTCAGCTGCATCTCCTGCAGCAGCAAACCCACCAAGGCAGAAATTCACACAGCACATGATTTATAAGATGGATTTTAACCTGATTTTTTGTGGCTACCTCTTTATCATGGTTTGACATAAACAGGTTAGTGATGTTTTGGGAGAATTGGGGTAGAGTAAAAGAAAGAGTTAGAACAACAAGTACAGTGGAAGGAATACGTATTTAATCCCCTGCTGATTTTGTTTTATTGGTTTGCCCACCTAAAAAGATATTGACTGTCATCCTAACAGTAGGTTTATTTGAATAGTGAGAGATAGAAAATCACAAAGAAATTTTTAAAAATCCACTTTATAGAATTTCTATAAATTTATTTGCATTTCAGTAACAGAAATCAGCATTTGAACTGTCTTTCGGGAATGATTTTGTACTTTGTGGTCAAACCCTTATTGGCAAAAGCAGAGGTCAGATGTTTCTTCTAGTTGATAATTGAGTTTCTGAACATATCAGGAGGAATGTTAGTTGACTCTTCTTTGCAAAAGACTTCTAAGTCGTTTGGATTTGGCAGCTGCTGCTTTGCAACTCTGAGCTTCAGCTCTCTCTATAGGTTTTCTGTAGGAATGAGGGCCAGAGACTGGCTGGCCCACTCTATGACCTTGACATGCTTCTTCAGCCGTTCCTTGGTTGCCTTAGCTGGATGTTTTGGCTCATTATCCTCTTGGAAGATCCATCCACCACCCATTTTAAGCCTCCTGGCTTAAAGAGAGAAGGGGGTTCTCAGAATTTGACGCTACATGGATCCTTCCATTCACACAGCGAAATCATAACGTTTCTACCTCCATGCATGACAGTGGGGATGGTGTTCTTGGGGTCATAGGCAGCATTTCTCTTCCTCCAAACCCAACGGGTTGAGTTGATGCCAATTCAGAGCTCAATTTTGGTCTCATCTGACCACAGCACCTTTTCCCAATCCCTCTCTACATCATGAAGATGTTCACTGGCAGACTCCAGGCAGGTCTGCACATGTGCCCCCTTAAGCAGGGCTACTTTGGAAGCTCTGTAAGATGTTAAACCACTGCAGAGTAAAGTTTTCCCAATGGTTTTCTTGGGGACTGTGCTTCCAGCTGCTTTGAGATCATTACCTATCTCCTGCTGTGTAGTTTCAGGCCCATTTCTCCCTGTTCTCATGATCATGGAAACCTTACCAGGTCAGATCTGGTTTGGAACCCCACACACATATAGATGGACTGATGTTCTTGTATTTTGGTACAATTGCACCAACTGTTGTCACCTTTACCTCCACCTTCTTGCTGATGGTTTTGTAGTCCATTCTGTTCTTGTGCAGGTCTATAATCTTCTCCTTTAAATCCACTGAAAGCACTTTAGTCTTTTCCATGTAGGAGAGTTTGGAGTCTGACGTCCTGTGGACAGGTGTCATATCTACAGGTGATTCATTCATACAGGTGTCTTCAATTCAGGTGACAGGTTGAATAGGAGAGTCCAACTGCTCTGTGTGAACCAGAACTCCTAATGGTTATTATTTCAAATACAAATTCATTAAATAAAATGCAAATAGATTAATATGCATTCTTTAAAGTCAGTTTCTTAATTTTCTTGGTGATTTTTTATCCCTTACTGTTCAAATGAACTTACCATTAGATGACAGACTGGCAATTTATTTTAAGTGGGCAAACCTACAAAATCAGAAATGGATGTAAAAAAACTTGTTTCCACCACTGTAGATCTTTTAACTAATGAGACATTTTAATACCTGAAACACATTTTAAGTGACAAATATTTTTGTGCTTCCAAGGTGAGACCTCCACTCTGATAACTTTAGGGAATCATTTATGGGACAGTGTGAATTTAATGCTGCATGCTTCCCCTCGGATAAAAATGCTGACCTTTATGAATGTCACCCTCAAGGACACCAGGTAGTTTTTGGAATGTGCTAATCACACTATTAAACATACAGTTTGATGACAACAGGGGAGAGCACTTATGTATTTGCCAAATAGAAAACAAACCAAACATTTCAAAATGAACAAACGTCTGGGGAAACAGCAGGCAAAACTTGAATTTCCTAGTATCAGATTTTATGTAGGTAATCACATTCTTTTTAACAAGTTATATGAAACAAAAAGAATAATTTTAGTTGATCATTGCTAAGACAAATGAAAAAAAAACGATTTATGGAGATTTTCTTTTTTGTGTTCATGTTTTAGTTTTAATAGTTCATAGACAAATACATTTACTATTTGGAATCATCATGTAAAACTGATGTGTGTTTGTGAAAACAGAAGTCCACCCTAACAAAATACGCAGATGAATGGATTCTGAGTTTGACTGGAGAGTTTTACTGCATTTTGAATTCTGCTCCCCTGTTTGCAGTTGACACAGATTTTGAAAATGTCTAAGCCCGGCGAAGTGTCTCATTGTTTGGGCTGGATGTGCTGTGAGAAAGAAAAAAAAACTGCAACTCACATAATTGAAGAGGCAGGCTTCTTATCACTGTTGCTTAGCAACCGTGGGAGCCACAGAACCAAATCCCCATGGTGGCAAGCTGATGTTGAATTAGGTGTAGTGGGGGGAAAAGAGAGAAAATCTTCTGGAGAGATGTGTCTCTGTCAGGAGGAAGCAGAAAAAAAACACGCTTGGGTGTTCATCTTTCATTTTTGGATGTGTTGAATCTTGGTCTCCTGCTTTGTGAAACAACCACTCTGGGTGATAGTGTTAGTTTACATTTTTTATTTATTTACTGCAGAATTCTGGACTTAAAAACCATTTTCTGCTGCATTGCCAGCACATTCTACTGAACTCTGTATTATAATCCTCCTGCAGCCGTGAAATAATTGTAATTTAACATGACTTGTTTATTCATTAAAACAAGTGAAAAGCCTCCTGCATTGATCCCACTCATAAGAGTCTGTTCCAGCAAAAATGCATGAAATTGACCACATTAAACAGCTGGTCTCTATGGACACAAAAGCAGGGTGTTCTGCATTGTTAAGACGCTGACTCCATCCAGCTGTAGTGTATCTGCAGTTCTCTCAGGCAACTGCAGTGGTGCTGCTGCATTACAAATGCCACCCGTCCTCCTATTTGCATTTCAGCTGCAGTAGGAGCAAAAAAAGGCATTGCGCAGCAGAGTTGCTGTTTCTTTTCTCCTAATGGTTGCAAGCAGAGTGTTTTAATTTGTTCAGTCTCACTTCACTCAGTCCATGTTCGTACAGATTCAAGCATGAAAGTGCCACACTGGTGAGGAAGATGAAGGAAATGTGAATCTTGACTAAGTCACCTGTGGATTAAATCTTCTGCTGAGCTGGTCTCTAGACAATAATCAGATAATAACACAGGCACTGATACCAGTGTCTGCCTACAACCGGCTTATTCCATTGTTGCTGTGAACATCCACGCCACTGCAAGGCGAGCTGTGTTTACATGCGTGATTAGTCAATGTTCCCTGCAAAATATGAGACTCACATAACAGACTCATTATGCGTCAAAGTCTCTTTGTAGATGGAAACTGCAAACTTGTTGCTCTGCAAACACAAAAATGGGAGATAACAACAGAGTGGCTGTAACTGGCAGATAATAACATTACCGTAACCCCAATCCATTTAAATGGAATATTCATGTTAATGATACTTGAACGCTTAGAATTACTTTTTCGTTTGGCTTTATATTGTGTCTTATTTCACAGTGACCACTTCTTAAACCTTATGAGACCATTTGTTCTTCATCTCAATATAATTTTGATGTAGCCTCATGATGCTTTTTGGCTGCCAGGTTAGGTGGATGATGGTTAATGGAATCACCAATGCTCAATATATAGCATAGCATAGCATAACATAGCATAACATAGTATAATATAGTATAGTATAGTATAGTATAGTATAGTATAGTATAGTATAGTATAGTATAGTATAGTTTAGCATAGCATAGGATAGTATAGCATAGTACAGTACAGTATAGTAAGGCATAATATTGTGTAGTGTTGTACAATGTAGTCTATAATATAGTCTAGTTAAATATAGTACAATGTTGTATAGTGTATCATAGAATAGTATATCATAGTATAGCAAAGTTAAGTATAATATAGTATAGTATAGAGTAGTAAGGCATATTACAGTGTAGAGTTCTATATTAAAGTCTAGTGTAGTATAGTAAATTATAGCACAGTGCAAAATAATAAAATATAGTACAATGTTGTGTAGGGTTAGTACAGTGTATCATAGTATAGTATAGCATAGCATAGTATAACACAGCATAATATAGTGTGGTACGGTATAATATAATACATTATAGTACAGTATATAGTGGGTTGTGTTTGTGGTGTTGTAGATAACGTATAGCATAGCACTGTAGTCTACCATTGTTTTGGAAAGAATATGCCAAAAAGTAAATGACAACTACTATAATATAGTATAGTATAGTATAGTATAGTATAGTATAGTATAGTATAGTATAGTATAGTATAGTATAGTATAGTATAGTATAGAAGTTATAAATCACCGGAGGTAGGAGTATATAACTTGTACTTGAGTAAAAGTCTGTGGCTCAAAAAATGACTTGATTAGATTACTCATTCAAAAAATACTCAATTTAGAGTAAAACAATTTTGAAGTCTAAAATATTGAGTACATTTTTGTAATGTCGTTAGAGTCTAAGCTTTATTTGTAAATGCTGAAATAAAATGTGGAATTAACTTGATAGATGTAAACTTCCTCTTGTTTACACTCTTTTCTTTTGTGCCATTATTTGATATTCTGATAACAGCCTAGAATTATAACTGAAAAATGCAATGGTTATTGTACTTTTATTGCAGAGATTATGACCTATTCTCAAGCTAACAATGACATTTTAGTGACAAATACATATGGATGACACCACCACACATCAATTCGCGTTTACACACATTGCAATCATTCAGAACAACTGAATGACACCTTTGTGGATGCTTCCAAGTTACAAAACAATATTTTCTGTAATTTCTGGTCACATTTATTTCAATATTTGTGTGTAAAAGTTGTAGCTGAATTGCAAAGAAAAATATAAAATTGTAGCTGTGATATTGCAAAGCAACATGTTTCAAATGTATTTTTAGTAGTAGGAGTTTTTTTAAGTACAACATTTTAGTGGGGTTATTTCACTAAAACGTAATTCACTAGCGACAACATGAGATACCGCAGAGGGCGGAGGTGTTTAGAGCTACCAACATTTATTGTTGGAAACATTTAAAAAATAATCAGCTTTGCTGCACACCAGAGCTCACTCGGGTTAAAAGTGTTCACATTGGTGGCAAACGTACTTTTTGATGAGCCCTTTTCACACTATTATTTTCCCGGTGGACAGTTTTTTCATTTGCTCGTCCCCTCCCACTGCAGCTATTTGGTACAGTCCACATTGTGTAGCGGTGCCATCCCCCTCACTTCAGTTCATGGTAAATCCGCGTCCGCTCCGGCTCCATGGAGGTCTACTTTCGGCGTTGTTCCGCCGCCGCGTGACTCTGCTTCGCGGAGGGAGGACACACGCAGGACCCCTTGCCATGTATTTGTCACCTCAAGAAAATTGAAGTTGGCTGTGTCTCGGTATCTCGTCTGTGTCTCCCATGATAAGCACTTATCAAGTCGCAGTTCACCCTGCGTGAAGGAGAGGCTCCTCCGCTGAATTTTCACCGTTGTTTTGTAATTCTTTGACGGCTGGGAAGGCGGCGGCCACAAGGAGGAGGATAACTGCCGCGGCCGATTGGCAGGTGCCATCGCCCGGCTCTGCGTGAGGAGATGCCGCCCGTCCAGAGAACCATGTCGGACCTTCGTTCTCGAGTGGAAGGTATGAGGCAACTAGTTTAAGAAAGACATTCACAGGCTTCTGTTGTTGTTTTTTTTACTTTGTTCGTGGGTAACGGCCAGCCGGGGAGCATTTTTGTGCAAAAACCTGCTAGCTCCACAGGGCTGTATTCACTAAACCAAAAGCCAAGATTCAGAAGTTTTGTCAAGAAGAAGTCGCGAAGAACACATCAAAACCAGATTTGAATGCAAAACAAGCTGGTAAAACGATTAAAAAGTTGTCTTAAAGTGAAAGTAGGAGTCTGCTGTCAAAAGCAGGCGTCTGTAAATAAACAGGACCAACAACTGCTGTGCGAGTCTGGAGAAGAAACTAGTTCGTTGTTTCGCTATCGTGAACAGGACAGCTTTGGCCTTCCCTCTTCTGTCGTTGGAATGAAGAAGTTGCGTTTTTTCTAAATTAATTAATTCATTCATTTATTTTTAGTGGTAGTAGTACAAGTGCATCTCCAGCCCTGTGGCTCTGATGGTGCAGAACTTTCACTGCACCAGCAGCAGTGTCACTTATCCTTTTTGACCAGGATGAACTAGGATGGTTGGAGGACTAATACTCAGCATGGTGCTCACTGACTTTAGGACTTGGAAGCTGCTTGGTGCATTTGGAGAGAGAAGAGAACCAATCAGTGTCTTTGTAGATTTTGGATTTCGGGCTGCAATGACAGGTTGCCTTCATGAAGTTTGCACATTGACTGTTTTCCAGACGACTCTTTTGTCTGAGAGGATGCAGTGTTCATCTGTTATGGGTGTAACGATTCATTTTTAGCAACTATTCGATCCATATCATATATTGTGGTTGCTGATATGATTCTTAGTCTATATTGGTACATTTTGAATGATCCAATTTGATTTGATTCACTGACCTACAATGGATCCAGGACATCTTTAGCCAAAACTTCAACCAGCGTGACTCTGAGAGAAATACCTGCTACTGAACAGTGTAGGTGAAGTTTTCCACGTTCCTTGTATTTCTTGCAAGATAATCAAGTGTAAATTAAACAAACAAGTAAAATTTTATTTTCACAAAGTTCAGTCCACATCCAACCAGCTCAGTGGCCTTGTGGCGGACATTCTGTGATAGTGTCCGCTGTGACTGGAAGGTCGTGAGTTCAAATCCAGGGCGAGTCATACCAAAGACAATGCCTCCCTGCTTGACACTCAGCATTAAGGGGTTGGATTGGGGGGGTTAATCCTGGAGGATCCCCCAGGGGATGGGTCAAATGCGGAGAACAAATTTCACATACCTAGGTAGGGATGGGTATCGTTAAGGTTTTAACGGTACTACTACTCTTATTGATACTGCTTATCAATCCGGTATTTTAACGATACTCTTATCGATACTTTTTGAGGATGAAAAATAAATAAATAAATAAATAACAAACTAAGAGCATAAAGTGTTTTATTTCCTCATTATGCAACAACATTTTTTATTTTAACAAAATATTTTACTTTACATTTTTCCAAATTGAATAGTAAAATACATGAAAAACGACGTTATTTAAAGAAAAATAAACAGCAATGTTTTGAAATATTGCTGTCATGATGTAAATATAAAACGAATTAAATAAACTCTTCACTCTAAAATAAAATACAGTTGGATAGGGCAACATGGTGGAGTACGCAGTATGCAGGTAGATTGCAGAAAGCCGCACGTTTGCACGCTGCATATGGTGGGTGATTTGAACTATAATAAACACAATCAACTTTGCTAATAATTTACTTTTTCTGCGAGTCCTGTGTTCAAACTTCAAGCGCTTCTGGGAACATGAACGCGCACCCCCAACACTCTTGCGCGGCAAGCGCCACTTCCTCTTACACACGCAGCGCTGACACACATACACTCTCATTCTACAACACCTATATAGTTAGTTCATTAGTTAGATAGGTAGTAGTTAGTTGTTACTGTTATTTATTAATAAAGAATACTGCGTTGTAATTATGAGTTGTATTCATTTCCGACATGGCCGCCAGGGGATATTGTGTTCCGCGGCGGCGGGTGGGGCTGCGGTTAACCGTGACTCCTGCTGCTTCATCAGCGCAGTGATCAAAAATCCTACACTGTCACAGCTCTAGTTTATGTCTTGTGGGCCACAAATACCGATACTGCGGTCTTGAAGAATGTTGCCCCGGGGCTCGTTCAATACCGGGGCTCGGTACCTAGGTGTGTGACAGCTTATTGTACTTTAACTTTAACAAGAATATAGACCAAAGGGAACATTATTAGAACATTCTACCCCTCTGTATGGTCACATGTCTTTGCTAAATTCAATTTTCTCTACACATTGGACTGGAATGATGGACTGACCAGTTTTTGCTGAATCACGTTGTCTGCTGTGATGGCACTTGGTCGTTTTTACATTATAGGAAACTGAACCTACCGTGGCTCAATCCAAATTGCATTTTCCAGGTTTGATTCTAATTGATTTATTTAATTTTCAAACAATTTTATAATGGTATGGGTCGATTGAACTTGCCTCAAACAAATCGGTCTGGTTGGGCTGCAGGTATACAAATCAATCATCAATTAAGTCGATAAATTGTTATACCACTGTTATCTACGAGGACTTTCCTTTAGATGTTTATAACGTGTCTGCTTCGCTTCACTGTTGGGGAGTGTCTCAGCTTCTCCAACGTTGAGCCAGAAAGAAAAAGATTAGAGGCAATCATCTGGAAGCAATAAAAGGTAAACAACAAAGCGTCTTACAGCAACTCCAGTTTCTCTCACTAAACATTAATAGGATGACCTCCAGACATGCGCCTCTTAGTTTCAAGCATTGACTATATATGAGAACTAGACTGAGTCACCCCTCCTCCATCGCATTCTAAACAGGAAGTACACGCTGGCTTCAAGAAGCCAAAATCCCATAGACCTTTATAGAGAAATAAACAGCTATTACTGTCATTCTATGGGTCAGAATAACTATTTTTGCTCTGCTACCTTTTTAACATGTTGTTGCTAATTGCTTTTTATGTTATTTTTTTCTTAAATACAAGTTATTTGTTAAAAAATGACCAATCAGATGCCTTAATTAGAGTATGTGGTACCCACACACAAAATTTTTGATGTGTTTGACTCTCTCATGTCTACTTTCAAGTGGTAAGGGTGTGGCCTTCCAACAAGCTCATTCCTGATTGGTAAGGGTGGTTGGCATAGAAATGAGGACGTAGACCGATTTGGACCAATTGCATCTTATTGACGTTGTCTGGCTCCAACATGGCGGTGTCTGTATTGTGAAAACTTGACGACTGAATTGACTTCATTTGGTTGGAGCTGGAAGTAAACCATTTTCTCTGGATAACGTCACACTCACTTGGTTCAGTTCTCATATACAGTCAACGGTGGCAACTAAAAACACTTTAAATTATGGTTGGGAGAAATACTAAAATCCTATTGTCATAAAGTATCTCAAGAATTGTACATGTTTGCTGTGTAGTTAGTTTGCATCGCCGAGGTTTGACTCCATTTTAGGGTTATCTATCCCCTCAGTCTATCCTCTGACTGTTAAACAAACCTTTTACTGTAAAAGCGAATTCTGAACATTCTCTCTTGTAGGTTGTTACACAACGCGGGGCAGGGATCAAGCTACTTTAGTTTCTAGAAGTTGACATGCTGCCAAAATACTAAATTGGTTCAATTTCAATTCACAAGTTCATTATTTGCTTCAAATTATGGTTTGACTCAACTTGATTGAAATATTGACTTGTAAATTGTTATTTGAAAACATATTGGTTTGATTTTAAAGAAGTGTTTTTTTACATACCATAACTTACATTAAACTGAAGACATGGAACGTTTTGTAAATATTATTTCTTACAGAAGAAATTTGCAAAAAGAAACATTCTTTAATAAAAAAAAGAATAAAAGAATTTAATTTTTCTGAATGTTGTTTTGTAATACAGAAATCACATATCTAACGGAAACACAACCATGACCCAAAAATCAATGTTTGAACCGAATAATGGGGGAAGTGAATCTGATGCCTTCTTTTTTCATGCATATTTTTCCCTTTTGACCTTTTTATTATGTTGTATTTGACTGTGCCGTCTTTAAACTGCTTTAGGATTGAAACTGAAAGGAACTGAAAGGAAAAAATCTGACAGTCTCAAAGTCGCAAATTCCTTTTTTTAGGGTTGACACCTGCATGATTTGTGGTTGACGGGACGACGGCGCTAAGCACAGTTGTATTGTAGTCAATGTACCTGTTTTCCCTTGCTAAAACACACGTCGCATACCCAATGTGAACCCAGCATAAGGGACCTTTTGATCCTTCAACTAAAATATTTTCCATATTTTTCAAGCTGACACTTTTTTTCTCTAATAGATCAGTAAAGTAAAATTAGATTACCCTAGCTAAAAATTAGACTAAACGCATTAAGAAACGACTCAGTCCATATCAGGTTTATCTGTTTACCTCAAGAAAAGCTGGTATTATTGCATTTACGGTCATCTCGAGTGTAATGAAAGCTATTAGGCCAAAAAATGTGAACACAGATATGGATTTTACCCTGCTATTGTTGACCACTGCAGCTGCTGCAGTCATGAGAGGGAACTCATCAATTATGCAGTAGCTATCGCTGTCACACTTTCCCCCTTTGTTTTTCCTGAAGTTACACTAAACAGTCGGCCTTTCACTTGTGCGGCGGCTCTCTTATCCTGGCCTCAGTAAAAACTAGAGCCTTGTCTTTTATTTTTGGGGCTTCTTTCTTAAGTTTGACACTGCGTGCTTCAGCAGCAGCTGTTTCCTAGCCTCACGTGTGCCCCTTTTGCTTTCTTCCTGCTGGATTTCTCATAGTGCTTTTGCAGGATGCTGAGCACACTCCCTTCCCTTGAGTTTTGCATTTTAATCACCAATGTGCATCCGGCAGGCTTCTGTCTAGAAATGCTAGTACTCTGCCAGGCTTACCACCTAATCCATCAGCCGCCTGCCTCTGTCCATGCCCCCCACCCCCCAGTCTTATGCACCACGTGCTGCTCCACTCTGTGTCTCTCTCTTTTGTTGTCCTGTAAAAAAAAAAAACCAAACATCCAATATCACAACGTCAATCTGGCTTAACGTGTTGCCAAAATTACCCTACCTGCCATCAGCATGTCTGCAGTTTTCTCCAGCAGGGCCTGCTTTAGATGTCTGCTGTACAGACTTCAGTGATCTGTGATCTCTTAGAGAGGCTTCGTCACATGTTCCAGTGATGCGTCTCTACAGTCAGACAACTCTGGTCTTATCCAAAGGTGTAGACAGGAAGATGAACCAAGGACAAATCTATCAAAGAACCAAATACCTGTCTCGTTTCTTCATCTGATGTAAAAGTCACATGTTTGCAGTTCTGCTGGCAGGTCACAAAGTAGTCTGTCATTTCTTCAAGCACCATGCTTCTACTTTCTTGTCACTCTCGCAGGTCTTTCAAGCGTAAGCGATGCTGGATGTGGCCCCTGTAGCATTTCAATAAGACCAGCTTAGCCTCAGTCTGTCTGTATAGTGGGAACAGCATGGGGAGGGAGGCTGAGGCGGGGGGATAGACAGCTCCCCTCTGAAGGCATCCAGAGCTGCCTGTGCCTGGCGGATCACTGGATGATAATAATGGGACACAAAAGCCCAACTCGCCACTCAATTCCCTGTCTGGGACCATTGGTGTGTAATATCAAGCTCCCTTGGGCTCATATGTGCTGGCACGGGACATCTCCTCTTCTGTATTCTCCACTCCATGTCTTGTCTTCATCACTAACCTGCAGTCTAATGTGAGTATCATGAGCTAGTGGATTTCTCTCACCTCAGTGGTTCCTCTCTGTCTGCAAGGCAAACTTTGAGAGGCAGACTCCTGTTTTTCACGCGTCCACGAGGAGACAGATGCTCCTCTGTAGCTTAGACACAGACACTGCTCTGGTAATTAGTTGCTAATAATAACTGTAGGTTTTGGTGTTAAACTGCCCTGAGAAAGAGGGATTTGAGAGTTGATGAGGATGCTGTCTACAGCAATTTATCATCATAGTATATAGTTTTAATCTTTTAAAGTCCCACTTTGATCATCTTTTGATCTTTTGTAAAAGTGTATCCACTTGTCTTTTAATTATGATTATGCCATTTTTACGCAAAAAAAAAAACCTCTGCAAAGACACAGTTAATTATAAATTTACCTCTTGTGGGTGGAACTGTTGGCATAAGTCTGCCCCCACATCCCATCATCCCTCACACACCCAACTTAACAATACTGGTGCAACAAAATATGGGCAGCAATATTGGAGCTATATAGCTATATATGAAAACCTGAACTGCAGCTTTAATCTTAATTTTCTTTATAAATGTCCTCCATTCTCAGAAAAATGACACAAGGACATGTGAAAACCACCAAAATGTGATTTTTACTGAAGTGGTTCTTTCAATAAAATATGTCATTAAAGCTATATTTCTATGACTAAACTCTCTCATTATCAAATTATTTAACATTATAGACAAGAAGCTTGTTAATATACCAACCCTTATCCCACAATTAGATACTGCCTTTTCTTGTATCCTAAACGGTGAATGAGTCATTGACCTATTGATCCTGCAGAGGAAGACGGATTCATTCATTTGCTGGTTAGCAGGAGCTTCGCTGCTGTCCATCAACCTCAAGGAGGTTCCCTTATGCAGAAAGAAATTGCTGCTTGGAAGCAATTGGAGGAAAATGTGAGACGTGATTAGCTCAGATGTCATGGTTTGAACTAATCAGAGCAGTGCAGATCGATTGTTAAATTACATTCATGCAGTTGTCATTTATGTGGCACATTAAGATAGGATTTTGTTCATCTACCACACCTGGTGCATTGGACAGCTGTTTGTTTATGATGTCAGGTTAGAAATAACTTTCAGAGGCCCCTAAATGTTATGTGGAGGGAGGAAACAATGCATTCTTTTTATGAGTATTTCCTAAGTTTAAAGAGAATTAAATGGTCTTGCAAGCGAAAGCAATTTTTAGCTTTATTTATCCACCATTGAAACAAACAAGTCATTTTGGGTAGACACATCCTTGAGAGGCATTGAAATGTTATCACCTGTAGATCTCTGCTAAAGCAGTTCACATCCTTATGTCTTAAAATCTAAAATCTTATAATATAAAGTCATGGTTCTTTTGAAGATGTCCTTTTTCTATGTATCAATGGCATTTGATAGTAAAACACAGGGAACAACAGCAAGCCGGCGCTTTCCATTAAACAGTCAGTGCGATCATGTCATGTTGGGATGACGAGGTCAGGCAGGGGGCGTTGGCAGGCACCCCACTGGACAACAACACTGTCAATGTAGTGGAGGATAAAGCCCAATATTTATTTTTATGACTGTCAGTTGGATTTATGTTCAATAAGCACATTGCTTGTGTAGATGAATTTGTTTTGTATACAAATATATTGTGTTGCAGCTGATGTGTTGTAATGCAGTGGCCTCTGTCCAGATGATTCCGTATAGGTTGTTGGATAGTTAAATGCTCCAAGTGTCATTAGCGGGATAAAACTGGAGGCACTTCAGATAAATACATTCATAGTTAAGAGGTGGGTGTTGAACATTTTCTATTTATAATCCAATCATCCATGACATAAGAGAGCAAAATGCTGCTGCTGGAGATATAGCAACGCATGAAGTAATCATTTTCAGAAGGGTTTGTGCTCCTGCAGTGAAAGCAGTGCTATAGCTGATATTAATGATGACCTCCTCTTCAAGCAGAGACCCAGATCAATAACACACTGATGGTATTCACCTAATTGTTTTCTCTATGGGCTTAAGACAGGTGCATTTGTAGCTTTGCCTTACTAGAGGGCCTGCTTGGGCACATTAGATGCAGTACTCAAGGTTTAACGGCATGGTGGATTAATTCATTATCATCATCAAGCATTTGGAGATCGCTGGGATTCATAGAACACATGTCTGAGTGATGACTGTTTGTCCTCAGTGTTCATCTCAGTCCTGAAGTTTCGGATCAGTTATTCTATGTGTTATCAGCCCAAAAAGGTCTTGTGCATCCTCTCGTGGTTTTTAATATTTATCTAATATGGTGTGCGCATTAGAGGTGAGCCTCACCACCTTTAACCATCTACAAAATATTGTAAATTAGATCTAGTAGCCTGATATTGAATATAGAGCACACATGTTTTAAGGTTTTGAAGTAATCTCAACACAAGAGCAGTATTGACAGATAATTTCTCAAAAAGCGAACTATCATTGTCAGCTGATTTAAACATGTTTGCAGAAAGGTTTCGCTGATTTGGTTGGGATTGTGCCACCATGAAGGCCATGAGCACACAGACGACAAACCTATATCGTGTTTTTGTGGACATTATTTGAAATCTTGGAGTTGGATAACAAACTTGTCTTTTACATAGAGAGAAGCAGTCGTATCTTATAGGGAGCACAGGTGTGTCTTGCAGTTCCCTGGAGGACCACCGTAAGGGACTTCATGTAAATGGAACGCACGATTTAAAATGTGGCATCGTTTTTAAGTGTATCTTAAAGTATTTGTAAGGATAATTTCAGTTACACGCACTTATGACGTACGGGTGATGCTGTCGCACAGTCTCCTAACGCCACACTCTAGTCATTAGTAAGGTGTGAGGACTGGCTCCTTACTGACTCCGCGCCAAGGCTGCACGCACAGGGTGTGGTGGTGATATGTAAATGCTTGTAGGACTTTCGTAGGACGGCCTCATAATTGACACTGTCTAATTTTCTACATTGTAAAAGTCAGGCAGCATGCAAGCACCAATGGGACCTTTTTGTAGTGTGCAAGATTTTGGGGGTTTAAAAGAAAGAAAAATCTGTATGACGTGTCCGCGTCTCATCTACCTTACCCTTACTTACATTTACATGTTTTTTAAGTGTTTGCTATGACTAGTCACCTGCAGCGGGCCTGTAGAAACAATTGTGCATGAAAATGTTTAGCACTATGGGCTCGCCGAGTGGTCTACAGCTTTGATATATGCCCCTTTTTTTTGCCTGCAGATGACCCATATGCACTCTCCTAAAGGGAAGCTATGACTTAGGCTCTATGTAAAATAAGATGAAACCACATTTATTTAACTAGAAGTTAATTGTTCACCCTAAAATCTGAGATACTTGTTTTTTATTTTACCTCAAAGAAGGATTGCAAATAGTGTATACTGGTTATTACCGTTTGTCAAAGCACGTTTTTAAAAAAAAATATGGCCTATTAGATATTAGTCCGCAGTGATGATCAGTAGAAAAAGTCAGATGCAGCATCACACATACTGGGGGGGTTGCTTTTACCTAAGTGTCTTCATCATCCAGCGATTGTTTCATATCAGATGGGTATTGTCAAAACACAGAGCCAAGCCACTACAAATGCCCATCTTCTGTTTTTTGCAAAACTGCACCACTAATTCTATAGAAGGCACACTCTTGGGAAATTTTGATGAAACACACTGATGCAATAAACTTTCTGCTGTGCAGTCAATTTGTTGAAACAGATGCTTTGTATTGTAGTCCTGTGTTGACCAAAGCATGCCATAGAGGTCATAAAAGTCTCCTTAAATGTATCGTTTCTGAAAGAACATCTTTTTAGAAGAACAGTTTTCATTGTCAGATTATGTATTTCTGGATAAACTGTTACTGATTTTGATCAAATTTTCAGTGAAGGAGAGGATCATGCTGAAGGGGACTAACAGAGTTTCTTTATTGTTTAATGGATGTTAAATTTTAAATCTTTATTACCTAATCAAGAGCTCTACTTATAGTATAGGAGATGCCTGTTTGTCTGGTCATTCACAAAGCCCCAGTCCTGGGTTTCTGTCCCTCGCCAAGCTCAGCCAGGCCTGCCTCGTGACGCCACTCCAAGCCCCAGCTGCATGTTGTCTCCTGGTCCGTCACTCCCACTGTCATCCGTCTGAGCCTATGAGGAGCCAGCGGCCGCTGAACAGAGAGCAGGATTATTTCTGCAGCTGCCCTGTTGTGGTAGTGAGGGCTGGTTACAGCTCTGCGATCTGATAAGCGACTTATGGCTGTTGGTTAGATTTCTGCAGGATCTGCTGTCCCCTCCAGCTGTTCTTTCCATTCACAAATGGTGGGAGATTCAGATGGAGCTGTCATCTCTGGGACTTTGATTTCCATGAATAGATTGTGGCTGCTCTGCAGCTCTGCCCACTGAAATATTTACACAGCATGAATGAAACATGTGGAGATCTTCTTTTGGTGGCATAAGGAGGGCGTTCTTCCGATTAAGAGATCACAGTCTACAGTCATATCAAACTAACTTGAGTTTATTTATAGATAGCCTTGGATTAAAGTGGCAAACATTTCCAACAAATTAAGTAAAGTCATGTGTCATAGCTCCTTTCCTTGTTATTTTTCTGTGCTTGTCAGCCTTTGCTGCTGTTTTCTCATCTTGATTGTGGTTTGGCTGCTGTTCATTTTCTTATCAAAGCCTCAGTGACTGGAAGCTCGCATGCCTCAGAAAACCTTCGGTTGGAGGCAGTTTGGCCAGGGCACACACCTACCTGTAGTTATTGAGCACTTATTAGTTTCTTTGGCTGATGTTTCTGTCCTCTGTATCTCACCTAATCAGCATCCACTACATCATTTACGCTTATTTTTTTTTATTTAAAGTGTTCGTTTGAGGTCAAACTACCGGTAGTTATATTTAGCATATATAAATGTGTGAACTGTTTGGTATTTAACCCTGAATGCTTCATGTTGGTCTGTGTGCGAGGTCTAAACTTGACTCTGCAGTCATTATTCTTCCTGCCTTTAGATGCTGTTAATCTCGCTTGTGTTAACAGTCGTGACAGCAATATTTTTTCCACTCCGAAGGCCAACATGTTAGATCAACTGGTTTCATAAATCTGCAGAGGTTGCATTTTTATTTACCTTTTTTTTTTTCCAAACTGGTAGACATTACAATGTTAGTCTTGAGAGTTGGCTTAAAGTCTCACTCTAATTTTTCTTCTATCTATTTTCAAAGTGCTCCCAGTGGTCTTTTAATTATGATAATGCCGTTTTTAGCCAAAATAAAAAAATAAAAAAACTGTTGTTTTCATGGTCAAAGTTTCTGCAGAGGTGCAGGAGTTTATTAGAAATTCACATCTGAGTTGTGGGTGGTACTGTTGGTAAATCTGTCTACGCACCACCCTGCTAGCTGACAGCCCCTCACAACTCCAACGTGCCATTACTGGTGCAACAGTACTGGAGCTATGCAGCCGTACAGTTTTGAGTCAGATTCGAGCTTGGATGAGGAAAACAAAGACGTACATGGATCTAGTCATCTACAAGTGGATGAATCCGAATGGAGCGTAGCAGGTTGCTTGGGGCTCGCTCAGCCTATTTTCCATGTCACAAATAAGCTCGTTTTGAAACCCTTATTAACAGCAATTTAAATAAATACTAAGATGCGCAATTTGAAATAATCTTCTTTAAATAAGTCCTCCATCATGAGAAAAATGACACAAGAACATATTAAAAAAACGAAAACTGATTTTCATTGGAGTGGGTCCTAAAGTGCGATCTTGTGCAGATCTTTTGCAGTAGAGTGTGTAGAAAAACCTCAGAAAGTCCAGCGGTCATCTACTAATTAGATGGTTGGGGGTTTGACCCTGCTTTAATTTCTCTGTCTCTTTGTCCTTGGGCAATACCCCAAAAATGTTATTCGGCAGGTGCAACAAATGCATAGGTTGCATAAATTGAAGGTTGAGGGTGTTGCCGGAATGTTGTATATAAGTGTTCATTAACTTTCCTGAAATAAAATATGCTACTACAGCATTTTTTTTTTTTACGGTTAAATGATACAACCAAAACAGTTTAGAAAAGGTTTATTTTGTGATCTTGATAAGATTTTGCTGTACGTCTCCCAGTAACTTGTAGCACGGCGTTAGGAATAAGGAAAGACCCGCATGTCTGGGCCAAGCTTTTCTGTGCCAGATTTTTCCCACTGGGCACGGAGCTCTGAATGCGTGCCCCTTGTGGCTATTGTTCCACCAGTCTGTCTGTTGGCTGACACAAACGATAATCCTGACGTCTGGCCTCCATCCAAACTCATTACGAGACTTGGTGGCATTGATCCTTCCTCTGGAGGCTTCAGAGCTGTGAGCCACGGTTATCCTCCAGTGAGCTTTATTTGGATCTTTATCACCCCTTTCTCTATTCTCTTCCCATAAAAGTTACTATTGGGCTGGGAATCATAGGCTATTTTAAAATATAACAGTTGATACATGGCCCTCTTCTTGATAACATCACAGAACAAGGATTCTATTGATGAACCATTAGACATAAGCTGTGAACAAGCTAAAATGGTTCCAAGCGTCATTCTGTGAAGTCATTAAGTAGGCATAACTGGAGCAGAGAATTTGTTTACTGCAACTTTCTGGATTTCTTAATATATGAGTATTTGGAGACCAGTATGTGTGCTTAACATGTATCAAGTTACTCACATTGCCCTATCAATGCCTTCCCAGCCCTTAACCCTTATTTTGTGATGGGGTCAAAACTGACCCATTTTCAAGTTTATGCCTCAGTCACAAATGCCCCTATGGGTGGATACTGGCTGTCTGTGGGCAAAAACTGGGCAAACTTATACGGGGCATGCAGGTGGTACACACAGACATGAAGTCATAGACCGCTTGATGAGCCCGTAGAACTACGGCCATAATGTGAGTGGTAAGTTGTAGCAAACACTAAAAAAAAACACAAGGGTAGCTGAAGTCGGTGATACGCAAGCACGTCAAACAGAATTTTCATTTTTTTAACCTCCGCCAAACCCTGCACACTGTGCAATGATCCTGTTAGTGGTGTTCAAGTAATAAGTGTGTGCCCGATGTGCGCTCCTTGCTTTCTGCCTGTCTGTTGTAAATCAGGAAATTAGACAATCGGGGCGTAATGTGTGTGGGGACATCCTACAGGCATCCTATATATGCTTGCGCATCACCTGCAGACCTTGTGCGTGTTCTAGGGCTGCACGATATGAGGGAAAACTCGCGATATGCAATGTTGGTGATTTCTATTGCGATGACGATATAACTTGCAAAACAAATAGCAAAACAACAAAAATCATATTTCCCATTTCACTGCAGTTTAATTTAAACAAGAGTCAACATACCTTAAATCAGGGGTCGGGAACCTATGGCTCGCGAGCCATATATGGCTCTTTTGATGGTCACATGTGGCTCGCAGACACATTTTTATTTTTTTATTTTTCATTAGACCAGTCCTTCTCGGGCGCGATGCGATGCCAGAGGCGCACAGTAGTAGCGGTGCTTGGAGAGAAGGATCTGCGCCAGCATTATCACTTTACTATTATCTATTATTTCACAGAGTTTATACCACCCGGAAACCTGTGAATTGCCGTGCCTAAAACTGCGCGCCCCCGTCTCTGAGAAAGAGCGCGCAGTAGCGGGGACGGGATGTGAGAGGGAGAAAGCAGAGGGTGAGGGTGGAGTTGTGGGCTCGGTCAGTAAGGTGAATCGCGCAGGGATTGTAAAAACGTAAAACCTGCTGCCCGTCACTCACTACAGCGAGTGAGTGTGTGTTTGGCTCCCCGTCTGCATGTGATCAGTCTGTCTCACATTTACAGAACATTCAGACCTATGATCACGTTTAAAGTATCAACGCCTGCATGAAGCAGAAACTCACCACGTATCAACCAGACTAAACCATCAGCAAAACTACCACGAGAAATACTCATCATTTATTAACAACAGCATAACAATGTTATTAAAAATAATCCACAGACTTATTGTCCTTTAAAAGTGTTGAAATTATATCAAATGCACACATTCACTTGAATATTTAGTTTTAAACATATTGTCGCGGACTGAGTTTAACTTGGCTGTTGGGCCGCGTTAAAAGTTCTGGAGTTCCTTGAACGCATCAAGCAGAGATCTGATTGGCTCTTAGTTCTGTCGCTCAGCCTGTTGTTAGTTAATTTGGACCAATGGGGTTCAGCTATGGGCCGAATAAGGGAAATGGGAGGGCTGCAGCGGGAGCAGGGGAATATAAAGTTGGGAGAAGCTCTCTCGTCTCGGCGGGAGAGATTCAGGAGCTGCTGAATTAATTTACGGCATTTGTTACAGCCTGCATTAACCAGAATAAAGAACCTTAAAAGAGGTTAAGTCTCAGTGTGGGAAAAGGACACTACATTATTGTATGGCTCTTTCGAAATGACATTTAAAAATATGTGGCGTTTATGGCTCTCTTGGCCAAAAAGGTTCCCGACCCCTGCCTTAAATTATACTCCAAATAGAACTAGTCTACCTGGAGGTGAGCATCTTAATTCATCCAGGGCTTCATCCGATTGGTCAAATGCATAAATGGATTTATTTGATTTGCTAAATACTTCAAGCTGCCATAAGATTGTTTTAGCACATTTAAAGTAACCAGTTATTGCGATTTTCACCGTCCTTTTCGATATGCATATTTCACAGTTCAATATTGCGGTAACGATAAATTTCCGATTTATTTAGCGTGCTCCATTTGTGCACAGTCAGTAAGGAATAATTACGCCCACTTTTCAAATGACTAGAGTGATTTGAGAAAATGCGCATTTTCCACCAAGGAATAATAGGAGCCGTTCCTCTGAGACGTGTGCTGGTAGCTGAGCACTTTATTTTCACACCGTTTCAGAGTCTGAGGCCAACAGACAGATGTAGGGAAAGAGCATGTCAGAAAGTCCTTGCTGATAGCCACCTATAGTTATTCTATTTTACTAGAACTGTTGGTCAGTTGGTTCTGAATTGCACACTTGTAGCTGTGTGACATTACCATGTCGATGCTAAAGAAAAAAACAGGGTTTAGGGAAAAGTTTTGTTTTTGAATCTATTCAGTTTTAATGGACTAGTTTTAATGCAGAAATTGCTGACAGAAAAGGGTTGACATGTAGATTGTTAAATGCACTGCTTCAATGTGCTCCACTGTATGCCCCATTTTAATCCTAATCTATTATTAACAGAGTTGAAACACGCTAATATTAGCTATGTAAAATGAGGTGCTATTTCTTTGTCAGCTAAGACTTGTGCATCCCCTTTGTGTCAAAGCCAAAAAAGCAAAGCCCCAACTGCAACTGGTGCATTGCAGCACCTGGTTGCTCCCGCTCTGAGGCTCCTGCTGCTAAGACTCATTAAGAACAAAGAGACACAATATCTGTCATATCCATGCAACCGGTCCAGCTTCACACCAAGCGGTGCTGCAGGGACCACCTACGATGGCTCACCAAATGTTTTACTTGCAAATATAAACTAAATCTATCCACTTATGCAGGATTTTGCTCCATGATTACCTCAGCTGGATCTGAGCAACTTTGAGCTTTGACACAGTGCAGCATTGAAAAAACAAAGGCATTTACATCTTATTATTTTGTCTTAATTTTTAAATGAAAAACATCGTTGCCTCTAAAGAAAAACCAAGCACTTAATAGTTTGACAGTATCCTGCCCATGTCCTTATTTTCCATCCTAAATCAGCATGGCAGCATTCGCTTATAGGCGTCCTTTTTAATTTTTTTTGTCACCTTTGCTCACCGGGCTGTTACCACCTGTCATCGCAGTGTCACCAGGTGAACTGCTGGCAGCAACTGTTTTCAAAACCAAAGCGAGGATAGCTCTTTCCACGTAGATTTACTCAAGTTAGGGCACATCCACTCCAAAAACTCCTTGCATGAGGTTAATGGATGTTCTTCAAAGGCATTGGACAGCGCTATGGTTGTAAATTCAGCTATGAAATAAACATTTTTCTTCACCGGAAAGATTTTAAGGATATTTTAAAATCAATTCTGGGAAATCAGATTAATTAAGAAATGTTGATGCCTTGTTTACAAAAAAACATGTACTTACAACCAAGCTAACCCTAACACACAAACTAAAGGACGTGACCACTGAATCAATACTGTTACTTCACTTGCCCAGTTCAGCCCCTCTGGTGATCTGACATGTTGCATAATAGGGTTGGGATAACCAACCACTGTTTACCCTGGTGACCAAACAACCTCATGTATTTATAGTTCCAGAGCACATGTTAAGTAGAAAACCTTTTCCTGTCGTACCTTTAAATTACTCTGCAAAGTGGACCAGAAGCAGCAGAAGAGCTGCTTTGAAGACGCTCCAGCTCAGACTGTAACTTAAGTCGGATTGGGATGAGTGTAAGGTGAGAAAAAAGATGGAAGACAAAGATCAGGGAAAGTTGCAGGTTTCACTTTGGAAGTAACTCCTTTTCTGCTCGAGTTCCTTGACGTGAAGGAAATGCTGCAGAGGAGAGGAGTGGGGTTACAGCGGTATATCCTGTGGCCTCTCTGGTTTCACCACCTCATGACTCTCAGCCCTCTTTCCCCCTCTCTCCCGCAGCGCGTGGCCTTTTGCCCGCTTTAAACTTCAAGGATTACTATATTCGTAGTTGCGGAAACTATGCAGGGCTTACCTTACGTACCTAAACACTGCTACCCTAATAAATCAGTGAAGGCCATTCAGGAAATTCTAGATCGCATTCTTGCAGTTTCACAATCAAGAAACACAGAATACTCAATCAGACTTGTTTTCTCATTTCAGTTGCCAAGTGTCTGTCTTTATTTACAGTTAAACAGGTGCTCAAAATACCTGTCTTGGATAGAACCAGATGTTGCAAGAAAGGAGCCATGCAAAGATGTCGCCTTTGTGCGACAGAAAACAACTTTTTCTTACACATCAAACAGTTTTTAGATGAAAGTAGTAGAAATTCTGACTTCAGCTACAACAGGTGAAAACAAAGATTGAACCTATTTACTCTGAATATTTCAAAAGCCTTATTTGGGTTACTGATACGAATGCTCCAAACACTTCCAACTTCTTAAGATGCTGAATTTGAACAAACCTTTAAAAAGTTATTTTCTTTTCTGGGAGAGCGAAGCATCTCTACCGCCTACATTCAGCCTCCGTCATGTGTCAGGAGAGCTGTTTCCAACTTTGAGTGGGAGCAGAGAACACTTGGATTCCCAGCGTGTTCTACAAGGGTTTCGAAGACACTTTATGAGTAGACTATTTAATGCAGTGTTTCGTTTGTATTGAAGTAAAAGGACATTTTTTTGTGTGCCTTTTAACACAAAACCTAAACTTTCGAGTCAAAACTTTTATTTGTCCCAAAAATGCAGAAAATACCTTTTTTAAAGTCATTTCCAAATCTAAATTGCAGCCGCTTATCTATTCCAGTAGCCTGTGAATCTGCAGGAATTCACTTTGTGTAGGAAATTCCACCTAAATAACATTTCCTGGAAAATATTAACCTAGAATAGGAACAGGGCAAGCTACTCAGTGTTTTAAATTTGTGTTTAAGTAATCCGATTTGGGATTTAAATTGTATTTCTTTATTCATTTTATTCTTATCTTCATCATGCCTACTGAACCAAAACTAATAAAATGCATTGAAAAGGTATATCTCTGACATCAACAAAAATATTAAGATCAGACTGTTACTAATTCACTGTTAAGTTTTTGCTTGGTTTCACTACACCTTTTCTTATGAATGCTCTGGACTACTGTGGCCCTTGCGTTCAGAAATGTGTTGTCTAGTTCTGTTGTATTTCTATGCCATTTGCTGCACTTCAGTTAAACCTTCCTAAACACCCTCTGCTTTCATGAAGATCATAATTCCAACTTCATTTTGTCATCAGTGTTGGCTCAAAGCTGAGGTACGCACACTAAATCAGCATGACTGTCTATCATGGATACCAATCAGAAAAGCAAAACAGACTCTTAAGCTAAAAGCTTGTTTCAGTGCCATTGTACTAAAAAAACAAAAAAATACATCAAATGGATCAGAGCGAGTCCATCACAATTTCAAAAACGGACAAGTATGCTAAAGTTGTTTAAAAATTTTCTATATTTTATTTTATAACTAGCCCCTCCAAAGCTCCAAGTAATCGCAGCGTTTCAGAGGTATTGACCTGTTCTTTTCCTGCCTTTGAAAGAATCCTTTGATGGATTTTAGACAACAAATCAAAGGCATTCCCGATACGTTTTATGTCTCACTTTTAGAATTCCCCACTGGAGAGTTTGTAAAACCGGAAAATATCTTTTCTTGCAGGATATGAAAAGACAGAGGACACTTCAGAGAAGACATCTTTGGCTGACCAAGAAGATGCCCGACTGATGTACCTCAACCAGCCACAGTTCACCAAGTTTTGCAGCAATCGAGTCAGGTAAGGAGAAAATTAGAAGAGACATTGCTGTACAGAAAGCATGATGGAGTGGTCCAATGTGGTCCAATCATAAAACAGCTTAGGCCAATAGGTGTTGGAAGGGATTTTGTTGTGTCGGTTACTGCAGTGAAGCCTTAATCCCGTGCACAGTACGAGGGTTGACTCGTACAGGTGCTGGGGGGTTTTGGGATGTCTGGGCCGTGGAGCGTTGTTGAGAGGAGCGGCTGCATCTTAAAGGGAGCCCAGGTGTGTCTTGTAGTTCCCTTGAAGCTTGTGCAGTCACCTTAAGGGACATCATGAAAAGTGAATGTACAATTGTTGTGCATTAAGTGTATTGTGAAGTATTTGTAAGGATAATGTAATTTACACGGACTTCTGAGGTATGAGGGATGTTGTTGTTTGGTGTTCTTACGCCACGCTCTAGTTGTGCACGTGCTGGCTCCTTACTGACTGCGTGCAAATGCTGCACATGGGATGTCCAGGATGCCCACACTCATGCTGCACTTTTCACTTCCACAGCACTGACGGGCTCCTTGCACAGTGCGCATGTGTTTAAAAAAAAAAAAAGAAGAAACATTTGTACAATGTGCCTGTGTCTCACCTACTACACCCTTATTTACCCCTGCATGTTGTATAAGTGTTCACAATGACCTGTTTCTCACCGCATGCTCAAAGAAAAAGATGTGCATTAACATTTTTAAGCTATGGGCTCACTGATTGGTCTAGTATGATCGTAATATTTCCTGTGGGCCACCTGCCTGCCCCATACACATTTGCCCATTTTGTCCACAGACAGCCCATATCTACCAGTAAGGGCAATTGTGACCAACGCACACAGCTAAAGTTTGCAGTTTGTTTGGCGTGCTGGCTTCTGAGACACAGCACCCGGTTCTCTCTGCCCACACAGTCTGACATCTTAGTTCCAGAGGTGTTGGAATCCAGACTATGTGGCTGCATCTGAATGTGTGTCCCTGTTCACTTTATTACCCTGCAAAGTCACATCCCCACGTCTTTGTTTCTTTTTCACCCCCACCCTGTTGATGCGTGACATTTCCTCTCCAGTTCATCTGGATCTGATGTCATGTTGCAGCCATTTATTAGGCTGCGGGAGCTTAATCAGCTGCTCCCCACATGTAAACATCTCCTGTTGTCAGGGGTATGAACCATAACAATGGTTAGAAAGTGCTCGAACAAGGAGCCGAAGCCTCCAATAGAAAGGCGTCCATCCATCATTTAAAAACGATAAGAAAAAAAGGAAGAGAATGGGCACTGCAATTATGATTGAAGGTGATGACAGAGAGGCTTTTATCAAGCCCTGATGAGTACAAGGGACTCTCCACAGCACAGACCTCATCTGTTACTGCAATAATGGAGGCATCCACACTGGTAACAAAACCTCCGACTTAGTACTGATTTTCGCATGACTTTTTAAAACGTATAAAACTAATGAGCTTATGTGTTTTCGTCGATGACCGGTGACTATTGATGACGTCATCGAGTTGTAGTCACGTTCAGATTTGAAGACACTGCGTTTACGTAACTCTTCACTTGCAGAGCTAAATGTAGGAATAGGGAGAAGCCATGGGGTAGGGAATTCATTCAGATTCGGCCATAAATGCATTTTTCGACTATAGTGCTGTTTGAGAATATAAAATGGAAGCTAAAAGCATCAGACTTGACAAAATGCTTCAGCAACAGGCTTTATTCAGCTGCCCCATGATAGCTGTTATCTCTCCTGACAGTCATCAGAAGACATGAACACGTACTCTATCATAACCACTCATCCTTGACAGTGATTGAATAATGCTTTTGGTCTTAGATCATGTTACACAAATATTTAATAAATGACAGCCATTAGTGTAGTTTAGTCATTCCAAAAGAAAAAGAAGTAGAAATGTTCAAATTGATTTTAAATATTTATGTATTTGGATTTTTTAATTTTATTTTAGCCTGAATAAATTGTTACGTTTTAGTTAAATCTATTGTACACTTATCACTGAGCGAATGAAACTTGTTTAAAACATGTACATGGCTGCTAGTCAGCAACTCTTTTTAAAAAACATTTTTGTAGGAACATTCAGAGAATTCTTATCCAGATAAAATTCATGTCTATCTGCTGGATTCACATCACTGCGGATGCAGTGGTACAGATGTTTCAGACTGACCTTTTTTCTCCTGTTGCTTCTCCTGGAGGAGCGCAGCGTTTGGCATCAAAGGTCAAGATTGCTCAGGCAGGCCGTCAAGGAATGTTACCGTTAGCTTTTCTGCTGCATGAACAGTTCAAACTTTAGGTCTGCACTGACTCAGCTTTCAACCAAAGACCATTAAGTGGAAAAATAAATCCCTGACAGGATATGTACGATCACAGGTAGGGTCAGTGTCAACCGTCACATGTTTGAAATCCGGTTTCCTGAGTGATGAGCTTCACTCACAGCTGTTCTTGGGATTTATTCTGTGGGTTGACTAACCTTTGATTTGTAGTCTCACATGAAGACATCAGGTCCATTTTAAGAGTCTTTCCGGTCAAACTCACAACCTACCAGGCAAGTGCAGTACTTCAACTACATGTGTTCAATAATATTTACTAGAACTAGTTAAATGGGTGAACAGCTATGTCCGTGAAAGTTCTGTGTTGGTATAAGTTTGCAGAACATCATTTTAACCCATTTCCCCCCCAAAAAATCTGACAAACCAGATGCATTTAAAGGCTATAGCTAAAATAAAATTGGTAAAAAATATACATGTTTAATTTGTTATTTTGAGTATTTCTATTATAAAAATCCAAGAAAAAAATCTGTGTGTCATGGAAAATGTTGGAACGTCTTTCAACATGTTAAATGTAGACAGCTACAATAATCTTAGACGGATCTTTTTTGGATTTGACACCAAACACACTCAAGTGCATCAACCCAACAATTTCTGAACAATGTGTATCTACCAACAAGTACACAACTTCTGCTTGTACCTGTCTTTTGCTCGGATGCTTTGATCTTTACATTTCTAGCTCACATCTCGGAGGCAAAGGCTGCAGTTTTCTCTAAAACCAATTTGTTCAGCAAGATTGGCTGTTGTCTCAAAGTGACCTGTAGCGGCTCAGACAGCAGCAGGGTTTGTGATAAATGATGAAACCAACCTTACAAGCCGAAAACACTCACACTTTTGTTTGTCTTGCTTGATCTCATCCCCCCCCACTCCAGCATCTCCTAAATGAAAGCGTTTCAGAGTGTTGTGAGCTGTTTATTCAGCTGCATGTGGGATCTGGTTCCAGTGTAATTCACAATCCAACCCGTGAGTACAGGTGTGGCTCTGCAAACCATCAAACTGTTGATCTTCCATTAGATGCTGCTCGTATAGAAAATGTGTGGGCCCAAGCACAACCTGCTTAACCCGGTCCAGGTTGGTGTGTAGTATTTAGGCCGACTTGTTGACTGGGTGGATTAGTTTTCATTTTCTGATGTGTTTGAGCTTCTCATTGCAGCGTGACAGTGTACCAAAGGTAAATATCAAGCTGTGCCTGTGAGTTACCCATTTCTCAGAATGTTGTCGCTCGTATAAGAAAAGTGGGGTAAAATATTTACATACGCCGATCTGATTACAGTATTCTTTATTTTTTTCTACTTTTCTTCTTTTTTGTACTCTCAAAGTGTTTGGTTGCTACTAAATGAAAACTCAAAGAAAAAAAATAACAGTATTTGTTCTTTAGGTTTTTCTTTGTTGCCACAAAGCCACAGTAACATTCTCCATGACCGTTTATAAGACACCTGAGAAGTTTTCAATGCAGTTTGGGCCCACTGATGTATTCCCGTCTGCTATCTTTTTTTACTGTAGTCAAATGATGACAACATCAAACCTAGATTGATGATCTAAAAATATTTATGATATCTGAAAAGCTTCTAGAGTGAAACCTCGGATTGTTTAGGCTCGTCAGCTGAATATGTCATGGGCTTAATCTAATTATTGCTTGCTTTATATTCTGATTTACAGCATGCTGGCAGCATTTGCTGGCTTGCAGCTGGAAATAATCTCAAAAGCAGAACAGCTTCTGGACAGAAGAGATTGTTTTTTTTCTTCTTCTCAGGCTGACGTTAATGAGCTACCTGCTTTTTGCGAGGCTGGCCATCAAGAAAACCAATAAAGTTTTTACTGCTTGGTTCTAGACCAAAGGGAGAAAGGCTTAAAATAAATAAATAAATAAAAACCAAGAGGCAGTGATGACGATGGCGGCTGTTGACCTGAATGTACCAGACCTCCATGACACCTCCTGCAAATCCATAAAGCAATTATGCACGCAAGGCAGCACATGGACGTATTCCATGATCAATGATGCAAGAACAATTATAAGTCAAACGTGCTGTAGAGGGTTTGTGGGAGCTTAATTTGAATTCATAGGCATTCCTGGTATTCAAGAATGCATAGAGCATGGCTTTATTACTTTATTTGATCATTTTGCATAAACACAAAATAAAATGTAAGACCCTTAAACAGTCATTGAGAGGGATGTTTTTGGCACGATTAATTCAATGTACCGTTAGAGAATTGCAGTAAAAGGTTTTCACAGTTTACTGTCATGAATTAGGGCGAATGCGGATTTTAAAAAAAACAGATCTAAAAGTTGGAGATGTGTGTAAGAAGAGAAAAATAAACGCATTAGAAGAGAACAGCCATAAAGTGATGGCTTTAAGGAGACAGATTTTGTGACTGGGAGTGGGAGGCCTGCTGCAAAGGTAGAGCAGTTGACATCTGATTTCAGGTTTGGTTCCGGCCTTTCCCATTTATGTGTTGAACTGTTATTGGGCAAGATGCTCGACCCCACATTGTTCCTGGTGGGTAGAAGTTTGTGCCAATGCAAGTCAACAGACACACCATCAGTGTGTGTGTGTGCATGGAAAAAAGGGACTGTGGCTGTAAAGCACTTATGCCCATAAAGCAAAGTAGAACCATCATCTACCCTCATCTATTGCTATATGTAAGAATAAATGACTGAATAAAATTTCATGTTTTTTTTCTAATTGAAGGAAAATGTAAATAATTAGTCATACAAATGCACCCTACAGAGACACACAATCACATGAGAAAAACGAATGTATTTCTGCTTCACTGCATTTGCGTCTAACTCATTCATCTCTAAAGGTTTTCTCTTTATGAAAACAATTAAGAAGCAGAACCATCTTTTTATAAATCAAAATGTATTTTTGTTGACTATGTAGTCAACAATGTAAAGAGTTTTGGTGTTACATCTTATGTTACCTTTTTAAATATG
Organism: Oryzias latipes; assembly: GCF_053564925.1. NCBI lineage: Eukaryota > Metazoa > Chordata > Actinopteri > Beloniformes > Adrianichthyidae > Oryzias > Oryzias latipes. The sequence continues at coordinate 9,993,547 of NC_136246.1, forward strand.
CTTTTGTTTCATTCGTGTTTTTGTCTTTGGTTGTACTTTTGGATTGTGTCTACATTGAGCTTTGAGGACTCTTAATAGCACAATCACAGACTTATGAAATTTGAACTCTGTATGCAGTATGTTTTTATTAAAAATTTTTTTTATAATATTTTATCCTCCAAATATCAGATTCAACTGATTTGCCCAGTTTCTTGTCATATTCACTTCTGAGTTAATACATTTTTCAAACAAAAATTAGCATAAAAATAGTACCTGTATTTTGGACTATAATTTGCTTTGGAGTATGCAGCCAAAATAAAGCATAAAAAAGGAGAGAAAAAAAAATCACATTCAAGTTGCACTGCGGAAAAGTGCAACGCTTCTGATCAACTCTTGGCGCTATGCTCCGTTCATGCTATATGCAATTCGCGCATCAAATTAGTTGCTTTCCATACATGTATTATTAAAGTTGACTCTTCAGATGTTTTTGGGGGGAACTACGGTCTAAAGGTTTTAGCCTCATCGCTACATGGAAGCATTGTTTGTACATCTCACATACAGTCAATCCATGCAAGACATGGATGCTTAAAGATGAGGTTTTTATTTTATTTTGTAGAGCTCTACCAAAACAAGGTCTCCATGTCTGGGTTCATGAGATCGTTCAGAGACTTTCCCAGCACGTTGAGGTTCACTCCTACTGTTGGAGCTTGGTCGGAACGACTGCTGCTTTCAGCGGTACTTCCGTCCCTCTTTCACCCAGTTTGATGTCTTGCTATCCCGCATTAATCCTAGGAGAGAAAAAGTAAAGATAAGAATAAAGGTGGGGTTTCATTACTGTCTCAATGCAAATAAGCAAAATATCATAGTTAAAGAGAGCTAACCGATTCTCCTTCATATTGGTTTTGATCTCCACCCGCACATCTGGCTTAGCGACGTGTTATCTTTCAGCGGCCTCTAGAGGTTGTTAGTGAGAAAATAACAAACATATGCGCCTATTTGTTTAAAAAAATCACATATAACTCATATCTGTGAGTTTTTTTATTTTTTATTTTTTATTTTGTTTTATTTTTCTGTGATTTATGTGAATTCCCCCCCGACCAAACTACCGGTAGGCAAAAAACCACTACTACATTATTTTCTTTTGTGCTCGAGAACATGCAGGAAGTAGAATAATAAAATCCTCCGTTAAGTTTGATTTTTCACCATTAGCACCATTTTGTTTCATAACTTGGTTGCCTTTAGGTGAATGTGTGACCACGTTGATACTTTGCTGGAAGTTGTTTGACAGCTTTTGTGCAAACACGAGCATGCACAGCACTGCCAGTGGCTTGGCTTCCAGCATGGCGTATATCTTCTCCTAAAGGGGCTGTTCTTACTGGCCTCTTTAGGGCAGCTTTAAATCAGCCTGCTGGCAGTCTGACTGCAAGGAGCTGCTGAAAGGTCCTTTAGTCTCAATATCCCACCATTCATCTGCAGATCTCTGACCCGCTGCCAGGAATTGATGCCCCCCTCTTCCTTTAATCAAATTATCTTTATTATAATGGCCTTCAGTGGTATCCAATGCACAAACAAAGCTAAAACTATAACTAGAACACAAGTGTTGAGAACTGTATCTGATGACCCATTGGCAGATTTGGCAACTTACACTTTTTCTTTCTGTCTTGTTTTTGTCTGTTGTTTTTTTCGTGCCTTGGGACCGGCTTGCTGTGCGATCGGTTTTCAGCACGGCCAAATATAACGTCCTCACCTTCCTTCCTCGGTTCCTGTACTCACAGTTCCGCAGAGCAGCCAACGCCTTCTTTCTCTTTATTGCACTCTTGCAGGTAAGATACGTTTTTATTGATAACTTCTTTTTTATTTGAAGTGCTGCATTTGATTTTTTTTTTTTTTTAAATCTGAGACTCAACACACACACACAAGAGATTATAAGACACTCTGGAGCTTAATGATCAGTAGAGGTAAAAGGCCTCTCCTCAGTTTTTGTCTTAAAGCAGGCCTGCATTAACAGGAGCTTTGATGATGTGGTAGGACTTGGTTCAGTTTCCTTTGAGAACCACACAAGGTGAGTCTTCTTTACTGGACTTGTGGATGTGGTGACCTTGAATAAATCATTCATGCAAATGAGAGAGGCACACAATGAAAAATACAGTCAGTGCACTAAAATACCAGCTGGATCCCGAGCTCCTTTAAAAGGCTTTCTGTTCTGTGTCATTTGACCCATGTTGGCTTTTTATTGTATAAATACCATGCATTGTTTTCGGGCTTAACTTTTATTTTGTATTTAACATTTATTTTACCAGAAAGTCCCAATGAAATGAATCTCTTTTTTTAAGGGAGACCTAGGCCGAAAAGGCACCATCACAATGTGTGTTGAGTCTCAATAAGCCTCCTAAAATCATAACCCTATTTTTATTCATCTTTATGAGAGAGGTTGGGGTCTGATTGTGTTTATTCACCAAAATTCCAGAAACGAGTGTCATGTTTTTAGGGAAATTGATACAAAAAGTCAGATTTAGCTTTTAACCCCATGTTTCTTGGTCTAAATTTATTAGATACAGGATTGTGGTATATAGTCTTGTACTTTCAACAGCCTGTATCTAATATATGTATTTTTTTTTCTTTAGCAAATCCCAGATGTGTCTCCCACTGGACGCTGGACCACACTGGTGCCTCTGATTTTCATCTTAGTTGTTGCTGCTGTCAAGGAGATAATTGAAGATCTGGTAAGGCACCATTTTCTTCATTTAGTTATTTACCGTAAATTCCGGACTACAAAGCGCACCCGATTACAAGCCGCACCCACCTATTTTCACGTGTTTAACTAATTTTATACATACACAAGCCGCGTCGGAGTACAAGCCGCATGAATTAGGAAACATTGTCATCCTGATGGATCATGTCCTGATTCACAGAGCAAGTGTGATTTATTAGCACACAGTGGGTGGAGTCAGCTTTCCCTCAGGCTCATGTATTTAAGTTTATTTACATCTGCCAAACAGTATCCACCTCTATTCTCTTCACAAGTTCCTCAGTTATGGTTTTTTATTTTATTTTTTATTTTTAACTTATTGACAATCCAGGTATCATACATAAAATTACAAACAGTAACCATATAATCAACATTACATCCCTCAGTTATGATGAGGAAATTTACATCCGCGATCCCCCATTTCCCATGAGTCTTAGGGGCTAAAGGCGGGGCCAATGCCCGGCTCGCCATACTGTTGTACGTGTTTAAGAATGAGCAAGTATCAGCAGTGCATGGAGGGGTGAACGGGTACAGCTCTGCTTCCGCTTGTGTTGCGGCAGCGTTATGGGAGTAACAGGGCTGGTTAAAAAACACACCGGTAAAATAAAGCAGCGGCGACTGAAAAGCGCGCGCCTCAGCGCGATACGCGCGCCTCCTCGCGGCGCGTGGGTCAGAAGTTTCCTTCCACAACAAACACTGTTGTTCCGCGGACGCCTCGAGTAAGCCCTGGCTGCAGCCTGCAGAATGGCTCGACGCCTCCGCGCTCCCGCGCGCTCCTTGTCTCCCCTTCCTATCTACTCCGACAGCTCTGGCCAGGGCGGCTTCAAGGAGGAGCGCTTCGTCCCCATTGCGCCGGTGAACGGAGCAAATCGTGTCTTTGCAGAGCAATCGGACTTAATACTGTACGTTTTGTGTATGAGGGGCGGATGCGTTGTTACGTGTGGGAGCCTTCAGACTGCCATCGGCCCCGCAGCTCACACGACACGCAGTCTCCAGCTCACACGGAGGCTGTGAGCGTTTCAATGCAAAACTCCGCTCAGTCCTTAATAACCGTTAAAACGATCACGTCAATTTGTGTTTCCAGTCGTGTCCCGACAAAATAAAGGCTGATATTATTCCCACATATTTACGTGCAGCCGGCCGAGTCACTATGACTCAGAGGTAAATGCACTCCGGAGCATGCGCTGTTCTCTCCGTCACACAGCTGACCGGCTTTTCCAAACCCGTTGGTGATGGTGGATTTTTTCACGCTGCTTTTAACGATTGCTTTTAACTTGAAAGCTTCATCATATTGTAGCGGCGATCACGTGCACGTTGGGTCTAATGGCACCAAAGGATTCTGGGATGCGGCTGGGCATGCGTGTTTCGTTTTGTTGAACCATGACTGAAGTGTCTAAGACCTGAAGTGAGGTCCATGCTGTTTGGCTGCTTAGAGGTGTGTTGAAAAATAAATGACTTACGTTTGGTGTTAGAGAATTCAAACCGTTCACTGTGTCCGAAAATACGTACACGGCGGCCGCCAATAAAATCCATAAATTAGCCGCGTCACTGAATAAGCCGCACGGCTGTAAGCGCAGGAAAAAAGTAGCGGCTTATAGTCCGGAAATTACGGTATTATTTTTTGTCTCAGGTTTTAAAATTGTTGGGTAATAAAAAAACAACGAAACAAAACCCAAAACAATCACTTTTCTTAACATAATTTGTTAAAAATAATCTTAAGATTGTCTTTTCCACTTTAATGGATGCGACACTATTTAACCTTTTTAAAAACTGCATTCACACCAAAAGCAATTCACGTATCAGATTTGTATCCTCCGCCTTCCGCTTCATGCGTGCCCTAGAAATTTCCCAGAAGTCTCTGTGAAAACCATCGAGGGTCACTCGATTGTCGAATATAGACCACAATGGGTTGTGTCTGAACTTTTTTTGCGAACAAAAATGTATCTAAATGTATTTCTTGAATAAACAATCAATGTTTTAATCTATGGAACACAGTGGAGTCATAGAAAAATCCTCCTCTTGATTAGTTTTCCGTTTGTAAAATCTGTGACATTATATTTGCCGTTTAAAAAAAATAAAGTAGTGAGCATGGTGTCTGAATTGCTTTAGAAATCCAGGGCACTACATAGTCCCACACAACATAGTTTTTTTGTTAGTTGGGGAATAGGGAAGGAATTCAAACATAACCTTAGAGCAGGGATGGCCAACCCTGGTCCTAAAGAGCCGCAACCCTGCCTGTGTTACAGTCCTCGCTGACAAGCCTGGTTAAACCATCAAAAGGTTTGTCACACGACACAATCATAGTTTTAAGTGAAAGCTGTTTTGTGTTCCATAGAAGACAGGGTGAAAATCAAGAACAGATAAATAAACGCTTATTTTGTTGATTTTAATGCCGTTATTTGCATTAGTCATGAAGTCACATGTAGAATTTTGTCAAAGTAAATGAATGTATTATTTTAACACACTGATCAGATGGTCATCTCTGATTTGTAAAAGCTTTGTGACATCAAAAAGATATTGCATATATTTAAACTTGACAGTAGTACATTTCTGTATTTGTTTTGGAACATTTCCGTTTAACCTTGAGATCAATTGCGGGTTAAGCTACTCATTGGTTCAAGTATTTTTTTGTTGCTAAGTGTTATTTTTTCGAGTTAGTGAGCATAATTGTCGCTCACTCAACAAGAAAAATCTTCCTCTTTTAGGGATTTTACCCATCAACGCTTATAACAGGAAGTTGTCTCTCTATCCGCAGTACATAAACCCAACCTTCTGAATGGTATTTCTTGCTCTAAAGTGGGTTAATGGGCCTCTAGTCTGTGCTGAGTGCTGTGCTGTTTACAGTGGAGCAGAGAAGAGGGAGTGAAGTGTATTTGACTCCAGAAGGATTTTCCCCATCAGACACACCGGTGCCAACGCTCACATTCATTTTGAGAGTCGCAGCTGTGCCCACTGCAAGCGAATAATCACCCGATGAATTAACCCACATACTGAACACTCGCACAAAGTTCCATCCAAACAAGCAACCGTCAGGAAAGTCTGAGTTGTTGAGCAGAGAAAGATCAAACTGTTTGACACCCTGATCATCTTTTAAACTATTGTTAAAGCCTTCCCAGTGGTTTTTTAACCACGAGTATGCCAGCTTTAGCCAAAAACCTGTTGTTTTCTAGGACATACAGTCAGGACCATAAATATTTGGACGGAGACACATTCTTTCCAATTTAGTTTCTGTACATCACCACTGTGAATTTTAAATGAAACAACTCAGATGCCATTGAAGTGCAGACTTTCAGCTTTTATTCCATGGATTGAACAAAAAGATTGCATAAAAATGTGAAAAACTAAAGCATTTTTAAAAGAAGACACATTTTTAGAATGTGTCTCTGTCCAAATATTTATGGTCCTGACTGTATTTTCTGCAGAGCAGCAGTAGTTCATTAGAAATTCCCCTCTGAGTTGTGTTTGGAATGGTTGCCGTCCCCACTTCCTGTCATCCATCTGTTTACACGCTGCGCTGCTAGCTTAAAGTCCATCACACCCCCAACCTAACTTTATTGGTGCAACAAAAATGGCGAGCAATATTGGAGCTATTCATCCGTATAGTTTTGATCCAATTTCCAGCTCAGATGAGGAAAACAAAGACGTCCATGGATCTATTTGTCTGCAAGTGGATGCAAGAGAATGGAGCAGAGCAGGGAGCTTGTGACCCGTCCATCATATTTTCTATGTTACAGCAACAACCTTTTTCATAATGCATTTTTTCGTCTGCTCCTGATTTACAGCAACTTAACTAAAGAGAATACTCAGAAATGCAATTTTCTTGATTTGTGTCCTCCATCATCAGAAAAATGCCCCAAGAACGTGTTTAAAGCACAATTTTCATTGGATTGGGTCTTTGAGGATGTTTACTGCAGGATTTCCATTGAAATCTATTGAACATGTATGAATTTTGTGCTACATCTTTTGAGGTCTTCTTGAGCACAGTGAGAAAATGCCCCATTCTCCTGTGTGCTGCGACCCTGCAATGCGATCCTCCGCTCAGGTCCCGGTGGGCAGATACTCTATACTACAACCGCCACTGCAGACTGAAGCTACGAGCACAGCACTTTTTCTTCTGGCCCGCTGAGAAAAAACAAAAACATGGGAGAACGGAGTGGTGATGACTCCATCTTTGTAGCTGAAGGTCACCTGCACACACGTCTGTTCCCTGTGCTGCGCTGTCCCTCATTCAGTTGACCTGCCAGGGCAGCATCGACCCCGGACTTCATGAATCATGCAGGACGGACACACGCTGCACAGCACGTGCCTCCTCTCATTTGTTGCCAGCTGTTTCTGCGGAAGCCGTTCCTTGTTTATTTGGTGGCATTCCCCCCGAATCTGACGCTATAAAGCCGTAAAGGGAGTGTTGTGAAATTGAGGTGACGTGTGCGTCCCCACCAGTGTGTCTTGGTCTCACATTCAGTGTGTGTTTTTTCAATTGCCGCTTTTCTCAGGTCAAGTGTGAGGTTGTACAGACAAAGAGTCCAGCTTTGCAGATCCGTCTTTCAGCAGATTTCTACTACCTCCTCTATCCCGGAACACTACAGAGGATTGATGCCAAAGTGCTTATGGTTAACCTTTTGATGCCATGTGTTCTCTGCGTCATCTTCATGCTCTTCGCTGTGATGGGAGAAGGTTTAGAGGCTGGGATGCTGACTTTGTTTGCTGTGAAGCAGCTTAAGCTGTGAAGTTATTCTTGAGTCTAAGAGGATCCGTGCTGATCTGCTTGTGTGGATAAACGAAGCTAGATGATATCTCTTGCGTAAGGCTTGATGAATTAGCCTTTGTAAGCAAGCTTTTTCTGTCATTTGGAAAGGCTGAAAAAAGCCTCATGACCCAGCAGAGCCGGCTGCTTTAAAACCACAGCCCAGTGCAAAGAAATCCAACTTATACACAGCTTCACTGAACAAGAGAGGATGTGGACGAGGCATTTCCCGAAAACACAAAACAATAATACAAAAGTACCTGAAATGATGTATAATATAATAATGTATAACAAAAGCTGAGATAAAGTGTATTTAAATAAAGATGAGACAAATGAATGTTTCAAACTTGCAGTTGGTCAGAAGAAGTGCTGTTTGGGCTAACTGGGTCAGTTATAGCAGAACAAAGCGTATTTGTGATGACATTAGGGCTTCACGACATGATGAAAACTGCCGATATGCGATAGTAGTGATCAATATTGCGATGACGATATAATTTGCGATACATTAAAAAATAGCAAAACAACCAAAAACATTATTTCAATTTCACGGCAACAGTATTGCAAATGTTTCACTTTTGAAAGTAGCACATACATGTTCCTTTTAAAATCAAAATACATCCTATCCTTTATTCCATTTCTGTCACATATAAACTTGCAATTGGTGTAGAATTTTTTTTACAAAAATATCTATACATGTAAAAGATGAGGGATTATGGTATTCGAGTAATAAACCACTCTGACGAAAAATGAAACATTTACCATAATTTTACGCAGTTATCCCACAGGTTAAAAATCTAAACTATAATAACAACCCAAAACTACAAACCCATTATTTCTTTAATTGGTTTGCATTTTTCTTTGAACCCAAAGAGCCCCAATGAAGGGATAAAAGTCACAAGAGGCCCCAGAGCCTCAGGTTGCAGACCTCTGGTCTAGGATTGTCTGCCGAGGATCCGAGTGAACATTCCAGCTTTAGCTGCTGTTTTCTCTCCTCTACATGGAAATACTTTTTCTTTGATTTCAGGATGCAATGTGGGCAATTTACACCAATGAGTTTGAAATGAGATGAAATTCAGTTAAAGTGAGCAGAAACACGAGGGGAGAAGTTCTCTCTTCTTTTTTTTTCTAATCACACACTTTGTTCTCTGGAGCTCAGTTTTAAAACCCAGTGATCATTTTAATGAGATGGAAGCGGACACGCATTACTCAGTGTGATGTCCACTGACAAGCTGTCCTGTAGAATCAGCTGCAGGAACCTTGGTTGGTTCTGTGATTGTACAGCCAGCAGCAGGACATGAGCGAGAGTAATGCTGCTAATTTGCATTGAGGACATGCATACTTTTGTATTCTTTTCAGGGAAGTAAATTATCCATACTTCCTGTTTTTGAAATAATACTAAGCTGACTTGTTAAAAAAATAGCCTTGCCACTTCCTGTCTACTTTTTTTCCATGCTATTTGACAACACATGAAATATACTGTATTGTGTAGACTGCTCTGCTGCTCAAAAGTAACATTCCTGCAGCTTGTATTGTAAATGCAGGCTTAATTAACATTTTTTAAGTCTGAATTATGATGAATTCTCTCCATGTTTTTAACATTTTCTCCTTTTGTTAGTCTTTTTTCTTTCTTTTTTTTCTAAAAAATGTGTTTAGAATGATTTTTATGGTTTTCCCTTGTAGAAACGTCACAAAGCCGATAGTGTTGTCAACAAAAAAGAATGTCAAGGTAAGAATATTTGATTTTTTTCCAAATGTAGAAGAAAAAAACTGTTTTAAATTTTGCCCATGTTATTCTCACATTATAGTTCTCCATGACTCAGACTAGGATTGGTAAACTATAGGGAACTAGAGTGATGTTTGGTAACAGAACACACCAAGTCATATATACCAATTATAATGCGTAATGAATCAGTAAATTGGTAGTTGTAATTGGTAGTTTTTCATCTTTCTTGATCTAGGATTATTAAGGTATTACTTTCTTTTTTCTTATGCCCTTCATCTCTGTCTTGACCTGCCACAGTGCTGAGGAATGGAGCCTGGGAGATCGTGCATTGGGAGAAGGTACGCAGCAAACACATATTCCAGGTTCTCTTTGCATGCACACACACACACACACACACACACACACACAACAATTACGATTAGGGGATCTTGTTTGTGGATTTAATGTTTGTGAACATAAATATACCCAGTATGATTAGTATGAGAACATTGTATGTGCTGTTTCACTCACACTAACTAACTCTGAATCTGTTATTTTGTGAAATGGACCTTAATTGTGTCTAAGATTACAAAGAACAATTTTACTTTTTGAGTTCATATTAAAAAAGTAACATCAGTGATTAAAAAAGATATTGCAAGTATTTTTTTTTAAACAAAATGACATTGTTTATAAGAAGCATCTACTGTGTTTTCTGCACTATAAGGTCTTAATGTTTCATGGCTTTGTGTTTAACAACATTTTTCATGCTTTAAAAAAAGGCTAAATTACAAATCTTTTTGTTTAGCATTATATTTTCATATTTTTGCATTTTATTTAGTCATTTTAGGATTTATTTACATTTTCTTTGTTACATTTAAGGCTATTACCCCTTAGCTCCTGGCTCTTTTATTGACTGCTAAAGTCAAGTAGTATTAATCAATTAAAATCAATTATGCCATGGTCCGGTTGAATACTCGATTCTGATTGGCTGCTGGGTATGCGTTAAAACCTGATAACCGCACGGTAAAAAAAGAAGTTCCGGTCGGCTAGCTTAAATGATTTGTATCACTGCGCCGGCTTCTGTAAAACAACCTTTTGCTTCATCATCTGGGCAAAAACAAGCGGTAAGCGATTAACTTTCCCTCTGAACTGATGCTTTATTCAACCCATCGGGACGATCAGCATATATATATCGCCGAATCTTGACTGCAGCGGTGGTGCTGCGCGACGCGGACTATATGTTACGTGATGCGGCGCGATGCGCCGCATCACGTAACATATAGTACGCTGTTTATGAGAAAAGTGATCCAAATCGGAAAAAAAACAAGAATTAAGGACTAAAACCTGGTTAATATGTATTGCTTTTGTAAGTGACCATGGTATAAGCGGGTTAATGGCCTTCGAAGTGTGCGGTTACTACTTTTTAACGCACTTCGCGTCAGACGGTTCAGGCTTCCACGGCGTGCGTTAAAAAGTATTAACCGCACACTTCGTCGGCCATTAACCCTTACTAAATGTGTATCAAGTATTAGTGTTACTTGACATATTTATGTCCCTGTTTATTGTTTTTCTTTTCCACCCATAGATATGTATTTTCATGTTATGTGGTGGTTCATGTGGATAATCTAAAGCAGTAACCAGTTTATTTCCACAGGTTGAAGTGGGCGATATTATTAAAGTAAATGGCAGTGATTTCGTTCCTGCGGATGCTGTCATTTTGTCATCCAGGTACAGGAGAACCCACCGCTGCGGTTCTATGTGGATCGTCTCCCCTATTCTATTTCTACTCCTCCTCTCTAAGCTTTCCCTAAAGAAGAGATGTCTGAGCAACACATCAAGGAAACATTAGTAAAGCAGATTTAGATTGGTTGGTTTTAAAAAAGATGTCATTAAAAAAAAAAGAGAAAACCCTTCTGGTTATGATAATAAACTGATGTGACAGCCATCTTTTTTTTAGGTGGCTTAATGAAAATGTGGTTTTTGAATTAGATTGGCTTTATCATAAGCCTTAATAATCTCCTTCACCTTTTCAAAAAACCACCTGGAGCTGACGGTGAACACAGGGTTTTGTGAAAAGGAGAACAACTCCAAACATCTGGCAGCACAGGACTGATCATTTTGCGATTCACATTTCCCTAAAACTGAACCAGTTGTCTTTTTTTCCCCCTTTTGTGAGTGCTTTTTTTCAAAATATTGATTTTCCATTAATCCTTGCCCCCCCCTTTTCATCCTCTCCCTTCTTACCTCATGTGCAACAACTGCCACACCTCCTCTGTCTCGCCCCCTGCTGGTGTGTTGCTGGCCAAATCAGGTGGCTGTTGGGGAAGTAGTGAGAGCTGCAAACGGGGATCATCTCCCGGCTGACCTCGTCATTCTGTCGTCCAGGTCAGGAAACCAGCAACGCTACCAACAAAACAGCGGTGGGAGAGATGGGAGGGCGACTTGTCCGTAGCTCTCCTGGTGCAGAGGAAAGATTTAGTTTAAGAAAGGAGGGGACCTGGGATTTGTTTTAGTCGTACTTGAAGTTCTCTTCTCTTTTTATTCGCCTTTTTTCCTTTAAATGGGATTTGGCAGCTTTTTATTGGCTGACTTTACTGGTTTCTGTATCACATACTACAACCTAAATGAAGATGCCTGTAAATGTTTAGCTGTAACTACTAACCGTTGACTGTATATGAGAACTGGACCGAGTGAATGTGACATCACAATAGAAAATGACTTACTTCAAGCTCCAACCAAATGAAGTCAATGCAGTTTTTGTCAAGATTTTAATGTCACCATGTTGGAGCCAGAATACGTGAGTAGGCAGTTATTGGTCTACGTCGATCTGACACTACGTATGCACCGGGCAAGGGTTGCGCATTCAAGAACACCCAATAATGCTCTTTTATGAATGTGCTTTTAGCATATGATGTTCACAGCATGCAGGGGTTGACATAGCCCAGAAATTTGCACTGGCCCACAGGGCCAGTAGTTTTTGAAAGTTACTGGCCCGACACCGCGCACAGCGAGACCCGCCGCTCCGCAGGTGCTTGCAACTTTAGGGGGGTCCGGGGGCATGCCCCCCCGGACAAATTTTAATATGCAATTTGGTGCATTCTGGTGACATCTAGCACTTATTTATACACTTTTCAATGACTAAAAATAGAGCATATCAAACTTAAATCTGCTCTAGTCTGTTTCAGATGTTTTGAAGAGAGCACTGCAGTGTAGTAGGAAACACTAGTTAAGAAGTTTTCATGCTGCTTCTAATCACTGCTATTTCACATTTGTTCCTAATCAATAGTTAAGAAGTTTTATTGACTTTTTTGCCCTGACTGCCTTAAGGTTCTGCTTTTTGTTACTGTTGCAAAGTTAAATTTACTTTTTAGTTACTTTAGTTACCTAATTAAATTAAATAATTGAAAAATTAAATACAATTAAATTACTGAGATCATTCAGCTAACTAGAAATACTTACTGCTTACAGTGTTGTAAAGAAAAACAAAATTAAGTAGTTTGACCTTATACTCCATTTGAGTCTGAGATTCAGGTATTTTGAGTTGCCTTTGATTCTTTGACATTCAGCTTAAAGCTTAGTGCATACAGTTTCATCTTCAATGCATTCATTAAATATCTTGCTGTCCATAGTACTAATTCCACCCGTCACTCCATCTAACATATTCCTATCTATTCCTGCCATGTCTTCCACATCTCTGACATGCTTCAGTCTCTCTTCAGTGACGGTGTTGGATTTATGATCATCGCGGTGAAAAACCACCAGGGGGCACGCTGATATGTGTGTCAGTTTAAATATATCTGCCTAAAATGTAATAATAACCCACTGGCTTGTTCCTTCGTTGTTGCTGTTTAACATTGTTTAGTATTGAATTGTTACATTCAATAAAGTTTGAAAAAAAATTGAGTGAGCGCGTGCCGCGTGGTGCTCGGCAGTGACAGCCGCGCCCGCAGGCGGGAGAGGAGGAGAAGAGTGATAAAAGGTTTCCCATAGAAACCCTTGAAGTCTGAACACAGGACTAGCAGAAAAAGTGAATTATAAAGACGAGGTAAATCTACACGTTTTCGCAAAATATACTTTATTGTAAAAGGTGAAAAATGTATTAATTGTTAGATATTTTAGTGGCCCGAGCGGACAAGTAAAAAATAAAGTCTTGTGGTCCGTACTGCTCGAAAAACAGGACCGGGCCAGCGGACAAATGGCTATGTCGAGCCCTGGCATGCAAGCAGGGTGCCCACTGGTGCTATGCGACATCAGTAAGCAGTGATTGATCCAATCGGATCTGAGTCAACGTTTTTATGAGAACCATTCAGGCCAATCAGGAGTGAGCTTGTTGGAAGTCCACACCTATACCACTTGAAAGCGGGCTCTGGAGAATCTGCCAATCAAATGTTTTGAACGTTCAACGTGAGACCATCTAATTTTATTGAGACATCTGATTGGTCAGTTTATAATTTAAATAACTTGCAATTAAAAAAAAGTAAAATTAGGATTAGCAAAAACATTTGAGAGCAAGAATGGTTTTTCTGACCAATAGAATGACGGAGTAACAGCTGTTTATTCCTCTATAGCATTCTATGGGATTTTGGCTTCTTGAAACCAGTGGGTACTTCCTGTTTGGGAATGCGGGGGGGGGGGGGGGGGGGGGGAGTTCACTGAGTCCAGTTCTCTTATATAGTCAATGCGACTAACATTAAAGAAAAAATCTGCTGTTCTACCACAAGAGCACCATTTTTTGTGATGTTTAAATATTTTCCTACATTTTTCTATTGCATGCCATAAATATGCACCATGAATGCAACCGGGTTAAGTGATCTTACATTTTGCATGCTGCCACTTTTTGGAGAAGTGTTTTTATTTATAGCAACACCTCACTGTTATTTGGCAGTCAGCTTTGTGATTCTGAGCACATCTTTCATTCACTTGAGCCTTCATGTCGTTGCAACTCATTCCACGGCACTTCTAAGATCCTTCCTGCTTGTGACAAACTTTTTAGTGCAGACAAAAGGCTCTCATTAAAGGAGGAGCTAACCGGAAACCCAGCTAATCTTTGATCCGGTTGTCCGCTCCAAAAGTTCCGTGCTCGGAGTCCTCCTGCTTGGTGGCGCTGCATGTGCTTGCTCTCTCCTGTCACCCCGTTCTAGACGTTTCCTCCCTCTGCGCCCTTTATCCTTTTATTTTATCTGAGCTTTGACTAAAAGACTGTCCAACTTAGGTGGGGGGGAAGCAGCAGCACAAACAAAGATGCTACATCTGTCAAAAGCACGTTTCTGCAAAAAACAAACAAAAAAAAAAAAACAGACGTCAGCAAAGATTTTGATGGATTTCACTTTTTTTTTTTTTGCTGGCTTGCAGCATCTTTCGTTTTTGCTGTGCTCTGGTCTTTTCCCTGTTCTTCTGATGTAGCCCCACTTTCTGTCACATCCAATTTACAATCAAATCGATTTGCTTATAACAATGACAACTTATAATGGGAAATTTAAAACCCAAATAAAAAAGAAATGCTGCAGAGTTGATATAAAACATGAAGAATGTTGAAGATCTTACTCCATTTGTTTGCATGGTCTTCCTCCCTCCACAACAGTGAACCGCAGGGCATGTGCTACATCGAGACATCCAATTTGGACGGAGAAACAAACCTTAAAATCCGACAGGTGAAGATCTTTCTTTTAATTTTGTCTGTGCCAGTTCAAGAGTAATCACTGTTAGGGATATTGCTTTAAATGTTTCGTAACCAAGGGTCTCCAAGCGACCGCTGAGTTAAAGGACATCGACAGCCTGATGCGCCTCTCTGGGCGGATGGAGTGTGAAAGCCCGAACCTCCATCTGTACGAGTTTGTTGGAAACATCCGCCTGCATGGGCACAGGTGAGCTCGGCAGCAGAACCGTCGATCTGATTCGCTGCCTTTATTCCATCAGGCTTTTAGCGAGACGCAGCTCTGTTTTATGCACTCTGTTATATGTTTTATTCATCTCTGATATGAATAAAGGAAAGAGTCTGGTGGAGTTACAGTTTACTATATTAAATTTAAAGCTTTGATTTGTTAGCAGTGCAGCAGCTGCTAGGATGCTGTGTTTTTATAGTTTTGATTGCTGACAAAAGGCGTCTTTGTTAGACTATTTGTTACATGAAAGGTCTCCATTAAGGAAGTTGACAGTATTCCTATTTGTCATCATCTAGTTTAAAACAAAATTTGATTTTTGTAGTTTTTCTTTATCTGCCAGTCAAGTGAGGAGAATCCAGAGAAGCAAACTACAGAAAAGACAAAAAAACCTGCATATTTTCATGTTAACTGACGTAACAAAGGTGCCAAAAACAGAACAAATCTGCAGTCAACCACCTCTGCCCTCAAGCTGCTAATATCTGAACTAATGTTACCCTTCCAGGGTTACTTATTTTTAGGCACCAGCTTTATTAAAAAATGTATATTAATTTTCCATTTTATTATAGCTTTTTTCCAATTTATTAAGGCGTTTTGTCGTTGTGAATTACATACATTTGTCACCAGTTTCTCTTGGTTAACGAATGAAAATTTAGAAAATAGGAGATTCTTGATGGGCTACTGGTCTAAGTTTTTATTTTAATTTTAAATAAAGATTTGTTAATGAACCAATAAATCCATGACTTCCCCTAATTTAGAATCAAGTTAATTAAAAAAAAAGCATTAAATAATAATATTTGTTTATATAACTGGAAATAAAGCCAGGCATGAAAGGGTTAAAATATAGTTTTTATCATTATATTATAACATACAATATCATACATTTTTGCCGTTCCTTGCAGATTATGTGGTGTGTCTAAAGACACATTTCACCTATAAAGGGCCAATTCCTTTTTAGATGCTGCTGAATTGATCTGTATCTTTCACCACAGCGCAGTTCCTCTGGGTCCAGACCAGATCTTACTGAGAGGAGCTCAGCTCAGGAACACACAGTGGATTCATGGTGTGGTGGTCTACACAGGACATGACACAAAGCTTATGCAGGTAATCCATACAGAAATGTTTGCCCTGTCAACTGTATGAGGGTCTCGAAAGCTCAAACATGAGAAGAGTATAGATTAACACATATGTAGGTTAGAGTTTAGTTCTACTGTATATTTTAGAGTTTGCTTAACCCTAGAACACTTGCGCTATCAAAAGTTACACCATCACTGTTACCAGATATAATTTACCCAACAAAAATCACCATCATAAAAAATAGATCAAAACATGACAACACGGGATAAATTAGAGTGGTTTTCCTTTTTATTTTTTCCAACTGTGGGATGAGTAACAAAATGAAAAAAGAAAACATTGTAAGTTCCTAAATAAACATGCTCAAAAATTACTGTTTGAGGAGAAAAAAAATTCCCAAAAATATTAAAATGATACTAGAAACTTGGTCTTTGGTCCACCCAGTCCTGGGACATGTGAGACTTCCCTGGTGTAGGTACAGACTCCTTGACACGCAACATATTGAAATTCATGTAAATAGTTTTGCTCAGGTGAAAATCACCTGGTGATAGTGCTCTAGGGTTAAAGGGCCAAAGGTTGAATAGCATTAGATAAACTAAACATAAACTTTCTGATAGTCACTAATTTCTTTCAAGAGGTGTTACGTTTATCTTTATTCATATAGTGAAGGTGTAATTTTAGTTTACCTGAGCAAACTAAAAAATTCACATTGATACGTTTTTGAGGTTCTAATTCACCTCGATTCCTTAGTTATCTAATACTTTTTTTGAAATTATATTGCAGGGTTTTTATTTGCATTATCTATTTGAGTTGGGAAGTGGGAATCCTCAAAAAGGTTGGGTTGTTTAAAGAAATGTGATAATAAGAACAACAGATGGTAATACACATATAATCGCACTTGTGATGTGCGATATTAGGGATCAATAGTGCAATGACAGGATGACTTGGGATACATAAACAAGCAGCTTAACAAAATAAAACTAATACATTATTTCCATTTTAATGCAGCAGTTTTATTTCAACAGTGAACAGAACTTGAATTATACTCCAAATGACCCTTGTTTATATAATTTAAATCTAATATAAAAGGGGTCCATCCGATTGGTCAAATGCATAAAGGCATTTATTTGATTTGTTAAATACTTTAGACTGCCATGAGATTGTTTTAGCATTTGTGTAAACATTTATTGCAGTTTACGCTGTCTGTTGCGATACATGTATTGCCCGGGCTTATTTTGCGATGATAATACATTTAATGTGCAGGCCTATTTTTTTTTTCATTAAAACATTTTTACTATGTCTGCATTAATAATTTCTAATGAAGTAGTCACATTTCCTATCCGTGAATAATAAAGATATGCTTAATAATAAAAGTTGACTGGAATGTCAGGCTACTCTCTGAGCAGCTAGACCGGAGTGTCTGTGAGGTGTGGCATCCATCCATCTTCCACCTTAAACCTCAGTGAAAATGCAAATGATTTGCAGATCTCTGAAAGTGTCAGCTTTAACATAATAATAATAATGTCTTTGATTTATCTGCGCTTTTCCAGACGCTCAAAGTTCTTTCATTGCGTCCATTATTCATTCATACTTGGTGATGGTAAGCTACTGTCGTAGCCAGAGCTGCCCTGGGGCAGACTGACAGAGGCGTGGCTGCCAGTTTGCCCCTCTGACCATCAGCAGGACATTCACACACATTCACACACCAGTGGAGCCACAATGGAAACAGGAAGGGTGAAGTGTCTTGCCCAAGGACACATCAACAGTTAACTGGGGGGAGCGGGGATCGAACCGCCAACCCTTTGATAATTGAATGACCTGCTCAACCGCATGCGCCACTGCCGCCAATATCTGGGCGCTATTGGTTAAAATGAACTACCGGTATACACCTCCTTTCTATGTTGAGACAAGTAACAGCCCAACACCTTTCTCATTATTTGTGTTCCAGAATTCCACACGGCCGCCTTTGAAGCTGTCCAACGTGGAACGAATCACCAACTTTCAAATCCTGGTGCTTTTCGGCTGCCTGCTGGCCATCTCTCTGGTCTGCTCCTTTGGTCAGACCATTTGGAAGTACCAGTACGGCAATGATGCCTGGTACATGGACCTCAACTGTAAGAGTCCTGAGAGCCCTGGCTGCTCGTCTTATTCCACATATTTTGTTACACTTGTTCATATCGGCTTTTTCCGTCTTCATTTTAAGTTCTCAAGTGCTGCTATGTGTTCTGTTGTTTTATGTTGCTTCTTTTTTTAGTTACATTTTGTATAACAAGTGAAATATGTGGCAATGAGGGAATGAAGGCTTATTCCCTGTTAAGTGAGAAAAGTCAGTTGTGACCTGCTTAGATCTGAATGAGTCTAATTGAAAAGAAATGGTTGAATATCACTGCGCTGCTGTAAGTTTTGTTTTTTTTCTAATGTTCTGTTTGATTTTGTCGTTTTCTTTGTTGTCATTTTTTTAACAGCTCCAGGTAACAACCATTTAAAAGCCTTGGCCGTGAATGACCCACTCTTACTAACCCCATTACTGAAGCTCTGCCTTTGCTAAGCAAATGAGGCCCCTCCCCCCTTACCCTCGTCCCCCTAAACGGCTGCCCAACTTTGTGTGGGCTCAGGCCACGGACAAGCCCCTACCAGGAACCCAACGATAGGTTGTTCCCTTCCAGCTCTCCTGTTCTTCTTTGTAATTCTTTTCAATGCCTGATGCAAACTTTCACTTTTCCTTCATGTTTTTGTGCCATGCTAAACGCTTTGCACTTCCAAGCTGCAGACCATTCTTTTCCTCAGCAGCAGAAGACACACTTCCACTGCGGGGAGGAACACGTCAGGTTCAAGAAACTGATTCACGTTTAACCCTTTAATGCCCGACTTAACCTTCATAGTGATATGAATCGATCGAGTCTCAGTGATTGGAAGGCCATCCAAAGGGAGTCCCCCTAATTGCTTCAAAATGTGACACAAACTGATGACATAATCTGCAATTGTACTAGTCATAAAATTCCAATCGTGTGCATGTCGTGCCAATGAACGTTTTTCTTTGACACTATACATACTGTGGGGCAAAAGAGTATTTAGTCAACCACATACTGTGCAATTTATCACACCTACAAACATGTTTCATCATAGGTATACCTCAGCTATG
Organism: Oryzias latipes; assembly: GCF_053564925.1. Taxonomy (NCBI): domain Eukaryota; kingdom Metazoa; phylum Chordata; class Actinopteri; order Beloniformes; family Adrianichthyidae; genus Oryzias; species Oryzias latipes. The sequence goes on from NC_136246.1 coordinate 10,012,816, forward strand.
AGAGACAAAATGAGAAAAAACAAATCCAGAAAATAACATGGTAAAGAATTTATTTGTAAATTATGGTGGAAAACAAGTATTTGGTCAACAATAAACAAGCAAGATTTCGGGCACTTTATACTGTCCACAACTTCTAACAGTCTCACTCCAAACTCCACTATGGCCAAGACCAAAGAGCTGTCTAAGGACACCAGAAACCAGATTGTTGACCTGCACCAGACTGGGAAGACAGAACCTGCAATAGGTGAGCAGCTTGGTGTGAAGAAATCAACTGTGGGAGAAATTATTAGGAAATGGAAGACATACAAGACCACTGAGAATCTCCCTCCATTTGGGGCTCTCCGCAAGATCTCACCCAGTGGGGTCAAAATGATCACAAGAACGGTTAGCAAAAATTCCAGAACCACACGGAGGAACTAATAAATGACCTGCAGAGAGCTGGGACCAAAGTATCAAAGGCAACCATCAGTAACACACTACACTACCAGGGACTCAAATGCTGCAGTGCCAGACGTGTCCCCCTGCTAAAGCCAGTACATGTGCAGGCCTGTCTAAAGTTTACTAGAGAGCATTTGGATCCAGAAGAGGAATGGGAAAATATCTTATGGTCAGATGAAACCAAAATAGAAGTTATTAGTAAGAAACTCTACTGGTCATGTTTGGAGGAGAAAGAATGCTGAGTTGCATCCAAAGAACACCAAACCTACTGTAAAGCATGGAGGTGGAGACATCATGCTTTGGGTCTGTTTTTCAGCAAAGGGACCAGGACGATTGGTCCGTTTAAAAGAAAGAATAAATGGGGCCATGTATCGTAAGATTTTGAGTGTAAACCTCCTTCCATCAGCAAAGGCTTTGAAGATGAAACACGGATGGGTCTTTCAGCGTGACAGATATCCCAAACACACTGACAGGGGAATGAAGGTGTGGCTTCATGAGAAGCATTTCAAGGTGCTGGAGGGGCCAACCAGTGACCAGATCTCAACCCTATAGAAAATCTTTGGAGAGGGTTGAAAGTCCGTGTTGCCCAGCAACAGCCCCAAAGCATCTCTGCTCTAGAGGAGATCTACATGGAGGAATGGGCCAAAATACCAACAACAATTTGTGAAAACCTTGTGAAGACTCACAGTATTTGACTGCTGTCATTGCTGACAAAGGGTATATAACAAAGTTTTTATTGAGTTGAACTTTTGTTATTGACCAAATACTTATTTTCCACAATTTACAAATAAATTGTTCAAAAATCCAAAAATCTATTCTGGGTTTATTTTTCTCATTTTGTCTCTAATAGTTTAGGTATGCCTATGATGAAAACTACAGGCCTCTCTCATCTTGGAGAACTTGCACTATTAGTGACTAACTAAATACTTTTTTGCTCCACTGTTGATAGATATAGAGATAAAGATGGCGAGATACAGTGGACAAACAAACCACTTCCTCCTCTGCCTCATTGAGTACCTGCACATTCAGCAATGCAGTAAGTGTATAAGCAAGATGTCATCCATGTTGAAAATACCAAATCAACAATCGCATCAGGCTTGAAAAGTAAAAACAGCACTCAGTCTCAGGTTTTCAAGGGAAACCAGCCGGCCTTAGTGCAAACTAGACTGCACGATTGTGGTTTGGACGTTATAGGATCAGCAAAGGCTAATTTTTATGAAGTATAAACCGGGCATAACACTGAATATGTTGCAATCGACATAAAGTAAATCTTTGAACATTTACACGATCAGCGAAAATCAGCTTTTTCTGTGACACAATCAGCTTATTTACGTGGATTGGATCGACACTTCACTACTGTTAAGTGTTGTAAATCAATGAAGGCTGCTTTTCTCCGCTTCACAATCCACGGAAACTTTCAATTGCGTCAATGGTGAAAATACTTACTGTTGCGAAAGAATGTAAACACTGGAGATAAAGCTCCGGTGTTAAAGGGTTAAAAGTGCTGATGGCCTGAACCCCAGACATGTTACAGTCTCTTCATGACTCCCTTCCTGTGTGCGTTTTTCATGGAAAGGGTGGTGGTCAAGACCAAAAACGATTGATTTATTATTGTAAAATCAAAATACAAAAACAAAGCGGTGCTTTGCTCTTTGATATGAATTGACACAAACTGCTCATGCATTGAGACATTCTGTGGGGATGCCATCTGAACTTGGTGTGCAAAGTGATTATCGTGACACAGGCCTTTGTTCTTAACCCTGACAGGCTGTGTCCCAGTCAGTACAAGCTTGGTTTACAGCTGACATGCTCTGCACTGTTCCAGCTTTTGTAAAACTTTCATTGTCATCCTCATTGATACCCAAAGTGTCACCTAAAAGATCTAAACATTAAAGAGACCACAGACGTGTCAGTTGTAAAGCAAGTGTCCATCTTAACTTTCCTAAGGAGTTGTTGAGGCTTTGTACTATGCACATTATCCAACCTGGGACAGAAGAGAGAGGTGGAATCCTATCATCAATATTAAGATTGATTCATAAAAATAAAAATAAATCTTCTTTTGAGAAAATGGTCTAAAGTAGCCAGAACTGCTGTGCAAAATGAACATTTCTGCACATGTATACCTGCCCAAAAAGCTTTTACAGAAATGTCTGAATGTGTGCAACAGCTTTATAACCTTTCAAGCCTTTCTAGTGGTTAGAGACCTATAAATAACTCAGAGTTTATGTGCACTGGTCTCAAAGAAGCTCTGGTGTCTGATAGAAAAATGGTTGCAGGGTGAGTTCAAACTAAAAATGTATTTGTCCTAGTTCTGCCTCCAGCATGCTTTTGAGGAGCAAAACCTGATGTATTTTTTCTATTATTTTAAATACAGTACTAATCGGGGACAAAATTAAACAAAAATGGCATTTCAGGCATTATCGCTTTAATATTTTAATGTGCTGCTATAAAAAATATTGTTTATTTACCCGAAAATGTAATCAGTTGATCTAATTAAAAAAAAAGAAAAATTAAAGATTAAAGTTTTTGTTTTTTCTAAGGATACTTTATTAAATAAACTATAAACCGTACTGACACGATCCACCTGCCCCTTTTTCCACTTTTTCTGGTTATAAATGTGCAGAGGACAGAGTCTCCCTCCTTTGTCTTGAGCACATCTGACATGTTTGTCCCCCTCCCTCAAATGTTTTGGCCCAGAAACACCCTTCCATCCTCTGTGTTGTGGTAGCAGTAGCTTTCATTCTGCCACTTCCTGGTTCAGTCTTTTGTTCCACAATCAGTCTGTAAGGGGGAAGGGCTGGCCCTCTCAACCGCAAAGCTAAACTGCAAGCTTGGGTTGAGGAAGGTAACGTTTGCATCTCCTGCAAGCTGAGGAAAGGTAAATCACATCCCTCCTGTTTTCACGTTTGGTGTCAGTGGGGTTATATTTTAACCATTACCAGCTGTTTGGGGCTTTTGTGGGACCAGCGTTATTTTGCATAGTGCTTTGTGTGTCTCTTATTGCCTGGATCATGCTGGATGCCAAGGCTGCTGCTGTGACACTAATAAGATACTTAAGTCCCTGTTTGCTATTTTCAGTCTTTGGGACTTTAATTGGATTGCTAATCGGTCGAGTTAGAAAAGGATGAGGTTGGGTGGAAGAAAAGTTTGAATTCCAGCTAATGCATTAGACTAACCCAACTCGTTCTCAGAACTGGGATAATGTTGATCATTAGCTGGAAATATCTTTGGGCATTCCTTCACTGATGTTTGCAAAAGGCCACATATGAACATCCTGTGTGTAACCCCCCCTACCTGTCAAAAACTTTTTCTCTGATAGATGGCGGGGCGGCCAACTTCGGCCTCAACTTCCTCACCTTCATCATCCTGTTCAATAACCTGATACCCATCAGTCTGCTGGTGACGTTGGAAGTGATCAAATTCATCCAAGCATTTTTCATCAACTGGGTGAGTTGAAGACAGTGTAGAAAAGCTGAAAATCTGAAATGTACAGCAATTTCTTTTGTTTGGTTCAGTTTTGTGCATGGATGTTAAATGTAATTATTTGTAAATGTCAAATAGACCAGTTCACACAAATGACTGCACATGCGCAGGGTCAAAGGTTGAGGCCTCATAGAAAACATGGGGACCGCTGAGCCAAAACGCAAATACGATACATTTTCAAAAACAGAAATTAGCGGATCATCAGTGGAAATGCAGTTTGCTCGTTGGTGGGCCCGTTAATAAACTGGGGGTGCTTGCCTATGCTATAAATATGATTCAGATGCATCCCAACCAAGAAAGACAAAGAGAAATTAAGGTATGCATGGAATTTTTGCCATAGACTAAATTTGATCAACTTAATCGATCCAAGTCGATCAGTCTTAGACCTTGACAGGTCTATGACTTAACTGGAGAATTTATACTTATAAATCGTGATTTTAACTAGATTAGTTGTCTTTTTCAAAATCAATCCTACACTTTACAACCCTTGAGATCTATAGAACCAGTAGAAGACAAAAATATATCCTATGAACTATCTTTGATTTGATTTATTTTAATTATTACAGGCATACACGATTCTTCTAATTCTTTGACAGATCAAAATGCTACAGGAAACTTCTCAGCATTGACACAAAACAATTACTCGATCCTTTCGCAGAATAATTTAAAAGATGGTTGGGTTAGTAGGACAGATGGTGTAAAGCTTTGGCCGTCCACCATGATTCATGAAGTATACTATCATTTATACTGCCAGAGTTTACCTAGACTGCTATGAATATATAAAAAAATACTTTAAGGTCATTGAAACTTGACTGTAATCACTGAAATTAATATTTTGGGGCTATTCCATTGTAAATAATGGCATTGAAGTTCATCTCAATGGCAACTGAAATCCTTCCCCATCCATTCTTGAAGAAATCTGCATCCGTTTTACCATTGAAAACCCAGCAATGGCCTCAAACTGGCCCATGGCGTCTGCCATCGTTGCCTTCCACACTTTTATGAGGTCCTCACCTATGACCTTTCCTAGTATTCAACGCGCACTGCCGTATCGGGGAACTAGTCTATTCTTGCATGTACTGTACAGAGCTGTGAAAGGAGCTGCACACACAGAACAGAGGAAAAACCCACACAGAGAGATAAACCCGAGCACCACACAAGTTATTTACAACTTTGCTTTGAAGTCTTCATGAATCTAAAACTCTTTTATGTCTTCACTGTGTTTTCCTTTTGTTTTGATCAATGCATTCCTACAAATCATACTTTCATGGTGGTTGTCCCACTGCAAGAAACAGAAACAGTTTAATGAATGCAGCAAGCTTGTGCAGATAGATAGAGGTGACGTTTATAAAATTGGACATAAATCCAACCTAGAAAAAATATTGTTGTGGCTATTTTCCGACTGTTCTTTTTAATTCAGGAAAAGTTCTCTTTTCAGTTTCGTATGAATGTATTTATCAACTGAATATTTTTACCATACTGAATGCTTATAAAATAATTGAGGCAAAACTACAATAACAAGGAGTCTGCTGTAAATTCAACTTTTCACACTTCACCGGAAAATCTTTCAGATGTTGAGAGAAAAATGAATTTTGAGCTTTGTGACTCCTGCAAGCCTTAGAACATCTATCACATGTAATAAAGAAAAGACAGCATATTAACATTGCTCAAAAATAGAACTGTAGCATTATTAAAGTTTGATAAAAAAGGGAAATAAAGTTCCCAGCTGAGCAATCTTTTGTGAATAAGCAGTCCGGTTTTGTACAGATAATATCCTTTACACTCTTGACTCTTTGCTATCTGAGTTTGATTTTTAACGTGTTTGAAATAGACCAAAACATTGCATTACCATACAGTTTTATGTGAATCCTGGTTGTGGCACAGTCTGAAATATGACTCCAAAGGTTTATTAAGGTTGTCTTCATTTGTGAGAAACAAGACTGCTTATAACGGTATTAGAGCCTATTGCTCTAAAATGGCAACTATTCATTAATCTCAAAAATAAGAAGTAAGAAGCATGTGATGGAAGACTTGAAATGTCCCAGCATTACCTAACCTTAGTAAGTAGGTAAACTCCAACTCTCTTTTTTTTCGTTTCGTTAAGTTATTTTAGGTTCTTTTTTCTTTAAACTTTTTAAAAAGTCCTTGTAAGAACTGTCTGTGCAACATTTTTTTGATTTGATTTGAAATGGTTTATTTCAAGCAATTAAGTAGAAATAATACACAACAGCAATATAATCATCGGTTATACATTCATACAGTAACTAATCAAACTTAGGATAATTAGACATATTAATAAATATTGCTTGAAAGGGAGTGGAAGGAAGCGAACTTATATAATCCCACCCCGTTATATTATAACCATTTTATTACATGATTTATCAATATCCGGTTCCCAGTTTTTATCAGACAGAATTAAAAATCATAAGATATCGATAAAGCACATGACAAAGATGAATTACTTAAGTATTACGTCAGTAATAACTATTTTAGAAATCAACATGGCAAATGCAGATCAGTCATCTGAACTATATGCAGATTATGTTACTTATAAAAGCCATTCATATGAATAAAACATAATACTATATCAGTAAAGTAGACACAACACTGTTTCAGGAATTTTCATAGCAAAATTTCATCAAGTATCAAAACTTAAAAACATGTGCAAAATTATGCTACATTAGGAAAGATTTTTGAATCAATTTATCAATTCAAGGCTGTTGGTTCTCTTCCAGCTGTTTGTTCCTTTAGATGAACCATCAGTGTTGAAGTGATGACGTTTTCTGTGGTTTTCTTTTCATCGTGTCTCTGTTTTAAAAATGGTGCCTATAGGTGAAGCGTGATGTGATGTTCTTCTGTTTTCTTCCAGGACACAGATATGCTGTATGAACCCACAAACACGCCTGCTATGGCCCGCACCTCCAACCTGAATGAAGAATTAGGCCAAGTAAAGCACACACTCCGAATCTAGCTTCAGAATGAAAGTTTAGTCTCAGGGTTTCTATAAGTTTAAACCATTGTCTGTAAAAGATAACTAGACTGAGTCAATGGGATGTCACCCACAGAATTTCCAGTTCCAACCAAATTAATTAATTTCAGATGCCATTTTTTTCATGTTATGGACTCCGTCACATTGGTGCTACACGACGTCAGTAAGTAGTGATTTATCCAAGTCGATCTGAGTCGACGGCCCATTCTGGCCAATCAGGAGTGAGCTTGTTGGAAGTCCACACCCATACCACTTGAAAGCGGGATCGGGGGCAATATGCCAATCAAATGTTTTGAACGTTCAACGTGAGACCATCTACGTTTATTGAGGCATCTGATTGGCCAGTTTATAAGTTGAATAACTTGCAATAAAGACAAATTGTAAATTAGGATTTGCAAAATTATTCTTGCTAATTATTACTTGCTAAATTGTTCTTGCTCTGCCACTTTATTTAAAAAAAATAAAGTATCAGAGCAAGAATGGTTATTCTGACAAATAAATGGACTTAGTAATAGCTGTTTATTTCTCTAAAGATGTCTAAGGGATTTTGGCTTTTTGGAAGCAGCGGGCACTTCCTGTTTAGAATGCCGGGAGGAGGAGTCACTCAGTCCAGTTCTCATTTACACTCAATTATTTGAACACATTTCGAATCCCCTCCATCCTCGAACTGTTTTCCTGCCCCTACAGGTTAAGTACATTTTCTCTGACAAGACGGGAACACTGACCTGCAACGTGATGCAGTTTAAGAAATGCACCGTCGCTGGTGTGGCCTATGGGTATGTGCTGGTTTTCTCCTCTTTATTTCTTCCCTCCCCCAACATCGTCCTCTCCCTCAAGAGTGTGCCACACATCTGGCATTCCTCCCTCTGTCTCATTAGCAGCTGGATTGGTACTAAATAAGCTATTGAAAAATATAAACACGCAGTATCCAATTATCAACACTGTTATGTCAAAAATTCAAAGGGCTCGCAAGTGAACGTTTTCCTCGGCTTTAGACACGAAATCTCGCTAGGTTACTTTTTACATTGAAATAAATTGAGCCCCAGTGATTTCTCATCCGGTTTCAATTCTGTGCCGGGATAATTTGCCTCAGTGGATGCAAAACAAGTGGGAGAACAGACTCTCTTCAGAGACCTAAGTGCAGGCGTGACACTACATGATTAATCCTATTAGTATTCAATTAAAAGTGAGATGGAAGGAGTGCAGATTGGAGGAAAGAGTGCTTTATCTGGAGCTTTTTTTTTCCCTCTTGAAGCATCTGTAAGCTTTCTCAGGTAGCTGACAACATCATCCTGATCCTGATGTGATAATTCCTAAAATCTCTGCTGCTTTCATTTCATCTTTATGTATTATTTATCACATTTCATTTTGTCAAACCTTTCAGTCATCAGACTCAAAGAATGTGAAGAATTGAAGCTACATCCATTTTTCCTCAAACGATAATGTCTAAACATGTTTTTATTTTTCAGCAAAAGGCTCTCTCATTTCACTAAACCCTAAGATGAAATGCATCTTTGAGAAAAATCAAATCTTCAAGCATGAAGACTGTCCTGGCTGAGGAGTGTGACTTGTATTTCAGTGCCAGCACACACAGCAAGCCCCCTGACTCTCCACAAATGAAGCGCTGCTGTAATTAATAAAGACACCCCCCCCAGGGTTTTAGACACCAATTAATTTAGCTGGAGGGGAGTCCAAATCTGAAAAAGAGTTGCTGGAAGGTTAGAGTTGCTCTTAGGAACTTTGTGGTTGGGTTAGGTCTAGATAGTAAGCATATTTTTGTGGAGTCAGCTGGAGAAGGTGAGGAAGCAAAATAGGTCGAGTTACGTTTTACTGCTGATTATGATTGTTTAATGCTTTTAGGCAGTAATGACATTTATTCCATAAATGACTTTGTATTAATGCAAACAACCATATATTGTTCTTACTGAAGGTCCAAGATTTACAGGAAAAAATGCTTGGATCATAGATAACTTCTTCACAAACCCCTGCATGTCTTGTTTTCAGATCATGATACATTATTTGCCTGAAACACTTTTTTTTTAGATTCATTGTTGATAATTTAGTTGTGACTTCAGACAATAATAATTCACAAAATAATGTACCGCACTTTCAGTGTCTCAGTCAGACTTCGCTTAAACAGATTATATATGTGTAATTTAAAATCGCAACAAACTTTTTATCCATTTTCTGTTTATTTGTTTTTTTACACTAATTTAAAATTTGAAATCATTTTGGCTTGCATTTGGATTGTATTGGGGCAAAACTGGATCTGTATTTTTTCAGCACGATTTATTCTCACCTTAAACAACAGAATATAAAGTGGAGTTGCTCCTTATGCGCTCATCCTTGCTGTTAGAATTGGGGACTTTAGACAGAGTGTACTTTGTATGGGCATCCTACGGGTGTCTCAAAGGCACTTATGTATCACCATGTATCCCATGCTTGCAGCATTTGCGCACCGTCAATAAGGAGCCAGTACCACACCTTACCAACAACTAGTGTGGTTTCAGGGCACCATAAGACAGCGTCACCCATAGGTTATAATAACTTACCTCAGCCTTAAGAATACCTTACATCACATTTACTGCAAACGCCACTCGTGCAACCTTAAAGTGGTCGCACGAGCCTCAAGGGAATTGCAAGACACACCTGTGTTCCACTTAAGATGACCGCTCCTCTCTATGACCCAAAGACACGCAGCACCCATACAGGTCAACCCCCCATGAAGGTGCATTTAGGCTCTACTGGACAGCACTGGTGATCAGGCAATTTGCTTAAACTAGCTTGTATCTGATCCATCATCCTCATTGCCAATTCCATGTAAACCCACAGACTATTTATGTGAAACACTCACAATGATGCTGTCTGCTTTCACCTTCGCTCTGACAGCCACGCCCCTGAGGGTGAGGAGGGTAGTTTTGCAGAGGATGATTGGTAAGATGATTGGTTTGAAGCCATGCTCACTTCCCCTGCTTTTGTGATGTAGTAGTGCTGCTTGACCTTGTTGAGATCTAAACCCAATACCTCGGTGTGTGTTCTTTGTTTGTGCAGCTCTCAGGATGTGTTGTGTGTGACTGAAATCAATGTGTGCGCCTTTTGATGTGACAGACTAGTCTGTAGCAAATGATCAAGCGTTATCCACAGCCGTGTCCGCAGGTCTGTTGAGTGCATCTTTGAGCATTTACCGTGTGCTTCTCCGGAGAAAACCATTTTGCAGATAAAGCTTACAGCCTCACACAGAACTCACTCACTCATGCAGTGCCACTTCTGAGATCCATCTGCTTCAGTGTTCAGAGAGATCTGCAGCATGGGAGTGTCTTATCTATTTTGCATGAGGGTTTTTGGCTTGTTTTGAAAGTGTGTTGTACTGAAGTCTTCAGTTTGTGCTTTTAAGCATCTTTCCATCGTTCTTTTTAAGGATTTATTTTCTTCTTTTTAGCTTGTAGCAAACACGTGTCCTCGAACATGAAAATAATGCTGCTGCTTATGCATCCATATTGATGCCTAGAGAAAACTAATGTTTAGTTATACCTAAGTATGCAGAGAGAGTGCAATAATTGTGGTATCTACTGTTCTTCTAAGCCCTCACTATGACCTATCAGTCATTTTTGCAAGCTTATCTAACTCAGGAGAAAGTGAAACAACTAAAATTGACTGTAAAACCAGATCCTGAATTTAACTGATCATGTAACCGTGCAAGTATGTTAATAGTTTTCATCTCAAATTTGATACAATTACATTTCAAGAGCTTAGTTGAGTTTCATCACTGAAACAGCAGTTACGGTATAGACCAGGCTGCCGATGGAGACCACCGGCACTGAGATCAGTTCAACGTTCGTTTCATCCTCCTGAAAGAGGACAACGTATTGGGTCATTGGTTCAATCTGGATCTGATCCCTGGTTATTGACTGTAAACAGCTAGAAGCCCTCGTTCCCATAGCGACTGTAGCCCTGTATGCCTGTAGATAATCAATAGCTTGTAGGCCTTCTCATCCAGTCTGTGCTTAACTGCTTTCATCAGGAAAAAGGAGTGCTTCTGTTGCTACAATGGTAGAACTGTGCATCTTTGGGTGGAAAACCTTATGACATAACATAGCCTTAAGTATATATTTACAGTTGATAAACACATATTGTTGCTCCATTGACCTTAGACATGATTTCAACCTTAGAGGTCGAGGATTCATAGACAAATGTTTTTAGCAGCTTTATATAAAGAGGATTTTCCATACCTCCAATGTGATGGAAGCCTAAGTTGGCTCTTTTATCAAACAGCAAAGCTGTCGTCCACAACTTCTAAAGCAGTGGTTCCCACGCTTTTCAGTCCACAGACCAGTTTAATGTCCCATAAAACTTTCACAGTTTTTCTTTTCTTTTTTAGATTTGATCTTTCTTAACTCTTCTTCTGTTTACTGTTTCCAAAATAAAACTTCCGTCAGAATCAGATTATGAAGAAAACAGAAAAAATGTAGCTTGCGTTGTTATGTTCTTCCACTGAAGGATAAGCTGAAGGAGCGAGAATGGCTACAAAACATAAACAGGTTCAGGTTACAAAGTCCTCTGAAATCACTCTTTTTTTTTTTTTCTTTTTCCAATTTTCATGATTATGTTGTTGATTAAAACATCAGGATTTTAAAGTGTTCACTACTTTAGCATAATCTAATTTAGTTAATGTCAATATTGTTTTAGCACAGAAGGTCCGTTCATGTTGATTAATGTTTAATATTTGGCTGTAGTGATATTATAAATCAAACTAGAGACATTTTTATAAACCTATTATTGACTTGGTTGGTGAATGAATCTTTAATGCCTTTTCACATTGGCTTTCACATCCTCTAAAACTAAATTATTTACATTTCTTCTTACATTTTCCTCTGCTTTTTTGTTCACAAAATCACCAAATGAGTAGAATTTTGTCTTTCAAGACACAAAAATTTACCTTTTGTCTTTCTAAGAATTTAATTTTTCTATTTTGAGCTAAGTTCTTATGTTATAGTAATTAATTTTGTTTCATGTTAGAGTTAAAGTAAAACTCCTAGATGCAAAAGCTTCCTTTAAGATTCCAAAAAGTGTATCATCAGAGTTTTATCAGGAACCATTGAGTATTTCTTGTAAAAATGAATGGAAATGGAAGATTTTTTGCCATCTTTAAGGAGGCTTTATGCTACACGAGTACCTGTATCTCCCTGTTCCTAAGAAACACTTTTTCTGTTTTAACTGGTCGTCAATTGATTCTCTGTTGTCAGAATCTTTTTAAAATACTGTTCATTAATTTATTTCCCATGTTGTCCCTTTCAGCTGTTTGTGTTCTGTGGTCTATTTTATTATTTTACATAAGCTTCTCTTCCTTCCAGCCATAGCTCGCAGTCGTCAGAAGAGGCTGGATTTAATGACCCAAGCTTACTGGAAAACCTCCAAAGTAATCATGTAAGTAACCTTAGGGATCCCACCACTCTGAGAGAAACCAGGAAGAAATGTAAAGCTTTTGGTGTTGAGTCTATATGTTTTTCCTTCTTCTTTTGAAGTTTGGTGAATGATCCTCAACTATGTCTTGTCTCATGGCCTTTTGTTTTGTTGCAGACATGTTTGCTCAGCGGTGTATTTAGAAATTAGAATAAAGTCAGTTTGATGTGTGGATTATTGTTTTCTCACATCAGCCCTGCCATCAGGATCAGGACTAACCTCATCATGCACTGCTTTGCTCCAGAAAGTAAAAGACCTAAAATGTCTTAAAATTCAAGCACCTGTCACCTCTCATAGAGCTTCAGAGGAACACCTAGCAACATCTGCTCTCGCGAGTTGGTTGAGGAATGATTGATTGGCTTGAGAGTCTGAGTTTGTATGACTCAACCCAAGAGCAGAGTGGAGGAGGCACAATGTCACTTCTAATTAAACACAGCGTTACCGCCTGGGGACAGTAATAATCTCAAGGTGGTGTTTGCTTTGTTCTGATGGCTCCACATACTCAAGTTGCTTTATATTAATACCTTCTGCTAATTGGCAACCACAGCCTTTGCGGTTTTGAAAGCCAGGGTTGTAATCCTCTGGTCTGTGGTTGTAAAGCTTCATGAAACTCATTTCAGTTAACGTTTTCATATTTCTTTATGACCTCTTCCAATAGCAAAGAGTTATTTTTTTTTCTACAAAATGCTCACATTTTCTTTTAATAATATCCAGTTGTAACATTCCTGATCACTTCAAACACCTCAAGTCCATTTTAAACTCAGCTGCAGAATAAAGTGGGAAGTCTTGGTAAACAGCAGTTTAGAACCTGATGTTCTTGCAGTGGAACCACTTCATACCCATCAGGAGGCTTCTTATTCAAATGTTGCTAATCCCCACCACTGCCTGTCTGCTTATGGAAGTGATGCTAATTCTGTGTTCAGGCAGTGACAGAACAGAAGTGAAGATTTACCCAGCCTGACATTCATAAATGCCCCCTCTGGTTCTTTCCCCATGATAACGGGGTGGGCTGTTTACTCACTGGCATGTCAGGCTCCGCCTCCTTTACTTGTGGCCCTTCAGATTTTTCCACACTGACCACGTCTGAAGTGATGACGGCTTTGCCACTGCTGACATGACATGGGGTCACCCCTCACTCAGGGGGGATGATGCTAGCATCATGTGCGTCATGGTATTAGCTGTTAATTGTGGCATCGGAGCAAAGCTGTGTTCACGCTTCTTTTTCTTTTGAACTTAGAGCTAAATGCAGAATACTCTATTACTAATAAACATTGATTCCAATTGTGAGAGCTACTGTGGATTTCCTGCATTATAGCAGTTCCTAAAATTCCTCTGGGCTCGTAAATGTGTCCTCCAGGCTAATGTAGGTGCTGTTCTTGTGTTATTCCCTCCCTTTGAAACATGGATGGATGGATGTTCCCACTTTGGATGTGTCTGTTTTTGTGTGTTAAATCAAAGCTGCACATTTTGTACTTTTAAAACAGTGGGGGGAAAATATAAAAAGTTCATTATTTAAAATAAAGTTAGGGCTAGGTAAATAGTGTTAGAAGTATAACAGTAAAGAAACTTGTCCGAGCTTTCTCAGGATTTCCGCTCAGAGTAGACCTACCAGGGCGATGCTGTCAGATAATCCGGCTTTTCAATCTTTAGTTGACATTGACATGTATACTGCCTTCTCATGCAGAATGTGTCGGTGTTGCAGAACCCTCATGAAGTAAAAAAACAACTGATTGACATTTACTGTATGGTGTGTTTACATAAAGCAAATCTGCTGACGAGGAGATGTATTTACATAATGAATATTCTTCTAAAGCAATGTGCTGTTAAGAATATCAAATACTTGTTATTTTTTGTTGCTAGGTTAAAGTCCCACTCTAATCATCTTTTGATCTATTGTAAAAGCATTCTCAGTGGTCTTTTCATAATGATTATGCTGTTTTTAGACACAATTAAAAAACAAAACTGTGTTGATTTCTAGGACATAATTTCTGCAGAGCGACAGGAGTTCGTTAAAACTTTGACTCTAGCTTTCCAGTCGTACAGTTTTGATTCAGATTCCAGTTCAGATGAGGAAAACAAAGACGTACATGGATCTATTTGTCTGCAAGCGGATCAAACAGAATGGAGCAAAGCAGGGAGCTCAGGCCCGCTCAGCGTATTTTCGACGTCACAACTACATTCTGTTTCAAACTGCCTTTTTTTCATCCGCTCCTGTTTCACAACAGTTTGAATAAAGAAAAAATCAGAAATTCAATTTTAACCTTAGTTTTCCAATATGTGTCCACTATAGTCAAAAAAATGTCACAAGAACATGTTAAAAATCCTGCCAAAAGTTCTATTTTAATTGTAGAAAATCTGTTCATGTATTTGGTCTGTTCTGGTAAATGTGGCTGCTGACATCTGCTGAGGAAGGTCACCCTCTGCCCTTTGTCTCTCCCTTCATTATAGACGTTTTTGTTCTTTTTCTTAAAGACAGCTAAAAGTGAAAGTGTCCTTTCTTCCCTGTGTAGCCTACAGCTGCTGTTATCCTGGACTTCATGAGCATGATGGCCATCTGCCACACCGCAGTACCTGAGCGCATCGATGGAAAAATCCTTTACCAAGCAGCATCTCCAGGTACCTCCACCCACCCAAATCTAGCTGCTGCACCAAAGGAGGCTGTTGACTCTCTGTTTCTGCTCAGGCTTTAGTTTCTTTTCTCTGCAGTTAAGTTTTTCCTTTTTTATGTGTCAAGCCTGCAAATAAATCTTACTTAGATGCATTGATATTGTTTAAGTTGCACTGTGTAACTTGTGGTCTTTGAAGTGTATTATAAAAACACAAAACATACACTAGGTTGAAGCGTGCTGCACAGCATCCACCATTTCCACAACTAGTTCTTTGTTTAATTTATAAATGAGCAGCAAGTCAGGGCCCCTAGCTGACGCTAATTGTAGGATGCAGTGCTACAGTATGAGCTCAGTGCTCTTAACACACACTCTCACTCTCACACACATGCACTTGAGCTGTGGTTAAAAATAGAAAAGAATTAGCCCTGGTGGTACTTTCTGCTCCTTAAGTGAGACAAGGATTACAGAAACTGCTACTCCCTTTTTTCAATAGATTGTGCTCCTATATGTATCTTCATTTGAATATTACATGTTATATATTTTCTTTCTTTCTAACCAATTGACATTGGTGTAAATTGGTTCAAAACCAATTTATTATTCTGATTTATTATTCTTAGTGAAATAAAACCTTCCAATAGACATGTTTTCTATTCCATTTCCATTAAAAGACTTTAGACGGCCTATATCATGCTATTACTAAGCCTTTCACAGTAAAGTATATTCATATATATGATCATATATTACCTTTAGCATGCTAAGGAACACATTTTTTATTCAAATATGAGTTATTTTTGCAGCTAATGTTCCTACCCGGGAGTAAGACGACTCGATCTCAGAGGCACCGGCTTTTGCTCGTTGTGAGTGCCGCCCATTTCATGGCGTCAGGCTAGAGCCGGCCTCGGCAGCCGGTCTGGGTTTTGCCCCACGAAAACAAACAACATCCGAACTTTAGCAAAGATGGATGTGCGTATGAAAGGGAAGCGATTTAGCCAATCACTGCTAGCTCTGCAGAGAAAGAGTGTGTTTTTGTTAACCTTGAGGTGGTGCTGGCAGTGCAGACTCTTCCTGGAAGGGGCGGTTCTCACTGATCTATGTCACAATGTGAGGACCGCTCGTTTTTGTGGATTGGGAGGGGCTGGTGCTCAGAGAGCAGATTTTTGCATGAACAGATCAAAATATCGCTTTGGGGTTGTTTTTTTGTGAGGAATTAACATTTATAATAAACTTAAAAGCTCAAAACCTTGTTTTTGTATGATATAGACCCTTTAATGCACCGTAAATGAAATGTACATAGCTTTCACAGCCAAACATTTCATGCTCATTTAGTCATAAGCACGAGAGCCAAGAAAATCAAAAGAGCAGATCTTCTTTTGATTGCTGTATGTCACTTTAATTCCATCAACTTAGCTGGAATCTCGATGTGGCTTTTGCACTTCAGTACAACTGATAAGACAGCCTATAGTCCAGTGGCAGAGCTAGAACATTCTACATCGTGGGGTGGTAGGGGGGTGGACGACTTTGAAGGGGTGGCAAATGAGAACAGCAGAGTTTTCCAAATCCTTTTTCAAATGAAAAGGGTCAAAAATACATATTTAAAACCATCATTATTGCTTATGAATATTAAAACAGCCTTTTTATTATTTTATTTTTTTAGCTGCGAGGCTGTTACTAATGTAATGCAGTAGCAATCATGGAATCAGTCATAAAGAGCTGACCTATAACGGTGACTTTTTTTTTTCAAAATCACCACTTTAGCAAACATTACAAAAATGAAAAATTACTATTTTTTCAAGCTTCTAAAAGGGTCATTATGTTCACAGTCACAAAACTATCATTTAAAAAAAAGTTGTTATTCTGGCAGTATAAAAAGGAATTCAACGGTGCTACGTCTCCTCAGTGCTGTGAACACAATGATTCAACTTTTGTCAAATGTTTAATTTTCGTGTGTTTGAAGTGTGTTTGTGTGTTTTTTCTTTTAAGATGAAGGAGCTCTGGTGAGAGCGGCACAAAACCTGGGTTTTGTGTTTTCTGGAAGAACACCAGACAGCGTCATCGTGGAGATGGTAAGATGAGTCTCCCTGAATGCCCCAAAATCTGCAGTTCTTCATCACCTTCACCTGAACTCCACCAGGATGGATATGGTTGTCATTCTGTCCCTGCATCTGCTAAAATCTACAGTTACTTCTTTTGTTAAATGGAAATTTATGACATCAGTTATTGTTCCAGAAAAAAGCCTACCTCCTGTTTCTACTGATGAAAAAAAAAATTGCCGTCATTTGAGTATTTTTCTTTTAGAAGACTGATGGTATGAGGTGTGAACAGGTCAATAGTAACAGTACTGAACTTTACAGGGCTTTTGTCCACCATTCCAGACACATAGCTCTTCAGTCTCAGTAACTGTAATCAGTCTATTAGTCAATAATCCAGGTAGTAATGGAGAGATCCATCTGTGTTTTCTGGAGTTTAACCGACACCACGGTAAGCTGGATGAAGGGAAACAATCTACTTTGTGTTCTTTGTCCAGATCATCTGGACAAAAGCATTTTTTGTTGGTTCAAATCACGGCTGTGTCCTTTCTGTGTGGAGTTTGCATGTTCTCCCTGTGCATGTGTTGGTTTTCTCAGGGCTCTGCGGTTTCCTCCCACAGTCCAAAAACATGCTTCATATGTTAATTGGTTACCCTAAAGTGTCCCTACATGTGAATGTGGGAGTGACTGTGTGGCCTCGAAGAAGGTAGAAAAGCGGTTTATAAGTATATGCCATTTACCATTTACCACCCAACAGTAGCTGCGACCGGCTCCGACAAAGTGGTGATGCAGAAAGGGATGTAGCAGGTTAAGATAAAGGAAGACTGGATGTTTTCAGACACTATGAACAAGAGGTGCAACCATTGAACTCGGATTTGGTACTGGTGTATGGTTGACGTCCTTTTTAATTTACTGAAGTGCCAACTGTTTGAAAAATTGATAACGGAGGAAAAATGATTAAATTCCGGGTTGTACCCGGTGGGAATTCTATGACGCATAGATCTATGCACATCTATGCACATCCATCTTTGCAAAAGTTCGGATGTTGTCTGTTTTCGTGGGCAAGAGCGCAGACACACTGCTAAGGCAAGCTCTAAGTTGACGTCATGAAATGGGCGACACCCACTCGGAGCGAAAGCCGGTGCCTCAAAGATTGAGTTGTCTTACTACCGGGATTGAAATAACTCGTATTAAATAACTAATATTTAATAAAAAAAAAGTTATTTTGTGTGCCTAAGATGATATATGTAAGGGTTAATGGCCAACGAAGTATGCATTATCACTTTTTAACGCACGCTGTGGAAGCCTGAACCAGTGCGTTAAAAAGTGATAATGCACACTTGGAAGGCCATTAACCTGCTTATACTATGGTCACTTACATAAGAGATAAATAGTAACCAGTTTTTAGTCCTTAATTCTTGTTTTTTCCCCAATATGGATCACTTTCTCACAAAAACCGGCGCGCACCACCGCTGCAGTCAAGATTCGGCGATATAAAGCGATATACATATATATGCTGATCTTTCCAATGGGTTGAATAAAGCATTAGTTCAGAGAGAAAGTTCTCCTCTTACCACTTGTTTTTGTCCAGATGATGAAGCTAAAGGTTGTTTTAAAGAAGCCGGCGCAGTGATACGAAACATTTAAGCTAGGTGACCGGAACTTCTTTTTTCACCCTGCGGTTATCCTGTGGATTATCACTTTTTTATGTACACCCAGCAGCCAATCAGAATCGAGTATTCACCCGGACCATGGTATAATATCATGTACATGGATATAATTTACTATAAAAGGCTTAACAATAGCATGGTATAGGCCCGTTAAATGAAACGAGGAACATCACAGACAGTTGACTTTACTTAATGGAGGTGTGTTGTTTAAAGCGAAACACAACAGCTCCATTTGAGAAGGAAAGGTGGACATTTTCCTACCAGCTGCCCCAACTGCTTCAGACGTTCTGACTTAACCACCTGAAATGATGATAAATAAATGAGAAAAAGGGATCTTGGATCCAAACACCTGCTTCTAAAATGATTATCCTCTTTATCAATCTGTATTAGACCTTGTAAGGCTTTAAGCATATCCTCCATCACTCTTTCCTGTGTTCACAATTAAGGAAGTTAATTGAATTTCAACTTGTTATCCTCCTTCCATCAGCTCAGTGGAGGCAACCGAGGAACACATTTAAGTTGCAATAAAGGCTGTTGAGAGGAGAATTGCAGATTGACTTTTACTCCTAAGAAAGGTTTTCTTAGAAATCTGATGTGAAAAGGTCTCATTTTTAAATTATTTTTTTAAACATTTTTTTCTTCTTTTCTAAGCTCGGATCAGAAGAAAAGTACGAACTGCTTCATGTACTGGAGTTTACAAGGTACTTCTTTCACAATCCCTGCTGTCAGTTTAAAAAAAAAACAGTGGAATAAACGTTTTATTTTGTGTTTGTCAGTTAATCTGTTGTTTGACTTAAGTGTGGCCCTCTTAAATTTATGTTTTAAACATTTGGACAGTGTAAAATGTTTTCATAGTTAATATAATTTTCCTTATTTGCTCTTGACTGTTTTTTTTGTCTCTCAGTTCAAGGAAAAGGATGTCGGTCATCATCCGCACACCATCTGGGAAGATCCGCCTCTACTGCAAAGGAGCTGTAAGTGTCTGTCTATCTCCATGGCAACGTGTGTCACCCGTCGCCATCACCGCCACACCCACGGTGCTCTGCTCCCTTCACTGCCTCGTTTGAGGAAGCCGTTTCCATAAGCCCCAAGATAAAGACCACTGGATCTCACACATAAGAAACCGTGCACAGATTTTCTTCACACAGTCACAATAATCCTCCCGAGTCACCACACTCTTTAATCTCCAGAAGCAAAAGATATGGAATAGTAGCAGGGAAAGTCAGTGTGACACCTTATGAAGAGCAGAACTGGGATGATTTCATTACATGTTCTTGGTTGTTCTGCTTTGATGTAGAAGAACCATACTGATTGAAAAGCTTTGAATGTTCTCCAGAAAGCTTGTTAATGTTCTCATGGAGCTCCTAATAAACCTTTTTGTGTTTTCCCTCTGCAAATTGGTTTAAATGCGATTTATTGCCAGTCTGTATTTATGTGCTTAATGCAGAGCAAGTCGGAAAAACATCTCTATGCAAATAGAATCAATTTATACATTTTTTAAAGGCTTAATCAATCTTTGGATGTTAATTTCTTAAGTAGCAGAAGGTATTCCGTGCTTCTTTTCTGGTTTTGGCTAACCTTTGTGTTTTTCTTCCCTCCAGGACTCTGTGATCTATGACCGTCTGGCCGACAGCTCAAGGTACAAAGAGATCACATTAAAGCACCTGGAGCAGTTTGCCACTGAAGGTGAGTGGACTAACATTGCCCCCTTTCTTCAAATGGCTTTATTGCAGGCTAGAAATTTGCTGCACAGGCCTTTTTTCTTTAGCTATGACAGCAGCACAAGCTATCCTTTCCCCTCTATGTTTTCTTCAAAATTCATCGTTTAGTGATCACCTCCATCATCTGTGGCAACTGAACAGCCACAGAGGGAAATGTGGGGCAGAGTCTTTGTGGAAAAATGCTGCAGAGATGGGGTTTTTGGGCTTATACTGCCACCTTGTGAAACTCCAGAAAAACGCAGTCATGAAAGATATTGGATGTATGCTAAATATAACATTTAGGACATATTGTGAAGACCTGTAGTGACAAGCACTAAGGAAGAGCTGAAAATGGCAGAAGAGGGAAAGTGGCTGACAGTGGTTGAGTCAGGTTTTTGGTAACTTTGGATCAGAACTTTAAAAAAATAGATGTCAAGACATTGAAGAAGAAAAATGATAAAAGGCAGATTAATTTGACACAACATGCCTAACAATTCAATGTATGAGGCTGTGGATTCATATTGTTTAGAGCAGCGGTTCTCAACCGTTATGAAGCAAATGATCAGTTTAATGTCGGACAATATTTTCACAGAAGAGGCTAAAGTGTGTGTCTGTTTTTTTTAATCTTCCTCTTTCCCTTAACCTTTGAGAGTCAAGTTTATATTCAATCTCTGTAAAATAACTACATCTGCTTTAAACTTAATTTATAAACTGGATTTCTTATAGGAAGGTACTTTCTAAATGTAATCAGAAATGTGAATATTCCATTTGAGCAACTTTATTAGCCACATTAGACAATAGATGTAACATTAGACAGTAGATTGCTGTCAATATTCTGCATTATTATTATGGTGTGTGGGAACAACTGTCACAATAAATCCATATGTGGAGTAAAGACCCCATTTTTTCTCAAGTTGAAGGCTCTTCTTCTGTTTCCTCAATGGATCCTTTCTGCAAAAAGAAACTTTCCAAAACTAGCTCAGCGATTTCAAGTTGGCGGTTGGAGCAGCCGCTTTAAGAAAGTAGCGGGTGAATTTTCAACAAGCAACCTGATGTGCATCAAGAATGAGTTGGACGTGGTGAAGAAAATTTAGTAGATTTCCAAAATAAAACTTCTTTTAGAATCAGATTAGAAATTAACCAAGTAAAAAAAAAACATAGGTCATGTCTGTGTGTTTTGTTTTCTTTCTGCGGCCCAGTCAGTCAGTGAAATCTGATTCCAAATGAATTTTAGCCGAAACAGTTTAAAATAGACCTGTTTGACTGACATCCTGACAGCACAGATGGATCAATGGTGTTGTCGTTTCTGCTGATAACAGTCAGGATTTGTGATTTCAGGGCTGCGTACGCTGTGCTTCGCCGTGGCAGACATCAGCGAGTCGTCCTATCAGCACTGGCAGGAGCTCCACCTCAGAGCCTGCACTTCCCTGCAGAACAGAGCCCTCAAACTGGAGGAGAGCTATGAGCTGATCGAAAAGGTTTGTTAGAAAATGAAATCCAATACCCTTAATGCCCCCCACCTGAATATATCAGCCTCTCTCTCTGTTTGTCAGTCATTTACTGGGCTGTAACATTATGGCATTAACGTGAAAGGCAGCTTTTTCTTTGGATTATTTCAATTCAAATCAGATTTTTGCAGTTTTTACAGCATTTTTTTTTGGTTTCATTTTGTAATTTGAAAATGTAATACTCAGTATGACGTTTTAAAAATGCTGGTCAGTGAGCAAAAAGTATAGTGTTGTCTTGTTTATCACAGAAGTTCTGTTCTAAAGATAACCTGCTGTAGATAAAATCTTTATTTTGTAAAAAAACTGAAGTCTTTAAGGCTGTAAAACCCCTCACTACACACTTCATGCACTTTTCTCAGACAGACGCAACCATTTTACCCACTCTAAACTCTCAAAGTTTAAATCTTTGCTGAAAAATAAGCCCAGTATTATAGATTTAAAACAAGGATGTGCTTGTGATCAAAGATTTATGTTTATAGGTTTGGTAAACTGAATGCATTCTATACAGGAGACAAGTCACTGAGGAAATTAATTGACACTGGTCAACAGCCAATCAGGAGGCAGGGCAAAATGCTCTGTGAAAAACTGCATAGAAAACAGTAAGACCATGAAAGGTGAACTGCGATATAGCGAAGGACTGGCATATTTGTGATTTCACAAAAAAAATGTTTTCTTAAACACGGACTTTACTTGATTTATGGTTATCTTAAAAAAAGAATATTTTTTCCTCACAATTTTAAAATGAAATGTTTATAGTGAATGCTTGTTGGCCTGGTTGTTAACGGATTGGTCTGTAATGCAGCCCTTTTTTTTTTTTCCAGCTTTGAGTACAAGCTTGGCACAAACGGAAGGGTAACTAATAGCAGAAAAGTATAATTACCCCTGGAAACTTTCATAAGTTCAAAACAGTGCATGTTTTTGTGGGAGACTCCTGAGCTCCTCCCTGTTACCGAGGCGGTTTTCTGTGATGTTGGACTGCGTGGAAGTGGAACTCAAACACAGGAAACCAGAGTTGCTGCTTCTGGCCGCCCAAAACAAATGGAGGGAATCAATCATGAAGTGAGCACGAAGGCTCTGAGAGGAAAATGAAAAGCGTGTTGCTTAATGAGCAGAGTGTGACACTGCTGCTGCCACAGTTCACGGCCACCCACACCTAAAATGTTTTCGGGAGCTCCACACGAGGGCGCAATATAGTCACATAATTCCTCATTTGAAGGTTCACATAATCTCCTTTTTGAAAAGCTCACACTTATTCCTATATCAAATTAAGTATAAGGTGAATTACATCTTTGTATCTAAAGTGACTTTCTCTTTCTTTTTCTTTTTCCTCGAAAAGCTTGAATTTATACATCGTCATCATCTTTTATTCATTTATAAAGCAGCTTCAACCAGCAGCCAAGGAGACCCAAAGTGCTGTACAAACGGAGAACAAACATAAACACATTAAAAACATAAAACCAAATTAAATATTTTTAACAAAAAGCATTTTCTACACTAGTTGATGGATTCTTTACTAGCTACTAAAAGCCCAAGAGGTCAGAAAAGTTAGATATTTACATGATTTGGGTTATTAAATACTTCTGCCTTTGAGAGAGAAGTTTGTCTAACCACAACTAATGAGAAACTATTCCTTTCAAGATGGGAGCTTTTTAGCTTTAAATGGCACTTTTAGAAAACTTCTAGCACAGGGGTGGGCAAACGTTTTGACTCGTTTTGAAATTGAATAGAAGGGCCGGACCAGGAGCAGATTTGTGGAGTGAGAAAGAAATGACATGGAATCTGGATGAAAACATCTGGATTGAAATTTATATTTGAAAACAGAGCATTTTAGAGTTTTTAGGTTAAAACTTTTGTTCTCAATTTAGAGCCAATTGCACCAGCGGCTTGATGTACCTCCTGTAAAACTTAGAGAAATGCTGCGTTCATGTGGTGTTTGAATGATCGGAAGAATGAAAAACGACGAAATCTTCCAACACCACATGGATGCTAGAGCGGGGGCCCAAACGTTTTCTTGTTAGGATCACAATAACTCTTTTTCTTTAAAACTTTAAACCTCTTTTGTCTTTCTTTTATTTTGAAGCCCTTTGGTATCCTTGGGGAGTTTGAAAGTGCTGTATGAATAAAATTTCATTCCTTAATTCGTTCATGATCCTTTTAATAAAATAAACAACACTATTTATGAAATTTTAAAAAATGACCAAATAACTCTCGCTGTTATTTTCAAAGACAAAAAGTCAGGAAAAAAATACTGATACATAAAAAAAAGTAAATTTCTTTGTCCTCTGCTGCAGCTAAGCGTATATCTGCGTTACCTTTTCACCAGAACAGAGTTCCCTCGTTTATTTCAGGAGTTACGTTCTAAAAATAACCCGTGATCGCTGAAATCCACAAAATAAAACTCCTCACTACACACTACAAACACCTTTCTCAAACCTTCATGGTAATTAAGTCCATGATCTTAGAATGAAAACAAAGATCTGATCGCAATATAAGATTTTTGTTGATCTGAAGAGCTGAAGAGAAATGGCACAGAGGAGACTGATTGACAAGGTTTTCAGCCAATCAGGACACAGAACATGGTGCGCTGTTTGGAAAAAACAAAACAAAAAAGCAGCATAATCGCTCTACAAGAAAGAGGGAAAGATGAACTGCGACTGTTCTGTTTGACAGGGATTTTTAGAGGGATTCAGACCGGGGCACAGACTGCAGAACGGTGGAATAAAATGTCACGTTCTATGCGGGTCTCGATCGTGTGGCCAGATTAAAAAATACAAAAACCTGGGTCTCTGTTATTGTTCAGTTGGCCAGACCAAACATGGGGGCGGGCCATAGTTTGCCCACCCCTGTTCTAGCAGATTGACCACAAGTCAGTGGAGAGAGCATCATCTAGGAAGGCTGGTGTTGCGTGACTGGTGACAGAATACCGATAATCTTATAGTTGAAGTTTTAAAGAAACCCTAAAACTTCTTAGATTTTGATTAACCTTCACCCAACACACAACACTTAGCTGCTTATTGGTGTAATGGTTGATTCGTGGCTTTGAGGTCAAAAACCAGACTTAAGTATTTATGGTGTACTTATTATAATCCACATGAATCTCTTTTTTTTAAGTATAGTGCAGTACTTGGCATGACAAACCAGGACTTGGATATTATGTTCCTAACCATGCTCTGCTTTACCTACTGCAGGGTTCATAGTGATTACACAAAGCTACAGAACAGGCAGCAAGGCTCAGATGGCAACTTAAGGAACTTCCCCTGCGTTTCCTCTGCCGCTGCCTCCTGTCTCCCCCCTGCAACTGGATCTTGTCAAACCTTTGGCTCTGTGATGAGCCCGTACCAGCCCACAAGCACAGACAGTCCTGCCTTTCTGCAGATTTCTGTTTACTGCATTTGTAGATGAACTTGTATTTTTGGGGTCTGTCTGTATGGGAAAATAAAGCACGTCTAAAGACGTGCACACAAACACACACAGGGACGCAGTCAGTGATCCAAAACTGCTCCAGCGTGTGGTGGATTTTTCCTGGTGGTCTGCAAAAAGCAAGTGATGAAGGGAAAAAACACAAGCAATTGAGTGACACAACGCCGACTCAGATTTTTGTCTGACACGTGATGTTTTAAAGGCCTTCGTCTGTTTTGTCTTTCTTTTTTAACTCCTGATTTTGTCTTTGGCAGAACCTGCAGCTTCTGGGGGCCACAGCGATCGAGGACAAGCTTCAAGATAAGGTTCCTGAGACCATTGAGACTCTCATGAAAGCAGACATTAAAATCTGGATTCTCACCGGTGATAAACAAGAAACAGCCATCAATATTGGTGAGTAATAATTGTTACATTTTTATGTTACCAGGATGCTGCTTGGAAAACTAGAACCACCCCCACCAAACCCTTTTGATGATCCGGTCTGTCATTTCCATGCCTTTTACTGCTCTAACCTGTTTCAGAAGAGGCTGGATGTTTCTCTAAAACGTTCTCTTGAGAGGATCCAGGTCAAATACTTCAAAACATCAATGGCCGTTTGTGCTGTCGTAGTATCACAGCACACTTAAGTCTTGTTTGTGCATGTCCACCGTACAATTCGCTCAGTCAGTGCTGTGCTCGTTCTTCACCCAGCATGAGAAGCTACCGACAAGCTGAGAGTTGCTCTGTCACGCATTCAGTGAAAGCATCTGTTGCAGAATGATGAATGACAAGTCTGCACAGACATGAAATAAATAACATGCATGTGTACACAAGCAGGCACCTCTGGCAAATGTAAGATCTTCCTCAGAGATTTAGCCATGAGATCTCCTAAAAGACGATAAATGATGCAGGTCACTTCTTTGACTTTGGTTTCCATGTCCTGAAATGACTCGGTATCATTTTGTTTTGTTTCAAAACCGTAAGAACAGATTTGATCCAACGGGAAACGCATAAGTGAAAAAAAAAATAGATATGCAAGTACGTCCGTTTGTGGCTGTACCTACCACTGAGGTCAGACTGAATCAGCCCTTTGTGCCCGGCGTGCCCAGATGTGAGTTCTCAGCAGACAGCGCTGCTCACTCCAACTTTTTCCTCACCTCTGAAACTGAACTCAACCCTTTCATATTGACTTTGTTTTTTACTATTTTCCTCATTGAAAATTGATCCTCTCTGCCAAGGTTAATGGTGCATGAAGCACCATGCCAGACGAGACTACCGAACGCAGCCACACACACGATAGATCTGTTTTTTTTAGATTTTACTGTGGGTTCAATTCATTAAGGGTGTACATTGTGGGTACAATCTAATTCATCTAATTCATTGTGGGTGTACAACCCAATGAATTAGGCCCAAAATGCATTTAACTCCAAGTATTTTATACCATAATGTCTGGAATCTCCTCTGAAAATGAGAGCTTTGGAGCATTAAGCTGCATTTAATGCTTGAGGATTGTACTTGTAAGATGTGAGCAGAAAGCAACCAACTCTCCTCACTACACAAATACTTGCATACAAGTTCTTCATCAAAGAGTGCATCCCTATGTCAACCAGTATCCAAACACTTGGATTTTCGCGATCTGTTCCAGAAAAAAACGAGTATGAATATTTGCAATGTCCGAGAGCACTGATTTGAAATCTTTATAAATGGAGTATATATACACCTTACAATGTAATAATCGTTTAAAAGTTGCAGAATCATGTTGTGTTTTTTTGGTAAATAAACTAAACAAACCAAATGCACTGTCATTGGAAGTAAAGAAATAATCAAAGTAAAGTGTTCGTGGAAGTTCTCATTTTCAAAGTAAAAGTATTTTTCATAGATGGAAAAAAAATGAGACTGTACTTCAATTTACTGAAATAGGTTTTGAAAAATGCTTTTGTTTTAAATATAGTTGACTATTTTAATACTATTATAGGAATCTGAAATTACGAATATTAAGAAAATCATGACTGCTAGCTAGCATGGTGAGAAGCCGTACAGGAACGCACCTATGAAACATTTCATTTAGAAACACTGTTGTCAGTTTAGAGCTGAGTGTTTTCTAGTTGGTATACTTTCTTTAAGGTCTTGCTGTGTCTTCATTTGCGATCTTTTTGCTATCTATCTACTGGAGCTGTAGTCTGCAAAACTTTGGGGATGGAAAAA
This sequence comes from Oryzias latipes, assembly GCF_053564925.1. NCBI lineage: Eukaryota > Metazoa > Chordata > Actinopteri > Beloniformes > Adrianichthyidae > Oryzias > Oryzias latipes. The sequence goes on from NC_136246.1 coordinate 10,040,304, forward strand.
CTGTGGAGAACATTTTCAGGTTTTGTTGTTAAATGATCTAAAACAGTGATGTTTAGTTTTGTTTACTGGTAAAAATTAACCAGGAAGGGTAAAGTAAAAGTAAAAAGACACACGTTTAGACCCATTAAGATTAAATAGTAAGAACCTTGATTTGATCTGGTATTTGTCGATCTAGATCAATGAATCAAATTGGATGGCCACCTACATAACGATCCAAAGGGGAGTAGGAGGAATCCCCAACACTCACGCCTTCTCAGTGTATTAGTAATGAAAATAAACTTTCCATTTGATTTGGACTACAAACACAAATTATATATAATTTATATATATATATATATATATATATATATATATATATATATATATATATATATATATATATATATATATATATATATATATATATATATATATATATATATATATATATATATATATATATATATAATTTGTGAGCATCCCTCTTAAAATTGCAGTCCCTTGAGGCAGATGAAAACATAGTCTTTTTCTTAAAATGACCTGGATAACCTTCAAGGTTGCTGGGTTCTAGGATGTCTTGGATGTTTTTGTTCTGTGTTGGAATCCCTCAATAAAAATAATAATGCAGTTCGTGGTATAAGCTCCAAATTTGGCATAATTGTAGGTGATGGACTCCTGTTTCAGAAAAGCATATTTGCCATGAGAAAATCCCACATTTTAATACATTTATAATGAACCATATATAAGGCACATTGTTGTCAAAACAACAGTGCGTCTTATAATCCGGAGTGTTTTATATATGAATTAAATCTGGTTGTGTTTACTGATGTCAAAGCGGTTTAGAGAGGTACACTGCGCTCACTATGTTGGTCTGTTTTTTTTCCACTGGACGGCAGTAGCTCAGGCAGTTGAGCTGGTTAGCCAATGATCGAGGGGTCTGCGGTTTGATCAGTCAACTGTCATTGTGTCTTTGGGCAAGACACTTCACCCTCCCTGCCTCAGTGGGGCTCCACTGGTGTGTGAATGTGTATGAAGGTGACGGTCAGAGGGGCCGTAGGCTCATACACAGCCCTGTCAGTCTGCCCCAGGGCAGCTGTGGCACCTTCAGTAGCTTACCATCACCAAGTATGTGAATGAATAATGGACACGATGTAAGCGGATTGAGCATCTGGAAAAGTGCAGATAAATCCAATCCATTATAAGGTTGGGTGTTATTGTAAATATGCTAATGTAGTGGTGTCAAACTGTGTTCTTTTTATGTGTTACTAACAAGGTTAGGAGTTAGTGTTGTCACAGTAAAGTTTTTTTTAGGAGTGTCAACTCTGCTTTTTTAACATGTTGCAAACAAGGTTGGGAGTTGCAGGTACTGTAAATGCGCTAGCATGGATAATGTGTAGTGTGTTTCTGTGAACGCAATTAGCAATGTCTGTCTGACCGACATATCTCGTTGTCTTTTGTGTCGTTTAACGCGCCTTACAGTTCCATTCTGTGACGCTGCGCCTTAAAATCTGGTTGGCCCTGTAGTGTGGAAAATACGGTTAAAATAATTGTATTCTGTAGGTACCACCTAAGTGAAAAGAGCATTTTGTGCATTAACAGTCCATCTTGTAGAGACTGTGGCAAATATAGACTGACTACGTTTGTAACAATTAATTATATGGCTGCCATCTTTAAAATTTCAGTGTTTCTCATAACAAACGTGCTTGTCTGAAAGTGGGGATCCTAAGATACCATCATGGCAAATTTGGTGCTTGTACCACAAAATGCATAATTTGTCTGGTGTTTAAACCTAACCAGCTCCACTTCCGTCTGAGGTGGTGAAAGGTATGTTTGGTGGATGAATCTGATTAACAGAGGGAAGTAAAAGTTTGGAGCTTTTGTACTGTAAAAATAAAACCATTTCCCAGACTTGTGGCCTCTCTGGACTTTGCTGATTTCCTCCGCAAAGCTGTTGCATTAAACCCTGGGGTTTTACACGTTTGGTCCATAATCGTATCACTTTTTCTTAAGCAAAATGCCACCCGTGTATTCATAAAACACAGGAACCCCCTTGATGAAGCTAAAATTTCTGTCCAGACAGAAGCAAAGTGTTGAAGCCCACAAGTATGTATGCGGTCAGATGGCAGCCGTTTCAAACAGCCGCAGCTCTCAACTGAAGGCCTCAGTTTTGGCTAATGAAACATTTCTGTTTTCCCCAATGAGAGGCTCCCTCTACCCACTTGCTGGTGACCCTGAGTGTCGGTCCCAGCCAAGAGCTGAGGAGAGCTCTCCCTGGAGAGCCGTGTCGGGCAACCCGGAGCTGTAACTGCCTGTTATAACAGGAAACTAACAAACTCTTGCAAACCAAACTCATTCGTCATGCCCTGACACCCGCGCTCAGCTGAAACCTTTTCATTTCCATTCTGGAAACATGTCACACTGCTTATTTGATTTCATATTTTCCTCGTTTTTGCGTGCAGTCAAAAATGTGAAACAATCTAACCTATACTTGTATTGTTTAAATGACAATCAAGCTATTCATTTATTCACTCACTCAATCTTTTGCTCTAAATTTAAAGAAATTTCTTAAGAAAGTGAGGTTTTCCTTTCCTCTTCCAGGTCACTCCTGCAAACTCCTGACAAAGAACATGGGCATGCTTGTGATTAATGAAGACAGTCTGGATGTAAGTACTCTGATTTTTTTTTTTTTTTTTTTTTGGTGATCTGTAAATTATTTGCATTAATGTAGCCATAAATCACAATGGCCTTCTAGGCTTTGTTCAAGCCCCAAAGTATTCAAAAGAGGGAAAAGTTGTCTTTAAACGGAAATGGTGAGACTACAGGGAATAAAGCCACTCCACATCCCAAAGTCCACGTTTAACCTCCATTAAGAACCCCAGCAGGGAAGTCTGTGAGCTCTTTAGCAGGAGGCTCTGCTCTGTTGTTCCTTTGTTGGAAAAGAGCGAGCCCCTGCATTTCCAGTGGGGAAAACCGAGCGCAGGATTGCAGACCCCGAGACTCCTCTGGGTTTGGTGCGCTGGAAGAAAAGGGGAAAACGGTGACGAAAAGTGGATTAAGGGGCTGGAGGATGGGGCGCTGTGTTTTTTTGGGTGATGACGGATGGCCTTCATTCTGTCAGCCAGTCGTTAGGCGTGATAAATGGAGCTGAGGAAAAAATTTGGGGTCCGCACATTCGTAATACACATAGGCCAGCGCTTTGAAATGTCAGCTCCCATTCTGCTGTGGTTGAACAGATGCTTACATAAGGCGGTTTGTTAATACGCAAAGAGGAGAAAGCCCTCCACAGACTGAGGACACGCGGTGAGCTCCAGCAGCTCTGAGGGCTTTAGTTTCAGAAAAGACACTTAGTGGAAAGGGTCTTCATTATTTCTGGATAGAAGTTATCATAGTCGCTTATTTTATTCATCTGTGCATAGTATGTTTTATTGATCATATGTTTTATTATGTACGTGTTGACGTTGACCATAAATGGTCATGTCCCGTGGTTAATATCCTGAATAAATTCAATTCAATTCAATTTTATTTGTATAGCCCAAATTCACAACAACAGTTGGGCTTCGTATCGGTAATTAAAAAAGTGAAACATAAACTCAAAAGGATCATAAATACATAGAATTCAATAGGAAAATACTAAATTGAACTAACTATACAGACTAAGCTAAACTGGACATCCCTGTTCGTAGACACCCTTCGCGGTAAGGAAAAGCTCCTAATTAAAAAAACTGATCCCGGAAAATACTAAGAAACCTCAGGGTTGTCCACATGAAGGAGGGATCCTCCCCCAGGACGGACAGGCGATTTACCAGAACTCTTAGAGAAGAATTAACTTATCAAACTCTACAACTACTTATTAAGTCCAGCAGACGAGCTTCATCCAGATGGAGTTGGGGGGACAGTCGGGGGCACGAGTCGAGCTGGGAGAGGATCCACAGCCAGGTGTAGGAGCAGGAGCAGAGACAAGGTACACGGCCAGGTACAGAGCAGAGACGAGCCAGAGACAGGATCCACAGCCAAGTGTAGAAGCAGTAGTAGAGGCGAGCCAGAGACGAGGTACTTGGTCAGGCACAGGAGCACAGATAAGCCAACTGGAATCTGGAAGCACTCTGACCAGATGGACAATGCTTTCCCACTGTCCCTCTTTCCCACTAAAGAGGGACAGTACATGAATCGCACTGCACCAAACAGAGGCATGGAGAACTAAATGATGAATAATGATCAAGAATAGAGAAGAGAGGAAGGGTAGAAGTAGATGAGAAAAGAGGACAGAACCCCGGTGCACCATAGTTACCCCACCTTCGAACTTACTAGCAGCCTACTAACAACTAATTGTTATTGTTATTAAGTTTAAATGAAATTAATCTTTCTACACCTCTAAATGCTAAACTCCTTTTTCCCCAGTAAGTTCCAAGTAAGATGTTCTCAGTTTAAAAACAAAATGTTGCTTTCCAGAACTAACTAAAAGACACTCACTGCATGTGTTTCATGACAGTTTGATCCCCCAACATACCAATCACTGTTTTTTTTAAAACATAATTTCCAGTCTCATGCTATAAATTACTGTAAATTTTGGCTGTCCAGGTTGTGGGAGGGTCTACCTGACAGCATAATTAAAGTTCATCCAGCTACAAATTACTGAAGTTAGAGCCCTAGCCATGAGTTTTGATATGCCACACCCATATGAGTCCCAATGACGTGAACTTTAACGAACATGTTCAGCGTCTCAGCCAAAGCAATACACAACTGTAAGTGCCAGCAAGCTGTATTTGCTCTCACTTTGTCAATTTTGTTTAACAACTTATTTTCTAAAACTAAAATGCCTACTTATTTATTTTTTAAATGTGGTTTTATTTTTAATTTAAATATTTATTTAAGCCAGAAAATTGGGCATTAAGAAAAAAAAGTTACAAATATAATAAAATAAAAATTCATGATTGATTTGAGTGTTTAAAAATAGTACAATATTGCAGACAGTGTTAGCAAACCATGTTTTTTTGTATTTTGCTTCAAACTTGATCACACTGACCAACTATTGAAGGTTTAATGGGTTTAGAGGAACCTTGCCAGAACTCATTGCATTTAAATACTATTTATTATACTTGCAGTTGAAACCACTGAGATGCTGAACAGTTGGAAAACATCACAGAACGTGACCAAACTTGATGTATTCCACCTGATCTGGGTTCAGTCGGGCACCATAGTATGACAGAAATCACGTGTTTGAACTTTTTCACAATCATCTGCTTTGAGGGGACTAGACTACATTTCTCCAAATGCATTCTTGTCTTAATTTGATCTAAAACCAAACTTCTACTCCCCTAATAAGGTCAGTGTTGATGAACATATTTGGGGTCTACAAGCCACTCAAAGCCTCTTTAGGTTGAGCCATTTATAAATGATCCTAGAGTAACCAAAGTGTTTACTTATAACTCTAAATGATTAATGTCGGTGACTTTGTTTGGTCTATCAAGACCAACTTAAAGAGATGACCTTCATTAATCCAATAAATTTAGTGATGATTTATTGTGTGATGCTTTTAATTAACCTCTAAAGGGAATTTACTTTTTTCTGTGTGGTTTTGCAGTCTTATGTTGCATTGATGGGCTGCCCTCATTTGGCTTTTTAGGCCTTAAACTTGCATGTTTTTTGCTCTTATGTTGAAATTTGTCAAACTTCTTTACTAGGTCGTTTCAATCCCCTGAGTTTAGAACCACAAATTGCTTGTTTTTTTCTAATAAAAAGCTGGTTTGGGAACACATTCAATTTAAAACGTTATACCCGTAACCATTCATTTGTGGTCAAAAGTATGTCTTTTACATTAAACAAAATTGTCTCCTGTTTGGTGCCTCATAGTCAGATGATAACACTGCACTGATACAAATCTCCAGATTCCACGTCACGAGCATCACATTGTGTTGGCTCTGTCAGTGCCAACATCAACAATAGACTTCACCCTGTATGGAAAGCTCTTGTACATTTCTGAATGGACACTTCGTTCCCATTACAAAACCAAACACCAGCTCACCACATAAGCTGAACTGGTCATTATAGTCATAACAAAGAGGCTTTAAGAGGAGACTCTGCATTAGGGCTGAAATTCCTTGCTGGAAATTAGGGGGGAAATGACCGTTTCTACCCTGAGAGATTGTAAACTTTGCTTATCACAGAGTGATGAATTGGTGGTGTCCCAAACAAAGGTAAATCTCTCTCAGGGATGCACTACACAAGAGTTTACACATGCAGCAGGAAAGCCCTGAGATGTAATCTCTCCAATCTGCTAGAGAGCAGTTGGATTAGAAAGTAAATATTACAACCTGTGATTACTCTGACCCAAATACACACTTGCCTACCCGTGTTCAGCATCTCATGCTGTTTTACTGACCCCATCAGGAATGGTTAAGTCCTCGCAGCTGCTCTCCGCTTGGATCCTTCTCACTGTGTTTCTCTCTCGTGTTAATCCATCATCTCTCTGTGCACATTTCTCACTCTCCTTCTCCTACTTTGTGAAACATAAAGCCCCTCTCTCCAAATATTTCCTTTAAGCTGGGGTTTCAGAGTTTTGTTATGCCAAGCCTTCATTGAATGGTCCCTGTGGTACACTCACAGGGCCTTGACATATCTGACCTCCACACTAAGCCAAACTCCTCCCGGCTTTTTTATATGAAAGTTTTTTTATGGTTTCTGCTGCTTGAAGATGTCACTGTGTTCTACGTTCATCCTCTTTTATTTTCTTTTTTATCAATTAAGCCTGAATGCACAGGGCTGTTTAGAACTTTGTAAAAGGTTTCTTAATACTTTTCATTTTGTTAAAGTAAGTCGTTCAACTGCATTCTTGACCAGCATCCTATTATAACAAAAATGAAGTGTGACGTATATAATGTTAGGACCTGCAGTTTGGGACCTTATGCAAAAGTTTACAGTTTTTTGTATTTCTATGAAACCTTTTAAAAGATAAAGTATTTAGATCCAGGTAGGCCTGCAATAGGCTGGTGACCTTTCCAGGCTGTACCCTGCCTTCGCCCAGCAGTAGCGGGGACAGGCTTTGGCACCGCCATGACCCCAAAAGACATTAAGAAAATGGATGGAAGGATGGATTTTTATCCAGTTTAGTTTAGGATTAAAATTATGTTTAGGTATTTTTTATGTTATAAAACATAAAACAAAGATATCTAGTACCATAAAAGCAGATTTTTGTTTTTTTAGGTGCAACACTTAAGGAAACTTTAAGGAAACTTGGAGATTTGTGAGCAGGGCATGAAACCATACTGCTGCTCACAAATCTCCACCTTCTTCCTAAGCCTGGCTTCCACTACTCTTTCCCACAGCTTCATTGATGAGCCACACAATGAAGCTGTGGGAAAGAGTAGTGGAAGCCAGGCTTAGGAAGAAGGTGGAGATTTGTGAGCAGCAGTATGGTTTCATGCCCCGTAAGAGCACCACTGATGCCATTTTTGCTTTGAGAATGTTGATGGAAAAGTACAGAGAAGGTCAGAAGGAGCTGCATTGTGTGTTCGTAGATTTAGAGAAGGCGTATGACAGGGTGCCGAGGGAGGAGCTGTGGTACTGTATGAGGTCGTCTGGAGTGGCAGAGAAGTATGTCAGAGTAGTTCAGGACATGTATGAGAGAAGTATGACGGTGGTGAGATGTGCTGTAGGTCAGACAGAGGAGTTCAAGGTGGAGGTGGGACTACACCAAGGATCAGCTTTGAGTCCTTTTTTGTTTGCTATGCTGATGGACAGGCTGACAGACGAGGTAAGACAGGAATCTCCCTGGACAATGATGTTTGCGGATGACATTGTAATTTGCAGTGAGAGTAGAGAGCAGGTGGAGGAACAGCTAGAGAGGTGGAGGTTTGCTCTGGAAAGAAGAGGCATGAAGGTCAGTCGTAGTAAGACAGAATACATGTGTCTGAACGAGAGGGATCAAGGTAGAAGCGTTAGGTTACAGGGGGCTGAGGTGAAGAAGGTGCAGGAGTTTAAGTACTTGGGGTCAACAGTTCAGTGTGATGGGGAGTGTGGAAAAGAGGTGAAGAGGCGAGTGCAGGCAGGTTGGAGCGGGTGGAGGAAAGTGTCAGGAGTGTTGTGTGACAGAAGAGTGCCAGCAAGACTCAAAGGAAAGGTGTACAAGACAGTGGTGAGACCAGCTCTGCTCTATGGGTTAGAGACGGTAGCAGTGAGACAGAGACAAGAGGCTGAGATGGAGGTAGCGGAGATGAAGATGTTGAGGTTCTCCTTAGGAGTGACCAGGTTAGACAGGATAAGGAACGAGTACATCAGAGGGACGGCTCATGTTGCCTGTGTTAGGGACAAAGTCAGAGAAGCCAGACTGAGATGGTTTGGACATGTTCAGAGGAGGGATAGTGGATATATTGGTAGAAGGATGTTGGAGATGGAGCTGCCTGGCAGGAGGGCGAGAGGACGGCCAAAGAGGAGATACATGGATGTCTTAACAGAGGACATGAAGTTGGCTAATGTTAGGGTAGAAGATGTCCATGATAGAGTGAGGTGGAAAAGGATGATTCGCTGTGGCGACCCCTGATGGGAAAAGCCGAAAGAGAAAGAAGAAAGAAGAAGACTTAAGGAAACTTTAAGAATTGCTTTGGTACGGCTGTTCTATAAACTTTGCCCTTCTTTTTAAAACAGAACTAAATTCAAAATGTTTTAACATATTATTTTGACAGATATGAAAAGTTGTTTGTGTTTTTTACCAGATGAAGCCGTTTCCACTAGACATTACTCAGGTTTTCTGTGCAGAATTTATGTGACCAAGCAAAGCAACTTCACCACAAACATGCAGACTTTGGCTAAGAAAATTAGGAAAAATTATGAGACTGCGTTTATCGATCCCTCAGTGGGGAAATTCAATTGTTAGAACTTTGTGGACAAACAGGAAGTCGCAAAAAACAGAAATTTAAAAATGTGCAAAATTTTAGAGGCCAAAAGTTAAACAAAATCTATAATTACTAATAATGTACATACATTGAAAAAATACCAGCACCAGAAAACAGTTGTGGAGTGAATATATTATCAACACTAAACTATTATTTTGCATTTGTAGTGAGACTGTTTCATTGTACAGTCTAACAGCTGGAATAATAGACCTGTAGTGTCGCTCCTTCTTACACAGTTTGCTTTATGCTGCTCAGCATCTCCACCGTCTGATGACATGGATTAGAGGTTTTGTCCAAGATGGATGTCATCCCGCCCTCCTCCTCAATGGTCTAATGGAAATCCCAGAATAGAGCTGGTCCTCTTTACTAGCTTGTTCAGTCTCTTTCGGTCTCTGTCTGTGCTGCCTACTCCCCTGCAGAGCTAAGCGGAGTGTATAGCCGAGGTTACCACAGAGTTGTAGAAAGTCTATAAGAGGGACTTGCACACTCCAAAGGACCTCAGTCTCCTCAGAAGGTGGTGGGAACCTTTGTTCTTCTTGTACAGGACATGGCGACCTATGAAGGGATATGTCGAAAGGTGAACAACAACTGTAGTGCTAAAATGAGCACCCAGGTGCTTAAAGCTGTCCGCCGCCTCAAGGCCTGCAGCCTGAAGGCTTACTGGTGTATGATGTGGTGGTCAAAAAGGGAAAAGGGGTTGTGCTCAAGTCCATGACTTAGACCTGTAGTCTAGTTTGTCCCCCCATATTCATAGAATATGCAGACAAGTCAGGTTTAAGTCAGACTATGCAGAAAAAAAATATTCCTGATCTGCAGAGAAGTTATTGTGAAAGCTTTAACCTTTAACAAAATCTTACATCAAAAAGTATTTCTTCTACAAGTTGGACACTTTTTGTGGATTTTGGTTTGCTGAGTTTGGAATGATGGGTTTTATACATCTGTCAGTATTGAGAAATCTCCAAGACGTCTGCAGACACCAAGAGGACACAAAACAAATAATTGTTGGTGTTTTTGTTTAGTTTGATTTTTTTCTTTTTTGCTGCTCATTTACACCTTTTAAGTTTTGTCATTACACTTTCTGTGTGTTTATCATCGGAAACAAGCTTCTGTAAGCCAGTTTGCCTGGACAAGCACATATTTCTTTATCAATCAAATTTTCTTAATCTTAAGACTCGGGAAACGTTTACTGCAGATCTAAGCAAAATGTGTGTGTGTTTTTTTTTTAAACAGGTAACAAGGGAAACGCTGAGCTACCACTGTGGAATGCTGGGAGATGCTCTCTACAAGGACAATGATTTTGCTCTCATAATTGATGGGAAAACTCTTAAATATGCTCTTACCTTCGGAGTGCGCCAGTACTTCCTGGATCTGGCCTTGTCCTGTAAAGCTGTGATATGCTGCAGGTAGGATTTATTCTCAAAGCAATCAACTAAACGTGAGACACAACAGACAAGAACAAGGAGGGCATTCAAGGACACGTGTGGCTACTGATAGATTTTTAAAATGTAATAACAAATTGTCGTAAAAAACCCCGTTTGACAAAAGTCCAAAAGTCAAGCAGTCGATCTTGAGCCTGTGCTGTCTCACCAAAAGCTTTGAATTTATTGTAAAATTACCTGAATGTCAGAAATTTCTGCCAAAATAACAGGGTGAAGAAGAAATGAAAACTCTGCTACACTCCCAGCTTTCAAGTATCAACCTAAAAAATTAAAATGGAAAGTTTAAACATTATGAAAGTATTCTGGTGACCTGCCCAAACTACATAAACTTTAGAAAGTGCCTCTAAGTTTAGCAACCCTGACAGAGCTTTAGGCAGCACATTTTCACAACAAATGCAGGGCTTGATGTGCCATGACAGTACTCCATACTAAGATCTGCATTAGTTTTTTTTCTTTTTTTTTCATCTGTGGACTCTAAACTACACCAAAACATTACAGAGGAATCCTAAACTTCAAACGTTGAAAGCCTAACAACTAAGGACAGATATGCAGCTTTTAACACAACTGCCATGAAAAACAAGGACTGGTGTTGTCAGCTTTGCTTTCAGACAGAAAGTCTACAATATAAATTAGAAAATGTATTTTTTAATTAAGATTTCTCAAAGTGAGACTTCAAAATAAGAGTGGTAGCTTGCAGACATACTTGGAAGTCTTGTCAATGTTGTTGTGTCAACCAGCTTCATTTATTTCTGTTTTACAATCATCAACTACATCAAGGCTGAGCACCACCTTACCATTGCTGGAGAATTAAAATCCAAGCCTCAAATGCCTAATGAGTTACATAGAATAAAAACTAAATCAACGTTTAAATACGGCGAGAAAACATTTTTATTCCATCAGGACTTGGATAATAGATGTTTGAAATGAACATTTTTGCACCTCCATCCACCAAATGAACTCATTTCAATTGTGATGTCTGCTTCAGGTCACAGGAGCTGGATAGGGCAACAAGCTGCATAAAAAGCTTAATAGTCCAAGAATATTAGACAGCAAGAGATGTTGAACTATCATTTGACTACATTTAAAAATGATGTTTTGAAGGCATCTTCTGAGAAGTAAAGGGGTTACAAAAAAAAAGTGGGTAGAAAAATAGTCAAATAATGTAAAACATGAATATATTTATTCAACTATAAAGCCTTTTTTAAATCTCAGCAGCTACAGTTCAGAATATCCTCTATAGATTCAGTAAAACTGAAGTAATCTATGCACAGGTGAACATACCTAAAGATTGGTGTTGGGTCCAAGTCCAGGCTTAGGGAACTTGTGTCTCACATGTTTTCCAATTAGCTTACCATTTTAGCTTCTTATCGGCCAAACACACCTGAACAAGATAGCAGGAAGGGCTGGGTTTCTAAAACAAAATAAAACAAAAACAAGCAGGATCCTCGTCCTGGAGTTCAGCAGCCCTGCCCTAAAGCGATGCTGCACTGTCCATTACAATGACTGTGTCAGTGATAATACTAAAAAGTTCTGGAAAATGTCCACAGCTAGCAATGATATAGTCCTGTGTAAAAATGATCCAAAAAGACAGTGTTCCATGGGTAGACAGAGTAACTTTGTGGGTAGTCGCTCAGACATCTGAAAGACTGATCTGAAAAAAGAGATTCAACATCATGAAATCATTCTTTAAAATATATTTGTATTTAATTTGAAAGTCTTTAAGTTTTACTCAATTCAGGCAAAAAAAAAAAAAAAGACTACGCTTCTCTGGGATTCGGTTTGTAATATCAAGAAGTAAAAATCTCGTGACTTGCAATGCCCAATCTTTTTTTGTATTAAACTGCTATAATCTGAATATTTTTAAAAAGTCATTGGATGTCAATTAACTTTAAAGATTTCAAATGAAAGCTGAAAGAGCTTTAACACTAGGCTCTTTTGATGGATTTAGTTTTGGATAAGCTGTGCGTTCGTTTTGACAGTTTCTAATCTTTTTCAGAGTCTCTCCTCTCCAGAAATCAGAGGTGGTTGAGATGGTAAAGAAGCAGGTGAAGGTGATCACGCTCGCCATCGGTGATGGTGCCAACGATGTGGGAATGATCCAAACGGCTCATGTCGGTGTGGGAATCTCTGGGAACGAAGGTCTGCAGGCCGCAAACTCCTCTGACTACTCCATTGCACAGGTGAGCGTGAGGGCCCAGTCGCACTCATTTGTGGCTAAGTACAGACTTTTCCAGAGGCAATTTGAAATAAGTAACTTTTTCAATTGGATGTGGGGCCAACATATATTTTTCAACACTTCAGTTAGACTTGATTTAAAGTGACATTTTCACAAACTTCACTGTGCACTGTACTCGGTGCAGCACAGCAGCGTCCCTCCTGTCACTGTCCTTTTAGAGGAATGATGTGCAGTTGATAGCTTGGCACATTGTTCTGAGGTAACAATGGTTCATTTGTCAGGGAGAGCCTGGGCTTACACAGTGAAGTGGTGTTACACCTGTAAAACAAGCACCTGGTGACACCTGACTCCCAACATCACTGTTCACAAACGGACTGGGGCAAACTGTTACTAAAACATGGATTTAGATCCTAGTAACCAGTTAGTCTGAAACTCTGCGTCGATATGCGATATGTTTCTTCCAACAAAAGCATGCAGTTCCCGTTCATTGCTGCGTTAAACAACACAAAGCTCTCTGCGTCCTGTCTCTGTTACAGCCGAAAGGCTTCAGAGTATGGGAAAGCTGCGGCACGCTTTCTTCTTAGCTTTTCCAATTCTGTGAAGAGCCACGACATTCTTTCAAAAATTGTATTTGAGGCTACTGCAAAAAGTTGTTTCAATCACGTCCCTTTCTTTCTTACCCTGTGCTTGTAGTGTGGTGATGTGATGATGGGTGTCAGATGAATTCCTTGTTGCAGGTCTCTTAAGTTGCCAGTTTGTGTGATTTCATCCATAAGAACTGTTATCTGCTGCAGTAAGTGTGGAGTTAAGAGGCTTCAGGACAAGCCGCGTCTGCAGTCTGTCCATCACCAGCTTTGCTCTGTTTTAACATATGTTTGATCTACCCAATCCAGGATAACACAACATGGGCCCAGTCCTCTGAGCTGAGGCTAAATATGAGCAAGCTTTCCAATCAAATATATACTGTTTTTCTCACAAAACATAGTAGAACTCCTCAAAACCTGCAAATCTATTTATACAGGGAAAACTTTCATGTTCGTCAGTTTTTATTTTAATTTTTCTTCTTTTGTCCAGATTTGTTTAATCCATTTTGTGCTCTTGCTTTGTATTGAGTGAGAAGAGAAAGAAGCTATTGATGAGTGCCCAGAAGCCATCACTCTACACTGTTGTTCTCTCTATTATATCTCAATAAAGTATTGCAAAAGATACAAAAAGAGGTGCCTCACCAAAAACCTTGCAGCTTGCATCTCCAGATCCTGTTCTAGACCTGTTGTCCTGATCATTTCCACGAGGCATTTCAAAATAAGATATCAATATGGAACTTTTAAGTGCATCTAAAAAATTGCATTTTTGGTGCTTTTACCGTGTTTTTGAGGCATTTTTCTGAGGGTGGAGAAAATTAAGCTCAAAGTTACATTTCTGAGTATTTATTTTTTCAAATTGTTGGCAATCCGGAGCAGACGAAAAAATGCAGTTTAAAAAAGACTGTATTTGTTATGTAAAGAATAAAAAATGGCGGTACCTGCTTCAGTCCAGGGGAGTGAAGCAGGGAGCACCAATTGTCTCTCCCACAACTCAGAGGGGAATTTTTAATTAACAGCTGCCACTCTGAAGTAGTTATGTTCTGGAAAACGACACAGGTCTTTTGATTTTTACTGAAAAAACAGCATAATCATAATTAAAAGACCACTTGGAACGCTTTTAAAATAGATCAGAAGATGATTGGAGTGGGACCTTAAAACAAAACCGTTATAGCCAAAAATAAATGCTAAAAGAATTTTGAAGCAGGGACTAACTTTTTAGGGTGACGTAAAGTTTGGCTGCAAACAAATCCCTGCCTTTACCCACAAAAGAACAGCTAAATAAATCAAACAAATTTTATTTGTGCATTTTAGTCGAGAGGCTTTTTTTCAGCGTAGCCTCAATATCTAATAAACAGTTTAAAATGTTGGACCCAGTTCTACACAAATATAACTTACATAATGTCTAAAAAAAAAAAAAGTGGAACAGTGTTGATTCTTATCTCAGATTCTCGAAGAACATTTCTGACGTTTCTATAAAAGGATTTGTCTTTAGATTTTATTACAGAGATCAGACAGAAAAATGAATTTTAGAAGCTACCCTAAATAAAATCATAATTTTGAAGCCCCTGTACAGTCTATTATGTAGGAGATAATGGCCGACAAAGTGCGAAATTTCAGAAATTTTCCGTCATGAAGCGGAGGATGGTTGCTTCCATGAAGTGCGTAACATGACAACCCACCACTGAGCCAGCACCGACCTCAATTGCAGCGTCAAAGTAAAGTTATATATATGCTGATCATCTCGATGGGTTAAATAAACATCAACTCAGAGAGGTAGTTCACCTCTTACCGCTTGTTTTTGTCCGGAGGATGAAGCTAAAGTTAGTTTTTAAGAAGCCAGCAAAGTGATACAGAACATTTGAGATTCGTGACCAGAACTTCATTTTTAGGTGTGCATTATCTCTGTGGATTATCCCTTTTTAATCCACGCCCAGCAGCCAATCAGAATTGACCATGGTATAATACAGTACAAACCCTCTTTAATTGCAGTAGCTGAGATGTTGGCTCCACAGTCTGTGCAGGGACATTTCTGGAATGTGTTGGGGGAGCGATATGACCAAAGTACCTCATTATTCCTTAGCTGCTCTGCAGGAATTTAAAGAAATAAATGTTCTTTAACCTTAAGTTCCTTTTACTGCTTTAATGTTTCAACGCTGATCTCCGATTATCAGTAATAATTTCCCAGCCCTCTGTACTCGTGCATGCGCTCTTCATTCATCATGTCGTTTCCCTCCATGTTCTCTCTCCCACACAGTTCAAATACTTGAAGAATCTGCTGCTTGTCCATGGAGCCTGGAATTACAACCGCGTGGCCAAGTGCATCCTGTACTGCTTCTACAAGAACATTGTTCTCTACATTATTGAGGTGAGTATCATGGAAAAGAGGTGTTCTACTATAAACCAGATGTGAAAGACAAATAGGTTTTCCCCTCCACATTACCTGTTAATTGAGATCATTTTCAATTTTTTTTTAAATTGCGTTTTTGTTGTCTTTAACATGTTATTGTGGCATTTTTCTGATCCTGGAGGACATACTGTAGATTAGGAAAATAAAGCTAAAAATGGAATTGCAGGGTATTTTATTTAAATCATTGTGAATCAGGAGTAGATGAAAAAATGCCATTTTGAAAAAGATTGCACTTGTGGTGCAGAAATGACACTGGCTGGGCCACAAGCTCCCTGCTCTGCTCCATTTTGATGCATCTACTTGTAGACGACTAGATCCATGAACGCCTTTGTTTTCCTCGTCTGAGCTGGAATCTGGGTCAAAACTAGACGGCTTAATAGCTCCAATATTGCTCACCATTTCTGTTGCACCGAAAATGTTAGGTTGGAGATGTAAGGGGCTCTAAGCTAATAGAAGTGCGTGTAAACAGAGAGTTCTCAGTTACGGGTGATGGAAAAGCAGGCAGCGTGGCTTTTCCCCAACAGCCCTGCCGACAATTCTGAGGCAAATTTCTGATGAACTCCTGCTGCTCTGCAGAAATGATGTCCTAGAAAACGATACAGGTTTATTGATTTTGGTCAAAAACAGGATAATCATAATTAAAAGACCACTGGGAACACTTTTATAAGGCATAATTTGAATAGGTCTTTAAGGACAGAAATTTTTTTTTGTTAAGTTTCCGTGTTCACAGCCTTTTAATGCATCTCCTGGATGAGCTGGTAGAATTTTGACGTGTGTGATGAATGGAAGTTCATGTAGAATTCACTGGAAAACAGGATTTGGACTTCCTATCTGCTCAATTTACAGTTATTTTCTCACAAGAAGATGGCTTTTGTTATTTCTGTGGTAAAGTCTTCCAATCCATACTTGATTTCCAGTTGATTCTTTTTGCATTTGCTTTCTCCGAAACAGAAGTTAAAGCAGTTTTTCCCCCAATGTTGATGTGGTTTTCCTGAAGCCGGCATGTACGCCAGGCCCTGAGAGCTGTGCAGTTCTACTCTCTCCAGCATGGGTTTGATGGTGTGCACACGCTTCGATGGTATTTGACTGATAGCAGAGCTGGTGCAGATAGCTGCCTCGGAGCTGTAACCAAGAGTCTAAGTGCTTCCTTTCAGCACTGCTGGAGTTCAGATGTTTTGATCTATAGACGATCAACTTAAGCTCTGTCCCAGTCATGTGAAGGATTTTAACTCGTGCGTTTAATCATTCTGTGTCTCAAAGAGTTTATTTTTTCATTTAAGTGTAAATTAAAGGCTGGTATGATAATCTTTAATTTTTAATATCTTACTTCATATTAGCAGTTTATAGCTGAAACCTTAGACTTAGGAAGTTTAAACGTCTCTTGGCCTTGGTTTAGCGTGTCTGTGTCTCAATTAAAGTACTTGTCATCATAATAAATACTTCAGTAACGCAGACGCCTTTAAAGTCTGCATGCTGCAGCATTGTAAGCCTGCTTTATTTCTCCCTCATAAATTTAATTTAAAATTATTGCTTCTCTAATGTTCATGTGTCATCAGGTAGAATTCTACCAGTTGGGTTGGATCAATCCTTTTCTTTTCTTTTGAAAAGGACAACTCCATAGGACTTCCAGAGTTGGCCCTTTTTTGAGAACATGATCAAATGCAGATGACCAAGTTCTCATTCCTTTAGGGTCAGTCAAGTTAGAAAACATTGTTGTGAACCAGTGCAGCATCAGTACATGCCTTCCACTTATCCTGATAATATGTGGTGGGATTGTCATATCAACATAATGTACTTACATTTGTCTTGTGTTTAAACTGTACAAAGACGTTTTATTTTTTTGCTGTAGACATATAAAAAAGACGAGTGGGATTGTAATAAGAAAAGAAAAACTGATTTATTTTTTTGCCGGTGTGTCTTCTTTCGTGAGTAGAGAACATTCCATACATAATCTGTATCTGAAATATGATCGTTTAGAAAAAAATACTGCTTTGCTAATCCCACCCGATGACATCTGACCGCTCATGTCTTTTTTCATCCTCAATCCATTTTATGATCCATGAAAAATCAGTTGGCTACCTTCAACATTCCAGCTTGTCTGCTTGTGACTGAAGTAAAAGAAAAAGCTTTTTATCATTTTCTCTTTTAATTCAGTTCATCTCTGTTATTCCGCCCTTCGCCAGATAAGGTTAAGTAGCAGCCAGGTACAAGAAATAGTAGACCAAATGATATTTTCAGCTCATTTAATTTCAACCCTCGCACCATTAAATAAATGTTTCTGGTTTTATGTGCAAACTTCATTCATCTCATATTTAGGAAATGACAACACTTGATTTATACACAGATATATGTTTGATCTTTACTTAGATAAAAACATAAATCAGTGTGTTGAGGGGGCCTGGAATCAAATCAGTCAGGTACACTGTTGAACCAGACGCAGCTGCTCTTTGACGATGCACTCAGATGAAAGTGGTGATTTTGGTGTTTTTAACATGTTCCTGTTGCCTTTTTCTCATGATGGAGGAAATGTATAAAGAAAATCAACCAAAAAATTGCATTTCTGCACATTTCCTTATTTAATAAATTGTGAACCAGGAACAGTTGCAAAAGTTGTGTAGCAAAAAGCTTGCAAGTGTGACGTACAAGTTACTACTGCGGGCCACAAGCTCCCTGCTCTGCTCCATTCTGATGAATCCACTTGCAGACAAATAGATTCATGTACGTCTTTGTTTTCCTCATCTGAGCTGGCATCTGGATCAAAACTGCACAACTGGATAGCTCAAATATTGCTCACCGGTAATGTTTGGTTGGGTGGGTGAGGCTAGAAGGAGAGCACATAAACTGATGGATGATGGGAAGGGGAGACAGGCTTACTCCACACCAACTGACCCGTCCACGACTCAGAGATGAATTTCTAATGAACGGCTGCTGCTCTGTAGAAACTGTCTTAGAAAACGACTTATTTTTATTTACATTTTTTAAAACGCTACTGGGAACTCTTTTAAAATAGATCAAAGGATGATGGGAGTAGGACTTAAGCGTTGAACTGAAACCTCGTCTGGAGCTGGACAGCATCTGTGGCACTGATTGTGGTGAAGGTCCTTCTTGTTCACCCTTTGTTCCTCTCTAAAAACCAAACCCCCCCATCACGCTCCTTCATTGAGCTGAATCTGAATAAAGGAACATTTCTATGCTGCTTGGCCTCTTGACTATTCCAGATTTCCCCAGTGTGACAGACCCTGACATGTAACACGCTGCTACCCAGACATCTGAGCAAAAGCAGCATGTGTTCCACTAATAGGTTTACTTTTGAACACTCGTGTTTTTCTCTTTAACTTTTAGTCTAACCTTGTATGAAGAGAATCAAGGATATTGATGGGAATTTTAGCTGCCATTGTCCCCCTCAGCATGTTTAACGCCAGAGCTGGGAGACTGCGTTAAAGCGTCTTTTCTTCTCCTTCCATTCAACCTTCTGGTTTTTTAGTTGCAAAAGGTAAAAACCCTGGGACTATTGTCGGAGATTTGAACGTAGGCTTGGTTTGGAAGTCTTGGTGGAACAGAGGATTTTATTTGATTCAATGAGGGTTTATTATAAAAAAGGAAAGTCAAGGTTCTGTCTTCAGCGGAGGATTGACAGGCCGCACTTTTTTAAGGGTCTTTGGTTGTGGATAGCTTTTCTTTACATACATTTTCTGAACATTTTAGGTATAGTTGCTAAAGAAATGTGACAGATTTAAAAAGATTGTTCTTGAGGTAAAAGAATTTTGAAGCATGTACCTAACATTAAAACAGACTTTAGTGGGTTTTTTTATAACTTTGACTTTTTAAAAACTTCTTAAGAGACTTATGCAAAGCCATGAAAAGGATTGTACCAGTGGAATTTAGCCTCCGAAGGCTTTGTAAGAGGAACCATAGCAACACGATTCAAATGCAGCCGGCCACTTATGCTTGATTGGCATGTTGTTGGTGCTACAGGGTGAAGGGGCTGGAGGGTGATGGACAAGTAGCATTTATGAGGCAATTACATGAAAGCCCATTCGCCGGAGTTCAATGTTGTCTGAGACGGCTTGGAAAAGCCGAGGAATTTTGCCAGCCGGTTGCACCGATTTAATCGGCGGAGTTAAGGTCTTCTGTTCATAGCTCAACATATTTCCAGCATATTTATCAGCCCCCGTTTTAATCGTACACTTTCTTCTATTCTTGCTTTGTATATCATTTTCTGGGGCTGTCTTGCTTAGGCTAAATAGACGAGTACCAGGACTCGCATTGTTGTAGACAATTGTTGTTCACCCCCATCACCCTGCCACATCCACACAACACTGCCAACCTTAAAGCAGCCTTAGAATCAGTGATTTCTCTTTTGCTGATGAATATTCAAGCCTTTTTTACTGGCTTGCCCCGGCCCATTCCTTCTGTTTTCAGCTGCCGCTTCCCTCCATCACTGTTTTCACAAAGTGCAGTCGGGGAGAGAGGCCAGCCACGCCCCTCCACTGAGTGGCACTCAAAGAGGAGAAGAAAGAGGAAAGAAAAAGCCTGCCTGGTTCTTCCTCTAATGAGCAAATCAATGCATCTGTCTTTCAAGAGATGGAGAAAGAGAGGAACCATTGGGTCCCCAAGGACTAGGTCCAAACACTCACAGGGAAGCAGCTACGGCCCACTGTGAATAGGAGCCTTTTTTTAACTGAGCACAACACTATATGAGTCCAAAGACTCTCAGTGAGCAGATCTGTAATTAATTCAGCAGTTTGACCCACTCACTAGCTTCTCGTCACCACTGCTTAAGCTATGCTAATGGTTTCAACCTGCCTCATGACTTGGGCTTCATCAACAGAAAACCCCTCGGTAACCACGTCTGAATGAGTTTCTAAACAAATTCACGTTCACAGCTTTAGTTCTGTTGCTTTTCTGTGAAGATGGAGATTGTGTATTCATTAGAACACACAATCTCCATGATTTAGAAATGTTGGAAAAAAATCCTAGTCAAGTACACCTGATGGGGTGGAGGATCTGACCTGATGATGAGGTTGCTGTGAAGATCTGAAGAACAGGGTCTGGGCATTCAGACATTAACCTGCCCCCTGCCATTAGTTTTCACACAAACAGTCAGGATTTACAAGCAGAGAGCAGTAGGTGGACTGGTGTTGGTGCGTAGATGGTGGCAGCAGCGGGTGGGGCCATCCAGCAGGCTTTGTCCTTCTCTGAGAACTTGTAGCAGTTCATGCCTTCATAATGATGTTAAATGAAGCGAGGAAATTTTTGGTAAAGCATTGCCAAAACACAGCACCCCTTATACTCGATTGACAATTTAGTGAAAGTTAAAGCCTGTCCTCTCTCTCAACACCGGCAACTTTCAGGTGTTGATTCACAACATATTAGCAACTTCAATTTTTGTGTTTTCAGGGCAAACTTGGAGAAATACATTTAATCCAATATACATTTCATTTGGGTTTGATGGTTTCTTTCTAAATGTTAGAGGTATTATTGGTTTTTAGATCAAATCTAGCTTACTTTATCTGACAGGTTTTATCCAAATGTCTATTTTGCCACGTCACTTTAGTCTTAATCTCAGTCATACAGCATACATATGGATCGATAGATGGCTAGATAATCAATTAGTATAACTGTATGGGTACATACTTTTTTTAATAAACAAATGGTAGACTTTTTTTTTTAACTCCAACTCATCATTTCTCATTCTGATTCATTATAGTTCCTTCCATTTCTAAACGTTAAACAGCAAGGCTATTATCTTTCTTGCATTACATCACTCAAACGGCCTCAGAAGCAGGACACATCGCAGTTACATATTGTGGGTTCTAATAGTATCTGCTGTGCCGGCTCCCCCTGTGGTCTGTATATGTTGTGTGAGTGGGTCCTTCTCTCCTAGCTGCTGTGGCCCCAGCGAGACAGAGAAGGGGATTTTTTTTTAGCTTGTACACATTGTGAGGCCCAAATATGATAATGGTTACCACTCATTCTCCCTGTTGCTAATGGAAAGCAGATATTGAAAGAACAATTACATCTAAACTTGAGAATATATGGGGCACTTTTTTCTTGTGTTTTGAGAAAATCCTTCATCGTCAAAACCATGCTGAAATACTTTATAAATGTCAGCAACCTTAGGAAAGAGAGTTCAGAGTATTTGGAGCAATACCATGTCCTTGTCATTGTGGTCTTCAACTAAAATGATGAATTATAGCTCTTCAAATTACATTGTGTTATCTAACTTAACTGCATTGATCCAATTCTTTTGTGTCTCCTCAGATCTGGTTTGCGTTTGTCAACGGTTTCTCTGGTCAGATTCTGTTTGAACGCTGGTGCATTGGCTTGTACAATGTGGTGAGTCTGAGAAACCTTGTTCTCTAATGAACTAACTTTGCTTCACATTCTTTGTTTGACACAGAGACTCCTGCAATCCCTCAAAACGGCTCTTTGTTTTTATTTATTTATCGTGTGTGTAGGGTAGTAACATCCTGTAAAGGTTCCTATGTATTTATGACTCGCATTCACATCCATACTCCCCCTGTGTCCTAAACTATGTGTTGAATGTGGAAAAACAACAGCTTTTTTTGTGAGTGGGGTGAGTAAAGCAACATAGGAATCAAAAAAGCAATAGGCAGGCTGGGGCAAGTGCTTTCTGCTGTTGGGAGTCCCATTGGGTGTTACAGAGGGACAAATACTATGTAGCTTTTTTCTTTCTTTCATATTTGTCACAAAAAATGAAACTAACACAGAGAAAATCACCACAAGGCTGCTCAGAATTTCTAAAAACAAAGTAATTTTAATAAAGATTGATTATGGACATAAAATAAAAGTTGAAGGAATGTGAAACGTTTCCGAATAATCATTTTTAACTCTTAGTAGTCTGGGGCCTTTTTAAGCTTTTCTCTTTCTAGTTTCTAATTTTCTCTAGTAAGTTTGTAATTAATGCACAACATCCATCTTTTTAGTACAATCCCAGCTTTTTATTTTTAAAGATATTATTTTATTGTCCAATAATTTCACAGTGAACCTAAAACAATCTAAAATACTATGCCACACTATGCCCATTTGAGTGTCCTCCCTTAGGTATGACATGGGTTTGATTCCCAGCTGCATAATACTACAATCTGCAATAGGGCTTAATGCTCCTATGTTTTATACTTTATATTTGCCATCAAGGGTTGGATTTAAGGATGCACAGTGGTGGAATTATGCATATATTATGTTCTAACAGGTTGACAGTACCAATGACCATTATCACAAATTGTTTTTCCTTTATTAAAGATATGACACCAAGTTTTTCCAATTGTAGTTACTAATTCATTGTAGTGAAAGGTAAATATTTTTGAAGCTGCTTTATAACATTACAAATAGTAAGTCTGTTGTTTATCTTTCAGAATTCCAATAACTCTGACTGTTTGCAGACCCATAGATGTGCTGAGTTTCCATAATTGTAGAGTTAAAGCAGAACTACAATCGTTGAGACTTTTGAGCTAAAAGCTTCAAAAGCTGACAGTTCCCTTTATAATGCAATTTTCTGCCAATTCCAATGTTGTGCGTCCATTGTCGGATTCAGAGGTTAAAATCACCAAAAGGTTCCAGAGCACAGTAACACCTGTTTTTCATCATTCCAGCAAGGGTTAGGTCAAATGCAGAGAACGACTTTCACTCACTCAGGTGTGTGACAAGTACTGACACTTTAACAGTGTGTAGACTTTTTCAAAAACTAGGCACATTTCTGTGGCTGAGTGATAGCATATTAGAGTCAATAGAGTAAATCCATCTCTCAATAGAGATCTTGCTGGGGCCGGTTGTAAATAAGAAAGGAACCCAGTGGAGCGTGTCCTGTAGCCCCCAGGCCCTGCAGACTTGAGACCTGCACCGTCCCCCTCCAGATGGACTGTGGGGATCCCACCTCAATTGACCCATAGAGGCCCCAAGTCGCACAATGGCATCACTCTTCTCACCAGCTGCAAACCAGAACAATATAGTGCCACTTAGACTTTAGCCCGACTTAAATACTATTCTGCTTTTCTCTTAGTCCAGACCATTGTAGATGTTCATTGACAAACAGGTTATTGAATAAGAAAAAAAAATAAAGCATGACAAATCAGGAGGAGAAAGCTGCAACATCTGTGTATTTCGGCAACCAAAACCCCAAAAATGAGCAAAAAGACACAAAAGAAGCAATATGGTTGCAGTATTGACAGAAAAAGTAGTAAAAATGAACAAGAGAGTCAGCAAGACTGTTTTTTTAATCCTTGTAAATTGAGTTAAATGGTTTAAAATGAAAGGGCTCGTATTAAAACTTTGTACAAACACTAATGTTTATTTCTGTGTATCTGTCTTGTCCTGTAGATCTTCACTGCTCTGCCTCCTCTAACTTTGGGAATATTTGAGCGCTCATGCCGAAAAGAGAACATGCTAAAGTACCCGGAACTCTACAAAACCTCCCAGAATGCAATGGGTTTTAACACCAAGGTAATCTATTTTCTTCAGTAGAAGTTTTGGTGTTTCTGCTTTCAATTGGTACAGTTTTGTTTTTATTTGTTTGTTGTTGATGACACCTGTGTTTTTTTTCTACATAATCATTCTTAGTAAATTTTACACAAATGCACCTGATATGAAGCAAAACAAGAGCGTTTTGCAGTGGCAGTTGAAGCCGATAAGACATTTTCATCAAATTATTGAAAAGGCCAAAAGTTTCATGTCTTGACAACAATCAACTTCATGCCAATAAAAGAAGATGTTCCAGTTGTGTTGCTGAGACTGGATGAGTTATCGGCTTGTCTCGGTGACGTGACGGCTGGAGTTACAGGCTCTCTAATCACATCCTGGTTTGACCTGTTGTGTCTGGTGGTGGGGACTCTGTTCGCTTTCCCTCACTGATAATAAAGTTGTCTTCTCCTTTCTCCATGGTGAGCTGGAAACTCCCGGACCCTCTTCAAAGGCGTGGTGACCTGGTTAGCTCCACATGGTGGTGGATTAAAGACAGATTGGCCATGGTGGTCAGGGGCAGGGAAGGTCAGATGGTTTTGGGGATGCAGCGGAAAGAATGGCTCCAAGGAAGTAATAGAGAGCATGCTGTCATTCTGTGTCCACATTTGTCGCGGAAAATCACGCAATTTGTTTAAGTAAGAGAGACATTTGTTCTCAAAGCAAGGCTATCAGATCCTATTTAACCCGGACTGCATGGATCAACCAATGCTGGTTTCACATCCATGTTTTACCAACAAGTAAATGTTTAAAATATGAAGCAAGGACAAAATCACATATTTTAATTTGTTTAATGTAGTTACTGTATATTTTCTTTCTAATTCAAAATAAAAAATGATTTTTTTTTTAACATTCTTCAGCTCAGTAGGTAAGTGAAGACAGCTAATAAACAAAAAATTACAATCACAGAGCAAAGCCTTGGCAACCACATTCAACATTAGTACAGAGAAATACATTTTACAAGGTTTTATTTCATGCTCTTGAACACCTATGAAATAGCAGATGAGAGACGCTGAAGCACACAGGTGAAACCCTTTACGAGTTCTGCTTTTCATTCATTTCCTTTGAAGACCTCCAGATTTTCCTGCCAGGCAGGGATCACTTTAATTTTAATTTAAAAGTTCGATGTAAACGAAGCAGAATTTTGTTTGGGCCACATTTTCCAAGAGCCATAAATGATGACTACAGCAGTTCAGCAAGTTGTTTTTGCTGGCTTGTCCACTCTTTTCCCAAGATATTTTCCTTGCAGCTGCCCTGAAGCGAGGCGAGAAAATCCAGCAGGAATTTGGCCCCTCGGAGCCCGTCTTTCCAAACGCCTTGCTCTTTTGTACACAGCAGATACTGTCTTTGTCAATTAAAGCTGTTTGTGTTGAGAGGGGAGCGGGGGCTCCGGGTGTTGGACTACAGGCAGAGGGCTTGAGCTTTGTGGCTCCTACACTTTCAGCTGCAAGTCCCCCACATAAACGCCATGGTAAAATGACATCAGCTGGACACAGAAAAAAAAAGTCACTTCCTGTACGTCACCTTTATTTCTCTGGAGGTCTTTTCCCCCCTTCTTACCTCACCCCTTTATAAAGAAAGGGGAAGGCGTGGGCAGCTCTGGAAAATATTTGTCTGTATATTAATTACTGACTTTCATATGACTTGCTTTCTTTGGCAATTAGAACTTTCACAAAGGGCCAAAGCTTCAGTTCAGAGGACAAACCACACATTCATTCAGAGGGAATCCGGGCTCAGACAACAAGGGAGACAGATTCACACGTGACCACAGAGGAAGGATAAATGAACGTTTATGGACTTGTTCATCTTTGATAGCAGAGATGAGGAAGCCACAGCTTTTCTCTGTGGGGTTTGAGGGAAAACACCAGCTCTGTGGAAGATAATTTATAGGATAATTTAGCATCGATTTGACCGTGAAAACCGAGGCGGGGCGGGAGGGCATTGCTTGTGGCCACCCCTCGCTCTCTGTGCATTGGGTTTTGTGTACACATTGTGTGTGTGTGTGGGTGGGGGGTGTAATGCGGGGTGGGGGTGGCTGGTATGGAGATGTGTTTGGTGTGTAGAAAAGGTGACAAGGTTGTGGCACTGAGGTCAGGGTTTGTTAAAGCTCTAAAACGTAGTAATTGGAGCAGTGTACCATGTAGGTGCAAATCTCTCCGCCTTGCTTACTTTTATTTTAATTTGTTCACAGAATATATAGGAAAAAAGTGAAGCTAGGTTAGTTCCTAATAGCTGATCCTTGTATTTACAATGCTAAAACAGGCCCCGTAGAAATAAGTAAAAAACATTTACTCCATTGGCAGATTATATTTAAGTATTCAAACAAAATATCTGCCAATGGGTAATTGTTGTACCAAGAATTACTAAAAAGGAAAAAGTTCTTGTCACTAAGACTTTTTTCTTGCAAGACATAAAATGAGACAACTTTTCTGAAACAAGTCTTTTTGTTATATTACAATGTAATTATTGCAGTGTAGATGTCAGTTTGTCCCTTAAGAGTCATGATTCAACTGCATTCAGCTCAGAAGGCAAAGTTCTACAGTTTAGTTGGTTGACCTCAACATTTTAAAGACTTAAAATCCAGTTTTGGCATCACATTTTTTTTTAAATCAGTGACTTTGTTCCTTCTTTGTGCTAAAATCTGGTCCCTGTCTGTATACTGCAAAACAGGCCCCAGAAATAGGTCAGACATTCTTTAAATAAGCAAAAAAAAAAAACTGCCAGTGGAGTGAGAAAAATTGTCTTACCTAGAATTCTTATCCGTAGAAAAAATATTTTAGCGACCAAAACACGTTTTCTCAAACTGAGATTGTTTTACTAATGAAAATCTTTCTTGGAAGACGGATAATAATGGAATTTTTCTTGAAACCGGCGTCTTTTGACTTCCAAAAGTTTGGTTTTTACAGTGCGGGGCCAGAAAATCCAACTTTTCCAGAGGATTTGATTAGCCTTTATTAGTAAGTCTGCTAAGGTTGTTGAAAAAGATGTTTCTTTCATGAAAACAGACTGAAAGGTTTGCATGTTACTACTCTAACATGACTCAGTGGGTTTGATCCACATTCATCCACCCTCTGGATCAGCTCTGCAAACGAAAACCGGGCAGTAAAGCCAAGCTGCTTTTTTCTCTCTCCTTTTTTACTCTCAGCTGTTAGGTGCAGCTCTGCCCGTTGGTGTTTTATTTGGCTCCAACATGCTGAAATGTACATTTTGAGCAAGGTGGTTTTGAAGTGCTAGCAGTGATTTAAAGCACTTGGATGACATCTGCTTGCTTGCATGAAGAGAAGCACACACCATGACTTTACAAACAGTTTGATCTCTGTCAGGCTCGTCGGGACGTCCTCATGCGTGTTCCTTAGGCATATTTTGGTGCCACACAGGCTACGTTGTTTTTTAAAGAATTTGACAAAATTGACTGAAATGTAACGAGAGGAGACCGTCAACACGTGTCCTTTTGTACGGGTGGAAGATTTGCAATTTAGGGTTTTTATTTCTGCTGAATTACATTTTCAGAAGGGCAGCAAGTGAAATTGTGAATGCAAAGCTGCTCATAGAAATGCTCAGCAGCATTTCTCTGCTCCAAAACCCTCGCTGAGGACATACAACGTGTCTGTCAGCGGGGTGGCCATTCAGCCTGGAGGCCCTGACAAAACCGCCACTTAGCCCAGTGCTGGGCTTCCACAAAGGGCCCAGGTCAGGGGTCACCTGGAAAGCTGGAGCTCCCCACACTCTTTTTTTCCATGCCTTTCTTTTTGTCACTATGTCTTTTCTACTCTCTCCCCCCCTCCCTCCCCCCTCCTCCTTCCCCTGCATCCCCTCCTGCTTTTCTATTTTGCAGGTCTTCTGGGCCCATTGTCTGAACGGCCTCTTCCACTCCGTCATCCTCTTCTGGTTCCCCCTTCAAGCCTTCCGGCATGGTTAGTGGCTCCCAGAGACTCCTCCACAGCTCTCAGAGGAGTGGATGAAAAGGAGAGACTGTCAAACTCGCATACTTCGTCTTAATTAGTTCTCCCTTCAGCCCTCTCCTCATGAATTAAAAGCACGTGTGTGTCTGCTGATGGAGGTACATGCATTAACAGTTAGGGGTTCATACTCGCTGCAGTTCGTGCAGAACGCTTTGACGACGTTTTTGTGGCCACATGAAAAAATGTGGGTGCCACACCTTCACAGGAAAGGCAGTGATGCTCGTTTTATACCCTCTAACATCCACAGTGTGTGTGTGTCTGTGGGAATAAGGAGAATAGAAATCCAGGCTGGAAGG
Source organism: Oryzias latipes (assembly GCF_053564925.1). Taxonomy (NCBI): domain Eukaryota; kingdom Metazoa; phylum Chordata; class Actinopteri; order Beloniformes; family Adrianichthyidae; genus Oryzias; species Oryzias latipes. The sequence goes on from NC_136246.1 coordinate 10,068,513, forward strand.
TTTTGGCTGACCAAAGATGAGGACCACACAGGCTCGGGCCTGCTCTGCAAACAAAAGCACCAGGCCCCTTCACTTTGACTGACAGGCTGTCAGCAGACCCCCCCCCCCCCCCCCACACACACACACACACACACAGGGTACATGTGACCAGCCGGAAGTGAAGCCAAACTGAGTCCCCTTCTTTGTCTAGCTGCGAACCCCGTTGACATTTGGGTCATTGTTTCAGCCCAAGCTTTGTTTGGGGTTCTTCTGTAGCATCTGCTTTTGTTTGACAAAGTTTACTTTTTACATCGCTATTACCCAAATGTTTGATTAGTCCTCCTTCAGCAGTCAACATTCATCAATGTTATCATAAAAAAGTCTGAACCAAAGAGATTTAGTTTTGACCCTCATGAATCTGTTTTTCTGGTCTTACTTTGTGTTTTTAAACACATTTCTCATGTATTTGTGGGAAAGAGAACTGATTTTCCAGTCTCACTCAAAGGACAGTAAGGTGTTTGCTTTTTTACAAGGAAGTTCACATTGGGCAGCAAGTGAATTTCAGGATGTTTTCTGAGCTAAAGAAAGGCGTTGACGCTTCTGTAACGGATTGTTCTTGATTCCCTTCACAGATACAGTGTTTGGCAACGGAAGAACCCCAGATTATCTGCTCTTAGGCAACATGGTTTACACTGTAAGTGAATTAGTCTTTGATCGATTCTGTGCAGTTGTGTTGTCTTGCCAAGTGTCGACAGGTATAAAAACAAGCTAGGTTTTCTGTACAATGAGAAAAAATAATAATTTGGTCCCTTGCTTATGTTGTGCTCTCACAGTTTTGTGGGAATTTTAAGCGTTTTTTGAATTTTTTGATACAGCCGTGTTTAACACCCTAATTGGCTGTTGACCTTGTCAATCAATCTCCTCCGTGCCGTGATTGCGAGCAAATCTTTATTTTAATTCGACATTGTTGGACTAATTTCTTTTATGACGTTTTGAACTTTAAGGGAGAGAAAAGTGTAAAAATGTTCTTGTTTGTCTGATAACCCTTGTAATCCCGCCATAAATGAGGGAGCTCTGTCTATATATATATATATATATATATATATATATATATATATATATATATATATATATATATATATATATACACACATATATATTCAAAAAGCATTTTAATGATAATCTGACTGTATTCACAGTTTGTTGTCATCACAGTCTGTCTCAAAGCCGGCCTTGAAACCTCATCCTGGACTATGGTAAGATAAAGATTCCTTCCTGCTGAAGTGTCCCATTTTTGAATTCCTCCGTCTTTTGTGCTCACTTGTTTTATGTGTTTTTTTTTTTTTTATCTCCAGCTTTCCTTTTATGTTTGCTCCTTGGGGGGTTGTTTGTGTGAAGGCAACATAGAAACTGATCAATTAATAAAAATACAGTCAGTGTAACCATTTGAGCCCAAATTATTATTAAATCAAGCAATTTTGAAATTCTTTGGTTAAAAACACGTTGGACTAAATGCAAACTTTTTATGTTTTGATATTCAAAACAAATTTTTATTTCCAGTATTCCAGTCATTCAAAGTGTTCAGCGGCTAGTCAGGGAATGCATTGATTAGACTTTCGGTTTTAAAATTTTAGGTGTGAAATGACTATTGACTGCTAGCAGTGTTGTGCTTTTAAACCCCTTTACACCTGCATTTATTTCCAGCTATGATTTTTTTTTTTCTCATATATTCTTGCTTTTAAGTAGACACTAAATTAAGGTAATTTGGAGCTGTAGTGGTATGGCGCATATTTGCCATCAAAAGGTTTCATGGGGTGGAAACTTTTTTCTATATGGGATCTAAGATCGTCAGCATATTTTTAGCTGTAAAGATCATTCAAAGTTGATATATTTTTAACAGGATTTCAATGATTTAGAATAAAAATTTCAGTTGGACAGTGTTACTATGATAGATTTTTTTTAGCCCTAGTTTGAGCTCCTTTGGATGTTTTGGCTTCTACCAAACAGTTTTACCAGTAATTGCGTCATTTGTTTCATGGTTTACCATCATTCATTTCTTTACTCTCTGTCTTACCAAAAGTAGTACACTTGAAGTTTATTGTGTTATGTATACTTTAGAAAAAGTATAGCAAGTACACTATTGACCATGTACTGTGGGAAGTATACTAACTGAATATTTCTCCAGACTAAATTGGAACATTTAAACTTTACAATATTGACTGTATATAAAAAGTGTAGTCACTTTTAGTATAGAATAAGTATGCTTGTAGTATACTTAAGTAGACTACTTTTTGCTAAGGGTTGGGAGCTTTAGCAGTTCACATCAAGTTTTTAAATAATTATCTTTTCACAATATTTTAAAATGGTTCTCAAATTCTTTAGCTAATTTAGTGTTAGGAAGTATCTATAACTTTTTCGTGAAAATTTTTAGCCTTTTAAGTTTTCTTTAGTGCATCAAAATAGTGAAATATCTTTGGTTACCTGCTTCAGCTGTCAGGAGTCATGCATTCTACAAATATTGTTTTGTTTAACTTGAACAGCAGGGATCTTGCTGGCAACACCTTGACATACCATTACTCTTCGACCATTTATGCAATCGGCAGATTGCATAAATGGATTGTGACGCAGAGAAGACCGGGTTTTTGTATCAACTTGGTACCAATTTGCAACTCAAACTGTTGCCTAACAGTGCCAAACCGCTTCTCTCCACAACAGAATGAGCTGATTTAGGTCAATTACGTAAGCACTTTACTACTGTAAAGTGTTGTATATCAGTGCTTTTTTTTTTCCAGCTTCCATTCCCCTGGAATTACTTTAAACGTTTGAAGAGTCACGGTAGTCTAAAGAATGTGAACATTGGATCTGAAGCTCTGGTGTTAAAGGGTTAAATTGGTTTTTAGTGAAATGCTACATTCTATTTCAGTGTACGGTCTCTTTTTGTCCAACAGTTCAGTCACATCGCCATCTGGGGAAGCATCGGCCTGTGGGTGGTGTTCTTCATAGTCTACTCCGCCCTATGGCCTCTCATCCCTCTGGCACCTGACATGTCAGGAGAGGTAAAGAAACACACTCTACAACTGTCTTCTCCTGACAGACCCCTCAGAGTCTTCATTCGGTTCTGCACTGGTGGGAAAATTCACTCCAACATTTGCACAGGTAGAGCCAGAGCCGTGTAAAAGGTCGGACCTCTGGCTTGTGTTGCGTAATGACTTAATTAGGCCAATTTAGCCAATGTTTGTGTAACATTTTTCTGCTTTAGCTCTGAGTATCTGCAGCTGACACAGAAACACTAAAGCAGTATAAAGTGTGAATGATGTCCTGAAATTTGACCAGCTTTTCCCTGTCTCTGAAACTCTGTCTCCCTTTTTGAGTACATTAGAGTGCATTAACTTTGGAAAAATATTTAGCTTCATTTTATGGAGTTATTACCGTGTGAATGCATGCAAGCATCCCTGATAAATTACAGGTAGTCAGGAGGGAAAACAGATTTTTGGACTGACTTCTAAGGATCCTGATGCAACTTTTCTTAATTGAAAAATGAGCAAAGTGGGGGGCTGTTTTAGGAACAAATTCTTGCAAGATACGCCATACAACAGAAATAAAAACTATAACGTTTTATCTTAAAAAATATCTCCACAAACTGTGAGAAGGGTATTAAAAACATTGTGAAATCTTACTGGGTATATTTGTCATAATTCTTCACCAAGTAAGTAACATCTTACTAAGATTGAATTTATTCTTTTAAGATTGAAAATGTGATGTGTCACATACTTATACATACTTAGTACATTATGTAGTGAAGGGTATTGAACAACTTTCCAACTGAGTGCAAGGCCTAAGAGCAGTTAGTATAAAAAAAGTATGAAAATGTGAGTGACTTGGTAAAATAAATTTCTACATAATATGACCTTACCTTATTTTCTGCCCAATAAAGCACACTTAAAAGCTGTAATTTATAAAAAAAAAAAACTATAAAAGTGCACTTTACAATCCAGAGCACCTTATAAATGGATTAATTCAGGTTGTGCTTACAGATGTGGAAGCAATTTTGAGAAATACACCGCGCTCTCACCAAATGTCAGTCTGCTTTTTTTTTTTTAGTTGCAAACAAGATTGGGTGTTGTAATACGCTAACGTGGCTACCAGACTGGGTTTTTTTTAACGTGTTATTACCAAGGTTGGAATATGCTAACTCGGCCAACGCTTCTAACGAAAATAACGGGCGGCGTGTTACAAACAGGTTCTAGATCTACTATGAACACAGTTATTGTGTCTGATGGACTTATCTCGGACTCTTGTCTTGCTTAATGCATCTTAAGGTTCGGTGCGTCTTATATTTGTCACAATTTTGAAAATGGATCATTCATTGATGGTGCACCCTGTAGTGCGGAAAATGCTAAATAGGACAGTGGTCCCCAACATCCGGGCGACGGACTGATACCGGTTCATGGGCCACTTGGTACTGGGCCGCAGACAGAAAAGTAAAATATGCTGAACATTGGTTCTTTCCGTTTTGTTTAATTTCTGATACTGAAGGACGTTTTCTTTTCTAGAAAACTACCAGATTCTGGTCACCACATCAGTCTGTCTTGACGCGTCATGTGAGTTTAAGGAGCTGGTCGGACCACTAAGTTAGTAACTCGATGCTTAAAAGCAAATAAAAACCAAACACAAAACTACATTTGGAAAGTTTCTTCGGGGAGGAAAAAGTCCTTTGGTAAACCGAAGAAGAGCCTTCAACTTTAGAGAAAAATAAAGCTGCTGTTTACAGGCAAAACCAGGAGTCTTCCTGCAAATATGGATTTATTGAGATAGCTGTTCTCACATAGCAAAAGCCACTGTTTCTAATATGTGGCGAATATGTGACTTTTTTAAATGTTTCACATACGCAGAAAATAAAGGTGCAGATATGGTGGATTTCTGTTTGTTATTATATTTAGAAAATACCAGTTTTCTTATTGTTGTGTCTTTTCATTTTGATTTTTTTTTATCCATCATTAAAAGTTGGACGCGGCTAAAGTTAGCATCCAGTTGCTGGGCATCCACTTTGACCTTTAAGGGAAAATCTTCATCCCAAAGTTTAGGTTTGAACCAGCCACAAACATTTTACAGGAAATGAAAATTTACTCAAATAAAGTTTCTTCTGATTTTTGTAAACTTGTGAAAGAGACGTTTGTGAATTTTCCTACAGCAAAGGTGAATTAGGCAGGCATCTCTTAAGAAACTTTGGCACAGAAAATGTTCCTCTGTGTTGATAAAATATACACAGTTAATCAGGATTTATGTCAAATTAGAAAACCTGTTTTGCCCTGAAAGATGATCTGAGCCTTGCTTGAGTTCTCAGTGTTTTAATGGTGTTCTATGAAAAAAAACTGTAATTTTGCTCTTATTGAATTATTTACAAATCAGAAACAATTTCTACAAACTAACAACTTTGTTTCATTGAATCTTCCTCTGTAAGAAAGACAGAAACGGAAAAAAAATCTGCTAATGTTTTCAGCTTTTTTTAGACTAAATTTGTTGAAGTAGCATTTTATTTTGATTTTTTTTTTTTCTTAGAAACCGGAGGCTTAAAAATATTAAACGTAAACTTCAGCCCCATTGGGACTGGTCTGTGAAAATATTGTATGACATTAATCCGGTTTGTGGCCCAAAAACTGTTGGTGACCCTGCTATAGGACAATAAACAGGGATAGTGTTATGGTCACAAAGTGTAAAGTTATATGCTACAAAGTGTTTGATAAAACATTTTAAATATACTAAGCTTCTAATGTAAAATATTTTCAATTTTCAATTAAAATATTCATCATTACTGGAGAAAATATACGTATGCTAATGCCCAAACTGTTGCTCAGCACAGAGACGGAACATATTTAATTGATACTTTCTTATGAGCAAGAAAACTGAACTTGCTTCTTATTTTTTGCATAAAGTGTAAATTAAAAACTAAAAATGTTTAGCTAGCTTTTTGAACTCCACTTGGCGAGAAATGTTTACCTGGCTTTGCCCAAAAGTTACAGGAACCTGTTGGATTCAGGTTTTAATGTCAAACAAACAGCTGCATTAACTACAGATGCCTGAAAATGGTTTCAATCTCTCTATTTAAAGTATCCACTGCCAGAATGTAAAATAGGTTTTCCAAAATGTCGAACCTTTTATAAAGTGGCTTCAATTTTCTTCAAAGGCTCTTCTCTTCTCTGCACTTGTGCTTGATGGATGGTTTTCTGCTGGCCAGATTTCTCTTGCATATTTTATTTGTTAGGTTTTGGATTCGTATTTGAATTCTTTATGTTACATGTAGTTTATGTAATCCTTTCTGCAAATACTGCAGAAGTCTTAAAGTGCATATGGACTGGTCACATGCACAAGTGGAAAGAATAGCAAATTTCAGAGGTGTTTCGCATGCATAGAGAAATTGGTGCCTTAGCTACATGCTGTACGTTGCTGCTTTCATCCACCCCCTGCAGCACAACCCAGGAAAGTGATGGTCTCTGGGTAGATGGTAACTCAATGCTTACCTTCAGCTTGGGGATACCAGCATCTGGTCCTTCTGAAACCTGAGAGCGCTTCAGAGACACCATCTTAGACATTTTAAAGGGCAGAATTATCATTAACCCTAAGACAGTCACTCATATGTCACCACGCCCCCGTTCCATCTTTCCTCTCTTAACCCCCTGTTATCTCTACCAGTTGAAAAACTGCCACAAAGAGCAGAAAAGACACCAGAACTATTACTTCTCCTGTTTTAACTTTTTAAGCAGCAGTCCATTCTATACAACTGCCTCCATCAGTTCTAGACAAACTTCTCCATCCACAACTTTGAAAAAGCACAAAACATGTTGGGAATAGGTAAATCAGTTATGGTTCAACCCATTGACTGTACAAGAGAACTTGACAGAGCGAAACTACATTCACACCGCCTTCGCCAACCTGCAATCACGCCCATCTTTTGGGCTTCCGCATTCAAAACTCTCATGTTTATATGTCGCTACACACGTTTCTATGACTGTTTTCGGGCTTTACATACAAAATGCATGGCTATTGAAAATGCATTAAAAGTTTAACTTTGACCAATCAGGGACTTGGTGGTGTCCCTTTTAATTCACGGAAGTGCCAATTGTTTGAAAAGTGATCACGAAGGAGAAAGTAATAATTGTAGTTTTTGCCTTGTTGGATTTATATGACATCAAGTCTTTCTTTTATTGTAATATAGCTGTGAAAGAAAAAGCCTGGAGCAAGATTTACTAGATGTGCACTGAGTCGACATTTTGCACCAAGCCTCTTCCAATTGTAGGTGATGGACATGTGCTAGTACTGAGTAGCGACATTCCAGTGTGAAGACCATGGACTAAAAGTTTCTCAACAACACATCATATGCCCAGTGGGAACGTAGCTTGAGTGTGATGTCACCCCTAAAATAGGGCTTAGTTCCGCCTCCAAACAAATTAAGTCTATTCAGACTCAATGTTGGAGCCAGATGACATCAGTTAACAGTAAGCACCGTCCACCACCACTCACTTACCCTCTCTCGCCAATCAGGAGTGAGCTGCTTGGAAGTTCACACCCTTATGACTTGAAAGAGCGCTTGGGAGAATCTGTCAAACATTTTAAACATTGGACGTGAGACCACATACTTTTATTGAGTCATCTGATTGGTCAGCTTATACACTGATTAATTTGCAATAAAGAAAATCATGATTAGTAAGAACATGTTTTTTTTTTTAAAGGTATCAGAGCAAAAATGGTTATTCTGACAAGTAGAATGGCTGAGTAATAGGTGTTTATTTCTGAATGGACGTTTATGGGATTTTGGCTTCTTGGAACCAGCGGGTACTTCCTGTTAGAAAAGTACCTATTTGGAAGGGGTCACTCAGTCTAGTTCTCATATACAGTCAATGGTTGTATCTCAAAAGCTCATCTTATTCTGTATCAACTCAACAGAAGACTGATGCAAAAATGAAGAATCTGAGAGATTATTGGGTTCATGCAGTGTACTCAGCTTTGTTTCACCTCAGGAGATGTTGCATGTGTGCTCAGTCTGCTCCATCGCACTGACCGCTGCCTCCTGACTCGCCTTCACGCCACTGTTTTGCAACACCGGCTTTCCCCTCACACACACCTGCTGCTTTTCAAACTTGTTTCCCCTGCTCGTAGTCAAGCTCCCATCATCGGATTTCACACTTGACCGGCATCAGAGTCTTCGACTGTGATGAGAGAGCACTTCTCTGAAGAGAATCACTTTAACAGGAAATGTGCACCATGATGTGAGACAGTAGCTAAAGTATATTCAGAATATAATTTTTAAGAATGGCATCAGTTTTTACAGGAAAAGATGAGATTTTTTTTTGCTCATCTTTACTCGCATATTTTCATCTTGGACTGCTTTTTATTGTTGAGCACACATGTGTGATCCAGGTTTTTTCCTATTTTTAAACAATCCTCACACATTTGCCCCTACACAGCTGCCTTATTTTACTTAGTTGTTGATTTTTCATTCTGAAGCACACCAGCATGTTTAGATGGTTTTATCAATTTTCACCCTGCAGGCGGTCACATGAATGGACTTATTAGAGCACAGCTGAAAAACCACCTCAAAGAAAGTTGAAACTTCTGTTAGACAGGTTATCCATCACATGAGTTATGTGGTTTTCAGTTACCGCTGTTTGTTGTTGTTTTCAACATACCTGAAGGGATATGTGGAGGGCAACTGCCAAAATCCCCTAGAACAGAGAGACCTTGCTAAAGACAAATGTATTTTTCTGTCGTGTTGAGGCGTTGTGAATCGCACCCCAACCCACGCCCGGTGGCCCTGTGGCCCGGTGGCCCGGTGGCCCGGTCCCTTTTTTATTTGGGATTGGAGCAGAAATTCAAAGAAACAGGACGATTAGAAATACATGCGTTTGTGTTTGATACATAAAATATGAGTTAATATTGTGTCTCTTTAAAAAAGAAAAACTGAAAACTTTTTAAATGAATCTTAAAGAATGCACATTTTTTAAATTCATATTGTGATCCTCAAAAAAGTAAGTGTTTAATTGATTTCAAGTAGTTCTTTATATTAACATAAAACCCACAAAAACAGAATTTCAGAAAATTAGAACACTGTGGAGAAATCACCCTTTACTTCTCAGTTTTTGCAAGAAGCTAAAGACAAATATTATGATCACATCATATCAATCAAAATAGAGTTTTCAGAATGATATGTCCATCTTCAATGGTTCAGTTTGTATGAGCAGGAGCCAGTTCCTGCCAGAAGATGAAATCTTCTTCTCCATCCAAATCCTCAGCATGAAGGAATCATGAAGTCCTCAGGAACATTCTGGTAGACTGTTGCAGTGATTTTTGGATTCACCAGTGTAGTGATGCATCTAATCTTTTTGTGTGGCCGCGAGGGGCTCATGGCTTGTCAAAACACTGCGCCTGTGCCAGCGGACACTACTGTCTGTGCAGCTAGACAAGTTTATTAGTATGTCTTAAAAACACAGCCCCCCTCCCCCTGTCCCAGCTCCCAGAGGCCCCCTGGTATTAGACCAACGCTGCTGGCCCCGCTCAACATCTCCATGTGAAGAGATAAACATTTGTTGATTGGAACAACTAAGATTTTTATTCAAGAATTTTTGTTTAAAGAAACTGTCACTTTAGTATTTTGGTTACCTACGTTACCTTTTTGTGTTTGTTGTTACTTACATTTCTTCTTTGTTCGACATTCAGCTGCAACTTACTTTCCATCTTTGGTACCGTTTGAGGTCCATGTTGTCCTCCGCATCCTTTAAAGCTCAGAAGTAGACAAATATTTTCAAAGATTAACTTGTAAATGATGGATGCAATTAAGTCTTCATGGTGTTTGCCTTAGATTTGCCAAGTATACAGTTTTAGTTTATTTTCTGAAGGATCTCAGGGCTGTTGAAATACCTCCATTACAATGAATGAAAAAAATAATAATTAAACTGACAAAACTCTTAAAATTTCTAAACATTCCCACCAAAGCTGCCTAATTTTTTCTAATTGATGTGGAAATATCCCACATTTTGATGCAGTTGTCCTTCATCTTGCGTATTTTGCGCCTGCGGGCAGCAAAGAGAAGCCTTATTCATTCACAAGTTAAACTGCAGGGGGAAAAAAAACAATTTTCCCTTCCCGTCATTTGAGGTTTCCTCTTCCTCTGCTTTTTGGATTTTTATTTTCTATACATCAAAGTCGATTTGAAGGTAATGGTGAACAGATTAGGCAATTTGGCCAAAACTAAGCGCTTTAATAGTTTTGACACTGACGAGTGTGTGCGTGCATCCTGAGGGCCGAGCTGTGTCACGTTTCAGGAACGACACTGTCAGGGGGCCTCGACACTTCAAACAAGCGACGCATTACAATGCAAAGAGCGCGACCTGCTCACGGCGGCCTGCAGTGACAGACCGTTTCAGCACCGAAGGCTAAAGCAAACATCCTCGCACAGAAAGCCGGCGCTTTGTGCTCCCACAGTGGCAGCTCGCCTGTCAACAAAAACACAGCCGCTTGTTACCTTCCCTTGACAAACCACACATTACTTTACTGTGGAAATCTAAAATAATAAAAGTTTTTTTTTTATTTTTTTACTCTGACTTTAAAGGGAAACGGATACAAATTTGAATTCAGGATTGTATTACTTTGTTAGATTTGCTGGTTGTTTCGCAAGTGTGTTCCTTTTTATTAAAAAAATGATCACATTAACATATTGCATACACAACATAAGTCCACACATCTTCATAACAGAAAACACAGTGAGAAGAATAAATTGTCCTTTTTTATTCATGCCTCTTTATCAAATCTTGAAGGAAAAAAAGAAACCGCCTGCCACCACCTACACTTGCACACAGTATGTAAAATAAAGGAAAACTCTGAACAGTATAACATTTTGACCATGTCGCAGGATAAATAATACTTATCATTACTCAAAAATAATACTTTAGTTTGAGCCATTTTACCCTTAATATGATATATGAGGCTTCCAAGACAAATTTTCACCAAAAATTGCCCCAAGTAACCTAAACTCAGACACCTTTTCTATGTTTACTCCATCAAATTGACTTTCTTCTGTTTTTATGAGCAAAATCCATAAACTTAGTTGTTTCCAAATGCGGCAAAAGCTTATTTTTATCAAACCAATATTTAAGTTGAACCATTTCAATTTTGATAGCTTTCTATATTAAATGTTTTAAATATTTCCTGAACAAAAATGTGTTGTCGTCTGCAAACAGTTTTGAAACATTTTAGGCTTCGCAAATGTCATTTATATCCACACAAAAAAGCATAGGACCCAAGATTGATCCTAGTGGGGGTCCACATTCAATATATATATACATATTTTGGAGTTTTTTTCGGCAAACTACAAATATTGTTTATACAGTCAAAAAACAAAAATTCAATTTTCTGATAAACTTGATTTATTCCAACATCTATTTTCCTAAATCATCTTTTTTTTTTTACTTCTATCATTTTTTTCCCCTCTAAAGTTCTTAATTTGGGAATCCATTCT